>NC_134869.1:24391914-25591914 GCF_049852395.1 Peromyscus maniculatus bairdii | reverse complement strand
AAGAAAGAGAGAGAGACAGAGAGAGAGAGAGAGAGAGAGAGACAGACAGACAGAGACAGAGACAGAGACGAGAGATAGAGGGAGGGAGGGAGGGAGGGAAGGAGGGAGGGAGGGAGGGAGGGAGGGAGGGAGGAAGGAAGGAAGAAAGAAATCAAGAAAGAAAGCAAGCAAGAAAGAAAGAAAGAAGGAAGGAAGGAAGGAAGGAAGGAAGGAAGGAAGGAAGGAAGGAAAGAAAGAAAGAAAGAAAGAAAGAAAGAAAGAAAGAAAGAAAGAAAGAAAGAAAGAAAGAAAGAAAGAAAGAAAGAAAGAAAGAAAGAAAGAAAGAAAGAAAGAAAGAAAGAAACTGATAGGCAGTTTTAGCCCATACTGTAAAATGAGTAAGAATCATGCCTTATACATTACAGATCAAATATATTCTCTGAATTAAATACAATTTACCTGCAGCCCACTGGACAGTCTTTTAATCTGTCTTCTCAGTTCATCATTTTCTTGATCAATTCCATCTTTCTCTCTAAGGATTTTATTATAAGCTTTTTGCCTTTTTTGCAGTTCATTATTTAAATCATTTAAGTCGTCAGCTAGTGAATTTTCCTTGTTTTTACTTGTTTTAAGAGCTTCTTTCAATTTTAAAAGATTTTCATTTAAATCTTCAATTTGTGACTAATAAGAGATAATAAAGCATTATTCACAAATCTTCAAGTATTAATGATAAAGCAACAGAAAACAAGTTATACTATTAATATGCATTAGAAATGCAATTCCATATAAACTTTAAAGTATAGCACATAAGGGAAAACTAGAAGCTGCAGATATTTTCCCCATTCATGCCAAATGAAACAAGTTCACTAAGAGAACGCACACACACACACACACACACACACACACACACACACACACACACACATACACACAAAATCAAGCATCAATACAAAACAAATCATTTTCAACAAACACCCAAAAAACAATTTTTTTGAAAAATGTTTCATTATTGGTGAAATAATAGACCAGTACCTTCCAACATACACAGCAATGTTTTAAAGGTTATAAAACCTAAGATTAGCATAACATAACTCTCTGACTTCAAGCACTGTGTGAACTACTTTGTGAAGACAAGACATGGGAGGAAGGCCTGGGACAGCAGCCATGAATATAAACACGGGAATTCTCAATTCTTCTGAACAAAGACAGTGGCAGAAACATCCTATTATTTGTTCTGTAATGGCTTATTCAACTAAGTGTGTAAGTGGGTTTTTTTCTTTTTTTTCGTTTGTTTTGTTTGTTGTTTGGTTGGTTTTTCAAGACAGGGTTTCTCTGTGTAACTCTGGCTGTTCTGGAACTCTCTCTGTAGACCAGGCTGGCCTTGAACTCTCAGAGATCCACCTGCTTGGTTGGGTCACCACTGCCTGACATAAGTGTTTTACTGAAAAAATGGTAATATTAGTGATATTAATTAGTATTTTTATAATGTGTTTAAAGGAAAATTATATCTTGGAGAAAGTTTTGAAATAAGGATTTGAAAAAATGAAAAATTCGGAAATAGTATTTCATGTGAATAGAAAAATACTAAAACTATACCAGAAAGGACAATTCCTTTTTATATATTTATTTAGTTAACAGATCTTTTTACTATTAACTATGATTGAAAAGTATAATAGGCTATTTTTAAAAATTAATGAAAATCTGTGGTGATATTTTATTTGTGCTGAAATGTGGTGATATTTTATCTGTGCGTTAATAAATAAAGCTTGCCTGGAGAGTAGGGGAGATGCTGCCAGCTGCCAGCAGGAGAAGCAAGATGTAAAGATACTGGCAAGCCATGAGCCATGCGACAAAGTATAGATTTATAGAAATGGGTTAATTTAAGATATAAGAGCTAATTAACAAGAAGCCTGCCATGGCCATAGTTTAAAAATAATATAAGCCTGTGTATGTTTATTTGGGTCTGAGTGGTTGAAGACCAGGTGGGACACAGGAAAACTTCCAGCTACAAAAATCTATTTCCCAAAGTGTTTAATGGTAGAAAAAGGTGTATATGAAAAAAAATCAAAAGTTATAAAACTAAAAAAATAAAAGTAATTAGATTTTTCATTTTATCACAATATATAATTTTCTGTAAAGAAATTTTTGGGGAAAAAGGAGAAATTGAGAGTTATTATGAAATATATATTTAGGAAAAAAAAGTTTAAATCACTAAGCTTAATGGCCAGATAAGAAAATAATAAAGTATGTTGTTAAAAATTAGTGGAAGGAAAGGCTTCAGAGCCAGGCAGCTCTAAAGATAAAATATCTTACAAGCAGTAAATAACAGTGCCATGTTGGTGTGGGAATGGCAGTTATGGACAAAGCTATATATGTTTGGTGTATTTGTGAGATTTCTTGGTCTTCTCCATTTTGCTGTGAACCTGCAGTTATTCCAACAAAAGAGCCTTGAAAGAATCCTGAGGGCTGGAAGTTTAGCTCAGTGGTAGAGTATTTGCCCATGTTGGACCTGAACCCTGAATCCTGGTAATATTGAAGATGTACTAAAAACGCTTTAAAAATTTCTAAGTAAACTGTTTCTTAAATGAGTTCTATTAGTAAGCATAACTCAAGTGACCTATCTTTTTCAAAACCCTCAAGATGATAGTCAATATAAGAGTAACATAGAGCTATATAGTGCTTAAAACTGTGTGTGCATTTGTCTCATTAGCCAACAATTCAAAAACCATTCTCTGAACTGATCAGGTATCTGGCCAATATTGATAGGTGTATTGATGCTCACCTTTAGCTCTCTAGTATGTCGATCAACAACCTGCTGGACGTTGAGATTTGCCTCTTTCTGAGAAGTTACGGCAATAATACGTTCTTCAGCTGCTGCTGTCATTTCTGCCCGGAGTTCCAATAGGGCTCGACTAAGTGCCTAAAAATTACAAAATACAAACGTTGTTAGTGGAAAATTAACATTACATTTAAGCAAAATAAAATACAAAATAGGCAGTATTACTTTCTATTAGATGAAAACCCTAAGTCCATGCCTATGATCTCAGCACCAGGGAGCTGAGAAAGAAGATTATGGCAAGCTTGAGGACAGCTTCCACCTAGTGAGTTCTAGGCTAGCCTGGTTACAGAGTGAGACCTGTCTCAACAAAGAAATGAAATATTAAAATAATTTGTTTGAATATAATTCACAAACTCCCAAACCTTTTCAAATGAATTTCCTTTGTAACTGTACTTAGTTCTTCACAAATAGTTGAAAACCCTGAGACTTATTTTCAGAACCAAGTACTATGCCAAGCAATTCATATTACGAAAGAAAGCATATTTTGTTTGAAAATTTCCAAGTTTATACACTAGCAATAAATTCTTCATAGGAAAAAAATTCACTTTGTGCATCCATCCATGTGAAATAGACTGAATTCAGGCAGATGAATAGTGTTATTGGACACTGAAGTATTTGCCCATAAAATTCATGAACTAAGGTGGGAAATGTAGCATCTTCTAAACCACTTACCAAGTATGAGATAAATAGAAACAGAACAAACAGTAAAACTACTACACTGTATTAGATCTAATGACCAGCTCTTCTCACAAAGCCACTGTGCCTACCTTCTTAAATCCCTCTTCCTTTTTACCACCATATCACCCAAACCCCCTAAATTGTTCAAAACTGTTTCAGCTCCGTGAAAACCCAACAAAACATGAGAAAATAATGAAGTCAGATTTCCTTTCTTATAGATACTCAATAAATCACCACACGTAAAAGGATAAATTGTACTGTATCTGCATGTTACAACAGCACTACCACAGCAGGGCTGTGTGGAAGGATTCCTGGGCACCAGCAGGAGGTGAGGCTCACTCTTGCTCTAACAGCTCTGTGGGAGCCTTTCACAGGTCTCCGCGTCTTCTTCCGGCCTTTTTCTTTTGGGGCATCTCTCATCTGCCACTCACCTTTTACGGGTATCTGCGTCTTCTCTGGGCCTTTTTCTTTTGGGGCATCTCTCATCTGCCACTCACCTTTCACAGGTCTCTGCGTCTTCTCTGGGCCTTTTCGTTTGGGGCATCTCTCATCTGCCACTCACCTTTTGCTGCTTCTCCTTCAAGGCCAGTTGGCTCTTGAGCCTGTCCACTAGGTTCCTCATGGTGGTCGTTGGAGCTCTTGAGTTGGCTTCTCTCTGAGCCTGGAGTTCAGACTTCAGACTCTGGGACTCCTTTTGTGCTTGGACAAGAGCACACCGTAAGTCCTCCATTTCTGCTTTCGCTTTCTTTACCTCCCCAGCATGGCTTTCTTGGAGCCTGAGAGAAACCAGCACATGTACTTACCAGACTGGCCATTGAGAGTAATATTTTGATTTACAAAACAAAACAACTAATAAAAGTATAAAGCCATGACTACAAGTACTTCATACGATAAAAGACCATACATTTCAGAAACTATCATTTTTTTTGCATGTGGCAATTACGTGGGAAAGCCTAAGGGATTTTCAGCACAGCACAGTGGTTCATGCCTAGGATCTCAGCACTGAGACAGCTGAAGCACAAGATTACGGTGAGCTTGAGGGCAGCTTACACCATCCAGTGAGTTATAGGTCAGCCTGGGTTAGAGTGAGGTATGTCTCAACAAAGAAATGAAAAAAGGTGATATAAAATATAAGTTTATAATCTAGTACATGGCATAAGATTAATATACAAAATATAAATTCTCCTGTATATTCAATAGAAGAAGAAAACCAAAGACATTTTTCAAGAGAAAAACATCTTAAGTGGCCACTACTTACATATTCACAAACATGTTTTAGAGGTATCTTGGGTCCAAGAGTAAACAGTCAAAGTTCTATTAGGGAATGGAATCCTAAGTGGACCAACATTCTCACTTTTATCAGATAGAAACTGAACAACAAACTTTATGTTTAAAGGTCTATTTCTAAAAATGGCTGAATAATGATTCTTCTCTCTCTCTCTCTCTTTGGGACAGGGTTTCTCCATGTAACAGCCATGGCTATCCCAGAACTCACTCTGCAGAGAGATCCACCTGCATCTGCCTCCCAAGTGCTGGAATTAAAGGCTTGCACCACTACAGCCTGGCTAAATTACAATATTTAAAACACAGAATGCTATGAACACCCTAACACTATAGTTTCTTTTTAGCTTTAATTAACAAACATTTATTGAACCTCTGCTTTTTATCACATACCCTCAGGTGTTTAAAAAGACCCTATTTATATGTGAATTTAAAATTTTCAAGTTATTTTTGTACATTATTCCATAGGGCCCTCATCTAACCACACTGAAGGAGCCCAAGTAAACACTGCCATTTTCATTTATAGAGGATGATATGGACAGTGGAGCTGGTTGACAATAAGATTTTTGAATAAGACTGACTAGTTACAAACTGTGATTTTCCCATGTCCACTCAGTCACATTACTGAGCCTTCCTCGGGCCTTATTCCTAATGGAAAGCAGTGAATCTCAGGTAGTCCTGTGGACAGAATGGGAGGAGAGACACCAAGGTCTTACAACAGCACTCACACAGGCTTCAACAGAGCCCAACTACCACTTGCTCACTTGTAAAGGATTTCTAAGATTTACCGTAACTTGGTATTTTCAAATTCTCTGACTTTTAACTCAGTGATTTCTTTCTGTCTTTCCAAATCTTTTGATACTTTCTTGAGTTTGGTCAAAAGTGAGGCCAGAGAGTCATCTTGTTCTGCTACTGTCTGCTCCATCTCAGCCAGACGGATGAAATGCTTGTTTGTAGGTACTGGAACAGGAGGCTGTTTTATTAAGTCCTATGAAATATGAATATATTAGTAATGAGTAAGTATAATCTGAAACTATGACTCATCCTTTACATTTCTTTACGAAGCAATGAAGTCTGCAATTTAAGAGGAAAAGAAGGATCAGGGAAGATAGCCTATAGACCGTCCTCTGTATGCCCTGTTAATTTTAGCCAGCATGTAAGTAGAGTGGAGTATTATAATGGTGAATTAATGAGGTGATGCTTGAGAAGCCTCACCCAAGGAGTTAAAAGAAGAAGGGCCACTTTTCACACAGAAAGAACACAATGATCAAAAAGGATTGAATGAGTCAAAAATGATTCAAAAGATGGAAAATAGATACAAATAAATTTATGGATGGAATTTGGAAAAAAAAGAGTGGACTCATAACGGAAGGCTTTGAGTCCATGGTAAAGGAATGTAAATATGATTTTATAAGCAGGATTAGATTTGGGTTTAAGAAAAATGATCACGTTTTCATGATCGGAGCTGGCTTTCATAAGATTATTTTGTCAACACAAAGGTGGGCTGTGTTCTACTGTGAGATATGAAGAGGTAAATTTGAAATGATGTGATCTCAGATCTCAATAGAGAATAGAACAAAGTACTCAGAACCTTACCTGAGCTGTCTGCTTGAATTTATTGAGTGAACTATCAGCCTGTAGTTCTAATTTATGATGAAGAACATGAAGGTCTTCCTCATGCTTCTTAACAAGTTCTCTTTGCTCCTGTTTCATAGAAAGTTGAAGCTGTACTATGAATTAAGACTGAAATAGATTCATATTCTAAAAGATCTCAGTTAATCTTTAATCTTCCAAATCCTCAAAACAAGAAAGACATAATTTCTCTATGTGTATGTATATTAGGCCATTATACATCTCTGCTAGCATGTGCTCATGTTGACCACCCAAGAATAAATTACAATTTATCCTTAACATGTATCCATCACCCTTAATTTGTTTCTAGAAACATTTTAAATTATTATCTATCTCTCCTACTGTTCTAGAAAATTAATCTCCACAGATCACCACTGTTTTGATTTTTATTTGTAAGTTCATCTGACATTTCCTAAACCATCTAGCTTCACCATAGCAGATACCCATTTACCTCAGTCCACAAGAGGAAGATACATGTATACAAACTGACAGTTTTACTGACACATCTGTAATCCAATCATGTGAAAGTAACAATTCATAAACAGAATCTTCTGAAAGCAAAAACGAACTAGCACTTGAAGAGAAATACCATCAGGCGTTTGACTGAAGCACATGGTAAGTAAAAGAGCATAAGCAAATACCTCTCTGGCTTTTTCCAGAAGATGCTGGTATTTCTTCAGGACTTCTTCCTTTTGATTTAACCTCGCCTGCATGTTAGCAATGGTTTGGTGGGCAATTTTCATTGTGTGATGAGATTTTGGTTCCAGCTCTTTTCTGTCTAGCTCAGCTAGAAGTTTCTCTCGATCAGCTGTGGCAGGCAACCGAAGCCTCAGTTCATTGATTACTTTGTCTCTTGACAGAATATTTTGCTCTGCCAACCGTAAAGCAGATTCTTTTTCTTTTAGTTTCTATAGGAAAGCCACAATAATTATTACAGCACAGATTGTCCTTTAAAATGCTTCATACAAATTTTAATCAGATTTATAAGCAAACAGTTTCAGTTTATTCTTCACATACTTATAATAGTCATATGACAATGAAATTCTATTCATTACATTTTTATGTGACAGTACATTTATTCACATATATATTTTAATTTACTTATAAGATTATCATTTGTTAAAAACTTTGTTAGACTGAACACAAAATGTAATTAGTTAACTTTATTGATATCTTGCAGTTTAGAACTAGAAATGAATGGTGGTACTAGAATAGAAAGAAAATGCAATGACACTACTCCTTTGATGTCAGAAAAATAATGCAGAGGAGTCACTCAAGTCTAAGCCTGGGATTTCATTAACAGGTGAATGAGTCACTGCTTTGCAGTGGGAAGTTTACCATACCAAAGCAGAAAAGAAGGTTTTAATATTCAGTAAGATTACAGCAGATATTTTAAAACTAGTCATTGAGTAGTACTTCGTAGAAACTAAAAATTTTAAATTAACTTTCCTGAACTGATTAAATAAGCAGAATTTTACTTAATAAATTCTTCTTAAATGCACTTACTAATATGTTTAGATGTCAACTAAAATTTAATATTCAGCTTATATTATTTTTAAAAATTACTTTATGTGCATTGGTGTGAAGGTGTCAGATCCCCTGGAACTGGAGTTACAGACAGTTGTGAGCTGCCATGTGGGTGCTGAGAACTGAACCCAGGTCCTCTGCAAGAGCAGCCAGTGCTCTTAACTGATGAAACATCTTTCCAGCCCCAGCTTATATTATTTTATAAATAATTTAGTGAGCTGATTTGATCACCTACTAATCAAATTATCGACCTAGATTAAATAACTTCATTTGTTTCAACTTTACACACTCAAATAAAATGAACAAAGAAACTATTTAAAGGATATACAACATATACTACAAAATAAGGGATAAAATAAATGGCAATGAAAACAGCAGTTAAGGGAAGGTAACACACTGTTCAGAAAGCTACAATTAAGTGCCTTTTATTACCCTTGATGCTCACTTTTACGTTTAGTGTTCCCAAAGTAGAATGCAATAAACAAATGAATGGTAAATTCAAATTAACTGTATGGAATAGTCATTATCAGCTATTAGAAATAGTATATAAGAATAGAAAAAGAGAGGAATTAGCAGCAAATCCACCATTGTATACCTTATTGCCATTAATTTATTAGTAAATTAATTTAAAAAATTCCATAAACATACCTAAGAATATACCAATCAAAATATAAATTCTTCCAATTACCTCTTCTAGTGACTTGCAAGTTGCCTGTGTTTTAAGAATTGTTTGAATATTTTCCTTAATTTTTCTTAGAGCAATTTCAAGTTGGTTTGGAAGGGGTAAGCTGGGGTCTGGCATTGATCCTGTAGCCTCTTCAAACTATTGAGAAATAATATGCTTTAAAAACAGCAGAGTAGTACCGAGGAAACAATATTATATCTTTTAAATGTATGAAAAAATCACAAACTAAATTTCACTTCTCTTTAAACAAAGAAACTCATGACAATTCACATAAAGCATATACACTCCAGTTAAAAATACATGTAATTCAGAGAAGCAGCAAACTCAGTCACTTTGTATACCTTTTGTGCTGCACTGAATATTTCATTTTGCTGACGGTCAAAAATGTCTAGTTGGCGCTCCAGCTCAACTTCTCTTTGATCCCAAGCCATTTGTCTTTCTTCATGAAACTAAGAAAGACATTTGTTTGTGTCAGGCACATACACAGTGACATGAGCAGAAAACAGGCATGTAGACATTTTCTTACTTAAGCTCAGCCTTTGCTGTCACGACTATCACTCTTATTATAAAGGAAAAGATACAAACTTAGGAAGTCCAGCAACTTGCCTAAGGTTACAGAGGCAGGCAGGTATGAAGGCATGACTCCATTCCTCCATCCATTTCAACCACGTCTAATGACACAGATTGTTCAAGCACTATTTGGAGCAATACAAGCATAACAATAAACAAAACCTAGTCCCTGTCACCAAGGAACTTACATCCCAGGAAGTGAGAAACAGGCAGTAACAAACAACTATGTAAGAGACCAGAGGACGGCAAACACTCTTTAGAAAATGAATCTTGATGGCACAAGTTACTATTCAACACCAGGAGCCTTTGCAGCTCACTGGCAAGAAAAGGTATGTGAGTGAAGATCTTCAGGCAGTGAGTGACAGTGTGAACTGTGAACGCAAGTGTCTAGGATACAAAGAAGAAAAACCTAAGCACGGGGAACACAATCTCTGCGGCGAGTGTGTGTTGTATGCCTGTCATCTGGCTCTTGAGTGTCTACTTTCTCTACCCCATGCTGTGTTCTAAATCAACAGTCATAAGGAGCAGAAACTTGGCTGCAGAAGTCAAATAACTAATAACAAAACACAAATTAACTTATCAAGTAAGCTTGCTGACATACTGTTTTTTTTTTTTTTTTTAAGCTTAAGACTTCTGTTACAACTAAGTCAATTTGCATGTTTGGAGTTTCAGAAGGAAGAAACGGGTTATTCTGTACTCAATATAAGGGGAACTGTATTTCATCACAGTAATACAGTTAAGACGTAATGATCTGATGTTTGTAGCCTTAACAAAAGAACAGAAATAAAGAGAAAACGAAACCTTGCTCTGCTGAACAATTTCTTCCTCGAGACTGTTGATTGTTTGCTCATATTCAGAGATGATATTATTCAAGTATTTGATTTCTTCTTTACCCTTGACTAGTTCTCGATTTAGTTTAAGTTCTTGAAGGCGAAGTTCTTCTATTTTCACATGCCAATTCATTACCTAAATGGTATATAAATATAAATGCTATATAACTGATCATGATTTTAGCTGAGACTAATGGCAAACTGTATTAAGATTAAAAAAAAAAGTTAGCTCGTAACCAAGACACATGGCAAAGTCATTTAGAATTTCCAAAGATTATTCTAAATACGTACAATATTAAAATACAATATTCTTCACATTATTTTCAAATGAATAAACATATTAGTAACATTTGCTTTCTGTTTTTCACTCACTGTCATGTGTTTTTTACATACTTACTGTCGTCATGTTATTGACACAACTTTTAAAACTAGAAATCCTACCCTTGTCTACAGTGATGTAGCCACTGATGACTTACTCATGCTGAGTGGACAGTTTCCCACTCCCACTCCCAGGAGTGGTGCTGGGCAAGCTCAGTCGGTAACAAAATGAACAGAAGCACATGAAACACAGGACAAGGATTCGATGGGAGGAAGCGGTGGCGTGAGGGAAGAGGAAGATACAATAAAGTGGAGGGATAAGCGAGACAAGAATCATTATATACACATATAAAACCGTCAAAGAATAAATTTTGAGAAATCAGTCCACTTAATGAAAATTTTTTAAAAAATAAACTCTAATCATTTCTACCACAGAGAATAGGATTTAATTGCAAGATAATTATTTACCATTTAATTCTTCCCAAATGATGGTAAAAACTAATCTTTAAAAAATAAATGTCGAAACCTATGAAAACTGTAAGTATACACAAAGAATATCTATGAGTAAAAACATATAAAAACAAAAAATTCAAACAGGAAATGTTTGTGCAGAGTAGAAATCAACTGATAACTATTAAATCATTTAATTTATTATACTTAATATTTATTTGAACTTTTCTAGAACGTTTAAAATTCTGTGCTATTACACACATAAAATATTTTTGCTAAAGATCTTTGCTTAGGAAAGTACAAATTTCTAATTTATAAAATCAAAGCTAATTACAACTAGTATTTTAAATGCACAAATTGAACATTCGTCATACAGCTACATATTAAGAGCAATATTGCTACATAACATGGGAATACTGAATTTCAGATCAAGTTTTACCTTTTGGGCTCCCCTGGCATCTTTTAAAGTGCTTATCAATTCTTCTAAGCCTTTCAATTTTAATTCCATCTCCAGCGTTTTGTTTTCCATATTTCTGTGTTCTTGTTGAGAATCTTTCATTTCCTGCATTATCTTCAGTTTGTCATTTTGCAGCTGAATCATGGTTTTGGAGAACTTTTCCTGCTGAGCCAAGGGTAAGGCCCCACTGAACTGTCTTCGTAGAGACTGAATGGTTTGGCGCAGGTGTTTTGCTCTGTTTCTGCCTTCCAGGCGAGCATAGTAGAGAGTCTGCTCTTTCTCATCCAGTTTCTGCTCCAGGCGCAAACTGTAGGCCTCCATCTTCTGGAGTTTCGACGTAACTGTCTCCAACTTACCAAGAGCAGTGGCCTCACTAATTTGAAGAGACACAACATGTTGGTGCAGTTTGGCAATTAGTGCCTTTTCATCAGATTGTGCCTAACAGTGAAAAGTACAGTTATAGTAAATTTCAAGGTTTTTTAAATAAATATATCATGGGTTCAAAGTCATGGTTTACTAAATAAAAAAGTAAAACACTGTTGCACATGAGCTTTTTTTAAAAACAATGAATTTTACTTTAACACAATTGTTACCGACTATATATCCAGACTGAAACATATTTAAAATTCTAATTAAATAATAGTTGGAATGGTAGTGTTTTTGCCTTTTAGTTCTTAGATAAAATTAACAGCACAATTTTGATACATACTTAATAAATATATAAGCATAGGTATTTATATATAAATTTATATTTATATTTATATATTAAAATATTATAATTACAAAATTGTAATACATTGTAATATAAATTTACATATTTATATGTAAAAGTAATTGTTTTTAATTCTCTAAAAACTATAGAACATGGGGTTATATGAAAAGCTACAAATATGTACAAGAGAAAATATAGTCAGTAAGGATTCATTAATTATTTCTCCTTAGTGTGTTAACTGTGACTGATAGCTGTCAAATGCATCTATAGGTATTTTAAATGAAAGAGGTTTTCTACTGTTGGGTGGTGGTACACACCTTTAATCTCATCACTTGGGCACAGGCAGGTGGATCTCCATGAGTTCAAGGCCAGCCTGGTCTACAATGTGAGTTCCAGGACAGCTAGGACATTTACACAGAGAAACCCTGTCTCAAAAGGTTTTCTAAAGTCCCAACTAGCAGAAACAGGTTTCTATTGCTGCACTACTTCCGGTTAGCACTCCACGGTTACACCAGTGCTGAGGTGAGCTTAGCAAACAGCAGACTAAACGCAGGAGGCAGCACTATACACACCTGGTAGTCTAGCAGCTGCGTTCTGAGGGATTCCACTTCCTTCTCCCTGGACTGTTGTTGCAAATTCAAAAAATCAACTTGTCTTTTAGCAATATCAGAAATCTCTTTCAGTCTAGAAAGTGATAAAATATTTAAGGAACAATTCAGTAAATACCAAAAGCCCTAATTTTGAGACATTGTTCTAGAAAAGCAACTGTTTTTCAGCATCTCTTCTTTGTGTCAAGTCCAAAGGGTTCAAGGGTCTCTTGAACTATTTCATGAAACCTAATTCCATATGAGAACAAAAAGTGATGTATAAAAACATCTTACTCTGGGAAGCCCATCACCTGTGGTATAGAATAATATATACATTTTGAAATACAATGCCATCTGTTGGGTGAAATCGAGATTATGACTTATGTCATTTTCCAAATGCAGGTGGTCAGAGAACACTTGCTACCACACATTTTTCCTAAGATACCTTTACTATATTTAGAAATGATAGGTCAACGTATATAGGCTAATCTGTTCCCACTGCCTACTTAAGAACCAATGTAATGGCCGGGCGGTGGGGCGCACGCCTTTAATCCCAGCACTTGGAAGGCAGAACCAGGCGGATCTCTGTGAGTTCAAGGCCAGCCTGGCTACAGAGCGAGTTCCAGGAAAGGCGCAAAGCTACACAGAGAAACCCTGTCTCAAAAAACAAAACAAAACAAAAAAACAAAAAAAAAAAAATGAATCAATGTAAAACTCTCATTTTAACTTTTACATTATGTGCTTCATACACAGAACTTTATATATGAAAGTTATGTTACATAAGGAAAGTGTGATTAGTTTATTTCAACTTATCAGTTAGCTGAAACAGACAAACACACACACACACACACACACACACACACAAAAGAAACAAATTATGCATTTGCACAAATTTCCCTTATGATTTCTATAACATAGCTAAATGAACAAGTCTTTTGTTTGGAGTAGATTAATTTGAGCTAAGTGGAACATATACATCGGGTTTCCTCAGACTGATCTGAGGGCCTCTATAATAAAATATAATGAAATGAATAGTTATAAATTAGTCATCTACAAGGTAAGGTTTAGGAGAAGAAAGGAACAAAGTCAATCAATCACAATGGAAAGAGTTAAAAATGACTGATTTTCCCAAAAGGACTCTCAAATGTTCTAAATGGATGGCTATAATTTTTTAAGTAAAACACACACACACACACACACACACACACACACACACACACACACACACACACTTCTAATAGTTATTTGTGGCTGACACATGAACTCAATGTTCCCCATGATTACCCACTGAAGAAGCACCTGACTAGAAAAGTGAGTGAAATGCATTTAGTATTCTAAAGTAGCTGGGCATATTTCCTCCTGCCAAATGAAAAAAAACTTTTACCTCAGTGTTAGTAGTTCCTGAGTTCATGAATTAATATGTCAAATGTCTTGCAGAATACCTACCACATAGCTAGTTCCTAAAAATGTGAATTAAATCAAAATAGAAATTAATTATGAATTATGTTTACATCAACCTTATAAAAAGGTAAAATTCTTTTCAAGTTAATAAAATAAATACTAAGTGACCCTTGCTCTTCTATCTCCATTTCCCCTGAAAAACAGGCGGGGAGACAAACTTTGAGAGGTCATTTCCTCTTTGATGTAATGTCACCTGGTTAAAAACTAACCCTGATATTAATCCTTTTTCTTAAAAACAAAATGAGTATGGATACTGTCCCATCTATCTGTTGTTATCTTCTTAGAGACAAATCAGACAGACCCATGAAATGACTGAAATGTCTGCGGGCACTTACTTAGACACTTCCACCTTGAGTTCCACCTCGCTCTTCTCTAATTCCAGAATCCGTTGTCTGTCGGCATCACTCACTGCCTTGTTCACACTATCAGCTAATTCATCTCGCAACATCTGCTCCACCTTCTGTGCATCCAGGTTGATTTTGGTAAGCTGTGGAAAAATAACAATAAGATATTCCTCAGGACTATTTCACTTTATTTACTCTTCTTTACCTTTGCTGGGACCAGAACCCAGAACCTGTGTAAACTAAGCATGCCAATGAACTACAGCCTCGGCCTAAGCACATAACTTCTTGACTTCTGAGTACTATAGTCTTCTTTATTTTCCTCGAGTCCAGAAATAGATACAAAGTGGTAAGAACAGACTAAAGAAAGAATCAAGAACAAATTACAAAAAAGATGTAGTATAGTCCAATTCCATAATAAATTATTTATTTTAGGCAATCACTAAGAATTTTTTAACTATAAACAAAGTATTTACAAATAGTTAAAATTATATAAATTTTGCAAAATCATATAAATTTTTATTAATATTTAGTGGCTTAAAATAAAAATAATACTTATGCTTTGGAAAATATATCAACCTAAGGGAACATCTGTAAGGTGTTGTTTAATCATAAATTGCTGAATATTTACAGAGTGCTTAAATTTAGCCCACACTAAAAATCTTTAATAACTTCCTATAAAGTTTCTGAAAGCAGAGATTTCGTACTATTTTACCTCTTACTATAGTCTTGTACCCAAACATATATTTTCTTAAAAAATAATAGGCTTGGAAGACAATTTGATTTTTAAAAAAACAACAACCTTCTGTTCATTAAAACTAATACCATGATATTGGCAAGAAAGAATTTATAGAAATAAATTGTTTATAGAAATAAATTGTTTATAGAAATAAAAAGTTTAATCTAAAGCAATTCAGATTTTAAAATAACTGTCTGTATATCCATTATAAGAAATGCAAATGCTACATACATATGCTACCTTAGAGACACAAAGTTCTTAATAATTCAATAGCTACTATCACTAATTCTTACTATCTAGTTACATAATAAACATCATATCAAACCTCAGTGAATTTGGTTTCCAATTCAAAATTACGTTCTTCCATTTGTTTTAATGACGTCCTTAAGTGTTCGTACATTTTCTGACAGTGTTCAGCCCTCTGCCGTTCATTTAATTCCTTCATCTCCAACACAGTAATTTTTTTTGAAATAGAAACAATGTCACTATTTGTCATTGATTTCCTTGCCTTATCCATGTTTGATTCATTTCCTGTAGGTAATAATACATTATACAGAAGATAATTCAGAAGAGGTATTAAAAATTAGTACAGTTTTATAGCAAGGAATGGACTTTATAAATTAAAACAGATCTGCATTCTTCTTTTTATTTATTCCTACCTGTCTGATGCCTATCCATTTATTCTTTCTAGAAGACATCTCTCCATTAATCAGATGACCACAAAAACTATATGGTGTGGGATAATCTTTTCGTGCACTGTGAAAACGTGTCTCTGTTAAGGCACCTTCTGATGGGTTTAATAAGGAGCTGAACAGCCAACAGCTAGGCAGAAGAGGACAGGCAGGACTTCCGGGGAAAGAGAGGAACTGTAAGAGGAATCTGAGGCGCCAGAGATTCCCCAGTCAGACACAGAGGAAGTCGGATGTAAGGTACTGAGGAGAGGTAACAAGCCACGTGGCAAAACACAGATTAATATAAACAGGTTAACTTAAGTTTCCAGAGCTAGTTGGGAACAAGCCTAAGCTAAGGCCAACCTTTCTTACTTAATAAGAAGTCTCCATGTCGTTATTTGGGAGCTGATGGTCCAAAGACAGTCTGACTACAACTACAAGATTACTAAAACACCAATGTGAACGTTGGTGCAGAGCTGTGCAGGCTGGAGGGTTGAAACAAGTTCAAATGAACCACTTGTTATGGAAAGATGTTAACGTCACTAGGGCAGTAGAGGACAGCAGTGTCACTTTGGACCTGCAAGTGCAATGACTTGATTTTTAATGTTATCAAACACCCAGTCTAAAGTTATAGGATTAAGAAATTTTACAAGCATAATCTCAAATAATGAGCATTATTTTGGGCCTTGTACAGATGTAGTATCAAATACTATCATATTGTAATTTTATGTACAATAATATGCAATTCAGGTATAACTGAAGGTAATCGTTGCAACATTCTAAATAATGGCAAAATAAAAAAATCCCTAACACTTTAATCATAACCCACTCAAATAATAGGATAGTGCATGAGTTTTATAAGATAGATGATTAAAATATAGAAATACTTTGAATTTCTACTAAATTGATCTAGTACATAACAAGTAATGTTTATTATTTAAAGTACATAAAATATAAAAATATACGACAATATATTACTGCAAATATAGGCAACAAAAATTCTCAAATTTTCTTTGATATTTTATGGTGATCTTTTCACTTAAAGGTATCAATATACAACACAAACTTTGTACTCAGAAAAACACATTTCAAACTTATAACTAGGTTTTATTGTTAAGATAATTCAAAATAACTAGTGTTTAAACACAAATTAATAATATATGATTTTACTAGGAAAAAAAAATCTCATGTAAGAACTATAAACCAAGCACCCAGGATATTATTCATCATCTGCATGCTAAATTAATCTGTAGGATACAGTTCATCTTTTGAAATCAAACTAGATCCCCGTATTGTACTATAGAAAAGGAATTTTCAATAAAACTGAATCACTGTTAGAACTGCTCTCTTGATATTATCAGAGTCTTACGACTTACCTAATTTAGTTTCTTGTTCCCAGGCTTGTTCAATGGTATGCAGCTTTTCCTTTGTAATCTCTAGTTCTTTACTTATAACGTCTATCTGTTCTTTTAAAGATGCGTTTTCACACTGAAGGAGAGACAGACACAGAGATGAACTACCTGGCCAAGAGGATGAGTGCCACAGAAGTGACGCTGCTTTGACTTTGTGCATTAGCTCTTAAAACTCACAATCTACGTTTTAATCTAAAAATTTAAGCTTTATTATAAAAAGATGTAAATTAAAAATTACACTCTGAAATTAACTAGATTCAAAAATATTTTTTACAAATTACAATTTCTCACACATCACACACACACACACACAACACACACTAATAAAAACAATAATGAAACTCTTGTATATAATAAATACATCTGGCTCTAGACTTCCAAGTATTAGACTTTGCCATTAAAGACAGCTACTTATTTTAACCAATAGGAAGTACAGAGGGTTTCATAACTTTCATAAACTCTTGTTTATTTGCCTCATTCATACAAGCACTTTAGTGCTTATCCCTAGTACATCATCTGTGAATGATAGATGTTAAGAGTAAGGAGAAGTAAGCACAAATCCCACATTTCACAGGCTTCTCCATTTAGGGTCTGTGTGTATGTGAGTGTGGTAGAATCCCCTGTGCTAGTTTCTTCTTGTTGCTCTGATAAAATAGCCTATCACAAAAACAATGTTTTGGGTGAGCTTATTTAAGGCATGTAATTCCAGGTTACCTTTTATCATTAAGGAGAATTCAAGGCAGGAACTTCCAATAGCTAGTCATGTCACCTCCAATCACAATAACTTGTGTCCAGTTATTGAACACAAATAAGTGCATGTATGCTTGCTTGCTTGCTCACATCAGCCTGATTTCTCCACTCTTACACAGAGCAGAAACCCTCTCCTAGGTAATGGGTACACCACAGTAGGCTTTGTATTCCCATATTAATAAAGTTAGTTAAACAATTCCCCCACAGACATACCCACAGGACAACCCACTATTAATAAGCCTTCATTGAGACTCACATTCTCTAAATTCCAAAATCTGTCGTACTAGGCTCTTAATTTTGCTTATTGTTGCTGAGGTCTTCTAACACCCAATCTTTTTCTAATACATCCCCATTTTCACTTCTCTGAGCCTTTAAACTCTTGTCTTGCTTTAAATCAGCGCTTCTCAACCTTCCTAATGGTTCAAACCTTTAATACAAGTCCTCATGTTGTGGCGACCCCCAACTATAAATTTATTTTCATTGCTACTTCATAACTGTAATTTTACTCCTGTTGTGAATCATAATGTAAACATCTGTGTTTTCCAATGGTCTTAGGCGACCCCTGTGAAAGGGTCACTTGATCCCAAAGAGGTAGCAAGCCAGAAGTTTAGAACCACTGCCCTAGAGCAAGAACTAACGGTAAGGTAAACAGAGAAAGAATCTGTCTTTTTGCCATCCAAGCGAAGCCTAAACATAGGAGTGGGTAACATGATTCATGTGGTTCATGACTATCATTTTAGCCAGTAAAAAGGATCTAAGACTGGAGATAGCAATGTGAGTAATAACTGCAGGTAAACAAGGTACAGAGAAAAACCAAGACAATGCCATTAGAGATGGATAGGGCATAAAAGATGTGATTGCAGTGTTCAAGTTATACATGAATTACAGAAAGGTCAGGAGACAAGGAAACAAGGGATCCTCGCTCACTCTTACTCTCACTCTCATTTTAGTTTGCCTGTTGGAGACAGGATCTGAATATAGACTAGGCTGACGTTGGACTCATGATCCAATTGCTTCTAACTCCCAAGTGCTGGGATTAAAGATGTATGCAACCACAGAAGTCTCAATAGTTGATTTAACTGGATGGGGGGTCTCACATAGCATAGAGAAGAGTCTTGAACGACTGGGTTTTGAGGTAGCTATCAAGCAGACCAGTAGAAAATTCTCTGACTATTAAAAAAAACTATGACAATTTTAAAGGGGTCACAAATCTCTTGGCATTCCTTATATTGAGAGGTGGGGACTGGACTATGCTGTCTTTCACTAAATTTAGGAAGCCTTGTGACTGTTGATCAATAGACAACAGTAAAGAATGACATATTCCTCTTCCGGAGTTATAGAGAGCAGCATGATTTCTACCTTGTTAGTTACACAATAACTGTAAGAAGTTCGGTAACACGGAGAGAGTGCCAGGCTTGAGCTCTAGTGTGTGGAGTCACAGGTAGACACTGGTAAACATGCCCTGCAGACAACTAACCTTCAGTCATCCCTGTTGGGTGCCAGTTATGTGACTGAAAGGGTTTTCAGATTCACCTCGGTCTCACTGCCCCTCCTGTTCAGTCATTCTTCTTTTTTCCCCCAGTGGAATATTTTATTCAAAATCATATTTTCATAAAGTACATTTTGATCACAGTTTCCCCTCCCCTACCTGTCATTCTTAGCCCAGACACCAGACACTGAAGAAGAAAGATAAATTATCTGTAGCAGGTGATTTTGGGTTCCGATACCAAGAAGCTACAGCAAGAATAAAATGATTATTGTATTCACTAAATTTTACAGGCAGTTTTGTTACACTGCAATTTGGGGGCATGGACATTTAACAAGCATTTTGAGACAAATTAATTATTAATACCATTGAGTTAAAAGAGAGTTATTAAATTACAAGGTATATGAACTTTTAAAAGAGGCTTTAGTTGTAATTGTGTATCTGTGTATATCTGTATGTGGCATCGGCATGGAAGAGCAGGTGCCCACAGATCAGATGCCCCTGAAGCTTGAGTTCCAGGCAGTTGTGAGATGCCTGACCATGAATGCTGGGATCTGCACTCAGGTCCTCAGCAAGGGCAGCAGGCACTCTTAACACCTGTGCTTTTCCTCCAGCCTAGGTATATCCATATCTCATATCCATCTACTAATTTTGAGGAGTGATGGGAAAACAGAAGAATTAAGCTACAAGCTACTCACTGAAGACAAACAAGATGCCTCAGCAAGTGTAAGTTCCTGCTGTGCAAGCCTGACAAGCTGTGTTCCATCCCCAGAACCTACATGAACTGACTCCTGAAAATTACTGACCTAAACACATATGCAAACACACACACACATAGAGAGACACACAGACACACACAGACACAGACACAGACACACACACACACACACACACACACACACACACACACACACACACAAACGATAATAGCAATAGTAAATAAAATTTAAAGAAATCGTTTTGAAGACCAGAGATGGAGTTCAGAGGTTCAGTTCTTGCCTGAATTTGATATTTAGCAATACAAAATAAGGAAAGAAATGGCTCACTGGTAGCTAACTGCAGATTTATCATTAAGAGCTTTGTTAGTACTAGAAAGAGAAAACAAAGACATGGAGAATGGGAAAAAGAAATTATTACTACATCTAAATAATCAGAATTATCTTTGAACAGTAACAGAATCACACCTCTGGTCTTCAGCAAAAGCAGTAAAAAGTAAATGGATCATGATCATTCCTAGGTAGTATTAATACATAATGACTCAAGCCATCTTGCAGATGTCATCAGAAATGCAATGTTTCATATACTCAGTACGTTCCCCTAAGCAAGTAAGAGCTTGTGAGCTCTCCAAATTATTTACGATTCCATGCTTACAGAAGGATCTGAAAGATTAAGCCTAAAGACATATACCACAATTTCCACTGAGAAGCCTGCAGACATATACCTTTATCTCTACTGAGAAGCCTATAGACATATACCTTTATTTCTACTAAGAAGCCTGTAGACATATACCTTTATCTCTACTGAGAAGCCTATAGACATATACCTTTATTTCTACTGAGAAGCCTGTAGACATACCTCAATTTCTACTGAGAAGCATGTAGACACATACATCAATTTCCACTGAGAAGCCTGCAGACATATACTTCAATTTCCACTGAGAAGCCTGTACTCAGTTTCTACTGAGAGGCCTGTAGACACATACCTCAATTTCCACTGAGAAGCCTGTAGACATATACCTCAATTTCTACTGAGAGGCCTGTAGACACATACCTCAATTTCCACTGAGAAGCCTGTAGACATATACCTCAATTTCTACTGAGATGCCTATAGATACAAACCTCAATTTCCACTGAGAAGTCTGTACACAAATACCTCAATTTCCACTGAGAAGCCTGACAGATACCTCAATTTCTATTGAGAAGCCTGTAGACATATACCTTTATTTCTACTGAGAATGATAAAAATCAAAACTTGCTTGCTTAATTTTAAAAAATGTAAAGAGTTGGGCTGGAAAGAACACTGGCTGTAATTGTCAGTAACTCCAATTCCAAAAGGTCCAAGAACCTCTTCTGGTCTCTGTAGGCATAGCAAGCATGTGATATATATACATATACATATATATATATACATATATATATATATATATATATATATATATATATATATATACACTCAAACAAAACACCCCTACACATGAAATCCAGACAAACAGCTCAGTGGATACATCTGTTTGCTGTGCAGTGTGAGGACTACAGTTTGGATTTCAAGCATCCATGTAAAGAGATGGGCAAGCAGGCAGCAGCTTCCAGTCTCAGCACTCAGGAGGCAGAGACAGGACCTTCAGGTCAAGCTGGCTAGGTAGACTAGCGAACTGGCAAACTTCTGGTTCAGCTTCACTAAATAAAAAGTGAGGAGTGATTGAGGAAGATACCGACATCAACTGCAGACCTCCACATGCATGTGCACACATGTGCATATTCATCTGCATAAGCCAGTGTGCCGTATACATGCAACACACACACACACACCACCACCACCACCACCACCACCACCACCACCACCAAGAAAATAAAGATTAAGAAGCAGTAAACAGAATAATGAAAGGCCTGGACTACACATACTATAGTCTAATGAAACTTATGACATTCCACTACTTTTGCCTCTGTGTGGGATGTGTATAAGAATAAGGCACACATGTGATGAATGTGTAGAGATCTAAAAACAGCTTTTGGAAGTCTGTTCTTGCCATTCATTTTGAAACAAGCAAGGTATTTTCTGATTGTTTCTGCCTCTGTGCTGTAGAATTCAGACTAGCTGGCCACAAGCTTCCAGGCAAGGCAATTTTCCTCTCTATCTTCCTTCTGGCTGTAGGAGTGATGTCATTATGGGTTGTAGCTGAAGTTTCCCTGGTCCTGCCTGGCCCACAGTCAGGACAATCTCTCTCACCCACCAGTCCCACAGCTGCTCAGACCCAAGTAAACACATAGAGACTTATGTTATTTATAAACTATATGGCCGTGGCAGACTTCTTGCTATCTAATTCTTATATCTTAAATTAGCCATTTTTTTATTAATCTATAAGATGCCACGTGGCTTGTGGCTTACCTTACATCTTACTTCTCATGGTGGCGGCATCTGGCAGCATCTCTTGACTCAGCCTTCCACTTCCCAGAATTCTCCTCTCTCCTTCCCGCCTATACTATACTTCTTGCCTGGCTACTGGCCAATCAGCATTTTATTTATCAATCAATCAGAGCAACACTCACAGCATACAGAAAGACACCCTCAACAATGGGTCCAAACTGGCTTTTTTCCCCCCATGATGTAGTAGTTGTCAACTTGACAGAATCTATAATCAGCTGGGAGATGGCTTCTCTGGGGGATTATCTTGACTGCATTAACTAATGGAGGAAACCCATCTTGACCATAGACAGGATTACTTCTGTTACTGGGGCAGAAGACTATATAAAATGGAACAAGCAAGCTAAGAAATAGGAAGCATGCACTCACCTGTGCCTTGATGGTAAACACAATGTGACGAATTACTTCACGCTCCTGCTATGTTGATTCCCGCCCCCCCCCCACCATGATAGACTCTACCATGAACTGAGTTAGATAAACCCTTCTTTTTAAAGCTACTTTTGTTGGGGTGATTTATTGCACAAATGGAAAAGAAACTAAAACATATGCATTTCACAGATCCAAATTACTTGTCAAATATGCTTTTACATTCACAGCCATCTCCTTCATTCCCCACCCTAATTTTCAATATTTCTAAAACATAAGAGAATAGAGATTTGGATAGCTCATACAACATCTAGGAAATGCCATTAATAATGCATCCACAGTCAAATAAATTCATCATAAGAAACCAAATCTAGGGATTCTGAGATCAGGGTAAGAAAAGAAAGGAATGGGTACTGAATAGCATTTCTCCCTTTAATTACATGTGTGCCATGAAAGAAGTTTAGCTCAGCTAACTCATATAAGACACATAAGAGGATGACCTAGATAAAGTCACTTTAAGCTATTTGCAATTATAAATAGACAGTATGTTACTTTTAGGTATATGCATTGATATCTGGGATGAACAACAGTTAGATTAGACCTATAATATACCTCTACTACAATTACATAAATAAAACCCAGCTTTAATCACTTGAAATCAGTAAAATTCCTACAGACCCCATGATGGCCTCAAGGTAAAGTGGCTAGTATACTAAAGTTCAAAGATCATACCCACTCACCTCTAGGTGTTCTAAGTTACTTGTTCTTTGAACAAGCATGTTATCTTTCTGCAATATGTCCCTGTACTTAGTAGTCAGTTCATTGTACTGTTTATTGGCCAGTTCTAGTTCAGACAGAGAAACACTATTATCTACAACTTTCTGGAGAGCCGCAATTTTAAAGGTAGCCATTTCCTGGGGGGAAAAGAAAGAAAAGAAAAGAAAAAAAAAAAGATACACTGAGTTAAATTTGCACATTTTTTTTTTTCTGGTAAAGCATTAGTCACTTTTAAGAAAGATAATTCAATTGAAAGCAAAGCAGAATTTAAAGCCATTTGAAAAATATATAATATTTCTCATGTTATTCTTTCATATAAGAAATAATATTTGGAAAGCTTTAATTAGCAATTTAAATGAGTCCTTTTATAACTTGTCACAGTAAAATAAAATAGAGTTAATTTAAGAAAGTATAATAAACTGCAATCATTCAGAAATCATCTTTTGATGCCTGCCTATTCTAAATTTTAGAAGATTAAAATCAATTATTTGACACTTTGTGACAAAATTAGCATAGACTAAAGAAACCTTTACATTTTAGCTATGTTTGCTTTCTTGAAGTCACACACACAAACTCATTTTTGGTTCCTATTATTGAGTGATTAAAATATTTAAATAGTAGTAATAAGGACTTAAGTTATTACTTACTTCGTATTTGCTACAGTTTAATATAGAGTATTTTTCGTCCAAAGAGACATGTTAAAAAGATATTCTCCAGAGTGGTGTTGTCAGGGAATTAAAACAACTGAGGTGTGGAGTCTGGTGGAAAGTCTTCGGTCACTTGGAAAGTGCTTTCAAAGAGTACTTTGGGGCCTTCTGTCCCTTCGTGCTCTCTTTCTCTTTTTACTGTAACTGGCTATGTTAAGAAGGCCTCTACTACCCACGCTCTACGATGATGTTCTTGTGCCACCACGGGCCAAAGGTAATGAGATCATATTCCCAAGCCTCCAAATTTCTGAACCAAACCCAACTTTTCCCATTTCTCAGTTGAATTATCCTAGGTCTTTGGTATAGTCCTGGGAAGAAGAGTAACATATGTTCTATGATAGCTCTGAAAGTCAATCAAAGGCACTAAGGTGGTTTGATTGAAACAAACAAGGTATGGGACTCTTAGTTCTGTCCGGTAAGATGCTCTATGATAAGCCAAAGTCACATAAAAAAGCCCAGTGAAGTGGTGGAAGCTAGGGGTGCAGTAACTAACCATGCTGACGAAGTGGGATGAAGAAGTTGCAGTTATAATTCATTCCTGAGCACAGTGACTTCATATCTAATTGCAACAGCTTCTCTTCGTATAAATAAATACCTACTATTCTACTTTATTCTAGGGTGTGGTTTCATTTTGTGAGGCAGGCTAGACAAAAGACATGGAAATATGTTTTGTTTCCTTTAAAATATCCCCTTTTTTATATTCTATTATAAAAAATAAAATACAAAAACCAAAAAGTAAAAAAAAAAAATGTTTGAAGAAAGAAGGAGGATGACAGAGAACTCCAGCTGCATTTTAAGCACTATCTATATTGGTAAAACTCCAAGATTCCAATCTTTCTAAAAGCCACATAAATAAAAACAAGAACATTCCTAAGTCTCAGAATCACCCGTAATTCCTGTCCAAATAGAAACAGCTCTCGGGTAAAGGGACAGACACGTGTAAGTGGGTACTCACTCCCAGGTCCTGTTTCTGGTGCAAAAAAACCACCTGGACGGTGTTCTGTTATCTAGAGAGCAGAGCACGGGGCAGCAGCTAGACATTTCTTACTAAATCTTTCAAAACATAAATGTTTTTTATATTCTACTTCACTTTTAAAAATCCTATTATTGAAAGCAAAAAGAAAATAAAAAGGCTAGGGAATTATTTGAAGTTACTAGAATATGTTATTTTTGCCAACACATGCCCAATAGGATAGATTCCAAGGAAAATAACAACTGCAAAGAAATTTTAGGACATATTAATAAGTGTTACAGATGTTATTATTTTTAATTAATATGTGATATATGATAAAATAATTACTTTAATCTTTCAATTTTTTATGCAAAACAATGAAGAAAATAACATTACAAAGTTAAATGAGTTTAGGGACTAAAACAGTGTTATAACGACTTCATAATGCCAAGTTTGAATTGGAAATAACAATATGAACTGGTATTCTAAAATTACACACTATAGTCCCTATATTGTCTAAGGAAAGAGACAAGCAGCATGACATCCCAGAGCAATGGCAC
This sequence comes from Peromyscus maniculatus bairdii, assembly GCF_049852395.1. Taxonomy (NCBI): domain Eukaryota; kingdom Metazoa; phylum Chordata; class Mammalia; order Rodentia; family Cricetidae; genus Peromyscus; species Peromyscus maniculatus. Next base: position 25,566,006 of record NC_134869.1, on the reverse strand, counting down.
TATGGAATCATTTCTGGGTATATAAATATTTTACCATCTAAAAAGAGACAGAGCTCTTTAAAGAACTGGATTACTTTATATCCACTGAAGTAGTGTAGAAATTAGGTCTAGAAAAAAAAATTTATGCCAGAAAACAAATCAGTCTTGGCTCAAAAACTAATGGATCCTTGCTAAAATATCTAAGAGATATTGTCAAAAGCCTCCTAATAGAGAAAGTTGAGATTCATCACTTGAGCAAAATGTGCCTAATGTTTAAAAGTCTGTGAATCCATTACAACCAAAGAAGAAGAATCTTAGGAGGAAACAAAGCAATGCCCCCAGAAACAGAGCACACACACCCTGTCCTTTTCTACCTGGTGGTAAAAAGGAAAGATCAAAGCACTCATACTGTCTTTACGATGGGAAATATACTTCAAGAGGACTTGACACCTTGGCCAATGACAAAAGTTCTCTACTTTCAAAAGACTGTAACAGCACTAATAATCTGAGAAAATCATGAGCACTCATTCCAGTCTATCATCATGAATGCTAAAATTATTGACAAAAATAGCAAAGGATCCTTTATGTATAACATTCTAAAATCTTATCAGTTAACTACTTAAAAATGTAGGTATCAACCAAAAATGACGTAAATCTCCACAAAAGACTATCCAAACAGATATGCTATCTTTTGGAGTAACGTAACATAATTATTTAAGCCACATTCATGCTAAAACTGTTCCAATTTAATCAAATCAAGGGCTCAGAGCTAAACTTGTTAAAATCAAAATAAATAGATCAATCAAATACTCTCAAAGAGAAGAGCAAAACAAAGCAAAAAAGGTTGCTGTCTTTGGAATTTAGGACATGGAACTATCAAATTCAATAAATGCATTATTCATGATCAAACTTAGAACAACCAAAGAAGACTTAATATAGTCTGCACAGTAGGGAAATACCGTCAATTTTTCAATAAAATAACATTATTACGGTTATTTAAACAAAAGTCTTCTATTATAGAGATGTATACTAAAAATATTTATCAGAAAAATGTCTACAATTTTAAGTATTTATACAAAAAAATGGATGAAGTAATTACAGCAAATGTCAATAATCATTAACCATTAATCATAGATGTGCATGATTCTTACTGTCTTCAGACCCAGAAAGTTCCTGAGTCAAAAGAAAAAAAAAATCAGAAATACCTTAAATCTTTGCAAACTTCCAATTTTTTCAGTAACTTCGGCTTCCATTGATACTAAGTCGTTCTTGTGTTTCCCATTTTCTTTTCTAAGCTGCCGCTCCATTTCCACTAAGGTCGTATACTGCCGTATAAGGGACTTTTCATTCACTTGCAAAACAGTGATTTTCCTACTGTTTTCTGAAAGCATTTTCTTCATTTCATTTGAATCCATCTGAAGGGCATTGAGCAAGTTCTGCACAAAATCACAGTGACGTTACCGAGTGACTCTAGTTATCCTCATCTGTACCTGGCAGAAGGACGCTCAAAGTGGTGCTTACATTATACTCCTTTATTTTCACAGCATCCTGTTGGACTTGATCCTCAAGTTTCCTCTTCTCCTCTTTTATTGTCTCAGCTTCTGTTTTCCAACTCTCCTTTTCACTATAGTATCATGCAATAACAATCAAAAAGATGATAAAGTAAATAGAACAAAATATTTGATTGCAAAAGGGACAAATTTAGATTATGGAAGCTTTAACTATTTTCAGAATAGGAGACATACTACTTAACATTCGACAAGCAAGAAGTTAAACTTTCACTCAATATTTGTAATAAATTAAAGGTAGTATCACAATTTTATCACATTTTCTATCTTTATCTGCCCTATCTCTTTAAAATATCTGCAGCACAATACACCAGTCCTCATCCAGACATAAACATACATGGCAAGTCTACAGTATTTTGTGTCAATAAAAAGTAAATAGAAAAAAAGGGTTCTTTGAAACTTCATTCTAGCACTAGAGGTTTCCTAACAAAAGGGCAGAAAAGCTGGCTGTACAGAGCACCCAATGGAGCCAATTGATTTGTTAAAAAATACATACATACATACATATATATATATATTTTACACACACACACACACACACATACATACAAAACTTCAATTGAGTAACTACTCAGTTAGAATATGGAATTTATAAACAAATTATTATAAAGAGAAAAGGACTAGGAATATAGAGTTAATACAGTAAACAAACTGTTACAAAAATCAAATTCAAAATTCCGGCCCAACTCTTAAATATGAGCAATGAATATGCCGGAATATTCAGGATGCAAATAGTAGACATTACTGAATTTGGAGACAACTAACTTTCTCTTCACCACTGGGTATCAAATGTAAAGAGTTTCTTGGTTAGGGGTGGGATCCTGTGTCCTCCCCTTAATTTTTTTTTTTTTTTTTTTTTTGGTTGTTTTTAAAGAGAGAGGAAGAAAAAATGAAGACATAAATTTGGGTACTTAGGAAAGAGAGTGTGTCTTGGAGGAGCTGAGAGCGGGGAAACATGATCAAAATACACTGTATGAGAAGAATTCTTAAAAGATCAAAAAGAAGGCATGAGAAAGATGTAAACAAGGTTCAAGAGCTCTACTGCACACATTGTGATTTCTTGATACACTTGAAAACTGTTAAATGGCAGATCATTATGTTCTCACCATAAAAACAATGAGTGGAATAATAAGTATATTACACAGGTTGATTTATCTATTCCACTTTTACAAGAATTAAAATAACTTTTTATATGCATAAACAAATATATTTATTTATTTATTAAAAGAAATCCAAATTAACACTTTTACAAGTACATACATCATTGCTGCTTACCAAAAAGTCATGCAACTGTTCATTTATGCTTGGCATAAGCCAATTTTAGTGGCATCATTACCTTTACTACTAAATGGCTTTGATTTGAACATGTGACTTAATTTTGATTAGATATGTGTCAAAATATGGAAAAACATGTTACTCTTCTTCAATGGACATAAATCACTGATCTGTGAACTTGTGGAAATGCATTATAACAATAGGAGATAGCAAAAATCCATACAAATTGATCCATCCTTTAACTACCTCTGGGTTTCCTGTCAATGAGATGCTACCATAAGTGTTTAAAATCACCTTTGATTATGAAGCATAATTCCTACTAAGAATATGATTGAATTGAGGAAATGAGGGAGATAAGGGGAAACATGTTAGTTCCTTATGAATATATTTCTATAGTGATGACAATGATGAATACTGCTAATATTTATAGTGTACAGTTCTGCAGTGCACTAGCGTAAACATTTTCATGTAATAATTCACTTAGATTGCATTACAACCCTAGCGGGATTAAAGCAACATTATCATAGAATTGTACAAGAAACTAAGATACTAAGTAAAGGAAAAGCAACTTGCTCAATGCCTCTTGCCACTGTTGAAGTCTGGTTGATCTCTACCAATTCCAGACATGAAGAGTGCTGAGCTTACTAAACCAGTTCAGAAACGTGTTTAAACACGTTTTTGACAGCAATTCAGTGGAGGGGGATCAATCCTTATTCTTTGTGACTGTCAGAACAGTACTACACTCCAACTAAAATTATAGTTTTCAAAACATAAATACCTTAGATAGTCTTTATATAACAGACTCTGCTGATGACGAATCACTGCAAATTTTCTGTTATAATCTTCAAGAGAATCTTCTAAATGCTTTAGCTTCTTTTCTTTACTGTCTAGTTCCTAAAATGTGGTTTGTAAATTAGAATTTAAATAGTATTAGACCATATCCAAAGGTACAGATTCACATTCCAAAATGATTATTACAACTCTGTATTTTCAACGTTTTAGTATAAGGCACAACAAATGAGGCAATACACATTAAAAAGTCCTACAAAACAAGCAAAATTCTTTTCAAATATGGCGGCTGCCGTAAGCACAAAAGCTATCAGATACAGGTTTCACCTTCAGCACAAATCTACACCAAACAGAACAGTTAAATGCTCAACTCCTATTACTTAGCCACATATTCTCTTGCCAGCACACGTTTCTGTGCCTTGACTGAAATTAGCCTTTCTATTTCCTTTGAAATATGGGGAAACTGTGACTTCTGCATTAATGAATTAAAGCATTTATTTGCATGCATGTGAGAGCACAGTGTTTGTGTGGAGGTTGGAGGAAACCTGAGGAGTCGGCACTCTCCTTCTACCATGCGGTCCAGGTGATTGATCATGAACACTGGCCATCAGGGCCAGCACCACGTGCCTTTACCCACTGAGTCACCCTGCTGGGCCCCCCTTTTTTTAATTAAAAAAAACATAAATCTTAGATCAAGCATATCATGTTGCCATTATTTGTTGATGGTGTCCCTCTAATGTACAAAAATAAGTCATTAATATTACTGTGAATTTAAAAATAGTGCCATAAGATGAATTTTAAAGAAATGTTTTGATATGTTAAGTTACTCTTATATGACTTAGGTAGCACACAAATTCAAATAAAGAAGAGTAATGTTATGTCCAAATACAAATGGTTATAACTCACGCATCACACCAATGGATAATCTAGCAGTGGGAAGCAATGATACCTACAATTAGAAACCTATTTTTAAAAGTATAATTACAGGGTATGTGATGTCACAGATATTAAACTTCAGGTTATTTTTAATCCCATTGTATAGACGGTAAACAGTAAAGCAAGCCCAGGGTAAGTAATAGAGTACCCTGTAGAATTTGCGTGGATCAACAATTCACACAAGAAAGAAAAGGGGAAAGTCAAGTTTACTTGCACAAAAAGAGACACTTCTAATAACGGCACTGAGGAGCTTTGTCATTTTATTCTCTCACTTTTCTAACCAGCTAGAGTCATGGCTACAATGCTATGTTATAGTATCTGCTTATAATTTTTCAGGTCCTTATAAATTTCAAATGAGTAACACAAATGAACTAGATGTCTGTACATGCTTTACATGGAGGTAAATGGAATAAACTTCCTTTGTTTCTATTAGTTCAGCTGACTCATCATCTACTAATAACATACCTGTTTCTTCTGAGAACTCAATGGAATTCATAGACTTAATTAAGAAACGTACTATCAAAGATGTCTGTCATTAAGACATAAATGACCAGTACCTGCAAAAGGTGTATTAGATATTCATTCTGGGAATTGATGATATGGGCACTGGACGGTGCTACTCCATCAGGTAAGTCTACACCTTTGTAAACTACATTGGATCCTGCAGACTGACGCAGAAGATCAGTTTCTTTCTCCAGATGTTCAATCTGGAAACAATCCAGAAATGATTATCACCGTTAGGAAAACTACAAGGCAATAAGTTATACTTCATGCTTTCACTATTAAGTATCTTTTTTAATGGACGAGAACAACTTGACAAGAATTAATTAGATTAAACTTCAATTTTTACTTAGAAATACCTAAGAGCTCTTAGGTTCTCTCTTTTTTTTTTTTTTTTTTTTTCTTTTTTGGTTTTTCAAGACAGGGTTTCTCTGTGTAGCTTTGCGCCTTTCCTGGAACTCACTTGGTAGCCCAGGCTGGCCTCGAACTCACAGAGATCCGCCTGGCTCTGCCTCCCGAGTGCTGGGATTAAAGGCGTGCGCCACCACCGCCCGGCAAGGTTCTCTTTTATAGTTCAAGGAACTTATTTTTCCACATAACTTCCTAAGGAATCTTATAAAAACAATGTGCAGAGAGTGAGAGACTTTGGAATGTCCAGCCTAAATAGGGCTCAAGGATATACGTGAACGAGGGGTACAAAGATCCTAAGGACCAGAAGTTGTGGGTGACTGAGGAAACAGCCTTTTTCAGCCCCAGCAGAGCAGATGCCCATATGGAGACTGTTGTGACAGGACACACAGTATCTGTAAATGATCAAGCCTGAAAATCCCAGCACAGAGGAAAGGACACACTCATGAAGTCCCAGCCCTAGCCAAGGAGTCATTTGTAATTGTTAACTACCAGGAGAGGAAGAAATCCATTTTCTTCAGGAGAGTGACAATGGGTCTATCTATCAACCATACTCCAGGGTAAGCCCCATGGTCTGGAGTAGTTAGTTGGCTATCACAAATCAGAGTCTATGGTTTCTGTTAGTTTCTTTTGGCTGTTGTTCTAAGAGGGAGAAAGAACACGATGTATGGTTGTTAGAGAGGATCTAAACAGAGCATGTGTGGATGGGATATAATCAAAATATACTATGAAAAATTATCAAATAATAAATAAAAACATTTTTCAAATGTTTTCAAAAAAGTCATTTTAGGCTTGAAAGAACTCAAAGGACATTCTCATCTCATAAAGCAGTCTTTAAAAAAACGTTTCCTAGCCAGGTGGTGGTGGTGCACACCTTTAGTGCCAGCACGTGGGAGGCAGAGGCAGGCAGATCTCAGTGAGTTCAAGGCAGACCTGGTCTACAAAGGGAGTTCCAAGACAGCCAGAGCTGTTATATAAAGAAACTCTGTCTCAGAAAAATACAACAAAACAAAAGTTTCCTATTGAACATACAGTCATACAGTCATAGGCATAATATTTGCTTGTATTTAATAAAATTCTCACCTTTAAAATTGCTTTTGTCAACTGCTCTGAATAACTGATAGCCTCTTTCCGGGATTCCCTGAGTTCTTGTCTCAACTCTTCATTCCGTCCTGTGAGCTGGTCAACTTGGGCTTTCAAATGCACACTGGCATCAAAGATTCCTTCTGCATTCTTTGATTCTATAGCCTAGCAGATTTATATTATATATTACAAATGCAATGGAAAACAGTCAAATCATAGACAAGAAAAATATGCCCTTAAATAATTTAATCATCTTTCTATGTTCACTGGCATGTCTAATAAAAATGCTATTGAATTTCTTATTTATGAAGTAATCTTTATAAAATTTAAGTTTGGCTTATGTTACTATACATATTGATTACTTCATTAAAATAAATAACATTGAGCAAATATTAATAGATTAGTGAAGCTGAAAACAACCAGACAGTAATAAGATGATCAGCATTCATATATGAGCCCGTTTCTTGTTAGCTGGGCAAGTAACTTAGTTTCCTTACATCTTTACTTCCTCACTTCAGCATCTATAAAGCAGAAGTGTTAGTTCTGCAGTTTGTGGGGGCAATGTGATGAGCTGCTGCTGGCACCTGCTGCTTACACTTTCCTGCCATGATAGGTTACACCTGAAATGTATAATTCAGCCTGTTTCTTCAGCTGCTTTTTATCTGAGTAATTTATTACAGTATCAAAAGAAGAAACCCACAGAGAAGGGTTGGCTGCAGGCACACATTAACATGCAAACATAACTTACATTAACCAGTCTTTCAAGACTCGGGATGATTAGAGATGTTTCACCTCCTTTCACATCAGGATCCTTCTGCATGTCCTTAATAGCTTGCAAAATTTCTTTCATACCTTCCTCAAGTTGTTTATTTTCTTCAACTAATTCTTTTACTGCAATTACATTTTTTTCACATTGAATAAATAGATCTTTTCTACAACTTACATTTTCCATGTGACAATATTTAGATAGAAAAAAATTGAGAACAAAAATGTAAATAAAAGTTCAACTATAAATGGAACAAGAATAGCTGAAGATAACCACCACACCTATTTTAGTCATGTGCATATGCACACACACACACACACACACACACACACAAACACAGAACATGGCTTTGTCATATTAAAATCTTTAAATTTTCATAACTTTACTTTCACTTAAGCACATAAAATTGTGATGTATTTTCATAAAAAACTGCACTTAACATTCTATAACAATAAAAATATCAATGTAAACCACAAAGGTGTATTACATGGACTGAGCTATAGATTATAAAGGCAATTAAAGATTCAAAAAATAAGTAATGTACTAAAATCCTGTAGGTTTAAATTTTAGTATAGGGAAAATGATACAGAAAAGGATGAGATAATAGTAACTTACATTTATTCTGAAATTTAGCAATCACTGTCTTACTTCTTTCTAAATCTCTTTCCTTTTCAATTAGTTCTCTTGAAAGAAATTCATTCTGAATAAAGAGAATAAAAACGTTTTATGAAAAACCACAGTAATAAGGAGGTTTCAAAAACAATGCTTTATAAATTCAAGTTTAGCACTCCAGGAAACAGGTTATAGACACAGCCATTCTAAACTACAGGATGTTCATCTTCCCACCACCTCTTCTTCCTGCATTCCCCATGGCAGGAGGCAGAGAGAGGCACAGCAGGTTTCCGTCCTAGCACCAATTACATCCTTGCCCTTGATGCTGTCTTTACACTACCTGTTCTGCCTGGCTTCTCTGACGGTCAAGCTCTATTTCTGCATTTCTATTCTGCTGTTCTTGGGTCGATAAATCCTGTGCTATGGTTTCACTCTAAAGAAACATTTAATATATTAGGCAAGTCAACAGGTATATTGCAACTTTAGAGTTTTTTTTTTTTAAGTACAGATCTGCTATATATGAGTTTTAATATGTAAATAAAAAGAAATCTTAGAATTGTTTACAGAACTCTGGTAAGAAAAGTAAGACAGGGGTTGCATGAATATATTTAAAGAAAGCTCACCTGTGATCTAAGGAATACTAGCTCTCTCTGTAGCTGCTCTATAAGATTTTCAAGGGGCTCTCTTTGAGACAATTTGCACAGTGCAGTAACAGGCACAAGATCTGAAAGACTAACTTGGATCGGACTTCTCAGCATCTCAGTCTGTGAGGGTGATTCACTCTGTCTTTTATTGTCTTTCAAACAGAAATCAGCACACTTTGCTTGAGCATGGACCTGTTCATCTTCTGATGCTACTTTATCCACATCATGGTCATACGATTGTTGACAAAATACTACAGATTTTTGCCTATGTGATAATTTCTGCATTAATTCTGAAGCTGTTGGTGAAACTTGAAAAGAAGAACTGCTTTTCTGCAAGAACCTGGTTTTCTCTAGAGCTTGATGGCTTCCTGACACTCTCTTCACACACTCATCAGAAAGAGAGCATGGGTAATCACTTATGTCTTCATTGCTCTCCTTACTGAAGGTTCTGACTAACGAGTCTAGATTTCTCAAAGATTGTAGACACGGTGCTTTAAAAATCTCCCTTATTGTAATGGCTTCTGGAGTTGGATTATCGTCTTTTACTTGCATAAACGAGGAACATTTAGTGAAAGAGACAATGGGATCCACTCCACTGTCTACACTACGATGAATTCCAGACAGCATTCTTGATAATGATTGTACAGTCCTATTTTCCTCTGTCTCATTCTGATCTGATTGCAGAATGCTGAATGACGGTCTGCTATGCAGCAGCTCTATGTTAGCTGAACTCTTAATCTGTATTCAAAGTAAATAATGTCTTGTTAATCAATCATGAGACCACCAGGTTATCTAAGCAAGCAAAAATTAATATTGATTTAACAACCTCAAAGAGCAGAGGTGCTAAACGAGATTAAATGATGAAAAAAAAAAAAGAACTACTAGCATTTTTCTTTATTCTTTTAGTCAAAGCATTACTGTTTACCTTTGATTGTGTTTCATTCATACTTTTGAGGCTCATAAAATTTAATTTTCCTTCTCCTATTTTATCTTCCTGAGAAAAGTTTTCAGTTAGGTTCAAGTCCTCAATGGTTAATCCTACAACATGAAAGATTAACAAATAAGAAAGAAAGGAAAAATAACTCTCCTTTAATCCAATGCAAGAATAAGGTTTTAATCTAAACAAAAGGTCCAATGTTTCTAAAATCCTTGATCAACATGTAGCCAATATAACTCTCTGATCTGTTAATTTTTAATAAGCTATCAATAAAATGAGACTTTCAATTGTATCTTTATCATTTGTGTTCATGTTAATTTAAATGTATCCAATAATAAGTAGAAAACTATTAATACATATAAAGAAAATCAATGAAAAGCCATATATTTTTATTTTAATATTTATATTTGACTTTATTTTTGTGAAGCTGAGCAGTGATTTCATGCAGTGTTTTTGCATGCAAGGCAAGTGTTCTAATAGTAGGCTACAATCTCAGTCCTCCAATGGGATTCTTAAAAAGAGATTTTAAAAATGTATTCCTTTTTATACTACTATTTTATGTGCATGGGTGTTTCAACTACATGTGTGTCTATGGACCACGTGTGTGATCAGTGCACCTACAGGGCACAGAAGGCGTTGAATTCCCCTAAGACTGAAATTACAGAAGGTTGTGGCCAATCAACCTTACAGAAGGTTGTGTGTGATGGAAATTGAACCCAAGTCCTCAAGGAGTCCGTGCTCTTAGCTGCTGAACCATATCTACAACCCCTTTAAAATTTACTTATTTTGATAATTTCATACATTTGATAGCATATTTTGATCATATTTACCCATTACCACCTCTTATGCCCTTTCCACACCCCTCTGAACATCTTATTCTCAGCAAATCCTCTTCCTGCTCTCATGTCTATTGTTTTCATGATCTCTACATTTAATTACAGTTGCTTGTATGAACAAGGATGTAGGGTACTTACCAGAGTATGGGAAAGAAGCAGGAATTTTAAATAAATTAATCATTATACTGGTACATTGTGGAGTTGCACATCTCTACACTAATGAACTAAGGTCACATTAAAAAAAAGATGGGGGGGTGTTCAAGAGATGGCTCAGTGGTTAAGAGCACACACTGAGCAGGTATGGTGGCATATGCCTTTAATCATAGCACTCTGGAGCCAGAGACAGGAAGATCTCTGTGAGTTCAAAGCCAGCCTGGTCTACATAGACATTTCCATGCCAGCTAGAAACAGCACAGTGAGACTCTGTCTAGCCACCTTGCAGTGCCTACTGAGTTCATATATCTCAGAGAAGAACACATTACTTTCACTCTCCTAAGCCAGTGCAACTAACTGCATTCTACACAGTTATCTTTATATCCACAGTATATGTATCTCTCACTCCCTCATCAAAGAAGTACCTCTTTGCAGCAGATGGACACCATTACAAAAAGCCACAACTAGTAAAATTACAGAGAACACATGGCTATGGGTGTCCATCCCCAATTGATAGCAACTGTAACATAACCCTTACACCTGAGCCTCACAGAACATCGCAGAAGGGACAAAAATATTGTAAGAGCCAGAGGATCAGGAAGTCTGCTGAAAGACTGAGTCTTCTGTCTATGACAGGGAAGAAACACCCATGAAATCACAACAGGACAGCTGCTTAAACAAGACCTAAATAATGACGATACCAGTTAATATCTTAACATGAATAGGAAAAATCACATGGAGTCGCCACTAGATGAAAAGCTACAGGAAACTAAAAACTACTGAGAGAGGGAGAATTAGTTTCCCTTAGTTAAGGACCCTACCCAGTTTACCAACGCCAAATGGTCAGCCCTAAAAACAAACATGATTGTAACACAAAATGGACTTACTAGGTTGCATTTATTTATTTACACACACACACACACACACACACACACGGGGATCAAAGGAAGAACATGCAAGGGGTTAGGGGAAGAGTGGGGAGGAGAAAATTATGTTAAAAAGTATTTAATATTCCTCCAGAGGATCTGAGTTTAGTTCTTAGTACCCACACCAAGCAACTCACAACTGCCTATAACTCCAGCTCCAGGGAATCCAATACCTTCTTCTGGCTTCCATGGGCACTAGCACATGTGTAGCAGACAAACAAATACATATAAAATAAAAATAAACTTAAGAAAAAAAGAATTAAAGAAACACTCTCTATATATGGTCCCCAAAACTGAACTGCAATGGCTGTTACAAAGACTATGCTGTCTTTCTAAAAGTAAGGTAAACAAACAACTGTATTTAAATTTAAGCTTAATGAAAACTTTAAAGTAAATAATTTTAAAAAACCCTTCCAATGTTCAGCTTTTAAAACAAAGTACCATTCTAAGGGTGACATACAGTAATATAAAAATTCCTGTTTTAAGATTAGTCACAACAAAGTGGAGCTGTCTAAAAATCATCAGCCTATACACTGAATTTTGTGTGTTCTCAAAAGTGTGTAATTCCAAAACCTGATTGTTGTTTTATTTAATTGTTTCAGGGTCAGGATCACACCAATTATACATGGTTATCTCTTTTTCGGGATACTATAATAGAGCAAAATCATCTGCGACATACAGAACAGCCCAGATCCAGGTAAGTCTTTCCAAACGGCGCTGCTTTTACAAGTATAGAATGACTGAAAATACCTGAGGCTGCATTCCTTTTTCCTCTTTCTTGAGCCATTTGACGAATTTTTCTTTTCAAATCAAGTCGTTCTTCCTCCAGACTTTCAATCTGCAAAGGATGAATTATTAGTACTTCTCCTTAGTCCAGACAAGAAAACTGTCAATGGAGCATTACTTGCCTCTTTCAAAAGAATCTGGTTTTCAGCTCTGTACTGCTGCTGTTTCAAGCGTTTACTGTTTCTAAATTCAGTTAAATCAATCATTGTCTTTGGTTCAAGGCCTAAAATAGAAAGCAATGTAATTAAAAACTTAAAAACTTGCAAATGAATGGCAAAATCTTCATAGAACATCAAGTAACTGGATTCACCAGCCAATATCATTCGAAACATGGAGACTTCCTGTCCAAGAACTTTCCAGACAGTTATACTACAAAGAACGTTAAGTTAACTAATTATGAAAATCCTGACAAACACATATGGGGATATTGCAAAGGTGCTACAATTCAATCATTAAGGAATCTTGGCAGGAGGTAAACTTGGTTCAGTTCCCACTTTAAACTTGTAACTTAGATACAAAGATGACATTTATTTACTTGTTTATTTATGATTTTAATCTGCCAAGAGTATAATAAGTATAATGCTTAAAGCAGTGAGTGCTTGGCAGGTAGCAATCATTATTAATATTAATAATGTTATTATTGGCTTAATCCTTTCAGCCAACTTGCCTCCTAATTTGCCTCCACTTCCGAGGTGAAAAATCAGGTATCAAGACAGTGTAAAATAATTGTAAACCAGACTATGATAATTAAAAGCTAAACCCCTAGCCAGGCAATGGCGGCACATGCCTTTAATGCCATCATCAGGCAGCAGAAGCAGGCAGGCCTTTGAGTTCAAGGCCAGCCTGGTCTACATAGCAAGTTCCAGGACAGCCAGGGTTACACAGAGAAGAAACCCTGTCTTGGTTGTGGGGTAGGGGGGGTGCGGGGGGTGGGGGTGGCTAAACACCTAAAGACAAGACAACATGGCTTTTGTGACAGCTCTCTGGATAAGTCAGAAGTTATTCATATAGACCTCCAGATTCCTAGCTGTGACCTGACTGGTCAAAAAAATCAGAAATCTAACTTGAATGTTTAATATAATCCTAAATTCTAGTTAGATAGGCTTCACAAATAATAATCCATATAAAGTATTTATTTTTCTATACAAAAATTTTATAGATTGTCACTTTCACTAAGAAAGCACTAATTGATATTCAGCAAATATAATGAAATTATATTTAAATCATAATATTCATTTTATAGAAGCAACTTAGATTGTGCACTTCAGCTATAACTTATCATATAAACTAGCAATATTAATGAACTCACCACTTATTTTAAAAAGTATATAAGTTCCCAAGTCATATTTGAAAATTATATCTTTGACTAAAGGGAACTCTTAAAATACAAAACATAAGCAGTTTAAATTGTATTTATAAATCCTTAAAAGGTTTATAAAGTACTTTTAAATGGCCTCATCTGAAACAAAATCAGTTTGTAACATAACAATTCATACAGAAGTTTCTTATTTGCAGAAATACAGTTGATTGCTGGTATGTAGCATAATACAATGCACTTTCACCTCTGGGTGAGCAGTTATTATTACTAAAGACATACCAGGCCAAGGAAAGCCGTGTTCCTCATCAGCCACCCCAACACAGTGAGGTCCCCAAACCCACTTCATTCAGAGTACCTCTACTTTTGTTTAAGGGTTTCTACAGAAACATTTATTTGAGGAAAAGTACCCTTCAATTACTGAGGAGTAAATAAACACATGTAAAGTAAGGGCCAGAGGCCAAGCACAGGGGAGGAAGAACATGTATGTGGAACGAGAGGACTTTGATTTGGTGAACAGGGCTACTTCCCCTCCAAAAGTATAAACAAACCAAAAGGAGACAAAGACTTAGAAAGCAGGGTATAGGAAAAAGAAATGTCTTCAAAAATAGCTTACCAGCCCGTTCTCTAAGGGCTTCATTTTCATCAAGGACATCATTGATTTTCATTTCAAGCTTATTGATTTCCTTGGTCAATACTTCAATCTCTCCATCTCTTATTTTAATTTGGGCTTTACAATGCTTTATTTCAATAACAGCATCTTCTAAGCCATAAACACCCTGAAAAATATCCCATCTAACTTAAATATAACATAATTTATTTGAACAAATAAATCATATGTGTGAATTTACTTTTTTTAAGTTGATGGGTAAACAAACTTACCTAGACCTGTATTTTATATGGCAGATTTTTTATAACTGATACATAAAAATAAAAATAGTGCATATTAATGGAGTCTTTTAATGTGCTTCTATAAACCAAATCTAGCAATGAGGGCAGAATATCAACATCTGATGCTTAGGCAATGTGACTCAGAATATTACATATGAAACACTGAATACATAGACATATACGTAAAGGTACAGAGATAAAAACACGAAGATAAAATCGGGCATACCAATCAGTACATAATTAATTGTCTGAAATCAAATTTAAAAATACGAACAGTCCAAGTAGATTCAGTTGATATAGTTGGCACCAAAGCCATCCCCATCACAAGGTTATCAAGTGTCACACCCCCATGATGACACAGATAACAAGGGATCTAATCCTGCTACCTCATCAGCGGTATCAAACAGAACACTTCCATCAAAAGGTTTGAAAGGAAGGTAAATGCAGAAGGAGGAAAAGGGAGGGCAAAATAACAACGAGGTCTGGAAAGGCCAGAAGAAATCAGACAATCAACTATGCATCTAAAACAAAAACAATCAAACGCACAAGAACTCTGTAACAAACTAAATGTGCACATATGGTTTAAATGAGCTTTTCTCATCTGTGCTGACAACGTTCCCTCCAACAGCCAAAGATCGCCTAACAAAAACCCCTGTACAAACATGAGATGCCTTCTTTTGAGTTGTTGGTCAAGGTTGTCTAAAAGACTCTCAAAACGCACAGCCTGTTGCTATTGCCCTTGGTTTTCCTTCCCCCAGTGGTAGAAGGATAGATAGTCCCAGTTACTGAAAACACCACCCATTTCATAAACAGGGCCTAGACCCCCCTATTGGAACTGACTTTTAAGCCTCTGCCTAAGGACTAGCTTTCATACTACCAGGAGGCACCATGGAAGATTGCAAAGGTGGGAAGCAGCTGAAAGCCCTACCCACCTCTGCTGCTTATGAACCGCAATGACCAGCATGGCACAATAATCCCGAGGGAAACTACACAGTGCTAGTGAAGTCATGGTTAATGGAGGAGAACCCACAACCACTTTACTAAACAACAATCAAAACATACGTCCTGATACCTACAGATAAATGTAGTCCTCTTTCTCTCTTCAGAAGAAGGAGACCATTACTGAAAACCACAGGCAATCAAAATGCAGAGCTGTAGAGGCCAGTCAGGCTCAGGGACCATGGCAGAGAGGGGGCACAACTTTAAGAGGGAGATAATCATAGTTTTAAGAGAGATTTTAAGAGTGAGATAATCAGGCAGATTGCTATGAGATTTAATGTCAGAAGCTGTGCCATAAAGTCTCATCACCATGACGGCCTAAATATGAGCTAAACAGGAATGACAAGAGATATGCCAAGGAAAGCCCACGAGGTCTCCACCTTCCACCAAGAACTATAGGCAATTAACGAATGCTCAGCAGGAAAAAGTCTTCTCCAGTGAAAAGCACAACAAATGGTTATCCAATACTAAACAAACACATAACTGCCAAGCAGCGGTGGCGCACGCCTTTAATCCCAGCATCAGGAGGCAGAGCAAGGCAGATCTCTGTGAGTTCGAGGCCAGAGAGTTCTGGTCTACAGAGAGCGATCGAGGACAGGCACCAAACCAGAAACCCTGTCTCGAAAAAAACTAACTAACTATATACATACATAACTAATTATGCGGGCTGATGAAGTTATATTTGGGAATATATATATATAGAGAGAGAGAGATTATACATACATATATATATATATATGTATATGTATATATATATTCCTAATATACACCTAACAACAACTAATGACAAAAGAAGCAATGAGAGGAAAGAGGGTTAGGTGGGGAGGCTTTGTAAGGAGGAAACAGAAGGGAGAAATGATGGAATTATAATCTCAAACATAAAAGATAAAGTAATAAAAATAAACTTTGTAAAAAGGAAAACTGTTTGGAAACAATTCTCTTGACATAAGCCAAATGCCCAAAAACTTGAATAGTTTAAAACCTATAGAGATAAAGAAGGCTTTCTACATGGAACAGAATAGAAGCCACACAACAGCCCTGGCGTCAAGAACAATTTCAAGCTCTTTGGCTGACAAGATAAAAATACTTACAGATTCATAATCTTTTAATCTCTTCAGAGCCTCAACCAATTCTTTATCCTTCTCCCTGGCATCAGCCTCGGCCAGTTCAGCTGTTCTCTCAGCCTCTTTTGTTTTCTCTTCCAAAATTTGTACTTTGGAGTGAATTTTCATATAATGAGTCTGTTGGTGAAAGCTTGAAGTACCTACCATGTGAAAACAGAAATCATGAATGAACCGAATTGAGTATTCCTTCCTATTAATCAGTTGTTCCCAAACAGGGAAAGAAGTACAGCACAAAAGCTTCTTATATGTAAGAATTTATATTTGTAAAACCAAGGACCAAGGTACTGTTTTGATTTTATTAATAAAACCAACTAAAAGGTAGAATTGAGTAAAATTACTCTAACTAGAAGGATAAGGCTTATAAAAAAGGTTGTAAAAGATACATTACTATGACAAAGGATAATAATAATCAACACTTCTTATGACCACCATTAACAGTAAAATAGATTTTTCACCTGCTCATCTTGAACTATCGCCAGAAATGAACAGTTTGTTTTTTCCTAGCTGACATTTTCTGGGATTGTCAGGACTAGGCATCTTATGGTGTTCCATCTCTCTGCACATTCCTTTTTAGTGTCCTGTGGTTATTTCATTTCATCTCATTAGCCTCCAAATTAGAAGTATTCCCAGAGATTCATTTTAAGATTTTTAGATAACCTATACTCCTTCCCTTGATGGTCTACACTAGTCCCTAACTTCAAGCTGAATTTTCATGGAGATGTATGCCAAGCTTTTATTTTTAACCTAAATTGTGCTTAAGAACTTTAGAAGCCATACATAAGTATCTACCTAAGACTTTTAGCTAAATGCCTAATAAACATCTCAAGTTCAACATGTTCAAAACAGTACCTCATCATCTCTAAACCTTCCCTTCTCACAATCCTTTCCAAG
Source organism: Peromyscus maniculatus bairdii (assembly GCF_049852395.1). Lineage (NCBI taxonomy): Eukaryota > Metazoa > Chordata > Mammalia > Rodentia > Cricetidae > Peromyscus > Peromyscus maniculatus. The sequence continues at coordinate 25,548,587 of NC_134869.1, read as the reverse complement.
ATACAAATCAAAAGTCCTAATTTTTGTCTCTCAAATCTTCCACCTAACAAATTCAACTTCTATCAAGTTCAAAACACATCTAAAACTGACTACCGTTAATACCACTGTTAGCATAATGCCCAGTCGATTAGGTTATTCCCACAGCCTGGTAACACTGCTTCCTTCCTTACAGTCGCTACAATCTACTGCAGACACAGTCTAGGTGAGACTAAATCATGCCCATCTCTTTTACCTAAAAGTCAAAGTCTTTACAATAAACTACAGACTTAATAGCAAGGCCGTTAGCATCCTCTTTGATCTTTTTTTCCGCTATTTTTCATTGTTCACTCTCTTCCCGCTACCAACATTTACCTGTTGACTCCTAAACAGTTAGTGAGTTTGAACACACGTCCACTGCTTGCGACCATACACACTGTTTACTCCTTCACTGCCTTTGAGACACTGTTCCAGCATGTCTAGTGAGACTCTCGTTTTACTGTCTAAATTACAATCTATATGTCCGGCTGAATATTTTGTTGTTGTTGTTTTTTCAAGACAGGGTTTCTCTGTGTAGTTTTGGTGCTTGTCCTGAATCTGGCTCTGTATGCCAGGCTGGCCTCGACCTCACAGAGATCTGCCTGGCTCTGCCTCCCTAGTGCTGGGATTAATGGCGTGTGCCACCATTGCCTACCCAATCAATTTTTTTATCTTTAGCAATTATAATTATGCCCATGAATTTATTGTGAATCCTTTTGAACTACCATACCTCAGTATACTTACAAGATGTAGTTTTATAGAAATATGGGTATTTCAAGGGCTTAAAGTCAGAGGATTTGATGTAATAGGCAAAATTGTATAACTTAGTCAAAGAATAGGATGACAGATTTTTGGAGAATTATTTCAAATGCCAACATACAAAATTATTTCTGAAAATAATTTGACAATGGGTAACACATCCACCAAAGAATCTTTGTTAATTATAAAAGACATAATATAAAGACAACCTACATTACCATTTTAACTTTTTATACAATTGATCTAATACTAATGTCTAAGTAATTTTCATCATGAGAAAGATGACAGAAAAGCATGCATTATTTACAAGTTTAAACACTAGAAATACATGGCATAATTAATATTTTGTATAATTATTTAAAATATTTATAATTTAACAAACACTGTGGTAGCATTATACAATTTTATTTTTATAAAAAGTCTTCTGAAATACAATATATGAAAGTCATATACTTATAAAATATTAAATTACCTTTGTCTTTCTTGAGCTCATTTTTCAAATCTTCAATAATAAAAGTATTTTTTTCCATTTCTTTTGTATACTGTTCTACTTGTTCAGTAAGCATCTTAATTTGACTGTCTCGTTCCTGAATACCCTATAAAATATTTTGAAGTATCAAATAAACCTGCATTGTTATGAACATATATGTTTTCAATAAATAAGAGAATATAATTTTCTCATGACCAAGCTATGTTTCTTTTAGACAATTTTTATTACATTAACTTATTTATTTTGTGTGTGTATGTGTGTAGTCAGGAGTGTGGAGGCAAGGTAACAACTTGTAAGAGTCAGTTCATTTTTTCAGGACATCGGGTCCAGGGCTAAACTGAGGTTGTCAGGCAAATACCAAGTGTCTGTATCCACTGTGCCAACCTTGGTAGGTGGCACCAGACTCAGCAAACTAGGTTTATTATGTATTCTTCAAACTGTACTACACAACACGTAGTTCATGTTATCATGCTAATATATAACGATGGAAAAATGTGTTCCAGAACTCCTTAATATTTGAGACTTTATAACTTCTTACATTGTGTTCCTCATCATCCATTGAATCTTATCTTTACCACTTCATATGTTTTCTCTGGGATTTCCATCCAGTTCATCTTTTATGCCTTTCATACTTCATTTAAAAACAATATTCTCATCACTGTTCTCATTCATCAAACACATCTCAAATTCCATTCTATCTTTAGTACTTTAACTGAAAAGAACATACATAAGAGAAGTGCAGAGTTTTGTTTGTTTGTTTGTTTTTTCTTCTGAATGCGTTTGTTTTGCTAAAAACAAAACCTTTAGGTAGCACATTAACAGTATAACCACACTTAGCTTATTTTACTTAGTATAGGCATAAGACATACAATAAAAATTAATAAGAAGGCAGTAAGGTATCTTAAAATCTACAGGTTTTTAGTAGAGTATTAGTAATTCCTGACTGACAATAACAGTAATATAAAAAAGCAAAATAATTCTGTTCTGAAATATAACTCTCACTCTGAACTTAATTCCAGTGTCGCCTCCCCCCATTTGGGAAGGGATGAGAAACTTCAGTTTGTATACATGCAGTAATGGAAGCCACCAGTCAGACATGATGACAGACAGGACGGTTCAGACATTAACATCATTGGCTGACATTGCAAATTTTGAGAAGGTTTTACCTGTTTCAGAGCCATGATGTTACTTTTATCAGCATCAAGTTGGGCATTTTTAAGTTTCTCTCTCAGATTATGTAACATTTGCTGATATTCAATGATTTCATCATCTTTAGAAGACAAAATTAACTATAAACAAAACAAGATCTGTTATAGAAAAGGAAAATTAACAAACCACTCTTCATTTAGAGAAAATAATACATACCTCTAGTACATTTAAAACAATACAAAAAATAAAATTCTTTTAAAATTGTACAGTGTGTGATGTATGTGTGTGTGTGTGTGTGTGGTCTGTGTATGTGTGTGTGTGTGTGGTCAGGGGTTGACATGGGGTATCATCTCTTGAGATAGGGTATTTCACTGAGCTTAGATCTGACAGGTTAACTGGACTGCCTGGCCCTTGAGTCTGCCTCCTTTGCCTCCAAAGCATGCTTTCACAAGGTACCAGGGATCCAGAATTTGGGCCTCAGGCTGCGACAGGAGGTACTGTATTGAAGTCTTTCATCTCCCCAGCCCAGAAAATAAAATTCATTTAATAAAAAAAAATGTCAGTAACTACAACTATTATATACACAATTTGAAATTCACAATTCAACCCTTAAAGAAAACTCTCTGGATCTCAGGCCTCATTTCGGGAGAAAATTTATATAACTGCAAAATGTTTTATACGAGATATTTATTTAAAAAATATTAAATATCACAGGAAAATACAAATACCTTGAATTAATGCAAGAGTATTTTGTGTTCTTAGCTACAGAGAGCAAAAAAATCATAAAGATGTTCATAAAAATCATAAAAATTGTCTGTAAGAGTCTAAAAATCAAAACCAAAATAAGAACAGGTTTTCAGATATTTAGACATGTGACAATTGAGTGTATGTAGGAAAAAAAATGTGTATATAGGTAGAAAACAGCTAATGAAATGAATCAAAGGGAGAACAAAAACACTCAAATTCAACACAAGTTTCTATGTAATAAAAACAGAACAATATTTCAGTATGAGAAAGATGAAATATTCAAGAAATATTACGTCACTCAGGTGTATCTATTTCACTTTAAAAAAATAAATATACATGTTTCAAAAATTTAAAATTAAACGTAAAACCAGAATATACTAGGAATTGGACAATAAAAGGTCCAATTTTTTTTCAAAGTGTATTAGGCAATATAAATATTCATTCATTTTCTATTTATCTGGAGATAATGTCTCACTACTCAGAAGTCCAGGCTGGTCTTCAATTCAGGACCCTCAACTTTCTGAGTAATAGGATTGGGTATATGCCCTCCGGCCAGGCAGCATTAAATGTATCTAGTTATAATGAAGGGTCAAAAAGCATTAAAATATAATAAATTTAATTATACAATAAAAAAACAAGCACTTCACATAAAACATTGTAAGAGCCAAAGATAGATATAGCTGTAATTTAAATCACAATCACACTAGCAATTGATTGTACCAAAAAAAGAAAAGTGTGTGTGTGTGTGTGTGTGTGTGTGTGTGTATGTGTTCTCATTAAAACACACTTTAAAACACTGCTTTCAAAAGACAAACTGGAAACCTCCTAAATGTTAAATGAGTAAATGTGATTCAAACTTCTATGGTTGAAAAGCTCCGGCCTTCCACTCGTTTCCGTAAGGAAAGCAGCCATGCTCATTCGCTGTCCAGCCGCTGCTGCTTTCACGTTGAAGCGGCAGCTGAATGCTTACAACAACTGGATAGCTAAGCTTCAGAAATTAACTGAGCCCTTGATTAACTCAACTTTATCCCCCATTACAACTACATTTGTTTAAAATATAGATTATCTGAACTTTCCAGATAATAAACAATTCCTAATTGCCAATACGGTTTATGTGAGCATGATCGGAAATGGAGACAACAGAAGTGTGACAGCTTTTACAATAAGAGTTACAAATCAGTCATCTCACGCCATTCACAAATTCCAACCCTCATAATCCTAGCTTCTTGACAGAATACACCAAAGGAGAACAAGTCATGTCCACTGAGACAGCACCTTCCACTCTTCCACTTTGGCATTGACAGCCATCATGACAGGGTCATCCTCTTCATCCTTTGCTTTCAGAAGATCTGTGAGCTCTCGCACCTAAGAGGAGCAATCAGTCATGAAATGGTGCAAATTAGTGCAATCCAATATATTATTATATATGCATACTGATTTATGCACAAACACATGCTTGCAAATGCCTTATACTTCATATGCTATTTATTACTGCCATAGCTCTATAGTTAAAAGTGATATTTAATGGCTGTACAATACTAAATAAAACTCTAAAATCTGAAATGGTCCCAAATTGGATACTCTTTATGGTACCACAAGTGGAAAATTACACATCATATATCATGTGCTCTGTTTTAATCAAAAGACAAGTGTATGAAAACTGTATTCATGGTATTCATATCAGGGAAATAAGAAGCATACATGAATTTAGTGTTTAAACCTTAACCTTATCCCCAGGATACCTCATGTACATATGTAATCTATACACGGCATATATGAGAGGACTGTAGAGCCCCTGTGGACAAGTATTATCAGAGGACAACATATTACTATAAAATAAAAGCAACAAAATCCACACATTAGACAACGAAAGTATTCAATGACTCCATCTGAAGCTTATGAGAGCAAGTCTTGGTTTCACCAGGAATTCTTACTTGAAGTCGATAGTGCTCATTCTCTTTTTTAATCTGGTCCATAACAGTATCTGTCTGATGCACAACAGCTTTCATCCTGTTATATTCATCAGTCATCTTCTCCATTTCCTGTACAGACTCTTCCAGATTTTTCCTCATTTCTTGGTTCTGAACTTCAATTTTCTCATTAGCTTCTGTTAAGGTCTAAAAATGTTAAATATACTATTAGTTTAAAATAGTTTTACAAGAAACTGAAATTTATATTAAGTTGTAATTAAATAGAGCCATAGGGCCCTCTAGAGAAGAAAATGATTCTTCATAGACCATTAGGATTACTGTGGCACTGGCCAATTAAGTCAAATTAAATGTGAAGAAAATTGTATATAGGATCTCAATTGTTCTTGGTGCCCAATACAGACAAATGTAAGGAGTAAATAAATAATTACAAATTCAGAGACACATTTTACTTTGTACTTTCAAAGTACATAATGTGGCCAGAGATGTGTCCATGGGTAAAATAGGTGCAGTGTAAATACGTGAAACTCAGTTTGAATTCACTAGAAAGCACATAAAGCCAATTACAGTACCATTTTTATTCCCATTGCTCCTTCTGGGAGATGGAAGAGAGAAAACAGTCTATTCCCTGGAATTTGCTGACCTAGGCAGCCTGGAATACAGTGAACAAAGAGATCCTACCTCAAACAGGGCAGAGGCTGACAACAGACAGCAGAGGTCATCCTCTGAGCTCCCTCCACACACATGCAGGCACCCACTCCCACACACATATGGACAGACAGCACTGTGCACACACAAAACAGAACACTGAAAATACACAGTGGTAAACACATAATCAGAAATGACAAAGAGGGATAGAGATTAGGTTTATACCACCCTGATATTCAAGTTTGTAAAACCATTGCTCTGAGCTGACTTACTCACTTTACCTGAATTTCATCCAGATATTGAACAAGTTCATAGTTCTTTTTAGATAACTGTGACCGGTAGTCGCTGTCTTCTCCTCTCCTTGACAGAAGTGATTCCTTTTGTGAATCTATCTGTTTCTGGTAGTCAATAATGTCCTGACGAAGCTGTTCATTCTGAGGTTACAGCAAACACAGCAGTCATCCATTAAAAATACAAGTCAAAAGAAAAACAACAGGCCAATACTACTGAGAACAACACAAAGCTACCTTTTAACTAATGCTCCCAGACATAGCTCTAAGTTCCCAAGGGCTCACTACCCTTACCACCTCACCTTTCTCTTTAGACGTTTGTTCTTCAGTAAAGGACAGGAAAAGGATAATCAGAAATGAGAAAGGCAACACATAATTAAAACTAATATTTAAGTTTTAAAGAAAACAGGAATAAAGAAGTTTTTTAAGATAACTGAATATATATTTTTAAAATAGCCAAAGAAATTAAAAATATTAAGTATGAACCAAAAGAAAGAACATTTGGATTAGGTTAAAAGTAAATTTTAGATAAAACAATTAAAAGGAGAGAACATGGTGGATGGGAGTTGGAGGAACAGAGATGGAGAAATGATGTGATCATATTTTAATAAAAATATTTTTGTGACAAGACAAAGTTATCATTTAGCACGTATACAAAAATAATAATACAACTTATAAAACTTTTTTAGAAACAAAATTATGAGCATGCTAGACAAAGAGTCCTAAGAAAAGAAATCTATTCAAATGCTCAATTAGCTGATTAGGAAGCACAGCCATGTAAGAGAAACAAGATGGACCCACACAGCTCCAAGAAAGGAATAAACGACCCAAGGGCCTTCTATTTGGTTGACTTTGTCATTCCCTGAGACAAAGCCATCATAGTATCAGTTAGTATGATTATCATCAGTTACACGGATTACATTCTGGTTAAAACACGAATTTCACTGAACCTTTTAGACAGGTAAGTCTGTTGAACCACCACATCTACTGAAGTTTTCTACTAACCTCTCTTCTTAATTTGCTGTTTTCATTTTCTGCCTCCTCATTTCGAAGAGCCAACTAAAATAGTAAAAAAAATAATAAGATAAAACTCAAAGGTAATTCAATCTAAATCCCATATTAACTTCCTGATTTAAATTCTAAATCTTTTCCAGTAAAGTAGAGAACATTTAGCTACTAAAGACTTCATATCACACTAGGACAAAATAAGAAAGAATTTTAAACTAAGGATTTTAAAAAGTACAAAAAAATGGCTCAATTTTAAAGATAAAAAAAATAATAAAATAAAAACTATATATATGAAAAGCAAACTAAAGGCTAAAAAAGACAAACATCTAAAAGTTATATCACCCAATATTTTAAACGTTTAAGATCATTATGCCCTTCCTTGTGCCAAGGAAAAAACAGTCTATGTTCTTCATAGACCTGAAATACCTAGAAAATGGCAGTACAGAGAATAGTTAATTGAAGCAATCTGAAATCCAATTGGCCTGGGTTTATATCTTTTGATTTTCAATTCCTACTTAAGAATGAAAAAGTCATTTACTATCTCTTAAATTCATTTCATCTCCTCTGGTGACATGAGAAATATGATGCATATAAGTCCTTAACATGATATTCAATGAACAGAACAGCAAAAAAATGTCAAATGTTCTTTTATTCACCTAAAACAGTTCATATTGGCAGTTTCTTTTTCTTCTGGAATTAAAAAAATATGACCAATATAGTTGCTTTTTATTACCTAATCTCAGAAAACATCCTTTTGATGGCCTTTTACTTTTCTGGTTTCTGCCTTACTCAAGCAAAAAAATCCAATCACAATAGCATGCAACAAACTTAGAAGGTTCTATAAGGAGGCATATGATGGTTCTTTAGACTCTAGGGGACAGCAGGTAGGAAATAAAAGATGCCATTGGGTTGGCAGAGGAACTCTAATCATAGATTAGATAAGACTACTGAATCAATATTACATTTCTTGAGCATCATAATTCTATTTTGGTTATATAAGAGATTACTCATTTTTGGAGACCTATTTAAGTGTAAAGTATTATTATGTCTAAAATTGTCTTGAATAGCTCAACAAAAATGAGTGAGAGATGAAGAATTATGTGTACAAAGATATGACAGAAATATGAATGATGATGAGTATACATGAGAAGAATATGAATATTTATTGTTCATCTAACAATCTTCATGAAAAAAATATTTTCTAAAATAAAGTATTTAAAGAAAGCTCATAGTAACAGGCAAGGCACAATGCAAATTTTAGAAGTTTGATGGTGATTAAAATGATGACTACTATTATTATCTGGTATTAACTGTCCATTCGTATTCTGAATTGGAAAGTTGAGAATTTAATATTCATCATTCAATGTTACTCCATTGTTTTCCTTTTGCTTCTCAATCCGCACACTCTTGATGGCTTTCTTTGAGAGCACCTACTTCACTATTTTATTAAACAGTTGTCAGAGATACATCTTATAATCATTGCTCTGGCTTCATTAATATCTGTACTAAAAACAAATACATTCTCATGATCTGTCCAGTGTCGACTGTGAATATGAGATTCAAACATCTCTTCTTTGAGTATGTCCACAAGAACCTCAAATTCAACTTTACAAAACTAAAATAATGATCTCAAACCTCCAAACTCCTTTGTGTTCCAAACAGCACCCTTATACACATGCCCATACCAAAAAATAGACAGACTGTCCATTCCTCTCCCTCATCAATCATACACCACATCCAATTTCATCTCCTCCTCTCAAGTATGCCTCCGTCTCTTACGCCCATCAGTTATTCCCTTAATAGGCTACCATTAGTACCTGTTGGAATTAATACAAACGCCCTCTTCAATCCGCTCTCCACAAAGCAGAGTAAGCTTTACAAGCACTAATCTGACCTATCCTGTGCTCAAATATTCCCTTCCAATTTTTTAGAAGAGTTCCTTAGGATCTGGCCTTTTCCAGAAGTTCACAAGTATCAAAGCTGGGACCGTAGGATAGGAGAGTGGTTATCGGTCCATTCTCGGGTGGGACTGCTGCATTCAAATCTTCCTTATCCTTCACTCACTGTGACCATGAGCTCTTACTTACTGTCTACATCCCTTCTCTTCTTCGTTTGCACCATGTCGGAAATGATTCCTACCTCACACAGGGTGTGTTTCAAATAAGGAATGAGGAATCAATGCACACCAAGTGTCTGACAAATGACGAAGACAACATCTTTTTTTTTTTTGGTTTTTTCGAGACAGGGTTTCTCTGTGTAGCTTTGCGCCTTTCCTGGGACTCACTTGGTAGTCCAGGCTGGCCTCGAACTCACAGAGATCCGCCTGGCTCTGCCTCCCGAGTGCTGGGATTAAAGGCATGCGCCACCACCGCCCGGCTAGAAGACTCCATCTTATTTACGTTTCAGTCAAATGAATAATTGTAGTTCTTGCGTATTTCTTACTTGAGTCTTAGAAATGATGTGCCTTCTATCCAGAGTATTCTCTTCTTTGATACTAGATACATCTTAATTTCTGTTGCCATGCTCACTTCTACTTCCAGACTCAGTTTATGCATTACATGCTGAACACCCAGACTGGTTTAAATAGCCCTCCACAGCGATCTCAACCTAGTCTTACATCCTGATGCACCCATAAAGTTTCATGTTATCCCTACGTTATTATTAGAAATTGTGAGTATCTCTTAGAACTGGAACTTTGTATTACCCAGCAAAGTTTTGGTTGTACTGTAAGGAATTTATAGCCTAACAGCTGAAGAAGTACAGGGCCATGTATTCATGGTTTCCAATTTTACTACATCAAAATTCACTAATTCATATAAAACTCAGCAAAATAAATTGACAGTAAGAAAAATTACTTATTTATGAACACGAAATACATTTCTTCATACCAATGTTCAAGACCAAGTTAATTTTAGGTTATTCTAATGTCCTCAGAAAAACATGCCACAAAATTAAAGAATTACTTTCCAAGTTATATCATTAAAAGTAGGTCATTTCATTATATTTTTAAAATGCGATGTCACAATGAACACTCCTACAATAATTAGCTAGGTGCACATTATTCCTCAACTATAACACATAACCAAGAACTGATATGAAAGGCAATTATAAAAAGTAAGATTCGCTATGGAGGATTACCGTAAACAATTAAGGTTCATTGAGATAACTGTGTCTTACTTGTTCATTAACTTTCTTTTCTTTATCCAATTCTTTTTCCATGTCCTCCAATTCTCTATCTTTTTGCTCCAATTGCTTTTCCAGTTGGCGAATTTCATCACGTAAAAACCGAGTATCACGTCCCCCTGCAGACTGCTGAGCCATCTGGAAGTCAAGAGCCAAGGGTTAATTCTTCCATATATAAGCAATTCCTTTTTACTTGAAGGTTCAAATGAATCAACCAACGAGAACTAGACTTTAAATTTTCATTATGCTTCAACATCAGATATTTAAAATCATAGACATGTAAACATCAGTTTAAAAAGTTGGGTGGGTAGGGAGGAGGTAATGATCAGGAAGGCCCTTGGGAAGGGAAAGAATATGATCAAAATATATTTAAATTTAAAATCATTTTATACAATAAAAATATAATTTAAAAAAACTGAACTTATTTAGGCTTTAAATTATAAGTCAAGGAGCTGGAGAGATGGCTCAGCAGTTAAGAACACTGCTGCTCTGCCAGAGGTGCTGAGTTCGATTCCAGCAACCACATGGCAGCTCACAACCATCTGTAGTGGGATCTGATGCCCTCTGCTGCCTTAAAGGCATACATGCAAATAGATCACTTATATAGATAAAATAAATAAAAATCTTTTTCAAAAAATTATAAGTCAAAAATTCATGAGCTCTCCTGAACCACCAAAAGAACCACGAAAAATTGGTTGCAGGCTCTGTTACAGTTATGAAGGCATAAATACAGACTAAACTGCAAAGGCTTCAAGACTAAGGCTGTGAAGTATGAAGACTGCTCCTGAGTCTTAGAAACCACCTTGGCGCTCTTGATTTGCCCTTTCCCTGACACCACAAACTACCTAGAACAGATAGCACTTTGTATAGCAGAAACACTCTCTGTTGTGTCCACCACTGTCTAGTTCAGAAGCCACGTGTACAGATGAATTGTGTCAAGTGCAACTCCAGACTTGATTTTGAGTTTGAACAAATACTGAGGTAAAGCACTATGACTGGTCAGTACTGCTCCATAAGAAAGCCAAGACAGGCTCACTTTCAGACCTTCCTGACATTTAAACTCATTTTACTTCATACTCCTGTCAATTAGACCGTGTCCCCAAACCCTGACCCATTAGTCACCTAACTTTGTTTCACATTGAACACTGCCCACACATTTCTGCTACTTTCCTCTTATTCAAATGCTTCTCAATCTTCTCTGCTCCAGGACGCTTGGCACTGTGTCCTCTAAAAGCATCTTCCAAAATACGTATTTTACATCCTGAGCTTTTGTTTTTAACTACATCCTTTTTTATTTCCTTACAATGCTGCAAGTATGTTCTTTTTGGATACTGATTCTCTTGGAACTTTCTCAACAGGGAGTTGTTCATTCTTTCAGGATCTAGAAAAGGTGTTAGTATCCTCCTAGGTTTCCTCCATCCTGCCACCTCCAAGCTACAAATCATGCCATTCTTCTACCATCCTCTCTGCCTGAGCTTGATTTGATTCTACAAGATATCTAGTGATACCACTCCAATGTGCTTACAATATAAGCACACCACCAATTTCCTACTCATGCATCAAAGTACTTGGGAGCCAGGCTCAGTCTTCCATCAGAAATCAGCCCGAGCAATTTCCACAATCCCTTAACTTTCACAGGATTTTTTTTTAATAACTTTAAATAACTAATTAAAAATAACTTGTTTCCTGATTCACTATGTTCTGCCAGTCATATGCCCATAACAGATCCTGTCCAAAGGAACATTTTCCTCAGCTGTTCTCTGGTACTTTGCCTTTTACAAACTCAAGGGACCCCGTGGGTCCTTGACTTTCTCTTTCCCTGTTTCCAACCTTCGCCTGGCCCAGCTCCAATTTGGACATTCTACCTATGTACGTAGCTAAGATGTCATCATCAAAACATCAACCACTTTCCTACCAAGACCTTCAACTGCCACACTCACTCTTCAATTCTTTATCAGCTGTCTGGCTAAGTAATAGTACAAAACCAATTCACCCTCACCCATCATTTACTATAAAAATATCCACTAAAAGTGCTGGACATTTTTCCAGGAGCTTCAAATGCCACAGGAGATATGAACTAACTCATCCAAGTACAGAGTTAGGTCAGAACAATGAGGACTAGCACTCCAATCTGACTATATTAGATGCCGCCGCATCTTCAGTCCTTTCCCCACGGTATTTCAGAGTTTATCTGACATTCCTCAGTTTTGACCTCACCGTCTTCCGTTCTTCAACCTTACAGATGACCTCATTTCCAATCTCTCAACCTCTAAGCGCCACGCTCACAGGTAAGACAAGTTCTGCACACATCTCCTTTTCCCTCTCTCCTCCTTTCCAAGGCTGATCCATTTGTGTCTGGTCCCTTCTTACTCTTTCAGAACCTCAACGTATTTAGTTCTTACACTCCTTCAACTCAATTACTCCCAAGCTTTCTAGATACTTTTCTGGACTGACAGATCCATTCGGATAGTAACTGCTTATTTTATTCGATGCTTAATTCTTAGAAATCAAATCATAAAAACGCACGCTGTACATTCAGCAAACTTTGAGCACAAAATTCCCCTTGTATTTTTCAACCCAGCAATAGAAAATTTTCAAAATAACATCATACAATTAATAACAATTTCACTCAAGGAAATACAAAGGGACATACCTCCAGTTCATTTTCCAGTTTCATTACTTTCGTCTTTAGTTGATTTTCTATTTAAAAAAAAATACAAATATTACAATTGGTTAAATTGCCTGTAATCAGATTTTAAGTGATTTAAATTTAAGTCAATAAAATAGTGTAAAATATATACCAAATATATATACCAATATACCAAATCCATGGAACAGGCATTCTAGAAATGTCTTGACCTGAGTGAGTGAAGTCTTAAGTCAATGGGCAAAGCCTCAGAACTATGACTGATGGCAGAACCTTCCCTCTGTCTGAGTGTGGATGTTGATAGCGTGTGCAGAAACTGCCCACCACAGCTTTCTTCCCCCGATGTTTATGGCTCACCTACAGAGACTACTCCTTCCGAGATTAGCTCAATCTGCCTCCTTGTTCCACTGTATACCAGAAACCCTGCCTCCTAGCTTATGTGTAGGCAATCACGTGACTTCATGTTCCTCTGTACACAACCCGCCTGTCTTCAAGGGAACGTAATAAAGACACTGAGCTTCTGGGGTGCTGCAGGTTCTCTGATGGAGAACCTAGTGCACCTGAACCCAGCTTTTCTGTGTGTCTTTGGGTTGTCTTTTCTTCATACTCTAGCCACCACTCAGGTCAGTCCCTGAAACGGTGCAAGGATGCAGCATCTTTCAATAGGAACTGAATATGTATCCTGGAGAATATGATAAAATAATTTTGTACTGATTAGTAAGTAATGGAATCACAGCAGTTTTCTTCCCAAGAGTTTACCAAATTTTGCTTGTTCTTCTCCAGCCTTTTCAACTTCTTCCAAAGCTAGCTCTACTTCCTGAGCTTTCATCTAAATATGAAAAATGGAAGAAAAATCGGTATTATTGACACTGTAATATAAACAGTGAACATGAACATTTTCTTTCATTTGCTATCTCAGTCTTCAGGGTGTACAACGGCTGACACACAGTCAGTAAATATTTGTTGAATACTTAACCTATAAATTCTAGAACAGCAAGGTTTTGAATCATCTGTGATTTTTCCTTTAAGTTTTCTTTACATCCACTATTTTAAACATTTTTCATTACCTTTTTTCTATTCCAGAAAATGTTATTGTTCTAGTACATAATGTATTAACTCCTTGTTACAACTGGAGCTCCTCAGCTTCAATCCCCTTCAAGCTGCACTATACAGCACTTCTAATTTTACCTTCTTAAGCACATTTCTGTATCTATCAATTATGATTCAAAAACCTTTATTCAATCCTAAGCTGCTAATAACAAAAAATACAGCCTCAAAACTCCGGACAGTATATCCCAAACTACCAACCCAGTATCTGTTTGTCTACAGCATGCAACAGATTTTCTACATTCTACCCGAATGTAACGAGTAAGAACATGTCCTTTCTTAGTATTTACTTATGAAGATTCTAGAATCATCTTACCATTTCACCAGTCGCTTCTAGAGGAGACATTTCGCATTTAAATTTGAACCTCTGGTTATATTTACATTATTTTTTTAAAGAACTCTTTTTCCCCTATATCCTCTTTAAGGATTTTTAGAAAAGGAACTAGATTTGCTATGCATATATGCAAACAACCCACAGTCTTTAAATCTACACTTAAAGAACCCATTTTTGAGAGGTGACATAGGCCTTCCAAATATCTCCATAAAGATTAGTTCACACAGGAATAGAGTCTTGCATTCCCTCCACAGTTAGTTACATAGCTCCTGCGTACAAACCTTCATTAGTGATTGAGTAATTCTGAATAGATGGATCACGTTGTCTTGATCTTCATCTTTTAGTTCATTCACTTCCACCTACGGAACCAAAAAATGGACCATTTCATGCCCTGTACATAAGCACAAGCCCTCTTCCAGTCGTAGCACTCAGCGATTTCAAGAAGCAATTTCAATTCATCACACTGTAAGTATCTGTATACAAATTATTTAATAAGCACCTTGGATAAGGAAACCAATAAATTATCTGCCAACTCTTCTTGGCGTGGTAGGTCATCTGGATCAACTTTGATTAATTCTTTCCAGTTTATGTTAGGTGGCATCTTGAATTCTTTCCCTGTCTTTCAGCTCCTACAACAAAACAGGTGGATTTCAGCATCTTCAAGGAAAAAAAAATGGCATTGCAGTGTTTACATGATCATTCCAACTCTCTGGGTGTTGACAAAGAGCTTTGGCTCTTGAATCTGCAAAACAGAGGCACCTGGCACAGACTACCCGATAACGTACACGCCAGATTATTACTTCTTTGCTAAAACGAAGTCCTAAAGACCCCCGGAGCCCCCCTTTTCAAGTCCCCTACCATCAATGAGGCTATCAACTCCCGGGATGTTTGGAAGTTTGAAAACGCCCTCCGTTTCTGAGAAGGGACGAGAGGATTATTGTTGTTGTTGTTGTTGTTGTTGTTGTTATTATTATTATTATTATTATTATTATTATTATTATTATTATTATTTTAGGTGTACAAATAAATACTGCACTGGGTGAAGTGTGGGAGGAACCAAACCGAATCACGAAGGCTGAGGCACTGCGGACAGGAGGAGAGGAGGACAGGGTAGGCAGACTGCACACCGTCTCTCGGGATTAGGAACCTGTGAAAGGCACTAAGCTGCTCCGGCTCGCAGGCATCCACCCACCTAAAACCAAGCCTTGCAACCTGCGGCCGTCGGTCGCTCATCTAGAGAGAACGCCACTGCGGGTTCGGCCGCCGGCCCCGGGCCGGGCCTCTCTTCCAGCACTCCAGTCCTCGCGCACTCCCGCTCCCGCCAACTCTTCCTCCCTGAACGAGCCAAAGCGGCGGCCGCTGCTAGGCGACCCCACTCCCCGCCCAAGCCAAGGCCGGAACTAGGGCCACCGGATGCGAGGGGCGACTACATTTCACGACGGTTGGGAGAAGCTTTACGGCTCCCCGTCCCCGACACGGCCCGAGTCTGGATGCAGGGCGGCGGAGGGAAAAGTCATGGGATGAGGACTCTACTTCCCAGAGTGCCGTTCGGCCTTGCGGCTGTGCATGCTGGGACTGGTAGTCTCGGAGGGGGGGAGAGCAGCGAGTTCTCCCGGCGTGCCATGCGCGCAGCTGCGGCCGCCCCGGAGAAGCTGGGGAAGGATCGGGAGGCGGGAGGCGCGGCGGCGGCGGCGGCGGCGGCGGCGGCGGCGGCGGCGGCTCGAGTGCGGCCACCCCGGGGCACCCGGGCGCGGCGAACTATGACAGTGTTTCCCGCCGAGGCCCTCTCCGCTCCACTGCCCCAGAGGCTTCCCTGAACCAGCTCCTGGCGGACCCGCCCGCAGGTGAGGTCGGGGTCAGCGGCCGGGAGGAAATCCAAGGGAGCCCTGGAGCTTTACGGGAAGCTCTAGCTTGGGGCCGGAGGGCGGGCAGGGTCTTGCAGAGGTGGGGGAAGAAGATTCCTCCCGCTGCTCAGGTGTGTGTGCTCGGGGCTCCCGGTGAGTAGGAAGTCGGAACAGAAAAGTTTCCTGCTGCCCTGGCATCGAACCTGCTTGGGGAAAGTGGAGCTGGGGGCCCCTCCCTGAGTTCCCCGATCTGGGGTGAGTGCAGCATCGGGAGGGGGCCCGGCTCTTGGCTCGCCCGCCCCCTGCAGCGGCTGGAGGATCCCAGTGCTTATTAGGTTGTGTAGTGTGGAGTGGAGGCCGAAGGAAGGAAGGAAAGGAGCCCTGCGGGAGAGAGAGAGGGGACCATGCCAAGTCCAGGCATTCTGCTGTCATTTGCTGGGTACCCATGGGGGGGCTCTTAGGTGAAAGCGCCTTCCTGGGTGTTTACCTTCTCACTCAGGCAACTTTTGCCCATTCCGTAGCTATTGTGCACCAGCAGGTAACTTAGGAAGGATGTAGGCTTCTGTTTGAAACAGTGTCTCATTTACACACACAGAGTAATTAAAAGAAAAAAACTGTAGACATTTAAAATTTACTTTTGAAAAAAAATTCCTGTACAAACCGTGTGGTTGAGAAAAACAAGAAATAGCTCCGAATGATGGTATTTGAAACAAATATTGATGATCAGATTGGTAGGACTGATAACCATGTTTGGTTTTTTTTTTCCAAATACTGTTCGATTTCTGCATTATTCTTGGTAGAGGTACAGCAATATGAGTGCTTCTCCATCCAAGAGGTGGGAGCTTGGAGAGGGTAAATGCTGTTTTCTCATTTAATGTGGGGGACACATCACTCGGCCAATCTAGAAACTAGTATTTGTGAAATGGGTGAAGTAGTTGCGCTTCAGTCCTGCTCTTTTAAACTTTAACATTAAATTTTAGTTGTATTTTGCACATTTTGATTTTATAGCTTTGTTTACTGAAGAATATGAATTATTTTTCATGTTCACTTTGTCAAAAATCTTGAGATAAAACAGTATTTATTGAGCACACGTACTACTGTGTTCACTATTTATTAATATTAATATTAAGAATTTGTTTTTAATCACAAAACCTTGATATTTTCTCTTGATTTTTAATGTATACTTTATTTTCTATTACTCATTAACTAGTTTTGTGTTGTTTCTGTACCCCTGTTTCCCTGTCTTTCTTGTTCATATTTGTATTATCTTTAAGGGTGCATAGTCTATTGATAAATTTTATTCTCTTCAGAAGTGAGAATAAGTTCAGAGAAGTAGTTAATTAATAACTGACTAAGCTAAGACTTTAGATCTCAGTGATAATCATAACTAAAGTATAAGCTTTCTTAAATTCCATCCTCTAATTTGTCTTAACAGTATTTTGAGCTAATACACTGTGCTTGACCTAAGAGTACAGCAGAAAACAAATTATTTTGTGATCCAGGTCTTTATCTATTGTACCTAACTGTGAGTCAGGACATTTAACTGAGGTTCTGATTCTGCAGCTTGATATATAATTGTAAAATGACTAAGACAGTTTTTCATCAGAATACCTTTATTTTTCAGATTTTCCCAAGAGCTAGTTGTATGCAAGAGTTTTGTAAATAGCCTTGTTGCAGGAGCGCTTGCCTGGACCTGTGTTCTGTCTAACCTGGGCTTGTACGAACAGTTTTATCTAACCAAAATCACTTTGTGAGAAAGCCTTGCCTTCAGTAATTGTTACCTCTGTTCTCCGTACCAATGGACTCAAATTCATTACCTGTCTATTGCTCACTTACTGCTCTAGTTTCTAAAGTAATGCATGAGCATAAGAGTTTTATTAGCTAATGCCTATTATGGTAAAGGTGTTTTTCAAGATGCTTTTCCAGAAGGAACTTGATGTTCAGGTAGAGGAATGCATGTATAACAAGCAGTCACTTGTCTCTCTTTAGCATATGGCAACTAGAAGGCCAAATATGATTCAGGGTAAACACAGACTTGCATGCAAAAGTTCTGTAGACTTCAAGATGGTAATAAATAGAGGAAGCTATAGAGAAGATCTGAATGATTTTGTTGATTTCCCAAGAAATAGAACTGGAAGGAATTAGCTTTGACCTATAGATTTGTCTTTCCCCAAGTTTATCATTAATTAGTACCCCAAGAAGAACTTAATATAATTTTGTTGAAGGAATTGAATTTATATCTATAATATAGCTCACAAGTGACCTTTGATTACAGTTGGATTTTATATGCATATATGCTGATATCTCTTTTTTGTAAGCAAACAAGTTGGGCATCCCATTTGCTTTATGCTGCATGCCTATGTATATATGCTAATACCCCCAGTGAACCTTGTCTAGTAAGGAGTACTGTGTAAGTACTTTTTCATCAACTCTGTCCTGCAGGAACCCTTCAACAAAGGCATACCTGCACTCAGGACCTGTACTAGGACAAATTCTCCCTTTCATGGTACAAACCTTTGGGAAGCCTTTAAAGCCTGTTATCCCAGCCCTTTTCTAACTACCCTGCATATATTCCAGATCTCACTTCACTTGATAACTTTTTTTTTTAAGTAACAGCAAAGGTAAACATGGTACATGACTGTAATCCCAGACAGGATGCTGAAGTTAAATAGACTGGGCTACATAACAAGATCTTCCCCCACGTGCACACACATACACACGCACGCACACAAACAAAACATATTAAATGATAACAAAGCATTCTACTACTAAACTACATTCCCTGCCCTTATATGGGGTTTTGTTCTTCAGAGAACCCTCAAACATCCATGAGAGTCTGAATATAGTAGAATAAAGTAAGTAGCTTTTTGTCTCCTTGTCTCTTTATTCTACCTTAAATTATTGAGAACAAAATGTGTGTGTGTGTAACAAGAATATGAAATACCTTATCTACATGAAAGAGTGCATATCATATCCCATTTGCAGTGAGCCTGAGCCTGGGGAAGAGGACAGTTTTCAAAGTTAAAATCAAATTCAGAGTTTGGAAGATTACAGTAGAATTGAGCTTTATAATTACTGAATGGAACTTCTGTAGCTTAAAAGTACCATAATTTTAAAATCATGCCTACCTATCTTAAGTATCTACCCAACTTTATTAAACTAACACTTTATACTCTGTATTCTTTAATCTTTAGAACCTAAAAATCTTACTTTGTTTATGATAAAAGGTCATTTAAAAAATAACAGCTCAAAAAGACTAAACTCTTTAATCAACAACATTTCAAATGTAGGGGTCGTTTCCCTTGGGGCTTTCCCTGTTCTAAGTTCTTTACACTTGGAATAAATCTAGGTGTGCTCTCCATTAAAAGAAAAAGACATGAGTTTGGGAAATGGATTTGTAGGGAGGAAGCAGGACAAAAAGGGATAGAAAGGAGATAGAGTGGAGGTCAGAGTAATTTTATATACATGAAGTTGGGAGACAACAAAATTAATAAAAAAGCACCCATAAAAAGAAAAACCGTAGTTAAATAGTTTTAATTCAAAACTGCATTTATAATTTGAATGTATTCATCTTTAATAAGTACTTAAATGAGATGCTTAATTTAAGCCAAACATTGACAGTGTAATTATATGTCATTAAGTAATGTGAATGTATTCTTAAATGTGTGTCATTAAACCAGTGCCATTGTGTGATCATTCGAGAGTGTACTCACACAAACTCTGAAAACTGACTCACTAGGCAGTTTAATCCCGAAAGTGTGATCATTCGAGAGTGTACTTGCACAAACTCTGAAAACTGACTCACTAGGCAGTTTAATCCCAGAAGTTCACCATTCAGCGTGTGTTTTGTTGATCACAGTGCTGTGTATTGCATGACAACTTCACTAACTTTCATAAAGTCAGTAAATTAAACTCAAAACTAGCAACTCTCACATTGATGTAATTCGTATATAAATTAGTTAACTTAATATTTTATATAGTGTATTATCACACATACTCTAAATTATAATTATGAACCTAGCATGTCAATTTCCAATATGCCACATTATCTCCTATTAACATGTTTGTATTATTAAAACCTTTAATCAAAGAACACATTTTCATTACAAGTAAATTGGTCTTAGCAGATCTTGGACCTAACACTTTATAATGAGAGAGGATTCCAACTTTATAGAACACTTTAAAAAAAAATCTACCTCATAATGGGTACCTGAATTGCTTTCCTGATTGGTGTGTGTGTGTGTGTGTGTGTGTGTGTGTGTGCGTGTGCGTGTGCGCGCACGCCCATGTACAATTTAGTAACACAGTAGTTCTTCATTGCACTTTAAGTGCACTGGGTATTATATCTTCTTGGGATCATCATTTAGAAACCTTCTGACATGCTATGGTTGTCATTCTGCGTATTTTCTTTGTCGCTGCTTTATACTGTTTAGTAACTTTGATATGAAATGTCCCCAAAACTTCATGTGCCGAATACTTGTGCAGTATTCAGAGGAGCAGCTTTTCAGCAGTAATTGGATCCCGAGTTCTGTAATATCAGCAATCTGTTCATATTTGAGTGTGCTCTTGAGAAGTAGTGGAAGTTAGTGGGTGGAGCCTGACAGGATTTGGGTCTCCATGCATTTAAAGGATTTGACTTGCCCCGTGTCCATCCTTTGTCTCCCTTTCTCTATCATGCCCTACCTTCAGCTTAGCAGCTTACTTCCCTGATGCCTTCTTGCCGTGCTGTTCTCCCATGCCACAGGGCCAGAGCAGTGACGCGGGGATCCATTCCTTGCTCCTCTGAAACCATGAGCTAAAATGAATCCTTCTTCCTTTGAGCTATTTGACTGCCCCGGCCGGTTCTGTCCCCACTTTCCCTGTCTGTTGTTTACTGGTAGACACTAGTTAGTTAGCATTGTCCCAATTGGCCAAGAGAGAGAAACATCCTAAAACCTAGTAACTTCAAAACTTCTCCATTCTGCTTTTCCATGTATGTAATTTGGGTTTCTGAATAAAAATGTTTACTTTGGAAATCGTTTTCTCATAGAAATTTGAAACACTGCTTCTTTCTATGTTTTGTGGGGTGTTTGTTCTGAATTGTACCATTGATGGCAAAAAATATATATATTTTTGATTCCTGGTTTGTAGTATAAACCTCCTGCCCCTTTTTTATGAGCCTTTAGAATCCTACAATATTTCCAGTGGTGAAAAATTGCAGAGAACTATCTGCCCTATTAGAGGAGAGAGCTGGAGGTCTCTGGATAAATAATGTAGACAAGCTTATTTAACCCTTATTTACAGTAAGATCCTTTTCTTGCCACTATGTAGCCTATATAAGAGACCCTGTGTTTTGTATTCTAGAAATCTCCGGTCTTTGCCTAGGATGAGAGAAAGGCCAAACGTTAACTAGTTCATCTGTTCTAGTCCTAAACTCTTCAGATCTGTTTTGTGATTGCTGTTGGAGAAGTGCTAGAGGAACAAAATACACAAGCTTCTCTTTCAATTTAGAAAACATTTTTTTAGCAACCCATTGATTAACTTACTAATCCTTTTACTTTTCTAGCTTCCAGAATGTGCTATGGCCTCTGTTAGTAGTCTTTGTCATTATATATGTATATGTATATCCTTCCCATAGCAACATTACTTCATATTCTGGTTTCCAGTTTGGCAAGAGCTGAAGAAAATGCTAGCTGGACCCATTTTTTGAATTAGAAACACCATCAGCTTTTGGGAGTGTAAGCTAACAGGACCCTGCAAATCCATACCCTTCAGAGATGAGAAGTCACTTCTGGAGTCAAGATGAAACCTTAAATAATTTTTCTTTTACTTGAAAACTACTTCCTAGAGGGTACATCTATGTCCTTTTTGCTTTATTGATTGGAATTGTATGTTTTCTGTAGGTATAAGTCATTTTATTATTATAGAAGTACTTCCATGCTTTAACATTATGTATCTTGTATATAGTTTAAATATATCCTTTAAGTTTTACATCAGATTTTAAATCTGTGCCCATGTTAGCCATTTTATTGCTACCTGGAATTTTTATTTTTTTTTCTCATTCCAGTTCTGATACGGTCAGAACTCCCGCAGATAATCTCAGATCTCAACCCTTCTGTCTCTGTGAATAGTGCAATTAGTCTCTATCGCTACTACAACAATGTGCTCCAAATATGGTTCAGTTACATTTATTTTCTTACCAGTTTGAAAATCGAAAGTACAAAATTATTCTAAGTAGATAAAAAACAA
Source organism: Peromyscus maniculatus bairdii (assembly GCF_049852395.1). Classification (NCBI taxonomy): domain Eukaryota; kingdom Metazoa; phylum Chordata; class Mammalia; order Rodentia; family Cricetidae; genus Peromyscus; species Peromyscus maniculatus. The sequence goes on along the minus strand of NC_134869.1, from coordinate 25,526,210 downwards.
AGTATCAGTAGTTATTTTTAAAGCGCCAATAAAGAATCCAGATTTTTTTTTCCAACAGAGCAGGGGCTGCTGCCATTATTGGCTTATGGTCCCCAGGCAGAAATCTGTCCTTCGGGCATTCTTTCACTCCTCGGGACTCAGCTGTTGTATTGGGCCTACCTGGGTGATTCCTCGGGTAAGACCCTCGTACTTTTTTTTTTTTTTTTTTTTTTTTGGTTTTTCGAGACATGGTTTCTCTGTGTAGCTTTTCACCTTTCCTGGAACTCACTTGGTAGTCCAGGCTGGCCTCAAACTCACAGAGATCCGCCTGGCTCTGCCTCCCGAGTGCTGGGATTAAAGGCGTGCGCCACCACCGCCCGGCTTATGACCCTCATACTTTTAAAGTCACTTACTGTCTAAGTGCCTTATGCACAGATTTGGTATTTTGATATTAACAGTTTTTAGGAACTAGTAATCTGCATTTTACAAGTGATAATATAATACTCAGAGATCTAGTGGCACTACCCAGAACAGAAAATGGCCAGCTTGGTTTAGTCCTGTTTGAAATAATTTTTCACTTATTTGTTATGTGGCTGATTTTCTTTTTTCTGTGTTTTCTAGTTATTAGAGGCCTCTCTACTCTGTACCATTCCCCAAACTCAGTATTTCCTAAAACAGTGGTTCTGAGGTTGTGTTTTTACTCAGTTAAGGATTGTCATCTCTAACACTTCAGTGCAGTGGGCAAAAGAAAAATGATTTACATCCAAGTCATAAACTCATATATCCAAAGAGCCAAATCACATAAATAAGATAGTAAGAAATATTAGGATTAGGGAATTGCTAGTATACACCCAGAATGTAAGGACTCAAGAAATACTTTTACAAGGCTTTTGATAAAACTCAACAAAGCTACAGAAGCTCTGATTTAGATTAGTTTTTAAATATTTTGAAATAAAAGCTCCATTAGTCTTGGAAATCTCATGCTTCCTGTGTAGGTTTCCCACAGGATACACGGTGTGTCTGCTTCCCAGTGAGCCAGCCAGTGATAGCTGATGGGATGTCACTGTCCAGTTAGCTAGCGACAGGCTCGGAGGTTAAGTGGTAGAAAAGGAAGGATTTTGCTTTAGAAATATGGAATTAAGCAGTGAGTTCTTCTTTAAAAATAGATGGTGTTTAAGCTGATCCTCTCTCTGGAAGCATTAATGTGCAACCTTTATTTAACACTGAAGTTGTAATTATTTGGAGGGAAATGTTGTTTATTTCACTTTTATCTTACATGTTTTTCCAGTTTTGCTTATCAATGCTTGAAGGAAAGATGGCTGATATTAACTTCAAAGAAGTGACTTTACTCGTCAGTGTGGTTGCTGCCTGCTACTGGAACAGTCTGTTCTGTGGGTTTGTTTTCGATGATGTTTCAGCAATACTGGATAATAAAGATCTCCATCCATCTACACCTTTAAAAACTTTATTTCAGAATGATTTCTGGGGAACTCCTATGTCTGAGGTAAATAATTACTTTTCTATATAAAATAGAAATTTTTAATAAAAATTTAACAAATTACAGGTAATTCGCTTACCTCTAAAAAATATAGTTTAATACTCACCACTGAAATTAATATATTTAGATAGATATTTAATTGCTAACTAACCAGTATACCAATGATATCCAACACAAGCCTCGATATCTTTGAGGATTCTGGAAGATTCACTGTAGGGAATACAAATAGAAAGAGCTTTGAGAAAATCAGTTTCCCTGAACCAAGCTTGTAGGAACTCAGGAACTTTAGACTGACAGCTGTGGAGCCTGCATGGGACCGGACTAGGCCCTCTGCAGACAGGAGACAGTTGTGTGGCATGGTCAGTTTGAGGGGCCTGGCAGTGGGATCAGGATCTATCCCTGGTGCGTGAGCTGGCTTTTTTGGAGCCTCACTTATGGTGAGACACTTTGCTCAGCCTTGATGCAGGGGTGGGGGTGGGGGACTTAGTCCTTTCTCAGCTGAATGTACCAGGCTTTGCTGACTCCCCATGGGAGCTCTTATCCTTTTGGTGGAGGCTGAGGGGGAGCAGGAGGAGGGATGAGAGAAGGATTTGCAGTTTATATGTAAAATGAATAAAATTTCTTAAATAAAAATATTAAGAAACTAAAAAAAAATAAGAAAATCAGTTTCCATATTTTTTTCAAATGTTTGAAAATAATTTTCCCCCTAAAAACCAGTGCAGTTATGAATGTGTCTGTCTACAACTCCCTTATCTTGAAAACAGGATTCGCTTCATTGGCAGTGTACCCTGACTCGCTTTTCTAAAAAGACTATTTCTGTGTGGGAATAATACACATTTGTAGGGAGGGCAGCAGGTGTTGCTACAAGTCTTCTTCTTGCCACTTTTCTTGTCTTGTGAGTCAGGCAACAGAAATGACTGATAAATTTTGCCATTAAAACATGGTAAATTCAGCTGGGCGGTGGTGGCGCACGCCTTTAATCCCAGCTCTCGGGAGGCAGAGGAAGGTGGATCTCTGTGAGTTCAAGGCCAGCCTGGTCTAGAGTGAGATCCAGGACAGGCACCAAAACTACACAGAGAAACCCTGTCTCGGGAAAAAAAAAATACCATGGTACATTCAATATAAATATATTAGATTTTAAAAATAGGTACATATTGACTATTTCTTTGCAGTAAGAAAAAAGTTTATTTAAAAACATTTTTAAAGTCGATGTTAACTTATTTAGGATTAAACCCTTTTCATCTTTGGATTGTATAGACTAGATCCTAATTTTAGGTCTGTCATTCATTAGCTATGTGAAATAAACTGCAGCTTTTAGATGGTAAAACATTTCCCTGATCTATAAAAACAAATGATACCTTGAGGATAAATAAATGAATGCATTTATCTACAGTGCCTATCAGGTCACTTTTGAGTAAACTGTTTTGAAACTTAATATGCAATATTCCCCACGGTCTATTTCCCAGTCATCATTTATGGCATGTACCCATTCCCCAATCAATAACCTGTTCATACTTCGATCCTTCTAGTGAGAAGCATAATTTTTTTGTTTGTGTAACTCTTTGATCATTACCTTAATAATCAGACAATGACTGCTGGTTGTAGCCTGAAGTTCTGAGGTATTTTAATAATCAGTGGTTGTTTTTCCTTTTAGGAGAGAAGCCACAAGTCCTACAGGCCCTTAACAGTGCTGACGTTTCGCTTAAATTACCTACTTAGTGAACTAAAGCCCATGTCTTATCATCTCCTAAACACGGTTTTCCATGCTGTTGTTAGTGTGATATTTCTTAAGGTCTGCAAACTTTTCCTGGACAAGAGGAGCAGTGTCATTGCCGCTCTGCTCTTCGCAGTACACCCAATCCATACAGAAGCCGTAAGTAGAACTGTAAGATGATTTTTAAATCTCAGGCATTTAAATATCCCTACTTTAGTACAGTTGTACTCTTCCCCATGCATAAAGTCCACCTTACCGATTATATAAAATTTTTAAATTTAAGATAGTTTTGAGAACAGTGTTCATTCAAGAATGTATATATAGGTGAAGTGATCACATCACAAGCGTGTACTTGTTTGTGTCATCAGCACCCATGTGAAAAGCCAAGTGTGGTAACAGATACCTATAGTCCCACAGTGTGGAGGCAGAGTCAGGAGGATCTCTGGGGTCTGAGCTGGCTGATCCTTGAATTCTGGGCTGATTGAGAGAACCTTTCTCCAGACAGCAACCTAGAGGGGCTGGCTGGAGAGATGGTTCAGTGGTGAAGAGCCCTTGCTGCTTTTGCAGAGGACCCAGGTTTGGTTCTTAGCGGCCACATGGCCGCCGCGTAAACCTTCATTAATTCCAGTTCAGAAGATGTAGCACCCTCCTCTGGCCTCTCAACATTAGGCATGCACCGTGCACTTAACATGTGAACACGAATAAGATAAAGTAAATCTTTGAAAAAGAAATAAAACTAGAGAGCAATGGAAGAAGACACCCAACACTGATAATATATATGTTATGTATGTGTTAATACATATTATCAACAGATTATATATTATTGTATATTATATATATAATCTCTTAATGTTATTAGTGAAAAATACAAATGAACATACTTCTTAACATGATACCCAAAATAATTTGTCTTGGCTACATTAGTACTAAAACTGCCTTCCAGAGAAGAGGAAAGAATACTCTATTTAGCTGCTTTCCTGTAAGCTTTTCTTCCTAAGCAAATAATGTTTTTGGTTTTTGGTTTTTTGGTTTGGTTTGGTTTTGCAGAATGATTTTCTCTCTCTTGCTGTTCTGGAACCATGTGGTATCCAGCTCAGTTTTTCCATTCACATACAAAATAGATAAATTGCTTTAAGTTGTACATTGGGTTTTATTGCTTTAGAAGGCAAGATTTGGGAATGTTGTGGTTTTTTAGTTAAAAGAACTTTTGAAATTTCTCTAGTTTTCAGAATATCAAATTTATAGCTTTATATTAAAAAACACTCATGTTAAGAAAATAATGCAAGGAGACTTAGATTTTTAAATAACTCATCTATATATTGTATTGTAATTGCATAAAATGCTATAATTATGTGAAAGGTGGTAAAGAATACACAAAAACTAGTATTTTGCCAAGTTAAAATAATGACCTATTTACAAGAATTTCTGATAGGTTTTCTTATGCATGATACCTAAATTTACCACATGAGGGCACTCACGTGTTAGAAAAAGAAATCTGCCCTTGAAAAATTGAGGTTTTAGGTTTTAAGCTCTTATTGTACATAGTAGATTCTCAGAACTGCATTAACATGGGTGCCCTCTTGTGTGTTCCAGGTGACAGGGGTTGTAGGGAGAGCCGAGCTCTTATCGTCTGTCTTCTTTCTAGCTGCATTTCTGTCGTATACTAAATCAAAAGGACCAGATAATTCCATAGGTGAGTGTCTACCTACCTTTTTTATTGTAGTTATGAAACTTGATCAAATAAGTTTACTTATTCATTCCAAATGCTTCATAACTAAGACAAAATTTGGGGTCTGCCTTTAGTGTTCTGCTTTAGCAAGTGTAAAATTATAAGACATAACTGTCAATATTAAAAGAAATTATATGTAATTCATATTTTGTCATTACCCAGCAGATTCTGGTCTATGGTCAAATAGCCCTAAAATAACAGTTCCAGGGTCAGTCTGACTTTCATCTGTTTTTTTCTTATAAAAAAAAGCAAGTGCCAATTCTTCAGTTGTATGTATGTGTGTGTGCACATGTATGTACATGTGTGTGTGTACATGTGTGTGTGTTGGAATACACACACACACTTGTGACTCTAAGAGGAGAACCACTGGTATTTTTCCTCACTTTCCACGCTGAGACTCATTCACTGCTGTGTACCACCAGCTTCTGGGAATTTTCTTGTCTCCATTTTGCTGTAGTAGCAAAGGGATCACATGCATGCAGCTGTGCCTGCCTTTACGTAGGTTCCCAGGATTTGAACTGAGGTCCTCTGGCTTGCACAGCAAGTGCATTAGCCTCTCAGCCATTGCCCCAACCCTATAGTTGTCTTTGATAAATAATAGATAATGACTCGTGATGCTGTTTAGGCAAAGTTCGAAGCCTGCTAGAATTTAACTTTGTATGTCATCATAATTAAATATTTCTTACGATGTAGCTTACTCTAGAATCTATTTTGTACATTAGCTTACTTTCCACTCCCCGCCCAAGAGTATGGGCATAGCGCACAGAAAAAAAGCTTCCTAGGCAATCTTAAACTGTATTTAGTCAATGTTAAACTCCCAAGCTTTTCCCTGCTTTCCTTTGGTGGTAGCATCTCAATGTAGACTGCCAAGGTACTGTGACTATGAACATTTCGTATCTCTAGTTGGACTTCATGGGACCTGGAGATGTAGCTTCGTTGGCAAGAGTGCTTGCTGAGCATTGACGAGTCCCTGGGTTCAGTCTGCTGCATTCCATAAAACTGAACATAGTTGCATAGACCTATTGCCCCAGCACCGGGGAGGTGGAGGCAAGATCAGAAGGGTGATGGATAATGTGTTCGCATCCATTCTGTTTTTAGTCTGTGTCTTTTTATTGCGGAATTGGGTCCATTGATAGTGAAAGATATCAATGACAAATGATAGTTTATTTCTGTTTTTTTTTTTTTTTTTTTTTTTTGTAGTTGATGGTAGTGAGAGAGAGAGTTCTCTTTCTTTGGGTCATGCTGACATGAGATTATTTATTGCCTGTGTTTCCATGGGTGTAGTTAACCTCCTTGGGTTAGAGTTTTTCTTCTAGCACCTTCTGTAGGGTTGGATTTATGGATAGATAATGTTTGAATTTGATTTTATCATAGAATATCTTGTTTTTTCCATCTATGGTGATTGAAAGTTTTGTTGGGTATAGTGGTCTGGGCTGCTATCTGTGGTCTCTTAGAGTCTGTACCACCTCTGTCCAGGCCCTTCTGGCTTTTAGAGTCTCCATTGAGAAGTCAGGTGTAATTCTATAGGTCTGCCTATATATGTTACTTGGCCTTTTTCTCTTGCGGCTTCTGATATTCTTTCTTTGTTTTGTGTGTTTATTGTTTTGATTATTATGTGGCACGGGGACTTTCTTTTCTGGTCCAATCTATTTGGAGTTCTGTAAGCTTCTTTTACCTTTACAGGCATGTCCTTTTTTACGTTAAGAAAAATGTCTTCTTTGATTTTGTTAAAAGTATTTTCTGGGCCCTCGAGCTGGGAATCTTCTCCTTCCTTCTAGTCCTATTAGTCCTATTATTCTCAGGTTAGTTCTTTTCATAGTGTTCCAGATTTCCTGGATGTTTTATGTTGGGAATATTTTACATTGAACGGTTTCTTTGACCAATGTATCTATTTCTTCTCTTGAATCTTCAGCACCTGAGATTCTTTTTCTATCTCCTGTGTTCTGTTGGTGAGGCTTGCATCTGTAGTTCCTGTTCACTTACCTAGATTTTCCATTTCCAGAATTCCCAAAATTTAGTTTGTGTTTTCTTTGTTGCTTCTATTTCCATTCTCAGGTCTTGAACAGTTTTATTGTTTCCTTCAACTGTCAACTGTTAGTTTTTTTCGGATTTATTGATTTCCTCCAATTTTTTTATTATCTTTTCCTCAATTTCTGTGAGGAATTTATTCATTTCCTCTTTAAGGACATCTGTCATCTTCATAAAGTTGGTTTTAAGGTTGTTTTCTTAGGCTTCTGCTGTGTTGGAATAGTCATGGCTTGCTGTAGTGGGGTGGCTGGGCTCTGGTGGTGACCTATTGCCCCCGATGTTATTGATTGTGTTCTTACACTGGCATTTAGGCATCTAGATGTGGAGTGATCATAGGTCTGGGTACTTATTTCTGAGTTTTTCTTTGTTGGATGGGTATTTTCTTGTTCGTTTCTATTTCTTCTCTGGTCTTCTGGCTGGAGTGGCCTGTGGTTGAGTAGAGAGGGTCTCTGCCCGAGTTGGGAGCTGGACTTCTGATGACCTGGATGGCCTCTGGTCCAGCAGGGGAATGCTGTTCTACTTGGGGCCTGGAGTTCTGGCTGTGTGTGTGGCCTCTGCTCTGGCTAGGGTCCTCGAGGGTTCAGAATGCTGGCCTGGCTCCTGGTGGAGTAGAAGGCTTCTGCCAGAGGTGTGGGGCAGGATATGGTGATGAATGGGGGTGGGGGGTTGGGGGGGCAGTTGAGGTTTTACTGGGCAGGTGTGGGCACAGGGGGCAGAGCAGCCTTACTTGTGGTCCAGGCCTCTGGCCTGGCCTCTAGTGGGGTAGGAGGCTTCTGCCAGAGGTGTGGGGCAAGATATGATGACCCCTTATAGTTTTTTGGGACATAGTACACAATTATTATTAATATTGCCCTACTGAAGAATATCACAGCAGAACAGCTTACTACTAACTAGCTGTAACTTAGTACTTAATTGATTGACCATTCTCCATCCTTCTCTTCCCTCTCTATCATTCCCAGACTCTTGTAACCACTGCTATCTTCAGAAATTCTATAAGATCAACTTTTTTGGATTCCTTATATGACTAAGATGTAATACTTGCCCACATAGTGATTTCCAGTTTCATCTGTGTTCTTGAAATTGTAAGGTTTAATTTGAGTATGCTAAGTAATGTTGGATTATATATGTAAACATTTCCTGATCCTCATCAGATGAACGACATTTGTGCAGTCCCCTCACTGTCGTGAGGGGTGATGGAGCAAACAGGAGAGTGCACTTGTCTCTTGGACATACTGATTCCCATTTCCTGTTAGTCAGGAGTATGATTCCTGAGTTAAAATGGTAATCCTCTTACTAACTTTTTTTAACTTTTTATTTATTCTTTGCAGCTTACACTTTATGCATCTCAATACCATTCATCTTCCTATCCCTTCATATCTGCCCTCTGCCCTTACAACCTCCCATCCAAAATAAAATAAAATAAAATTTAAGAGAAAAGAAAAATCTTGTTGTGGAAGCTGTAGTGTGACACAGTGAGCCACACAGTATACCCATTAGTTCATCTATCCTCATGGGCAAGTGTTCATTGCAAAGAATCAATGGTCTGGCTCAAGGCCTCTGATCTCGGCTACACTACCAGCACTGGGCCCTCACTAGGACTTGGCTATCCTGTCGTTGCCCTGTGTCATAGAGATCTGCAGCTTCAGGTCTGCAGAACTGGCCCCTTTACCTGCTCCCACAGACCATAGGTGAAGTGGATGTTAGGGTGGGCCCACACATAATCCTGGTTCTGGTCCTGGGTAGTTGCAGGGTTGGCCAGCTCGCCAGCTGTCCCCCATCTTGACTACCATGGTGAACTCTCCATCACTACCCCATAGCTCCCACCTCAGCCCAGAGCTGCAAGGCAGTTATGGTGAACAGATATATGGTGGGGCATGGGGGAGAGAGAGACAGAGAGACAGAGACAGAGAGGTTTATGTCCTGTTGGGAGAGGCAGATCTGAAGAGGTTAAGGTGATGAGCAGGCTGCGGTGGGTGGCTTGCTTGCCACCCAGGACCATGTGTTGTTTAGGCTGGGCTGCTGCCAAAGCTCGTGGCTAGGACTGTGGCCCTGTGTTGATGTCTGTGGCTCCTGTTACCACTGAAGGCCGAGAGGATAGGGCTGCACAGAGTTGGCCTGACCCCTCACTCACTGCAGTACTAGGGAGAACTGGCCCAGCCCCTCACCAGGTACAGCACTCGGGAAAGAGAGCCCTATTCCTTGCCTGGCAGCTCAGTAGAGCTGAGCAAGATGGCCTTGAGTACATGAGAGCCGGGAAGCTGTCCAGCCCCCTCGTCTGCCATGTGGTAGCTTGGGAGAGGGAAAGATGCTCCACCGCCATCTGGGAGAGCTGGCCCCCAGACCTTGAGAGTGGAAGAGCTCAGTCGTAATGGCACTGGGCTGGGTCAAGCTTCCTCCTCACTGCTTGGGCCAGGTCGCCCGTTACTAATTGTTTGTTTGTTTGTTTGTTTGGGTTTTGTTTTTTCGAGACAGGGTTTCTCTGTGTAGTTTTGGTGCCTGTCCTGGATCTCACTCTGTAGACCAGGCTGGCCTCGAACTCACAGAGATATGCCTGGCTCTGCCTCCCAAGTGCTGGGATTAAAGGCGTGCGCCACCACTGCCCAGTCCGTTACTAATTTTTAAGGAATCTTTACATTCCCACCACCAACACTAAGAGTGTTCTATTTCCTCCGTATCTTTGCTAGTACCTGTATAATTCCAGATAATTTGTCTTCATGTCTGGTTGATTGTTCACTAATTACCATGTTCAGCCTTGTTAATTTATCCAAATTTACCTTTATTTTAAGACTTAATATTAGCCTAGATAATTTCCTCCACAAAACTCTGTAAGGTAAATTATGCATCTTGATATTTTGGTTTGACGATATAGTGTAAAAGGTGCACAGTTTAAATGTATCATGAAATATAAGGCATTGGCCAACAAGAAACAAAATATTGATAGGAGGTTTTGGAATAATTTAAAATATACTTTTGTGACATTATAGAACTTCTGTATCAATTTATTTTTTCTATTCCTAAATTGTAGTGTGGACCCCGATTGCTTTGACGGTGCTTTTAGTGGCTGTTGCTACACTGTGTAAAGAACAAGGAATAACGGTCGTTGGGATTTGTTGTGTGTATGAAGTATTTGTTGCCCAAGGGGTAAGGGAAAATGTAATTTTTCACTTTCTTTTTTGTGCTAGCTAAATCAGATTTTAATAACCTAATTCTTTATGTATATCACTACATATAAAAGATTCTGCTTCCTATAATGATAGCAAAATTTGTAAGAAACAAGTGTATTTAGTCCTCTGACCCACCAAAAGATTGTTAAAATGTTATGACCCCTTCATGTTCTAAGGACTAGAATCTTTAGACAATTTGTGGAAGTTCCAGTGATACTGTAACAGGGCAGCTCAGTATTTGCAGAGTTTACCAAGATTGGTCTCACTCCTTCTCGGGTCTACAAATTGTACCACATTATTTTACAATTGTTCTCACTTTGGTTCTAATTATATACATTTAGAATTACTGCGTTATTGGAAGCAGGTTGGTATTTGTTACTGAATCTGTTTTTTTCTTTTCAGTATACTTTGCCACTGTTATGTACAGTTGCTGGACAGTTTCTCCGTGGAAAGGGTAGTATTCCCTTCTCTATGCTGCAGACACTAATAAAGCTCATTGTCTTGATGTTCAGTACATTGTTACTTGTCGTGATTAGAGTCCAAGTTATTCAGTCCCAACTTCCAGTGTTTACAAGGTATGAAATTCTTCATTTTTTCCATTCTGTTTTTTGACTTAAGATTTTAAGTCATCATTAATGCTCCAGAAGGTTTTTACTTTATACTTAATTTTTCAACAACTTTACTGAGATATCAGTATACTCATAAAGTTACCTATACTATTTAGAATAAACATTTTTTTCTGGCATATATGTTTACAGTCATGCTTGAAACCTCCAAAGCAAAGATCATAATAGTGTTGCCTTCATATCCTGAGTAATTTTTATCTACTTTATGAAGTAACGCTGAGAGAAAAATGTTCAAACCTCTGGCTAGCTTTGTCAATTTGTCTGTTTCTCCTTGCAATTCTGGTAATTTTTAATTCATGTGTTTTTTGTTTATTTTTTTTTTTTAGCCCCAAAACATATAAGATTGTTGTGGCATCTTGATGAATTAATCCCATTATCACTATGAAATGGGCTTTTTGAATCATCTGTTCAGAAGTGAACTGTTTTCTGTTAATTAGGCTGTCCGGCAATCTTTTATGCTGTGATGTAATGTATATATATTTTCCAGAACTTTACTGTTTTCCTGTCTCTCTGCCTTAATGAAGATTTCTTATAGAGTATATATAATTGGATCTTTTTTGTCTTTTCAATCTTCTAGATGAAATGTTTTATCCATTTGCTCTTAATATAATTGTTGATGTATGTAATGTAAATCTATAATGTTATGATTTTCTTTTTGTTTCATTAATGCAATAAATCCACAGAAATCTGCTTAAGGCATATTAGGGAAATTTATTAGGGTAAATTGAGGAAATATACCCACAAATACAGAATGGAGTAGACAGCTAAAGTCCTGATCTGACCAGGAGCAATCCACATGGCAGTTCACTCACACCAGGAAGCAGGGAGAAGGGGCTCGTGATCCTTCTCCCTTACTTTTTAAGAGGTTACATACAATGGCAAGAATCACCTCCTCTTTCAGGCCCTATAGCCCAAGGTCGTGGGCGGAGCAAATACCACTACATTCCCCTTTTTGTCTAAATAAGAAGGTTCTAAACCTAATGCAAACTATTGATTATCAAGTGTTGTCCAGGAAAAACAAGGTAAGACATAAACAAAAATGGAACTACAACCAACAAGAACAACATCAAACAAGAAAGACATGGTAAATGTCCAGAAATGTCCAGATCATAGGTAAATGGCAAATTACCAAGATTATTCCAATAGCTGTCCTATCCTGAAGATTCTAACTCTAGTACTTAATATGTTCTAGCTGAGATATGAGAAGATTGTAACTATCTAGTCTTCAACTCCATCAAAGACCTAAGAACGAGCATAATACCTGAGAAAACGGAAAATGCAAGCAAGCAATTTCCAAAATTATTTCGAGAATAGACAGAGACAGCTGGCAGCCTGGGTAGACACCTAAAGTTTCTCAGCATTGTTGGGGCATCCAATTTGGCTACAGGCCTAGAATATCTGACAGGCCATTTTCAGAAGCTGGAATTTTGAATAACCACCTTACTCTGTCTTGGCAGAGTTCAGTAGTCACTTTTCCATGTGTCCTGCTTGTCCGAAAAGGACAGCATTCATAATGTCAGCAGTCAAGGCAAGGGCAATTCTTTGCCCAGTAGGCCATTTTATACCAAAAAGAAGACAAACTTCCAAATGGAAATGTCTTAGTAACCCAACATTCTCTCGGAATCAGATCAGTGCTGCCAGAAGCAATCATGTCTCATGTCAACAGAATTCTAAGTTATCAAAACATTTAAATGCCATATTTTCTAGATCTATGAAGTGTTTGAAGATTACCTATCCATCTGACAATTGTTTCTGTAAATCTGGAGACCCTAACTAACATAACTATAGAAATAACAAGCAAGAGTGACTATAGGTCTTATCTACCTAAATCACCTATGGACTAAGGCTACACATTAACAAGATAGTCTGACCTCAATCAAAATTGTGACAATACACAAAATATCTTAAACAGAGGTAGAAATGTATAGTGCAGTATGCAATATGACAATATCCATAATACGTATCAATACACAAAATATCGTAAACAGAGGTAGAACATACATACCGTATGACACATATAATATTGCATTTGTATCAGTATATAAAATATTTCAAATAGGAGTAGAAATATATGTACAATACAACAAATATAGTTTTGTATTTGTATCAATATACAAATTGTCTTAAATAGGAATATAAGAATAGTTTACATTTGTATCAAATATACAAGAATCTATATCAGTGCAAATTATCCAGGGCTGATAGTTTGCTAAATCAATTTACTAATAGATACAATAATCTGCCTTAATATACTATAACTACTATTCCCCTTTTTCTTTTCTAAAGGAGAATACTGAGTCTAAATTTTATTGTTCCACCCCCAACCGTATAACCATCCATCCATAACCCTGAGAAAAATGAAAACTTGGGGAGAGGGGCGTTGTTTTCTTAGAATTACTTCCTGCTGTTTAGAGGGCAACAGTATCTCTGTGGGTCCTGTAAGAAAGTTAAGATAGTTAGGTCTCAATAGGGCTAGCTGTAGAGTCTGCAGCCAGTCTCAGAGTAATGAGTAAGGTTGTCTGAGATTCTGGCTAGAAGTGTAGTATGATGGACCATCTCATCTTTGAACTGTCCTGAAGAATTATTAGTCCAAGGCTGATCATTGAGTAATGTTCTTAGGCATAATGACATCTTTCTGGACCGAGTAGAGTCGTTGTTGTGGGGCCCCATCTTCGTTCTGGAGACTTCAGAGATTGCAATTGGAAAGACTTATTTTTTACTGTAGAAAACTTGAACATTATTAATATCAGAATGGAAAGTTTGAATTTAGGGTGATTTGAGCAAGGAATTCCGGAAATCAAGGATAAGCATGGGAAGAAATAGAATCTTGACAACATTGGTCCCTAGATTATTGGTTTTCTTATTTCTCACACCATTTGGCTTTTCCGATATGAGACAGAATCTCCTAATTTTTCTTTTAGCGATATGCTTGGGTTTAGAGAAGAAAGCCACATTCCAACTCCAAAGCCAGCTTGAATTATAATTGAATCGGGACCACAACTATTCTAGGGTTAAAGAGATATTGATGTTAGGCATTGAGATATTACCCCGTCGAGTATATTGGTACCAATAGGTCCTTCCTTTATGAGGTAGAAGTCTAGGTGTCCAGGGCCGCCCTATTTCTTGAAGATGGGTATTTCTGTTATCTTGTAAAGACAAAAAACAGAACGCTGCCCCAACCCCTGTTTGTTGAGTTTTTCTTACAACTTGTAGAGTTGTCACTATTGGTGGATGAGCTGTTACTTCTCATCAAGGGCTTTCTCCTGTTTGAAGCAAATTTTTACTAATTTTGTTAGAATCCATGGCTCTTCTTCTCCTGCAGAAACAAAAGCTAAACCCGTTCTCCAACATAAGATGTATCCGGGTTTCTATTCCGAGGTCAACACATCTTTGAAGTAAACCGGTTGGTTTAGCTCAGGAGTTTTTCTGTTGTCCAGTGTCTCTCCACAGCTGTTGTCCCTTTCTCATCAGCACTGAGAAAATTCAAAGTTAATAAAGCACTATATAATCTATTTCTAGGGGAGATTGCTACCTCTTTCTGACTACTCTACCTTGGAACTAAACTATGAAAACTTCTACCTAACTACTAAGTAACTATCCTCCAGACTTTTATTTATTAATAGATCTTATCTCTGATTTTTTTTCAAGACATTCTTTCCCGGCTGTTAGTTTTTCTGTAACAGCTATAGCAAAAAAACCTGCAAACTAGATAACCTAGAAACAACATACCCGCTGCCTGGCCTCTGGTAGTTGCTGGCAGTCTTTGGCATCCCTTAACTGGTAGCTTCCTATACAAGTTTGCTCCATTTTTATATAGCCTTGGCTGTCTGTTTGTCAGCACCTTGTAAAGGGCACTGAGTAATTGGATATAGTGCCCACTCTAGTGTGACTATCTTAAGAAACTAAAATCTGCATTCTATGGTTGCCGATTGTAACATTGCCTTTCTTCCCATTTAATCATAGTAAAAATTTAAAATGAAATTTAAACTGGTCCCCCATAAATTTTAAGGAACTGGTATTACATGAAATAATTGAGGAGGAAAAAAAAACAACCACATAGTGACGTTTTATCCATAATAGTACATTGCAAGTTCTGGCTGGAAATTTTTTTTTCTTATTCAAATTCACAGAATAGATATTAAAAAAAAATTCAGATTATTATCTAAGCCAAAACATTTGTAGTATTTCCTGTTATTAGTCATTCTCAGCATTCTTTGTTTTTAAGAAGTAATTTTAGCTTATCTTTTACCTGAGCCTATCTGTCATCAACTAAACTCACTTAGGGATTGGAAAAAATTGAATTATGTTTTTCTTACTCTTAGTTTTAATAATTTTGTTCTGTGTATCAGTCATTCTGAAAAATTATTTATGCATGTGTATAGATGTAACCAACCGTCTTATTAAATAAGAAACACAGAAACAATGCAAAAGAGAAAGCCGAGAGGTCAGAGCTCAGAGCTAAAATCTCACCCTTCCGCCTGCGGTGTCCCAGCTTCCCGAATGAGGCTTCTATTTCCTGTCTGTTCGTCTATTTAAAGTATTTTGTTCTGCCTTCTCATTGGTTGTAAACCCAAACACGTGACTGCCTCGTCACTGTCTGAATGTACAGCCCCCTAGGTCTTAAAGGCATATGTCTCCAATGCTGGCTATATCCCTGAACACACAGATATCTATGGGATTAAAGGCATGTGCCACCACCGCCACACTCTTGCTATGGCTCTAATAGCTCTGACCCCCGGGCAACTTTATTTATTAACATACAATCAAAATCACATTTCAGTACAATTAGATTACCACCACACATGTGCTATATGAGTACTTATTTGGTATGTATTGCATATAAATAAATTTTTCAAAATAAAAGCTTTTAAAAATGTGCTTATAGCCGGGCGGTGGTGGCGCACGCCTTTAATCCCAGCACTCGGGAGGCAGAGCCAGGTGGATCTCTGTGAGTTCGAGGCCAGCCTGTGCTACCAAGTGAGTCCCAGGAAAGGCGCAAAGCTACACAGAGAAACCCTGTCTCGAAAAACCAAAAAAAAAAAAAAAAAAAAAAAAAAAAAAAAAAATGTGCTTATAAATTAGATTTCATTATAGTGCCCTGAGAAATTGATTTTATGATTTGGTTTGCTTAAATATTAATTCTTTAAATCAAGTACTCTAATCTGTTCACTTTTTAAAATGAGTAGTCTTTCCTCTAAAGAGGAGAAAGCTGGCCGGGCAGTGGTGGCGCACGCCTTTAGTCCCAGCACTCGGGAGGCAGAGCCAGGCGGATCTCTGTGAGTTCGAGGCCAGCCTGGTCTACCAAGTGAGTTCCAGGAAAGGCGCAAAGCTACACAGAGAAACCCTGTCTCGAAAAACCAAAAAAAAAAAAGAGGAGAAAGCTGCAAGTTCAGTTCTGCCTGTTTACTTCCAGTTCAAGCTCTGACTCTAAAGACATGTTACTTTTCATATATAGCCAACTATAGAAGTTCTAAATGACACAGTTTGTTCGAGCACCATTGATACTTTTCAAAATAAATCAACTGAAATAGAATAGAGGTTGATGCTTAATTCATTTTAGAACAACAAACTGTGTACTTAAGGACTATATGTAAATAAATTAAATTTAGTATTTGGATTCAAAACTAAATATGTAAACATATTTGTCATATACTTATTTTTAAAAATTTTACTTAATTTGTAAAATAAATTAGACTGTAGTAATTAACTTCATAGTCAGTATATCATGATTTAGAGAAAACTAAATGTCAACATGTTAGTATTTACTAGGAGAAAAATTAGAACACAAAATGCTGAGTGGGCTTACATGTTAAATACTTTGTATTAGAAATGTGATTTTCAGTTTTATTTCAAAGCAGGAAGAAAGCTCTAAGTGATGCAGCTTTGTAGTCAAAGTACAAAGACAGATTTTCCCTAGGAATCATAATTTTTCAGTATTTAACTCTAAATTTTGATTCATATAGAACAACATTGCTAGATATTCTAGAAGCTTCCATACAACAAATAAATCTCAAGCTCATACAACTTTTTTATGGCCTTTAATTTGAAAGTCTTGATTTAATGAAAGTACTTTTACAGGTTGTCAGAATTATTATTCATGTCTGGATTGTTCTAATAATTACTGAAAAGAACTGACCTGATTCCACTTCAAGCAGTTCTCCCTTAAGACCTTTTCTCTCATCTAAACAATTTTTAGGTTAGGCAGTTTGATTGAGATTTTGAATTAGACAGCAAGATTCTGAGGTACCTATAACATATTTTTACTCTTTAAAAAGCGATTTATTTTTGCTCTCTCTCTCTCTCTCTGTGTGTGTGTGTGTGTGTGTGTGTGTGTGTGTGTGTGTGTGTGTGTGTGTGTGTGTGTGTGTGTGTACCACATGTGTGCAGGAACAAGCAGAGGCCAGAAAAACATGTTAGCTCTCCTGGGGCTGGAGTTGCAGGCGGTTGTGAGCCTCCAGCCTGGGCGCTGGGAGCCAAACTTAGGTCTCGACAAGAGCAGCAACTACTCCTGGCTGCAAAGCCCCAAAGTATTTACTCTAGTGTTACACATAAAATAATTGTGCATTAGCTATATAGTTAATAAGTAAAATTGGTATTTAAAAAGTGGGATTTGGGACGGCTGAGCTTGCTCAGTGGGTAAAGGCGCTTGCACCAAAGCCTAGTAGTTCAGTTCCCAGAACGCACATGATGGAAAGAGAACTGAGTCACAAGCGGTCCTCTGACTTCCCCGTGTGTTAATTAGTGTCACGTCCATGTCCTTACTTATACTCATTCTCCCACTCCCTTTCTCTCTCCCCTAACTGAAAAAAAATTAAAGCCTACAACTGGGAGCTGTTGTTTGCTATTTATTTAGTACATGCATATGTAATCGCCATATTGAAAAACTAAGACAGGAGGGTCCTGAGTTCAAAGTTAACATGAGTTATATAAGCAGTAACCATGTCTCAAAAAACCACCAGCTGCGTTATAGCTCAGTATAGAGTGCTGGCCTATTCAGTGTGGTGGTCTCAATCCTCAGCATTTGGGGAAAACATTTTTTTAATACCTTGTTTGTTGTTGTTTATGCAGGTTTGATAATCCAGCTGCCGTAAGCCCAACCCCTACACGACAGCTCACTTTTAACTACCTCCTTCCTGTGAACGCTTGGCTTCTGTTGAATCCTTCAGAACTCTGCTGTGATTGGACCATGGGGACAATACCACTCATTGAGTCATTTCTAGATATTCGCAATCTTGCCACTTTTGCTTTCTTTTGCTTTCTGGGGGCTTTGGGAATATTCAGTCTGCGATACCCTGGTGATTCCTCAAAGACTGTCCTAATGGTAAGAAATCTTAACTTCAAATTATGTTGCATTCAGTTGGTTCCATGCGACATTATCTGTAATCTATCCAGTGTGTGCTTTTGGAAGTATACTTCTTTGTTGATCATTCTCAATTTATGAACATATGTTACATTGTCCTTATTAATTATTAATTAGGTGAATAATGGAATTATTTTACAAGTATATTTTAGCATGCACAAGCAGCTATGTAAAATAGAAACTAATATTTTTCTAATGTGATAGAAACAATGAAATCACAGTCAAATCATTTTGTCATTCATTTTCTTTCTCTACATTTCTTATTCACATTTAAAAAAAAAATGATTACATTGTATGCTTGCTTCCCTGGCACTGTGAATAGTGTCATGCAGTATGCAGCTAAAGCAATAGAGACTTTAAGTCCTGTTAACAACATTTTAATTGCTCCCTGAGTGCGGCTATGTCTAGAGACCTCTGATTATTTCAAAATTTATGTGTGTTTGTGTGTATGTGTGTGTGTGCGCACTAATTTTGATAATTTCCTCCTTCAGTCCTGACTTTGCAAGATTTCTTTTTCCTCATTCTTTTTTAATTGTTGAAGGCAACATTTTCTTTAGCATTTACTGTACAGTAGAAAGTATTTTAATATTTCACAAGTACATCATTTCTGGCTAGCACCACTAGACTAACATATTTGTTCAGTATAAATCTATGATTGCAACCTCTTTACCTGGTAGCCTTTGAGGCACTGTGATGAGAGAAGTTCTCAGGTCCTTATTTCCAGAGAGTTTGCAGTCTAAGAAACTTGTGACAAACGGCTAACATATAGAAAAGATTTGAAAGAATGCATGCAGAGTGTAGGAAAAAGATCTGTTGGCTTTTATACTTTAATGTGCAAATTTGTATCTTTAAAACATCCTATTGGAGTTTTTGAACAGTACTTTGAATTTCAGAAGAAATGCTTAGGCCTCACTTAGAATTTTCCTTAGTCTGGAGGTACTAGTTGAAACCAAAGGCTAAATAAATAGATAGGTGCATGGGATGGGGGACAGGGCAGCTGGGAGAAGCCTTTCTCAAACAGGCCTTTACCAGTTTTCTATAGGTGTAATATCATTCAAGTCACATAGAGGGCCACTCAAACTTAGGGATGCTGCAGCATGCATGGTATTCATTCTCTCCTAGAAAATAGTTAACATAACTGAGTAGTGTAAAAGAAGCTGAACTACTACTGAATTCTGAAAGAACTGTAGCTAGAGTTTTCCCACCTTGCCCACAGTCAGGACAAATCTTTGTCACCCGCCAGTCCCACAGCCGCTCAGACCCAACGAAGTAAACACCGAGACTTATATTGGTTACAAACTGTATGGCCGTGGCAGGCTTCTTGCTAACTGTTCTTATATCTTAAATTAATCCATTTCCATAAATCTATACCTTGCCACGTGGCTTGTGGCTTATCGGTGTCTTCACATGCTTTTTGTCATGGTGGCGGCTGGCAGTGACTCCCTCTGCCTTCCTGTTGTCTTCTCTATTAGTCCCGCCTATACTTCCTGCCTGGCCACTGGCCAATCAGTGTTTTATTTATTGACCAATCAGAGCAACAGATTTGACATACAGACCATCCCACAGCAAAGAACTCCATATTTAAATTGTTCATGGAGAAGAAAACAATCTAGGTAGGACACAGACTCCCCCAAAAAGGCAAATGTTTAGCAAAGAGTGACTGGTTGACTTTAACAGGCATTGTTAAACATAAAAAAAAAAAAAAAAAAAAAAAATGAGATCTATTTGAAATGTTGGATTTGACGAGGTATCACTGAAGCAGTTTTACTGGAACATGAGAAAATGAGAGCTAGTTCATATCAGATAGACCACTGGTTGATACTTAAAAAGCATTTCATTTTGTTGTGGACTTTTTAGAAACGAAGATACCATTAATGGGTTGCCTTTGTAATTTCAGAATTATTTAGTTGAACCATTAAATGGCTTTAAAGCAAGTGTTTGTAACCACAGCTTTAAAAGTTTTGTCCCACAATTGTTTTATGGGTAAGGGATGTAATAAATGGGGAGACAGATCAAAATGTAGCACACAAAATGATATCTAAGGTTCCAGAGGCAACAGGTTTAAATTTAGGTATGCTGACTGTATTTATGTAGAAAGCCATGGAATACGTAAGACAGTGGGTAACTAGTAGGTTTGTGAAGATCAGCAGAACACAGAACACCTAGCAGAAATGTGTTTCAGTTGGACGGGTGAATTTACTGTTCTGTTACTTGAAGGAGATGAAGAAGCAGGAATGTCAGTGTCGGTGAAGGTAGTTAGTAAAGGCAGCCGAGAGTTGTTTCTCTTTGTTCTGTGGTTTTTAGTCCTCACCCTTTATTAATATGTTATAAAAGTCCATAAATTAGAAACAATGGTTTCCTGATAAAAACATGGGTGAGAAGTGTGATAAAAGCAGTCAAGATTCAAAACAATCGAAGAGAATGGAATTATGCATAGCAGAGAAACCTAGAAAGCCTGGAGTCTGGGAGTGATCTGAAGTTGGTGACCTTGAGTTTATGATGACATGAATTTTGTCAGTCCAGTCTTAATACTTTTCCTAAGAGTCCATTGCTGCTTAAGTGAATTCACATGAAATAAATATATTTACTTTTGAACTTGTGCTAAAAGGACAGTTGAAAGATAGGAGACTCCAAGTTTAGCAAATAAAAAGATATAGGCAGATAGATTAAAAAAACAAAAGCAATGAAATAAATTTCCTTAATGATTTACTTAAGTTATATGTTATTTTATATATGTAAAAAAAAATTATGCCATTGGACATAGCTGTTTTGCATATACTCTTAAGTCATGCTAATTTTCTTAAATGTTGACTTTTCTGAAGATGTCTGAAGAAGCAGGACAAGAAAGTAGTGCCCAAAGACAGATTCCATATTTGGTATCTATTAAGATATTAAATATATATCAACAACATAATGCAAGAGTTGTTAGTCCCCATTTTTGCTTATAAGGAAGTGTTCTCAGGGTGATTGAATAGTTTATATTACAAAATAATTAAGTTTGGGATTTATCTTTAAACTCTTGGCTCTTGTCACTAATACCCTTTTTTATTGTTTAGATTTTTTTTTCTTACATATGAATGTTTTGCCTTCATCTCTGTCTGTGTACCATGTGTGTGTGTGCCTGGTGCTTACAGGGCCCAGAAGAAGGCATTAGATCCCCTAAGACTGGAGTTACAGACAGTTGTGAGCTGCCACTGAGGGTATTATGAACTAAACCCAGGTCCTTTTGAAGAACAAGCTCTTTTAACTGCTAAGCTATTTCTCCAGCCTATAATATTCTTCTCAAAAGGACTTTCTATTATTAGGAGAAGAAAACTATAGGCTAATCATAGTTACCAAGATTGGCATACATTAATTAGTACTTCATTAATTAAGATTTCTAAGTAATCATTAAAAAGACACAGTCAGATTTTAACTGAGTGATCATTTTCCTTGTTTATGTAATTTGTAATTTAGTCATTAATGTAGCTAAATAGCTTTACTCTATGTGGTTGTTTTATTAATCATGTGTCTCTAGGAAATGAGAAGTAAAAAAAATCCTTAATAGTTTGTGCTTTGATTTTTTTAAATACTGAAATTTCAGACCAGTTAATTGATGTGATGCATCTTCATCTCCATCTCATTAATGAAGTATAAGAAAAGAGACGGCCCTTCCTCAGGTCCTTTCGAAAGCTTCAGATTTCTGAAACTGAAGTGTTAAATTACATATTCAAGTAAGTCCTATAAAACAAAACAGGGGCCTAGGGATGTAGCTGACTGGACAGGTTGCTCTGCTGATGTGCATGAGGCCCTAGGTGCAGACAGGAAGATCAGAAGTTCAAGGTCATTTTTGACAACATAGCAATTTCAAGGCCAGCCTAAGCTACAAGAAATCCTAGCTCAAAAACAAAATGGAAAAAAAAAGAGAGAGAGAGAGAAGGGAAACAAAATACGGAAGCAAATGTCCACAGCTACAAGTCCTAAGCTATCAAATTTAAATCCTCCCATGTTGTTTATATGCTTAATCATAGGTCGCTTTATAGTTAAGAAGCCACATGTCATCCCATTTTCTGAAGGACAGGAAATCTGAATATCCTTATGTTTTTCTCAGTGTGCAGTGCTACCACTTTAGTGATTGTTTTAAAGAATAAAAATCTACTGATTTAAAGGGACAGTTTTATTTTTATATGCATAGTATAAACCTCTTTTTAAACATATGTAACTCATTAGAATTCCAGGGGGCCTGGAGAGATGGCTCAGAAGTTAAAAGTACCAGCTGCTCTTCCAGAGGACCCATATTCAATTCCCAGCGCCCGTATTGTAGTTCACAAAGATTTGTACATCCGTTCTCAGGGCATCTGATACCCTCTTCTGACTTCTGTAGGCACGGCACAGATACACACACATGCAGGCAAAACACCCACACACCTAAAATAAAAATAAGAAAAAAAAAATTTAGAAAAATCTTTTTTGAAAAAAGAATATTATACAAGCTGTAGAACCAGAATATTATAAAATTATAGAACCAGAATATCTACAAGCTATAGAACCAGACGTCTGTGTCTTATCTAAACCATACCTTGCTTCAATCTTTCAGACTCCAGTATTATGGGGTTTCTTGTAGTAGTGTTCTAGAAACCAACGTTTTTGTCTGTTACCAACCTTGGTGATTTTGTTTTTCTGAAAAATGTATTGACATTTTCTCAACTTACTGTTACCACATGCACAGACATTGGGTGTGTAAGGTTTTTTCTTCTTTTTTTATTTCTTTCTTCCTGTGTAACAAAAGTTTATGTCCCTTGACCAACATCTCCCCAGACTCCCCTGCCTCACTCTGGTAATCACCATTCTGTTCTCAGTTTCTGACATCACTTTTTTATAGTCCATATACAAATGAAAGTATCGGGAGTATGGCATATTATATAATGTCCAGCACTTTTATCCCTGTTGCAAATGGCAAGAGTTTCTTCCTCCTTTTAAGGCTAAATAGGATTTTCTTGTGCATATATGCCCTACTTTATCTGTTCATCCTTCTGCCCGTTACTAAGTTACTGGTTCCATTTGCTGGCTATTCTGAACCTTGGTGCAATAATGGAAGGGCAGATATGTTACAGTGTGTGGATTTCCTTCTTTTTGATATAAACATGTGGGATTGCTGGATTGTATAACTCTTTTTAATATCTTGAGGCATTCCCGTCCTGTTGCACGTGATAACATTGCTAATACAGTTCCTATCATTAAATATGCATTGGTTAACATTTCTCTACATTCTTCTCAACACTTGCTTTCTGTTGTCTTTCTGACAATAGCACTCTAACTCTGACGGAGTTCATTCAACTTTAAGTTTGCATTTCCCTGATGATTAGTAATATAGAACATTTTTCATATAGCTTTTGGTTGCTCATATGTCTTCTCTGCCCATTTTTTATTGGATTTTTGCTATTTTTCAAAATATTCTTTTAAAAAGTAATTTAACTAGCCGGGCGGTGGTGGCGCACGCCTTTAATCCCAGCACTTGGGAGGCAGAGGCAGGTGGATCTCTGTGAGTTCAAGGCCAGCCTGGGCTACCAAGTGAGTTCCAGGAAAGGCACAAAGCTACACAGAGAAACCCTGTCTCGAAAAAACCAAAAAAAAAAAAAAAAGTAATTTAACTAAGTGAACCTTGGTAGTAAACTTAGCTAAAAGTTGTATTTCTCACAGAACAAGTGAAGTATTGCTAATTATGTTTTTCATATCTCCAATAATATAAAAGATTCAGAGTCTAATTTTAAATGATAACTCATAAAGTCTGTAGGCAGTCTCCCAAAGTAAATCCTGTAAATCAAAAACTCCTTCTTATCTTGCTGATGTACATACTAATGTTTATTACTACCCATGTTGCCTTTATGTTCATTGTTCATGGTAGTATTATCTAAAATATTCTACAAACTCACTCAAAATAAATTATAAAAGCTTTTATTGTTTGTCATCTGTGTATTTTTTTAATTTAATGTGCTATCTTTTTTTTTTCCATTCTAGGCACTTTGTTTAATGGCATTACCATTTATTCCTGCATCCAACCTTTTCTTTCCTGTTGGATTTGTTGTTGCTGAGCGAGTATTATATGTTCCTAGCATGGGGTTCTGTATTTTAGTAGCTCATGGATGGCAAAAAATTTCAAACAAAAGGTGAATTAAATGCAAGTTTATCTAATGATTATTAAATTTAGAATTAAATACATTAAAGTAATTTAATGTGTTAGTATTTTAGTCTGTATGTTGTCCAGTTTTCTAAGCCATACTTTTAATCTTTTCATCTTGATAGCTGTAATTCAAGTTAGAAAAGGTCTTCACCACCTACCCACTCTCTGTTCTCTATATAATTTACATTACAGCCCAAGACAACCATCTGAGTCAGACCCAAGTGAAACAATGATACTGTTATTGAAACTCAAGCACAAATGACCATTTCCACTTTCATATGCAGTGACGAAGATATGGTCATCCTATTAGAGTCATATTGAGTTCTGAGTGTATCTAAAATGTGTTTAGCAAGCATTCATAATTTCCTATCACCATCTTCATTATAAAATAATGTAGGTTTCTGTGTTGCTTTAACAGTTAAGGAACAGTATGCTTAGAAACTGATATAACCAAAGGGATTATGTACATTTAATATACCAATAAATGATACTAAATTTTAATTTACAGCTGATTCTCTACATCAATCTTAACATCTCTTACATATTGCCTTCTCTTATATCCAGTTAAGACTTTTATTTAAAAATTATTTCCATGATTTTTATAAATATCCCACCTCATTATCTTATATAAGTTCTAGCTCAGAATCTTCATACTATATCCATTCTTTGAATATTTCCATTTTTTTCCTGCATTTTGCATCTAACCTCATTTTACACACATGTACTCAGTAAACTGTACTTTTTAGTTTCACAATTATCAGCCATATCTATCCAACCTTTCTTATAATTGCTACCAGTGTATCCAGTTGTTATCCTCACCAATTTTTAAGGCCTACTATGTGCCAAGGATAATTCATGATAGACATTTAGAATTATTTTCACATTTAATCTTAACATACCTGCCCTCCTGTGCAAATGTGAAAATTGAAGCTCATGTATGTTACCTGAATTGCCCGAGGTCATGCATCTAGTAAACAGAAGTGTTGATTACAATTTACATTGTAATTCTTCCAGTGATGCTATCTGATCTGTATTATCTTGTTCTGCCTAAGTGGATCTGTCAAAATGTAAGATATTGAACTGTGTTAGAGATCCAAAGCACAGACAGTCTCAAAATATTAACTAAGTGAGATAATAGAGATTGACATAATCCTCCTATTATAAGTGAAGAATCAGATGTCAACAATTGGCCTAAAGTTTTGGGATTGGCATCTGTTTTAAAGGTTTTCCTCTATTTTTTAACAGACAGTTCTGACCTTAAAGTATAAATAAAAATAATCAGAGACTAGAAGAGCAATATATTAGAAAAAAAATTGCATTTATACCAAATATGTGTAGACTTTTTACATATCATTGTCCCTTAACAGTAAACTATTAACTCTTGCACAGTCATTAAGCATTTTTTAAAACATATAGCAAAGTCGTGTAGGCTCTGCAAATGTTTACCATCTTCGATGAGGGCTTGAGCATCCTCAGACTTTGCTGTCCTATGGGAATTTTGTAATAGATCTACAAAACCCAAAGACTGAATAAAATATCAGTGAAGTCTCAATTGGAAGGCCATATTCATAATATTTGATTTGGGGGTGTTGTGTTTTCTAATTGTGGAAATTGTTAGAATGAATTCAGAATGACAATTTGGAAATGTTTAACATATTTGTTACCTCTTCTAAGATGTAAAATGCTTTTGGTAATGAAGACAGTACTTTTTTTCTTATATCTTTTGAACAGTGTATTGAAAAAACTCTCTTGGATTTGTCTGTCCATGGTGATAATAACCCATGCCCTGAAAACACTCCATAGGAATTGGGACTGGGAGTCTGAATATACATTGTTTATGTCAGCATTAAAGGTAAAGTATTATTACTCAGAGGACAGGAAAGTATGTCTTTGTGAAACCATTTTTTACTATACTTTTAGGCAGACATTTACTTCCATTTTAGCCAAGAAGCAATAAATTGTTTTTATATGATACATACCATAACCAACTCCCTAAGTACTATTTAATTTTATGTTGAAAGAATATATAAGTAGTTCTGTGAGTGCTATGCTAAATTCATGTGAAAGTCACATGGCAAAATTTTTAAATAGAAAACTCTATCTTCTTAGTTTTTAGGTGCAGTTTTTACCATTCAGTGTCTTAATAGCATGGTAGTATAGGATATGACAGCTCACAGTTCATTGGTGACTTTGTTAGTGTTGATGGTATATAAAATAATGAGAGTTCTAAAATCAATGCATTTATTAATTCAGTGAGATGCAATATATAACACAAGTGTCACCCTGCTGTGTGAAGGAGTGTCACTGGTTCAGCACTATTAGTAACAGAGTTAGTAGACAGAATTTTATTTAAAAATGGAATTTTTGCCCCAAGCTTTCCTTCTCTCTTATCCTTTCCAAATTTCTAAACTCATATTTTCTTTTGACTGTTTTTTTTTAATTGTATATATGTGCAGATGTCTGTGTGGGTATATGCATGTGAGTTCAGGTGCTCACTGAGGCCAGAGGTGGTGGATTCCCCTGAAGCTGCCTGATCTGAGTAGTAGAAAGCAAACTCAAGTCCTCTGTGAGCGAAGTCCATGCTTTAAACTGCTGAGCCGTTCCTCCAGCCCCTCCCTATGACATCTTCTTTATTTCCATTACTTGGCTTAATTGAATCATCTGCTTCATGAGATATCTTTATATAACATCTACTTAAGATTGGATGATTGAAGTGAAATCCTAATTTGTCTTATCAATTAAAACCAGGAGTCAGATATCAGGGTAACAACCTGAAAGATCAGAGAAGCAGAGCAGCAGCCACTAGAGACTTTTTACCTCTATGAATCCTCAGACTGAACGGGGCCTAGATACTGTCACTACCCACCTTATGTTCCTGTCTCCCCTTCCAAATTGTGCTGGGATTAGAGATATGAGCCTCTCAAGTACTGGGATCAAAGGTGTGAGCAACCACCCCCTGGCCTCTTAATTTTTGTCTAAACAAAAAGCAAAGGTTTTAACTAACATAGAAAAACTGTATACGATAAGTACAATAAATATATACAAATATATACCGACAATAATTACATTAGCAGTATCTAATCCATTAGCATTTGACAAATTCACAGAAAATACTCTTATTACCTGTCCTATCTTGTTGAGTCCAAAGTGTTGAACCTAATTCACTTTCTATCCTAATTTGCATTACCAACCCAAAACTATCTTTTGATGTCTCTCAACCTTATACACTTTACACCTCTTTTGTGCGTGTCTTTTCTGAATTTGTTAAAAGGGAAAACTATAACTATAAAGTCTTCAACTCCATCAGAGACCTGAGAAGGATATATTACCTGAGTAAACAGGAAGTGCAAAGCAAACAACTTCCGAAAATAAGGAATGAAACAGCTGGCTGCCTGGACAGTCACCCAAGATTCCTCTGCAGTGTTGGGGCCTCCATCTTTGACCCACAGGCCTAGAATATTGACAGACTTATCTGTGAAGCAGAATTTTTGAGGGACTGTCGCACCTTGTTTTGGCAAAGTTCTGCAGTCACTTTCCTTTCTGTCCTGCTTGTCCATTTTGGGCAGACTACTGTCAGCAGTCGAGGCAAGGGCAGTTTCTTGCCCAATGGCTAACTTTTGCCACAAAGAAAGTAACATGTGGAGTTTCTTCAATGCCTATCATCTTCTTTGAAGTAGATTGGTGCTGCCAGGAGCAGACATGTCTCATTGTCATTAAAAATGAAAGAGAGAGAGAGAGAGAAAGGATCTTATGTTATTAAGACATCTTAAATGCCATATTCTGTAGATCTCTGAAGTGTTTGAAGACCACCTGTCTATCTAAAATATATCTCTGTTTGACCTTGAAAACACACCTAACAGGACTACAAATTTGATTGTAATAGGTGACTAACTACTAACCTGCATTTCTTTATTATCCTAAATAGTTTGTAATAATAACTTTCAAGGACTTGAAATTTACATTACATTGTTAGATGAGCTGTGGAGGAACAATGCCTTGAACAAGAGTAACAATGTATGTACAGTATATTCTAACCAAAATAACCTTAAATTTGTATCAATGTACAAAAATCCAAGCTAATGTAAAATATTTAAAACTAATAGTTGCTTTTTTTTGGTCTAAAAGTAAAATTCAATACTCTACCTTTTTATCCTATTTCTATACCCCCCCCTTTTTCTTTTTAGAACAAGATCACTAAATCTAATCTCCTTTGTTCAGCTTTTTCCTGACCATTACCAATAATAATTTGTAACCAACCCCCCTAAACGATGAGAAATATCCATCACACACTGAACGACCAAAAACCACTCACCCCATCTCTTGGGAATTTGAGCATCCTGTTCTTAAAATTACTTCGTCCTGTCTGGAGGTGACAGCATCTTTAGGGGACTGAAAATATGGGATAATTGTCAAGTCCAGGAAGAGCCAAGTGTGGTGATATATTGTGTACTCTAATAAACTTGCCTGAGGATCAGGCTAGCCACCTTGAAATTGTCCTGAGAAGTTTGTAGTCCAAAGCCAATCTTTAGGTACTGTTTGTCAGCTTAGTGGCATTACCATAGTCCAGGTAGAATCATCATTGAGGGGCCCCATTATCTTTTTGGAGACTTTAGAGATTGCTGTTCGGAAAGTTTATTGTTCACTGTAGAAAACTTGAACATCATTAATCAAAACAGAAAGTTTAAATTTTAAGATAGTACTATACCTAACCAGATGAAATGTGATCCTGACTAGTCTTATCAATAAAAACCAAGAGTCAAATATCAGGGTAATAATCTGAAAGATCAGAGAAACAGAGAAGCAGCCACTAGACACTTCTTACCTCTACAAATCTTAACACCAAATGGGACCAAGATCCTATCTTCACCTGCCTTATATTCCTGTCTCTGTCTCCTGATTGTGCTGGGATTAAAGGCATAAGCCTCCCAAATGCTAGGATTAAAGGTGTGAGCCACCGCTGCCTGGCCTCGATGGCTAACTAGTGGCTGGCTCCGCACTCTGGTCTCCATGCAAGCTTCATTTGTCAGAACACAAAGTATCGCACAGCAGATGATCCTTCTTTATCGTGCAGTTTTACTTCCCTCCTAACTGTATAGACAGTTGAAGCCGCATTGCCATATTAAATCCATAATTTTTGTATTACTGGTATCCCATAATTATTAGGAATTTTGCCTGCATTTATTCTCAGGATGCTGAATAAAGCCTACAAGTCCAATCACTGCAGCTACTCCTTTGGCTATGTATCATGTTTTACCCATCTGTGAGCTCGAAACATACACATGGATTTCATAACTTTAATCTCAGCATTTCTATTTCCATAGTAAACTATGGAAATAGCTTTAAACATGTCCAACCAAAATATATTCTTATATTCTAGTACCTTCTCTCCTAAACAGAATACAAATACTACTGTAGTAGTTTTCAAACAGGATTGCACTCTAGTCAAATAAAACTTTGGGAACATTTCTGAAACATAAATGAAGTCAAAGTGATGTTGTTTTATGATAAGTTAGAGGAAAGTGGACTTTGTCTCATTTCTAGGATTATTTCCGTAAAACATTCCTTTCCCAATAGTCAACCAAACAAACGTCTGTGAACTGGAGGTTTTTGGATTGTTGGTAGTGGTGCTGTATTTCTGATTATAGCTCATTATGTTTTTACTTGTGTTTAAGGTGAATAAGAACAATGCCAAATTATGGAATAATGTGGGT
Source organism: Peromyscus maniculatus bairdii (assembly GCF_049852395.1). Taxonomy (NCBI): domain Eukaryota; kingdom Metazoa; phylum Chordata; class Mammalia; order Rodentia; family Cricetidae; genus Peromyscus; species Peromyscus maniculatus. The sequence goes on along the minus strand of NC_134869.1, from coordinate 25,496,241 downwards.
CATGCTCTGGAAAATGAGAAGAACTTTGAGAGAGCTTTGAAATACTTCTTGCAGGCTACCTATGTTCAGCCAGGTAAACACTGTTCATTACTAAATTGACGAATAGCTTCTTTTCTAAGGCTTTATTAAAATTGTAGTTGTTAGATGGCACGGAGGTGCACATTAGGTGGAGTGAGGGCACACGGTTGATTAAGCTGAGTTCAAGGGGGTAGAGGAAGAATTATTGAAGACACCATAGGAAAAAATGAAAGGGTGTTGTGACTAATGCTGTGGTGCTAGGCCAAGAGAAGATGACAGAAAGAGAAACAAGGGGAAGGTCAAGTGTATCCATATAGCTGAGAAAAGTAATGGTGCATTGTGGGAAGATAGGTGGGATCTGGTAGACAGGCTGCATTACTTGTAGGACCTAGACTAAATTGTGGTAACTAAGAAGGCACAGTGTAGACCGTGGATGGGAGGTGAGTCAGTAAGCTGTAGTAACCCGAAGTCGCCTCCTGTCGGCTTCTGTTTCGTCAGTGCAAAAGTAAAACCACTAGGAGACAGCAAAAGAAAGGACTGTTTGAGATGTATGAACAGGGGGAGTGCAAAATGGTCCTGTAAGACAGTGCCTTGCGAACTTCCGTAAGGCAAGGAGCAGTGTTTCTAACCTAAATTGATGCCAAGGGATGGGAGAAAAGTGCCGAGACAGGTCTATCTGAGGAAATGTTGGTATCTGAGTAACATGCTGGTAACTGGAGCAGCGGTTTTTTAAGAAGAGTGCTACTGGCATTTCAGGTATGCAGAGTTATTTTACTAAAGGTTGCATCCAACTACCGATACCACCAGATACCATCACTTGATTCTATTCAGAGACAAGCAGAAGGATCCCCATAGTCTAACTGTCCCATGAATGGTGCCGTGTTAGAAAATAGCATGTGTGTGCCAGCAGTAGTGTCTGTCACACTCCTTTAACACCAGCACTTGGGAGGCAGAGATAAGTGGATCTCTAAGTTCAAAGCCAGCCCGGTCTACATAGTAAGTTCCAGGATGGACAGGGCTTTATAGAGAGACCCTGTCTCTGTCTCCGTCTCCCTCTCCCTCTCCCTCTCCCTCCCTCCTTCTCTTTCTCTCTCTCTCTCTCTCTCTCTCTCTCACACACACACACACACACACACACACACACACACACAAATCCTAAAAGAAAAAATAGTTACATGTACATAGATTGTTGAAATTAAAGAATTTTGACAGTTGTAATGTTGGAGAGAGCCCAAGAGCTCCAGGATATTTGACTCTCTTGAGTCCCACTGCTAGGGCCCCCACAAATGGACCAAGCCACACAGCTGTCACCCACATGCAGAGGACCTAGGTCAGTTCCATGCAGGCTCCCTAGATGTTGGTCTAGAGTCCTTGAGCTCGGGTCAGCTGTCTGAGTCAAATATTGGTAGCTGTAAAATTAGATGTAAGTAAGCAGTTTAATAGTCATCAGAGTTGAGAGATAATTTTAAAAGGACTCACAATTGTCTAGAATTAAAAACTGGGATTCATGGTAATACCAACTCTTCTTCCAGGCCAAGTGTTACAAAGAATAAGAAAAGGTCATAGTCACCACAGAAAGAGGTACAGAGCAACAATGTCATTAAGACAGAGGGACAACAATGAAAGATATCTTGTTAGAGGGAGGCATTGTGGTGTTAGGGAGAACCCTGGTACCAGGGAAAATCCCAGAAATCCACAAGGATGACCCCAGCTAAAACTCCTAGCAATAGTGGAGAGGGTGCCTGAACTGGCCTTCTCCTGTAATCAGTGGTAACTACCCTAATTGTCCTCAGAGAGCCTTCATCCTGTGACTGCTGGAAGCAGATGCAGAGGTCCACAGCCAGGCATTGGGCCGACCGAGCTCCAGAAGTTGAAGAGAGGGAGGAGGGATCGTAGGAGCAAGGGGGGTCAGGATCATGATGAGGAAGCCCACAGAGACAGCTGACCCGAGCTAGTGGGAGCTCAAGGACTCTAGACCACCGTCTAGGGAGCCTGCTAGGTCCTCTGCATGTGAGTGACAGTTGTGTGGCGTGGTCTGTTTGTGGGGTCCCTAGCAGTGGGAACCGGATTTGTCCCTGGTGCAGGAGCTGGCTTTTTAGAACCTATTCCCTATGGTGGGATGCCTTGCTCAGCCCTGATGCCGGGGGGAGGAGCTTAGTCCTGCCTCAACTTGATGTGCTATGCTTTGTTGATTTATGGGAGGCCTTGCCCTTTCTGAGGAGTGGATTGCAAGGGGAGTAAAAAGGAAATGGGAGGGTTAAGAACAGGTAAAGAACAGGAGGTGATACTGGTTGGTTTAAAATAAAAAAGACAAATTTTGGTAGAAAGGGGTGTAGAAATGTAACTGTTGCTATTCTACCTTCCTTGACTTTTCATGTAGGCTAGTTTTTCTTGGAATATGGAGTATGTGTCCTATATCTCCTCTTTGATGTGTGTATCTTAAGCATAGAATGTTTTCTGTTCCATCTGTCTTCTACCGTACATACTTCTGTTACTTGTCTTTTATAACCTGTTTCCTATGGCCTCTTTTCAAACATCTTCTCTTCTAGCTAAGCCAAAGCGCTTACTTGTAGACCCTGTAAATTTCTTTCGTATCTTTCCTGCAAGATACACACACGCACTTATTTCTTGTGTTCTATTTACTAACTTAATTCTTAATTTGTTTGCAATACTGGTTTGTTGAAAATGTGGAGCTTCCTTGTAGCAACATAAACATCTGATTCATGTTTTACACTGGCAAAATTCATTAAATGTAGTAATTCTAATTCATTTCTTATTAAAGTCTTAGATTTTCATTCTGGAATCTTCTTAAAAACTTGTTGCATTGTGTGTGTGTGTGTGTGTGTGTGTGTGTGTGTGTGTATGCATGTGCTTGTGGCAGTATGTGTGTGTATACACATGTGCTTGTGGCAGTGTGTGTGTGTGTGTGTGTGTGTGTGTGTGTGTGTGTGTGTGCGCGCGCGCATGCATGCGCGCATGTACTTGTGGCAGTCACAAGACAACTAGGAGAGTCAGTTCTCTCCTTCGGTCTCGCGCAAGGGAAAGAATTCAGGTTGCCAGGCTTGGTGCCTTTACCAATGAGCCATCTTGCCAGCTCAAGTTACCACCTTTCACTTGTGTCTTTCTCACTTCTGTGTTGGGGTAGTGATTTCTATTTCAGCAATTTTGTAAAGACTAAATCAAGTGCATATGTGAAATATATTTTTCAGTGATCAGTTTATGTGAATGGTGTTGTGTATTACAGAATGTTGCAGGTGTAAGCACTCAGCCTTAAGTAATTGCCCCCTCAGTTTTCACTTATTTCTGTTTTAAGCATATATCCTGTATATAGCTTGAGTATGACTTCACCATCAACATGTTCAGAAGTAGGTTTTAATAATCCATAGGCTGGGAAGATAGAGGGTCCACATCATTCTGGTTTCTTTTGGATAAGCACATAGACTGGAAACACTGAATACAACATTTATGATGTACCTTCTGACTTCTTCCTATGTGGCTGTGTTCATAGTCACTTGGCAGGTAGAATACCATGTTATTGTATGACATTACTAGATATTGCCGAAAGTAACAGAATGACCAAGGTAAGCTGGAGGAGGCAATTGTTTGGTGGTTAAAAGCTTAGACTCTGAAACCACTTATGGTGCCATGGGCCTACAATGTCAGCACTTAGGAGACGAGGACAGAGAGATCAAGAATCTGAGGCTGTCAGGTCAGGAGAGGCCTCAGCAGATTAAGGTATTTGTGTGTTAAATATTCTTTTTTATCCCTTTTTTTTTTTTTTTAAAGAAATGAGGATAGACTAAGCTGCCTCTAAAAAAAAATGCTTAGAACCTGGTTTCAAATAGACCTTATATTAAAATGAGTTCAATCACAAATTTTCTAGGTATCACATTTTGAAAAGTAATCAATTCTCTTTTGTATGGATTACATACTCATTATAAAAGCCTTAGGCCAGTGTCTAGCCCATTATAATATAGTAGGTAAAGGTAAGCTATATTAACAAATACATTATTTTCAATGCAACTAGGAAACAAGGAGTTAATTTACAAGTGTGGGATACCGTGAATATTCATGCTTCTATTACTGTTTTGAATACTGAGATAATCGACATAAAAGAAAAAAAGGAAAGTTTTAGGTGACTTGATCTCTGAGCCTTTGGGTAGACAGTGCTTACACAACAGTAGACAGAAGAGGTTGCTCACCTTATGACAACCAGGAAGCAAAGAGGAACAGGAAAGGGCCTGAGAATGATAGCAGACGGCAAGAGGTTGCTCATCACCTGTACATTGAAAACACAACCATGTGTCAGGGCTGTTTGAACTGCTAGAACCCAGCAGTGAGTAGAGCAATTTTACTGTTGCCCCGCGGCTCCCATGGGAAATGTAGTTGAGAATTTGTTCTATTCTTTCTGACATTTGATCATTTTAGTTGGTCATATAAACTAACAACAGACAAAAAACAGGGAAAATGCAAGTTTTATTACATGCCTAAGGATGGGAGTCATAATACAGTATGAGCTTCAGAAATGACTGAACCTTATATAGGTGTAACTACAGAATAAAGGCTTAAGCTTTGTGTGAGAGGGGAGCCATGCATATGTGCAAGGCTGTCTACCAATGAAGTTTCCTGAGTAACAACCATTTGAATTTTCTTTGTCTATGCCAGATGTCAGACCCTAATTTCTTCCTGTGTGGAAAGAATATCCCTAGGCAAGGAGAAGGATATCAGAAAACTCTTATCTCTGCCTTTTACTTAACTAATATAAATAGGAATAAATTAATTTTTTGGGGTCCTTGTTTGCTTTGATTAGCCAACTCAAAATATTCCAAAGAAATATATTTGCTGTAAGGTATAATAGATTATGTAAAAAAAAAAAAATACATATAAATGCACAACAAAAATATGTGAGTGTGTATTCATGTTTTTGGGTTTTTTTTTTTTTTTTTTTTTTTTTGGCTTTTTGAGACAAGGTTTCTCTGTGTAGCTTTGCGCCTTTCCCGGAACTCACTTGGTAGCCCAGGCTGGCCTCGAACTCACAGAGATCCGCCTGGCTCTGCCTCCCGAGTGCTGGGATTAAAGGCGTGCGCCACCACCGTACGGCATATTCATGTATTTTTAAATACTTAAAATCTATAATTAAAATGATATATAAAAGTAAAAAGCATAAAAGTTAGAATTAATAGCTAGAGAATGGCCCTTGAATTAAAAGACCTTGTAAGTATAAATCATTGAAGGTAATTTTGAGGATCACAGGCTGTACAAAGAATAGTTGTTTTTTTTTTTTTTTTTTTTTTAAAAAAAGACGATTTAGAAATCTGAACGTTTTCATATATTTACACTCATAAGACCATTACCACCAAGATAATTAAAATATCCATCCATCTCTCAAATCTTCCATCTTTTTATAATCTTTTCCACCAAATAAAATAGAATTGCTTTCAAGTACAATCTATTTCTTTGCTTTTTCTAAGATTGTATATAGAAAAAAATCATCCTCTATGGACTCATTTTTTCTGTATTTCTTGCTGTGTATAATTGATACTCATCAATGTTGTTTGTGAATTTTAAAAAGTACTTTAGTTTGGCTGAGTAGCACTTCTTCATGTGAATATACCACTTTGGCCATTCATTTATATATTCACGGACTGTTGAATTATTTGCACTTCAGGGCTATTAGAAACAAAAATTATGAGGAATATCCAGTTCTCAAAACTTTCCTCTGCCAGTTTTTATGCAGTGCACGCAGTTGAAACATAATGAGCATCACACAGCAAGATCTTAGGACTGGTGCTCTCCCCCTAGGGGAATGCCCAGGATATATATGCTTGGCCCCTCCCTATGTGTCCCAGGGTTGCACTCAGAGAACTACTGTTCCACAATTGCAAGATCATCAGTGTTGCAGGCAAGTGGAAATCATAATTGAAAACCAGTCATGTCTGTTAGATATTGATGTTGAGTAAAAACTGTCTGATATAAGATCCTTTTAACTTTATTCAAAACCTTTGAAATAATTATTAGACTTATGTCTTTTTTAAATTATTGTGTAATTAGTCCTCATCTTTCTTAAAGATGTATATTTATTCACCCCCTAAATAAATTTACTGTTCATTTTATTTTCCATATCAGGAAATGAGATAGAAAACTCGACATTTTGGTATTAACTTAACTTTAAATTTTCTTTAAGTTACATAAGACTGTGTCATGAATGACAACATCTTACGTCAACCTACACCAACCTGACATTCTATTCTGATCACATTCACAAAATTGTCTCTTAATTACAGGTTTTTCCATTTCTTAGCTGTAATTCTACCATGATGTATATTTGTTAGTTAAACCCATGTCCTAATTATAAGAATTCCCGTAATCATTTTCACTTGTAGAGTTGGACTTTATTTTTTAGTAATTTCAAAATTGTAAGATTAAGAAAATAGAAACAAATTTTCTTTAGTATGATGTAGTGAAGATAGTCCATTGTCTTTGTCTCTCTTCCTCAACCTTCAAAGATGCACTCGTGGATTCCCTTGTTTCATGCACTCTGTGTCCTTTGAGGGTCTCAGTCGTTTTGTACTGTTCCGTGAGTCATGGCCGTTCTAAGTTATACAAGTTGTTTTCGAACTTCACAGAAAGCAGGGCCAGTCCACTCTCACATTCCTTGTTTGCTTCTCAGAACCTGCCTTCTCAATAGTTACAATGAAAAATGCCTAGTATATTTGACAATAAATGTTTTGTTTTGCTTTAGATGATATTGGTGCCCACATGAACGTAGGAAGAACTTACAAAAATTTAAACAGAACTAGAGAAGCAGAAGAATCTTATATGTTGGCTAAATCACTAATGCCTCAAGTAAGTTGCCTTATTTACTGTGTCATGTCCATAGGAGTAAGAATTACCTAAACAGAAAAATTTTACTAAATTCATTGATATTAATCTATAGTATATCCCCCTGGCTGTTCCTCACTAGAGGTAACTTCTTGCTCAGTTGATGTTTTAAAAATGCTTGGTATAGTTCACATGTAAATGCTGGGTCTTAGAACTTAAATATCTGATGCTGATTATAAATTGCCATAAATGACCAAATGAAGAGAACTTGACTTACGTACTTTAAACAGTAAGTTCAGCATTGCTCTTCTCAGAGAAATTCAGACAAGTGGTAAAACAGCACCGGGCTTGCCTCTGCTGCTCCGCTGTGCTAATCAGTTGTTGCAATAATACAGGTATGACGTCATTGGATATGTAGTACAAAAGCTCTGTATTTATATTATGTGTAATACTTGAATTTCAGTTAGAGCGGTTTATTTTTCAACTTCACAAAACAAGTGAGGTTTTAACATGACTCTGAAATAAAACTAGCTGCCCTACTGTTACAGCCAAGAAATAACTTTCTTGATAGCATTAGTGCTAACAGAGTTGGACTGAAATGGGTTTTTATCTTGTGTTGGAGACTGCAAGACCTTGACCTGTAAAAGTTCTGGTTTATCTGACTTAATACGAGGAGAAGTGTAAACAGAAAGCCAGAAAAATTCATAACGGGCATGAATGAAAACAATATAAATCTTCAGTGTCAAAAACTGTATTTATATTTTCAGGTGCTTCTAAGTGCTTTTCTTTTCTTTTCTTTTCTTTTTTTTTTTTTTTTTTTATGTGATGGGTTCTTCTGTGTAGACAAGCTGGCCTTTTAGTTGCAGAACTCCATTTTTGCCTCTCTAGTGCTGGGATTAAAGGCATGTGCAACCATGCCCTGCTTGCTTTTCATATTTTTTATCATTTATTTTGTTATACATCAGCAAAACCTTAGGTTCTATGTTATTTGAAATGAGCCACTAGGAAAACTTAGTTGTTATTTTTATTTGGTACTGTACGATTATACAAACATGTTTTTCTCCTAAACAGATTATTCCTGGTAAAAAATATGCTGCCAGAATTGCCCCAAATCATTTAAATGTTTATATCAATCTGGCCAACCTCATCCGAGCAAATGAGTCCCGTCTGGAGGAAGCCGACCAGCTGTACCGACAGGCAATAAGCATGAGGCCGGACTTCAAGCAGGCTTACATTAGCAGGTATCCTGATTGACCTTAAAGTTACCACTGTAAACTGAAGCTCTAGCTGCATGGACGTTTCAACAAAATTACCAGTCAAACTTAAGTAATTTGAAATTGACAAGGGAATCATTACAATAGCTAAAAGAGTCTAGAAGCAGCTCCGTGTTAGATCCATTTGTGTCCTGTAAACAATGTTAGTCATTCTCAATCAGCCTCTCTGTCTTTGTCACCTTTGCCACAAAGCAGACTTCTTGGTTGACAGTAAAGAAAAAAAAAGGTCTGACATCATGTTAATATTTTTGTATATTCTCATATAAAAATGTTATCGCTTTTATACTCAAGAAACATTGCATGTTAAACTTTTTTGTATACTGAACATGAAGCTCATAATTTATAGCATTGTTTCTCTGAGGGAAGTATATTCTGAATTTAACCTTTTGAGGCTAAAAGATTAAAATCTATTCCTAAACTGGATATTGGGTTGTTGTTGTTGTTGTTGTTGTTTTCCATATCCAGTCCTCAGTTATTTCATAAAGACTCTCAATAATCTCTGCATTAAAATAATAACCTTGGTCTCATGCCCAGAAGTTGCTGTATTCATCTTAGTAAAAGTAACTTCACAAATTTTAAGCAAAATGACGTTAAGTTCTCAGACTCAAATGGAGCCATCCTGGACGGATTAGATTTTAAGCTGGTCATTCTAGTGTGTTCCTAAGCTTCCAGCAGGTGGCACAAGTGCTCTCCGGCCAACCATTGGGAAATTCCTTTTTGTCTTTTGGTTTTGAATAGTTTTATAAGAATACTTTGAAGGAGATGAAGCTAATATACGAAGAGAGATTTCACATTTCTGTAGTCTCTGCTAATTTGGACAGTGAGACTTATATCAGATGTAAAGACCCAAAATTCCCAGTAACAAGCATTTTTTTCCCAGTGTTCCAATGTCATCATCTGATTCACTGATCTGCCACTGTCGTTAGCTGCCATGGTGTCATGCAGTCAGTTGTCTCCTCTAAGATTCGCCCGAGAACACATTTTCCGTCACCCTTTCCTGATTACTTCTCTACGATTATCATCCAAACTCAGATATGCAGGGTTTTTTTTTTTTTATAATACTTGAAAATATATAAGAGTTCAGATTTGAGGCTAATTTCACAAAGCAATTTTTAAGAGACCTTTTAAGAATGTAAGGTAAAAGAAGAAAATAAAGCCATTGTGTGGGAAGACTTATGTCCAGTCTAAAGTGGTGTTTATGAAGTGGCCTAGTAAGACTGTAAGGTAAGCCCTGCCTGTTTTCTTCCCACAGGGGAGAGTTGCTCTTAAAAATGAATAAGCCTCTCAAAGCCAAGGAGGCGTATCTGAAAGCCCTAGAGCTGGACAGAAATAATGCAGATCTGTGGTATAACTTGGCAATTGTTTCGATTGAACTTAAAGAACCAAATGAAGCGCTGAAGAACTTCAATCGGGCTTTGGAACTAAATCCCAAACATAAGCTAGCGTTATTCAATTCTGCTATTTTAATGCAGGAATCAGGTAAGTTTCCTGAAAATAGGTCTATATTGAGCCAATTAGAATACTGCAAAACCCTAACAAACACTTTTTGGAAGGGCTGCTTACAACAAAATTGTGTACATTAGACATCTTACAACAAGACTATTTAAAGTATTTGACATAAAGCTCTTTGAGGTGACACAACAGGCACATGTGACAGTATTACATGCTCATTTTTCTAGAGTGTTAAAACTTTTCAGATACTCCAGCAACCAGTACTTAACTATTATATAAACATAATAAAACTTCTTGTATAGTAAGTATAAAGTCCAAATAGTGTAGCAATTGTAGGGGGAAATTTTGTAACTGTGTTTGAGAATCCTGGGGCATTATCATATTTTTAATCTCATGTTACTTTACTTTGACTTACAAGAAAATTCTTTGTGTATCTTTACCTTAGTCAGGGTTTCAATTGCTGTGAAGAGACACCATGACCACAGCAACTTTTATAAAGGACAACATCTAATTGAAGCTGGCTTACAGATTCAGAGGTTTAGTCTAGTATCATCATGGCAAGAAAAATGGTGGCATGCAGGCGTGGTGCTGGAGAAGGAGCTGAGAGTTCTACATCTTGATCTGCAGGCAATAGGAAGTAAATTGTGACACTGGGCATAACATGAGCAAAGGAGACCTCAAAACCCTCCCCCAGAGCGACACACTTCCCCCAACAAGGATACACCTCCTAATAGTACCACTCTCTTTGTGGGCCATTTTCTTTCATACCACCACATTCCATTCCCTGGCCCCCAAAGGCTTGTAGCCATACCATAATGCAAAAATGAATTCAGTCCAACTTCAGAAGTCCCAATAGTCTACAACAATCTCAAACTTATTTAAAAGTCTAAAGTTTATTGTCTGTCCTGAGATTCATACAATCTCTTAACTGTAATCTCCTATACAATCAAAATCAAAACGCAGATCACATACTTCACACCAGATATACATTACCATTCCAAAACATAGGGAAGGGAGCATAGTAAGGAAATACTGGACCAAAGCAGACCAAAAACGAGCTAGGCAAACTCCAATCTATGTGTCTCTATGTCCAATGTTAAAATGCTCTTCAGAACTCCCAACTTCTTCCTACAACACACTTCTTTCTCTTAGGCTGGTTCCACTCCCTGTTAGCAGCTCTCTTCAGCAGGTATCCCATGGCTCTGACATCTCCAACATCTTGGGGTCTTCAAGGCAATCCAGACTTCACCTTCACAGCTTCTCAAAATGGCTTCTCTAGGCCTCCATTCAGGGACACCCTGAAACATGCCTGGCCTCAGCACCTTTCCTTAGTCATGGAGGAAGATTCTATAAACCCTTTTTTCTATCCTTGACTCTAAAGTCAGAACCACATGGCCAAGCTTCCAAGTTCTGCTGTTTGCTAGGCCTGTCACATGGTCCCTTCATTCAATTATATCTTCACCACTTTCCTGTTTTTGATGGTTTCCTTCACTGCCTAAGCTTGGCTGTCTTGAAACTGAATCTGTAGACCAGGCTGGCCTCAAACTCACAAGATCTGCCTGCCTTGGCCTCTGGAATTAAAGGTGTGCACTTAACCACACCCAGCTCTAAGCTTTTCTTTAATTCCTTTTCACAAGCTGGAAACTTAACTAAGTGGGATCTTGCCCTGATGTCACCACTCCCTTTATTCCATTTCTTAATCAGTTGAACTCCTTGAACACAGGACTTAGTTCCATTGTGCTTCCTGGTACTCTTTTTCTCCTCAAATTGTACATTTTGTATTTTTACTTTCTCAGTTTGCTCCTTTTCATTATAAGTCTTCATTAGAGTTAACACTAGTAACCACACAACAGAGTCTCTACTAGGCAGTTTTGAGATTTCCTTAGCCATTGCAATTAATCCAAAACTTTATTTTAGCCTTAGGCAGACTTTTCAGACAAGGGCAAAAAAGTAGCCACATTCTTCACCAAAATATCACAAGAACAGTCTCTAGGTCACATATTAATATTCTTCTCCTCTGAAAACTCTTGAACCAGGCTTCTACAGTTCATCAAATCATACTCAGCCACTGTCTTCCATGTTCCTACTAGTATTAGTATGGCCCATTAAAGCAGCACTTAAAGCATTCAACTGCTTTTCTAACCTACATTCCCAAGGTCCATATTCCTTCAAACAAAACCATGGCCAAGCCTATCATAGCAATACCTCACTCCTGTCTTAGGGTTTCAGTTGCTGTGAAGAGACACTATGACCACAGCAACTTCTATAAAGAAAACATTTAATTTGGGTAGCTTACAGCTTCAGAGGTTTAGTCCATTATTATCATGGCAGGAAACATGGCAGCATGAAGGCAAACATGGTGCTGAAGAAGGAACTGAGAGTCCTACATCTTAATCTGCAAGCAACAGGAAGTAAAATTGTGACATGGCATAGCATGAGCATAGGAGACCTCAAAGCCCACCCGCAAAGTGACACTTCCCTCAACAAGGCCACACTTCCTAATAGTTCCACTCCCTTCGGGGGCCATTTTCTTTCAAACCATAATCTTTATATATATCTTTAAATTTGTTTTTTGAATATTATTGTAATTTCTTATATTTCCTATAATTTAGTAAACTAAGATCTGTAGCTAGAGTTTTCCTGCCTGGCCCACAGTCAGGACAAATCTCTCTCACCCGCCAGTCCCACAGCCGCTCAGACCCAACCAAGTAAACACAGAGACTTATATTGCTTATAAACTGTATGGCCGTGGCAGGCTTCTTGCTAACTGTTCTTACAGCTTAAATTAATCCATTTCTATAAATCTATACCTTGCCACGTGGCTCGTGGCTTACCAGCATCTTTACATGCTGCTTGTCATGGCAGCAGCTGGCAGTGTCTCCCTCCTCCTTCCTGTTCTCTCAATTCTCCTCTCTGTTAGTCCTGCCTATACTTCCTGCCTGGCCACTGGCCAATCAGTGTTTTATTTATTGACCAATCAGAGCACGTACAGACCATCCCACAGCAAAGATCAATCATAATAAAGCTGTGTCTTTGAACCATAGTTTATCTAGGAATATTTTCCTTCATAAGACAGCATAAATGATTTATAATATTAATTTTCATGTTGAAAATATCTCCTTTATATAGTCTACTTATGTGTTGAATGTATTTCTTTAAACGTTTGCAGAAGTGAAAGAAACACAAAATTAGAAATATCTTGTAACTTAAGTGGACTTTGCTTTCCCAAATCTTGTATTTGATAGGCTAGAGAATGAGGCCAAAAAGACCTAATGAGTACCCCAAATTTATATAGCTAATGGATAGTAAGTTATCTAAGAGCTGAGCCTATTGATTTATTTTCGTAATTTCTTCATTAATCATAGTCAATTAAAACAATATAAAGAGGTCTTTATGGTTGATGTTTTAAAGGTACAAATCTAAAAACTAGTAGTTTTAGAATCTTAATAATTATGAGGATTGCTCAATGTCCAACACAAGTTCTCATCTAAATGTATGAAAATAAAGAACTTTTAAAAATTCTACTAAAAATTATGTTGGCATTTGGTTTTCAAAAACTTATTTTATAGTTTTATATGTAATAGTGTATTTTTACCATGAAGCTTCCTAAATTTTTTGAGCTCACACACCAAAATCTCCAACTTGGAAATTTATAGTTATTATAATACTTGTTGAGCTTTTTATATGTAGTGTATATGTACAGGTACATACATACCCTGTAATTCTTAGAAAATTCAGTAAATTAACCAAAAGAAATTAAAGAACTTGTTTGGTGTATAAACTCAAAATACTAACAGAACTGTACTCGAATACACATCTTTGAAAATCCTATGTCTTAAACTCTTACCTATTCTTCCTCTAATGCCCTATGAGATTCCAAACTAAAGAAATTTCTCCTGGCTTCCACAGTTCTGAATGACGAGGAAACAAACTTATCACTTGAGTGTTTCAAGCTCATTATCTTTCCCATAAAGTTTGATTTCTACTTTTTTATTTACATACAGAAATAGGTTGCTTTGTTGCTGTATTTTGTAATATGACAACACCTGAAAATGGTTGATTCATTGATAATTTATCTCCTCTAAATAAAATTACTTCTAGGTGAAGCTAAACTCAGACCTGAAGCTAGAAAACGGCTTCTAAGCTACATAAATGAAGAGCCACAAGATGCTAATGGCTATTTCAACTTGGGCATGCTTGCCATGGATGACAAAAAGGATTCTGAAGCTGAGATGTGGATGAAGAAAGCCATCAAATTACAAGCTGACTTTAGAAGTGCTCTGTTTAACCTGGCTCTCCTGTATTCGCAGACTGCTAAGGAGTTAAAGGCATTGCCCATTTTAGAAGAGCTGCTCAGATACTACCCTGACCATACCAAGGGTCTCATTTTAAAAGGAGATATTCTGATGAACCAAAAGAAGGATATACCTGGAGCCAAAAAGTGTTTTGAAAAGATACTGGAAATGGATCCAAGCAATGTGCAAGGAAAGCACAACCTTTGTGTGGTGTACTTTGAAGAGAAGGACTTGCTGAAAGCTGAACGATGCCTGGTGGAAACATTGGCGTTAGCACCTCATGAGGAATATATTCAACGCCATTTGAGTATAGTCAGAGATAAAATTGCCTCTTCTGGTATTGTGGAGCAGCCAGTGTCTCCAGTTGATAAGACTTCCAGTGCAGAAGAAAGAGATGAAATCCCTTCTGATGATGTAAAAGAAATCACAAGTGAACCCAGACCAGCACAAATCATGAAAACAAATAATCATAAAAACTCGAAATCCAACAAGCAATCAACAAAAAGTGCAGACAAAGAGGCCCCCCATAAAACAACAAAAGACATCAAAGAAATTGAGAAGAAACGAGTTGCTGCTTTGAAAAGACTAGAAGAGATTGAACGTATTTTAAATGGAGAATAATACTATTCTCTATCATGTAACAGTGGTGTCAAAGACCTTCAGTCTATAGCAAGCGTTTGCTCATACTGGAAACTGAAAAATGTCAAGAATACATACTGTTTTTTCAGAAACTAAGATCCTCTACATGGGGTCAAAACAAGATTTTCATTGGAGACCTATCTGCCCCATGATATATGTTTTATAAGATATGGCACAAATTTGGTGACTACAGGAGAAATCTTAAATGCCAGGTGACAAACTTGAAACTTTTATTATAGAAAGAAAAGGGTGTGGGATTTTTTTTGAGGTGGGGGAACAGGAGTGGCTGGACTATCAGATCCATCTACTAATCTGAATTGAAATAATATGGGATATCAAGGAGGAACCCTTGGAGATTAATCCATTATGTCCTGGGTTTTGTAAATTCCCATTTATGAGCTCTCTTCTCATTTTTTTTTTTTTAAAAACTCTTGGATCCAGCAATGGATTGATATTCATTGAAGCCATTCTTTTTTTTTTTTTTTTCAGTAATTCTTCTCTAAAACCAAGGGACATTGTACTACAAATGTGTACTGTTTATGTGTTCTTTGAGGTTTAGAAAGAATGGTGGATAAAACATTTTAGAATAAATCATACATCACTCATATAACATAAAGTACGACATATTAGCTTAGGAGTGCATTTACCTAACTGCGCACTTGTCCTTAACTTCACTCTAAACTACAGTCACTAGGCAGGTAACGTTTTCTGCATGTTCCTAGTGGTGCTCACTAATACTGTAGTCTCGGTTTCACACAGTATTCTAATAGGAGCTACATAATCATGACTACTCATTGACTTTTGCTCTCCAAAGTGTTCTGCTTCTTGACGTATTATCATACTGAAAAGTCCCAGTCATTCTAACTCTGAGCTTTAGAGTAATCATAGTAATCTCTTTCATCTTAGTCTCTCTGGTCTTAAATCGGTTTTCTGTGTCTCGAGTCACACCTTCATCATTCTTAGATATCTAAGCCACTACAATCAGTCTGTTTGACTGAACACAAAGCAATGTGACATTTATTTTTAAACACTAAATTCTTAATTATATTGTGGTGTATATTTTATTATTTATTTTAACTACTGATCTTTCATAAAAATTGTAAACTTTTAGTTTAAATTGTTAGTTCCCTTGAGTTAACTAATCTCTAATTATATATGACTTAGAAACCATGCTTCTGTAATGTTTTCTAAGAAATCTTTTATAAATAGGTCACAAGAAACATGTTCTGCATTAAAGACCCATTCCTTTTAGTTTCCCAGAGGATCTGACATAGATTTTTTTTTTAAAGATAATTTAATGCCAGCACTGATGCCAGTGGGTGTTAATTCTTGACCCAGGAGATTTTGTTAAACATCAAAGCAATATCTCATTTCAGTTCTTAGAGTATAGCTTTGTGACTTCAGATATGAAGTGGAGAATACCTCATATACTATGACTTGAAAATGAAGTTGTTAGGCTCCATATATCTCTAGAAAAAGATTTTGCTTGTAATCACTACAGTTAAAATTCCAAGTGGAGAACAGTCCAGTAAGTAAAGTAAAAGGAAACCTTTATGACAGCAAACAAAATAAAAGTTTGAGGACTATTTTAGTAAATTTATATAGCTAGTCGAATGATGAGGATAAATATTAATATTACCCAGTAATTTTTATAGGAAAAAAATCCTTTTATTAGCACTCATTATAATGTCTGCCACAAAGAAAGTACTCTTACTTGAATTTTAATTTATTTAAATCAAATCCATCTTGAGTAGCAATTATTCATTATTACCAATCAATGATACTCAACCTCATTTCATAGTAGAATCATATGGGAACTTTCCCACCCATCCCATAACAATTAAATGTAATTTCTAGGAAATTGAACCAGACTTCAGTTTTTCCTAAACTTTTTTGGGTAATTCTGATTTTTACTTAGAGTTAGGGCTACTGGTCTAAATTAGTTCAGGAAAGTTTCTTTATTTTTCCTGTGTTAACTTTGTAAATTAGTAATGCAACCCAATTAAGTTTTGATGGCTTACATCCCAATAAAGAATATGTTTAAGTAGTATATTTTCCATGAAAATTCAAGTAGTAAATTCTATCAAGCTTGCTTATGATTAAATTAATATTTCTCATATGCATTAAATTTTATTTAAACTATTCAAATGAGAAAAGATAATGGATATCACCTCAGAGCTGATTTTTGAAGAAGTAGGAATGTGAACATTTTTAAGCCCAATTTATTATCCTATGGTTTAGCACTTTGGACATCTGAATCAAGAAAACAAGACTTATCACAGAATAGAAGAATAGAGTTTTAATTTCAGTGTTTTACAAACCTCCGCAGAAGTCCTAAGCAAAGCTTTGACAATCTTCAAGGAGCCGTGTTCCATCACTCCTTCACGACTTCTCAGAAAGTAGAGTTCCATTCTGGATTGCTCCTGTAGTTGTTTTGTGTTTCCCTGTTAATATTTGCAGTTGGGAATTTTCCAATTTTCCTAGTGAGTAGCCCCACCTACCAACCCCTCCTTGTTGAGGCTGGGCCTTATATGTTGCCCAAACAGGTCTTGAACCCAAAGGCTCAAGTGATCCTGCCCCAGCTCCTGTGTGACTGGGCCACTGGCATGCACATCTTTGCCCAGTCCCAGTGTGTGATTTTCTGAAGTCAATGACTTAGAGAATAAAGTAACTAAATATATCACTTTGTTTAACAAGTTTGTGTTTGCTGTTATGTATTTCATTTGTGAATTACACACTCCTAATAAAACCTCATGCCTTTTCTTTACATCCAAGTTCTCAACTTTTATGTTATGGAATGCTTCTTCAAAGATGCTTTAATGAAAACTATTAAGAATATATAGATTTGTATGTCAATTTATACTTCAAAAATCCATATATTTGTCATATTTATTTTTTTATTTGCATGACCAAATGATATTTAAAATGAGCCCTCAAAATATCTGGTAACTATCAAAACTTGTAACCCATCCATATTAAGGGGTTCATTAAAAAGTAGTTCAAAATTGTATGCATTTTATATTACTATGCTGTTTGTGTGTAGCACATTTCTAAATATTCATTATTAAATTGTTAATTTTTAAAACTTTCAACCTGATTGCCTTTTGATGTTAAAATGAAATGCAAAGTTTTGTATCTAACAGGTCTGCCTACAGAATGAAATGAATGAGCTGATATGTAATTTGTTAGAAGTTACCTTTGAAAAGTATATGTTATAAAGTAATTCCTGGTAATGATATATTCTTAAATGTTGGTGACAGAAGCCAAAATAAGAAAATAAAAACACTAAACTCAAACTTGGAATTTTATATAAAGTTTACTTCTGCATCTGTTCAGGTTCAAATCCAAGTTGTCACCCCGACTATAACATAGTGTAAGTTGTTTACCTTGTTTCCTCAGTCTCCTTGTATGCAAATTATTATTCTTAAGGTTTTTTTAAAGAGTTGATATATTTATATTGCACAGAACAATTTCAGGTGCTTAGTATATAGACTTAGTTGTTAGAATAAACACAAGGCTTAAGCTGTAATGGGTAAATGTAACTTGACTTATATACATGCCAGCATAAATATTAGTGATGTTCTAACAGCAAACAAATAGTTAGATTTAACACTAATGCTTATGCAGAGATAACCTAAAGGAAATGATACTCTGGGATAAGTTAAAATGAAAACTAAGCTTCAACTTGCACTACTGTACTACCTTGTTCATTTACTGCTAGCAGGGATATAGCAAAAGATAATTTGAAAAGGTCTCAAGGCTATATCTAAAACAAATTCTTTAAAACACACTTCATCAAAAACATCTCTGTGTTTATAATGAAGTAGATATTTCCCATCAAAAAGGAATTTATGTTCTATAAGAATTTGGTGCCTTTCTACTTCTGCTTTGAATAAAGTGGATCTCAAAAAAATCCTTGTACTTTATCTTTTCTTAAAGACTTCAGTGATCAGAACTTAGTAACCTATACTTTTATCTCTTCTGTGCCTTTAGTTGGGGTTATCGAAAAAGTGACTAAGCAAAACTTTTAACGATGAATGAGGAGATAGATTTTGCTAGCAGTCTCAAAGATCAAAAGAGCTGATTACCTTGTATATTACAGACAGCAGAGAACTATTTCAGTGATCAGGAGTTTCTTTGGTTACTTTCTAACAAAGAAGAAATGTCTCAGGAAGTTTTCTGGCTACAACAAGCCCATTTCTGACTGTGGTGCAGATATTGCTGCATCATGGCAGGCCAGATGGCTGACCTTGGGAGAGAAACAAAGTTTCAAGTCTCCAATCCATGAATCCAGTTTTCTACGGATGATCACATACACACCCACTTCCAAACCAGTGACCAGTGGGTAAATTTAAGAATGCTAAATATAAGAATTAGGAATCTATATAGTGTTAATTAGAAGCAGAAAAGGAGGGTGCTGGCCACTTTTGCCACTAGGACAAATGCCTAAGGAAGAACAAGAGAGAAAGGATTGATCTTGGCTTAAGATCTCTGAAGTTTCAGCCCACCATGGCAAAGTGGGCATGCCTAAGCAAAATCATGGTGGCCAGGGAGCAGTGGGAGAGAATGCTTAGACTTTATGGACTCTTTCATTCCCCCTTTTTATCAATCCAGTATGGTGTCACCAATATTCAAGGGACCCCATAATTATTTCCTTCAAGTAGGTAAGATTAGCCATCATAGGGAGTTAGTGCAAAGAAAGTCCAAAGAAATAGGAGAGCTTGCTGATGGTTTGTTTAGTCAAAACATTGACAAAGTTTAAGATGTTTTCTGCTGAAATAAACATTAGGAATCTTACATTAAAAGCAAGTATTGGAAAAAAGTTATTTTAAGCCATCAGAAGAGACTAGTGATGGAGAGAAGGGCAAACAAAAAAATAACAATATTGCAAAGATGTTAAGTAATGGCTAATTAGCAAAATTACAAAGTATACAAATAGATTAAACCTAATTACTAGAGGCTTAATTTCTCATTTTAACAGTATTTACTCTTCAAATAGATATTTGTTTAGTTAGAAATACAAAGGTCCATTAGTTTGCCTATAAAATACATTTGAGGAAATAAGGGTTAAAGCAGCAACATGACCAGGAAATAATGAACAAAAAGCAAGCTACTGTAACACTTTTCATGACACTAAATTTCAAGGCCACAGTGAATGAGAGAAAAGGAAACTGTATATTGGTTGAGTAACACAAAGCTATCCATGATGAATGTATGTATGCCAATCTATAATATAACTTAAAGGAAGCCACTGAATTCTAAGCTGATAAGTTCTTTGAAGATCCATAACATCATTAGGAATCATTATCCCAAAATTGGATCTGGTACAGAGGCAAAATATTCACTGTTATGGATGGAAAAGGGGTGCACTGAAGGGCTTTTAAAAAATATATTGAAAACCTGTGAATGCAATGAGAATCACAAAGATTAGAATCCAGGTGGGAGAGGGGCCTTCATAGAAGAGCTAATGTGGGGTACATTTTTTGCTTTGGAGCATTTTTGAGTACTGTATAGAATACATATTTGACTCATTCTGTGCAGAAATGTAGTGACTTGTTTTCATGGTACTAAAAGGTACTTTGCATACTACTAGAGGAGAAAGGTGAAAACCAACCCAACTCAAAACCCTCCAATCTGCTACAGTGACGTGCCTGCATTATATGCTGGAGCAATAATGGCACAAACATGGGTGTAACCAACCAATATCTCACTGGATTTAAGGCCCACTGTATGAGACCCATGCCTGACACTGATCCTGGCCAAGAACCTGAGACTAGATAGGCCATGGGCATAACTGAAAACTAAATACTATGATTCCGCCAAACATACATAGCAATAAAATGCCTCCTAACAACATTCTGCTGTACCCATAGATCAGTGTTTCACTCAGCCACCATCAGAGAAACTTCTTCCTATGATAGATGGGAGCTAATACAGAGACCCACAACTGGACAGTATACAAAGGGAGAGACTTTGGAATACTCAGTCCTAAATGGGATGTCTTCATCAATTTCCTCACCTCAGAGCTCAGGGAACTCTCTGGAAAGGAGGGAGAAAGAGTGTGAGAGACACAAGGACTGATACATATACAAATTCAGAGATTTTGGTAACATACACAGGGCCTGCACAGGTCCAAGCCTGATGGGGTCACAGCATGGAGAAGTAGACAGGAGCTCCCATCTCTAACCAAGGGGCTGCTTGTTGCTTGATAGCTGCTAGCAAAGGAGAAATCTTGTCTTTAGTGGAGTCTCACTGGGTATATTAAAGCACTTAAGGGCAGGCCTAATGCCCAGCAGGAGATGGCTAGCAGAAAACAAGCTCAGTGGTAGTTTTGTAGATTTTTTTTTTTTTATCTTGCTGGCCTTTTGTTTGCATATTATGGTTTCTGGTTCTGTGTCTTTATGGGGTTTTGTTTTCTATGTCTTCTGTGTATTTGTTTCCTATGCCTTTTCTTTGGATTTTTTTTCCCCTTTGGTTTGTTTGTTTTATTTGCTTGTTTCTAGAGAGAGATAGAGACAATGAAGGCATAGAGTTTGATGAGTAGAGAGGTGGAAAGGATCTGGGAGGAGATATAGTGTATGAAAAATGTATGTAAGGAAATGATTGCTATTAAAAATAAAAACTTGCTTCCGTCATAAATGAAAAATAAGTGACCTATATAAGAGTATGGAGTCATAGGAAGAAGTGAAGGGTAGAAGTGATATGCCAATATAAAATAATTCTTGCTGTAATGAAATGTAGTATGACAACATATGCGAGAAATGTATTTTATGTGTAATTAAAATCTCATTATAGTCTAGGAAAGGAATTAAAGTGCTATGGAGTTCTGTTTTCCTTAATTGATAATGACAATAAATAATTAAAGGCAGGATAACTCACTGAAAATACTAAAAGAATGTGTTGTACGCAAAATATATGACATAAATATATGAATATTAATAGGCTAATAAAATGTCTAAAATGTTGTTCCTACATACTAACAGTGGGCTGGGAAAATCTGCAGTAGTATCAAACATCCATTGACAAATATAACAAAACTTGTACAAGACAACTATACTGAAAACTATGAACATGGAAATAGGAGATAGCTTAGCAAATAATATGCTTGCTCCGCAATCATAGAGACCTGAGTTCAGATACCCATGTAAACAGTCTGTTGTGGCAACACACTCCTGTAATCCTAGCAATGGAGAGGAAAACAGGTGGGTTCTGAGAGGTCTAGCCATTCCATGAGTTCCAGATTCAATGAGAGACCTTGTCTCAAATATAGATGGATGGATGGATGGATGGATGGATGGATGGATGGATGGATGGATGGATGGATGGGGATGGGTGGATGGATAGATAGATAGATAGATAGATAGATAGATAGATAGATAGATAGATAGATGGTAGATATTAACAATAAAAAGGAAAACACTTGTAGAACCCTGGCCTACACACACACACACACACACACACACACACACGTATGCACACACATGCATCACATACACAACTATACACAGAACATAGAACATTGCTGGAAGATATGAGATGTATTAATAAACACCTCACATGTACACACCTCCTACTACAACTAAATTTAAAAGCATTTATAATAAAGTATTTTTATTCACTGCTGGTAGGAGAGAAAATTAATAGAAAGCCCCTTTAAAAACCCTCTTGGAGCTGGGCAGTGGTGGCACACGCCTTTAATCCCAGTACTTGGGAGGCAGAGCCAGATGGATCTCTGTGAGTTCAAGGCCAGTCTGGACTACAGAGTAAGTTCTAGGAAAGGCTCCAAAACTACATAAAGAAACTCTGTCTCAAAAAAAAAAAAAAAGAACAAAAACAAAAAAACCCAACTTGGAAATATGTAATAAAGTTAAATACATAGCTATTACTTAACTGATAGATAGCTTCAAAGCCTCAAGAATCTGACTCCTAGTACTCTTAGACTTGTACATTTCCCACAACTTCTTCACTTTAACTGACAGAGTACAGTCATAGCATGCAATATGTATGACTAATGAGATAAAAGTGTGACCTCTGTCTTGTAGCAGACTTCAGTAATTGGGGGTATTAATAAAGCAAGCTAACAGTTATACTGAGGGGAATAGAGAAGTTGAGGCAATCAAGCCACTGACTCACCTGTTTCAGAAAATCTGGAACATGGGAAGACAATGCTCTCAACAGCACCAAGAACAGCATATTACTTTCTAATTCCTTGAATTCTTGCAGTGAACTCCCATTGTTGAAGGCACATTGGATGCTCCATATTGGTGCATGTGTATTTCTGTGTAACTCATGGAGAGTAAAAGTTCTAAAAGTCAGTCAATAAACTATTTGTAACGGGCTGTAGCTCCTTATCTGGTTCAGAAAAATAAATGGAATTTAACAAATTGTTTTTCTAAATCTATGATAGTTTAATATTTATTATGCCAAAGGTTGTTTGCTAGTTGCGTTGTATTTAAGAAACTTTTAGATAATATTACTGCTTATTGACACCCATTATCCTATATATTCTAAATATTTTTCTTACTTG
This sequence comes from Peromyscus maniculatus bairdii, assembly GCF_049852395.1. NCBI lineage: Eukaryota > Metazoa > Chordata > Mammalia > Rodentia > Cricetidae > Peromyscus > Peromyscus maniculatus. The sequence goes on along the minus strand of NC_134869.1, from coordinate 25,473,214 downwards.
ACCCTCACATCTAAAACAGTGGAATTATCTCCATTCCCAAAGTGTTAAAGTTGAAATTTACAGAGGTTAAATAAAAGAACAAAGGATACAGCTCTTGGCAAATTTAGAACATAAAGTTAGATGTATCTGACTATGAAGTCTGTTTGTTCCACTATGTCTCCCATTTATCATAATGAGTGCCAATTACATGCTAAATTTTATATTGGGCTAAGGCTCTTGTCATATTTATTTCATAGTGTCAAAATGAAAATGAAGAACATCTAAAAACATACTTTAAGTTAAATAGTTGATCGCCAACTCATATTAGGATGTAAGTATGTTGACCTTTATGGATAGAAAATAGCTTAAAGCCATTTTATAGTCATTTTCCCATGAACATTTGGGGGAATAATACATGGAATTTACAGATTATTTACACTATTCTCTTTCTTTAAAGCTACAGTTTAATCAAGTAATATCAATGTGGAACACTAGTGTATAGCAATTATACAAGAAAAAGTGTTTGACTCAAAAGACCAATGCCCAGAGCACACTCAGATAATAAAGTAAGAACACCCTAAATGCTATCTCATTTAATCCTCCTAATGTCCCAAAAGTACCCACTTAAGTCAGAAATGTATTCCATTCTCCACATGTAGGACATAAGGCTTGGAGAGTTTAGCGTGCATCGGAATGCATATCAGTTCAATGAACTATGCTGGTAAAATACTCAAGGTAGATACAATTTAGTTTATGAATCATCATATGTGTTTCTTTTTCAGTTAGTTTTACATCCCTTTAGTACGGTGATTTTAGTAGGCTAAATAATATCTCTTTTAAAAGCTCCACATCTAGTCCCTGAATCTGTGGATATATTATCTTTATTGTTATTAATATATTGTTATTAATTACATTATCAAAGGTCCTTACAGATATGATTAAGTATCTTGGATGAGAAGATTGTCTTAATAGACCCAGTATCATCACAAGTGTTGTATTTTAAAAAAACAGCCCCAGGGAGGCCTTGGTGGGTGGAGCCAAGGGGCGCAGTGGAAAGTCACTCACCTGCAGGCAAAGTTTTATTATTAAAGGAGGAAGGGAGAAGGGAAGAGGTGGAAAGGGGAGGGGAGGGGAAGGGAGGGGAGAGGAGGGGTGTGTGTGCACCCTGGTGGCAAGATAGAGGAAGGAAGAGGGAGAGAGAGGAGGGGGAGGGGTTTTCTCTTAAAGAAGACTTTACTTAAAATGACGTTGTCAGGACTCAGGGCAGGTCCCCCAGGGGCGGGTCTGAATGTTAGCAACCAGAGGCTTTGTAACATGACCCAACAGTTCCATGTGCCTAAACGCTGATGTGTTCCTGATGGCATGCTGCCTGGACGTGGATGTGTTATTCCCACTAACATCACTTGCCTCGTGAGCCCGCAATCAGTCACGGAGTGTTCAAGGAGATGATTGAATCTGCCATGAATGTAGCTTGCTTGTTTGCCCTTATGGAACTCTCGTGGAGCTGTTGAGTGTGCACAACCAGGAAACCCTTTGCTTCTGACCGTTCTCTACTGGACAGTCGCTGAGGTTCTGAAGGGCCTAAGATCCAAGCTGGGCTCATCCAGAGGACAGAGCTGGGGGAACTCAGGAACTCAAATAGGGAGCCACTCTTAAAGCCACTCTGGTATTGCCTACGTGTTAAGCTCTAATAGCAAGTCCAGTTGTCGCTGGACTACAAGAACATTTTTTTGCAGGGCAGGCAGCATGAGGAAAGGCTGATGAGAAAGCTACTTCCCAGCAGATGGAGAAGGATGCTGCTGTCTTTCTGGGGGCACAAACTGGGTAAACCTTCCTAGCCCTGTTGTTCCTGCCCCCATGGAAGAATTCTGAGGGAGCCTAAATTTAGATACAGGACAGAGGTTGAAGAGAATAAATAGATCACTTGACTGACAGCTTCAGGCTAAACCAGCATATAAATAAATATAAAAATATCCTCATACACATGTTTTGTTTTGAGACAGGGTTTCTCTGTGTAGTTTTGGTGCCTGTCCTGGATCTCGCTCTGTAGACTAGGCTGTCCTCGAACTCACAGAGATCCACCTGGCTCTACCTCCCGAGTGCTGGGATTAAAGGTGTGCACCACCACGGCCAGATGTCTGTTTTGTTTTGAAACATGATCTCTATGTGTAACCCTGACTGGCCTAGAACTCACTATGTAGACCAGACTGGCCTAAAACTCACAGAGATCTACCAGCTTCTGCTCCTAAGTGCTGGGATTATAGATTTGGGCCACCACGCCTGACTACACATACATTTTTATGAATAAATACATATGTCTTTGTGTTTTGCCTTAATTTGGAAGGGGGACATCTATTTAATAGACCAAAGCAATGAGTCCGTCAAGCCCAGTTTGGTGAACCAGTGAGTTTTGGGGCGTTACTTATAGGCTAATAGGTGATCCCAAAATAGTTATATCATCAAAATATCCGCTCACAGTACAGGTGACAACTCCCAAAAGCTATGTCACCAGAGTCCCTTTTAGGTAATTTATAGACAGCTACACAACCGAAGTACATCTCCCAGTAACTGTTTACCTGCTGTGAATGCAGAGAATCAGTGGGACCTGGTGAGGAACAGGTACCTGTGAAAGCTTATGAGCCTGGTGATCGCTGTGATTCCCAGGAGATCTCCAGAATGCCCAGGTCTTTCCAAGGAATGTTAATAGACCCATTTTCATGAGGGTCTCATGGGTGAACACAACAGCCCCAATTCAAGGCAGCAATGGTCACATCCAACCCAGACAAAGAGCTACAAAGCAAAAGACACAATGCCGTCAGCTCAGCAGCATTCACAATATTGAAAACAGAAAATGATGCGAATATACTATACTCAAAGTATGTTGCTTGGAGAAATGGGTAGATTTTTTTTCAAGGGTATGCATACACACTATGATTACTTAATCACTTAATCACTAGGTCTATGTATAGATCATGTATACATGTACATTTATTACAATTCATGGAAAAAGTTTCCCAGTGCTAATTTCAACCAATTCAATTACAGGTGATTTTTATTTTTCACTTCACATCTCAATGTTTTATTGTTTAAAATATGAATAAATATTCCTTCCTGATGATCAAAAGAATTAGAGGAAAAACACAATTTACCAAACACAATTATACTCACCCCCAACTCCAAATCTCAAGTGCTCAGCCTAAGAAAATGCTACTGCCTCATTTTTACATATCTATAAAAATAGAAAAGCCTTCTCTTGGCCTCTAAAGTCAGTTCACATCTGGTCTTAAGTACAGCATTGACGTCATTATCTCTACATCCCATGAGTCTTCTATTCAGAAGAAATTGAGGAAAGGCCAAGCTTCTTTTTCCCCTCTGCCGAAGATTTTTTTCTGAACACATCACCTCTTCCGTTCAGCTAGGAAAGCTGCTGCTCTCGGAGATTGCCCTGAGTTGTGCAGCGGTCACTTGTGACCTCCTGCTCCAGCCAGCTGTGTGTTTCCGTTACTCCAGGCAAACATTCCTGACAAGCAGCACACACGGTCCCTCTACTTTCCCTGTGTTGGCACTCAGAGGAGTTGGCTGTAGAAGAAACTGATAAAGAAGGGGAGAAAGAGAAATTTATAAAGCATCACAGGAGAGCTAGTATATGGGCATGACAAGCGTAATTAGGTATTCTTTGCACATAGCGTTTACAAATCATAATTCTTGATTTGATGAAAATCCACAATGACAAATTTAAAGACATTTGAAGCTTAAACCTCATAAAAAACTTAGGATAAAGAAAAAGTATAACAAAATGAATGTATGAGCAGATAGATTGATAAGTATTGGTGATAGGTAATGGATCATAGTTTGTGTCCTTTTAATTTTGCATTTGTGGAACTCTGATCATCTATGATTCTGAAAGCACACTAAAATAGATTCCATCAAAAGTTTTCTTCTGGAAAAACCTGAATGCACTGGAAAATGGCAATTCGTTTAAGTAGGCTAATTATGATTGCTAGTGTTAATTGTCAAGTTGTCAAAATCTAGATAGAGTCACTTACGAGATGTGCCCATTGGCATGTCCACTGTGGGTGACACTATTCCTTGGTCGGGAGTCTGCTGGACTGCATAAATGGAGAGGGGAAACTGAGAAGCAACGTGCATCTTCCCTCATTGTTTTCTGATTTGAGGTGTGATATACTCAGTAGCTTCAAGTTACTGCTGTCTGAACTCCCCTACCCTGATGGACTGTGGGTTGAGCTGTGAGCTAAAATCAACCTTCCTCCCTTAGTTTGCTATCCTAACTCGGATCAATTGGTAATTGCTACTTGGAGTCCTGTGCTAACGTATCCTTATTCAGGAAAAAGAACTTTGACCAATGGGCAATGGGCAAGAGATAAGAGTGTTCGTGCATGTTATCCATGGGCATAACCTCTAAAGCAGTTAGATAAAGAGAATGTAAGAGGTACAAGACTATATGAACTTATTTCTTTTGCTCTCTCATTCTCTGACTCCTGTCTCTTCATGCAGAGTCTGTGCTATTGGATAACACCCCAACGCAATGTTTTTCTTTGTAGTCAAGTTCTATATAAATTCACTTTGATATTTTAAAGTACCTTTAGCTACTTCAACATAAATAAAAAGATTGTATTATTGTTCTTCATTTTAGTGAATAAGCAAAGGCAACTAGTTTATTTTTTTCTAGTAGCTAGATAAGCTGAATGTCCTTGGATAATGCTTCAGTTTGGCTACAAGCTTACAACATGAGACGTTTTCAGAATCAGAAATCAGGGGAGTTATTTGGCCGAGTGTTGGCAAAACAAGATATCACATAGAGATTTGCTAAAAGTTCCTTTGTGGTAAATTCAAACATATACCATGTTATTAACTGTGTCTTGGCAGGTCATTTTCTTCTTTTGTAAACACTCAAAAAGCAGCTCTGGTTTATTTAATTCCCAGAAAAGAAAAATTGGAAGCCTTTAGCCTGCTTAATATCAAAACCCACCTGACCCACAAGCAAGTCTGGAGAAATGCTGCAGAGCACTTTGAGTTACATCATCCTGTACACTTTGAGTTACATCATCCTGTTCGCTTTGAGTTACGTCATCCTGTACCTAAACTCTTGACTACAAATGAAACACGAGATTTTTAAAGGCCTATATAAAGGTATTTGTTCCACTATCATTTCTTCCTTTAACCTTTTCTCAGACTTCATGTTTTCTAACACCCTTCAGGAATCCATAGGACTGAATTTCTGATTCTTTGTTTTTCTCTTTAACATGACTTTTGAATAGCATTTCCATTCCCGTGTGAATTTATCCACTTTGGTGAGCGGGTGACTAAATGTCTGCCTTAAGTTCCAAACTGTCCAATTGTCTCTGTCTGTATTTCAGTCATGTTCAAAGCAAATACTAAACTGTTATCTACCATACCAAACATTCTTTCCAGAGAATAGCATGTTTCAAAAGAAATATATTCTAATTGTCTCCTTTTCTATTATAACCATCCCTCATTTGGACTTTTAGAATTAATGTGCTGGTTAGTTTTTTGTCAGTTTGACCAGGGTCATCTGGAAGAGGGAGCATCAGTTGAGAAAACATCTCCATCATTTAGCCTTTAGGGAAGTCTGAGGGGCCATTTTTTAATCAATGGTTGATGTGGGAGGGCCCAGTTAACAGTGGGCAGTGCCACCCCTGGGCAGGCAGTCCAGCAGAATTGGACGTTAGAAAATAAGCTGGTCAGCAGATTTCATCCAAGGTCTCTGCTTTATTTCCTGCCTCCTTTTGGTCATGACCTTTATCAAGGAAATAGAGAACAAACTGAGATGCTTAGTTAACATGATCAAAGGGTAGTCCTTTCCTGAACCCCACTCACTTTTGTGTCTTATTCCTGAATTCCATTTGAATACACTAAATAGTATCCCATTATCACAGAAAACATTCAATTTATTCTTGACTCTATGAGTTTTCTTCTGACTGCATGGGGTTCTTTTAGTTTGTAATGGTTTGGGATTTAATTTACATTTCTTACTTTATAGGATTTTGGTTTCCAGGAAGCAGACATTCCCAGAAGATTTTTTTTTTATTCTTTGCTCTCCTTGTCTCTCCTCATGATGTGACCTTCCAGATGTTGGTGCTTTTCTGTGAACATCCATCAGTGAATCTAATATTTGAGGTTTTGCATCTAGCAACATCTTGGAACTGAACACATTTAGTACATATCAAAGCATTACTTCAATGACATTTTAAAGCCTGTTAAAAATATTTTACCATTTGGAATTTGGCTAGGACTCTGAGACTTGGACAAAAATAAAAATAATAGTTCCTTTTTGTCATGAAGGTTTGCATAATTTTTGAAAACCTTATGGTATTATTCTCTTACATATAGGGTTATTCTTTGATATTATACAAGAACATTCTGTTGAATGACATGAGTTTTATGAAGATAATTATTTGGCTTCTTTTGAGTGAAGATTTCTTGTATATAAAATTATAAACTTCCATGAAATGTTGAGAAATTTTAGTTACCCTTTTAATGTGAAAAAATATTTTCAGCACAACTTTGATTTTACCAAGCTGGGGCACTAAGGAATCTATTGTAGGATTTATTAAATGTATATTAGATTTTTTTATTAATGCTTTAAGTGGCTACAGAGATACAAAATAGCACAATTATTATTTTACAGTTTCATTAGTCAGAGGGCAAAAGATGTTGTACTGAACCACACATCAAGATGTTAGTAGTGACCGATCCCTTTCTGGGGCTCTCAGACAGAACTCACTTCTTCGCCTTTCCTACATTTAGAGACCTTCTAAATTGTTTGGCTTTTCCTTTCTTCCTCCATCATTAAATCGAATCACAGTGGACCAAGTCTTAGTCATGTTTCACCCCATGGCATCCTTTATCACCCTTCCTACATCTTTCTGACCACAGCTAGCAAGAATTCTTTTTTTTTTATTTGAATGACATGTAAAATTAGATTGAGTGAGTCCCACAATCTGTATTTTACCAATAATGTAGTCTTTTGTCCTTAATGGTATACTTTCTGCATATAATTTTTTAAGTGTGTGTGTGTGTGTGTGTGTGTGTGTGTGTGTGTGTGTGTGTGATAGAGAGAGAGAGAGAGAGAGAGAGAGAGAGAGAGAGAGAGAGAGAGAGAGAGAGAGAGAGAGAGCGAGCGAGCGCTGGGAGATGGTTTTGGATCCCCTAGAGCTGGAGTTACAGGGGAGTGTCAGTTGCCTGATATGGGTGATGAGAGCTGAACTCTGGTCCTCTGGAAGAGTTGAAAATTCTCTTAACCACCGAGCCATCTCCCAAGTCACCATATATAAATATTTAAAGCTATGATGCAGTGTTCTACAAAGCCTCAGCTTCGAATCCATTTTAAGTGTGGAGAAGAGATTGTTTAGTCTTAAACTTGGTCTTTTTTCTTGAAGTCAATTTAAAGATACCATTTTTATTGTAACTGCCTTTGGTCATTTTATCACAATGAATAACTTATAAGGAAAATATACTATAAAATACAATAAGGTAGAAATATCTGCTTTTTCCAATTGTGGAAAAGATCAAAGAATGTTTCTCACACTTAAAGAAATGCTCAACATCCTTAATCATCAGGAAATACAAATCAAAACTACTTTGAGATTTCATCTTTCACCTGTCAGAATGTCAAAAATCAATAAAACAAATGATAGCTCATGCTGGCCAGGATATGGAGTAAGGGGAAACTCCTTTATTGCTGGTGAGAGTGCCAACTTTTACATTCAGTATAGCAATCAGTGGTGTTTTCTCAGAAAAATGGGAATCAATCTACCTTAAGACCAGTTAATCCACTCTTGAACATATACCCCAAAGGACACTTCATCCTACCACAGAGACACTTGCTCATCTATGTTCATTGTTGCTCTATCTATAATAACCAGAAATTGAAAACAACCTAGATGCCTTTCAACAGATGAATGGATAAAGAAAATGTAGCACATTTATACAATAGAGTATTACTTAGCCATTAAAAAAATATTGAAAACATGAAATTCACAGGTAAATGGATGTAACTAGAAAGAAAAATCAACATGAATGAGGTAACTCAGACCCAGAAAGACAAACATGGTATGTGTTTACTTATATGATCCTGCTAAGTTAAAGATAACAAAGCTACAATCCACCAAACCACAGAGGTTAGGTATAGAGTAAGAGGTTAGGTGGGACAGATAGATATCCCTAGGAAAAGTTAATATAATAGATGATTATGGATAGATTGGGGGAGGGGCTGGAATGGGAGGATAAAAGGGGAGAGGAGGGAAGAGGGGATGAAAGACAGAATAGGGAGAGAGACAGCTAATATTAAGGGCCATTTGAGGGGTAGTATGGAAACCTAAAACAGCAGAAGCTTCATAAAATATATACATATATAAAGGCAATCTAAATAAAATTGCCAAATAATGGGGGAGAGGAGAGAGAGCCCCAACTGACCACCTCTTGTCACCAAATGAAGCATCCGGTATCAGGAATGGGTTACATCTAATTGAGTTGTTGACCCAAAGGGATCCATGGGAACTCCCAAACAAGCCAGGCTATTGCCAAGACTATATGTTGCTCTCCAAAATCTGACAGCAAGACCTCAGTGCTGAAAACAACACATAACTCATTGAGCATGAGGTAGAGCTGATGCCTACACAGAGTCTTCACCCATATTGACTAGAATCTTTGGTACAGGAAGGTACTTTGCATGCTACCAAAGGAAAAATGTAAACAGCAACCCAGCTCCAAACCCTTTGATCTACAATGGTGTCCTGCTTGCATGATATACTAGGGCAAAAGGGGAAACAGACTACTCGTAAGGGTACACTGCATGCCCAGCAGTAGATGGCCAACAGTAAACAAACGTAAAGGCATCTTTGAAAGTTCCTTGTATTATAATGTTGTGTCTTGGAATTTTTTTTCAATTTTATCTTTTTTATTTTATTTTATTCATATTTTTCTCCTTTTTTTCCCTACAGGTGTTTTTTTTTGCGGGGCGGGGGGCTCTTTTCCTTCTGTTTGTTTGTATTGTCCTATTCTGATGAGTTATCTTTTGTTTTATTTTGTTATATTATATTTTATTAGTATCCCTTAGAAGCCTATTTGTTTTCTAATGAGACAGAGAGAGGGGGTAGATCCAGATGGGAAAATGTATGGGAAGAAGTTGGAGAGAATAGAGGAAGGGGAAATCATAACCAGGATATATTATATGAGGAAAAATCGATTGTCAATGGTAGGAAAAATTTATGAAAAAAAAGATTTTGAATAGCAAAAGCAATCTTGAGAAAGAACGAATTTGAAGGCACTACAGTTTCGGTCTCCAAATTATAGTACAAATTTATAGTAACAAAATAGTAAGATAATAGCATAAAACTAGGTGCACATATCAGTGGAACAGAATAGAGATTGCAAATGCACACACACGCACATATGGTCAACTGCTCTGACAATGGCACCAGGAACACATAATTAGGAATGAACGTCTCTTTGATAAATGGTACTGGGGAATCTGGAGATGCACCAACAAAAGAATGAAGTTAGGGCTGGAGCAGTAGCTCAACGTCAACTAGAATACATACTAGTACTCACCTAGTATGTATTCAATATCCAACACTGAGAAGACAAAAAAAAAAAGCAAATTTGTTCATAACTTACACCACATACAGCAATAACTTGAAACGGGATGAAGCATTAACTAAAAATCCTGAAGATTTTACAAGAAAGTGTGGGGGAAAAAGATCCTTGGAACTGGTCTTGGCAAAAAGGTGTAAAAGCAAGTATAAACAAGTGTGACTATTGCAGTTGATTGCCTCTAATTCAATAGTAAAACACACACAAAAAATCCCAATTTAAAAACAGGCAAAGGAACTGAAGAGACCTATTTAAAAAGAAGGTAGACAAGTAGACAAAAGATTTATGAGAGGGTGTTCAACATCATTAATCAACAGAGCAGATCAGTAAGAACTACATCACGATGAATTTTACATCTGTTAAGATGGCCTTTTTTAAAAAAACAAAGAAACCAAGGGCTGGTGAAAAAGTACATTGATGATGGGAATGTAAATTACTGCAACCATTATGGGAATCAATATGGAAGTTATTTTAAAAAATTGCAAATTGAATTGTCATACAATCCAGAAACCTTACTTTTGAGCATCTATCCAAAGGAATTAAAATCATTATGCATAAAGAAATATCTACACTCCAATGCACACTGAAGCATTAGTCATAACATTCAAAATATGGAATCAACCTACCTAAGAGTCTGTCAGCAGATAAATAATTAGAAAATCCATGGTATGTATACACAATAGAATGTTATTCGGCCTTAAGAATGAAGAAGATATTGTTATTGGCAAAAACACAAATATCCCTGGAGGATATTCTGCTAACTGAAATATGTCTGACACAAAAAGACAAATTACTATGTGATCTCATGTGTGTGTATGAAATGCTGAAGCAGGGAGTAGAATGCTGGTTTTCAGGGACTGAGAGCTAGGAGATTTTGATGTTGGCCTAAGAATAATAAACATTATAAGATGAGTAAGTTCTAGAGACCCAATGTATACATGGTGAATGTAGTTATACTATTTTAATTTATAATTGAAACTTGCTAAGAGCATAAACTAAATTTAATTATCTAAATTAGATAAACTATAATCTAAACTGTTCTTACCATTAAAAGAGTAACTACATGAGGTAATGGATGTGTCAATTAGGTTGTCTGTGGTAATCATTTCACAATGTATGCATACTTTGTATCATCACATTATGAGACCTACATATTTATAGTTTTTATTTGTCAGTTAACCTTCAATAAACCCAAGGAGAATAAAATGACTTATGGCCGGGCGGTGATGGTGCGCGCCTTTAATCCCAGCACTTGGGAGGCAGAGGCAGGCGGATCTCTGTGAGTTCGAGGCCAGCATGGCCTACCAAGTGAGTTTCAGGAAAGGCGCAAAGCTACACAGAGAAACCCTGTCTTGAAAAGCCAAAAAAAAAAAAAAAAAAAAAAAAAAAAAAAAAAAAAAAAAGACTTAAAAAAGAATGTTTCTCTGCACATTGAGGAAGTATTTAGGCTATCAGTGGAGGTGGATCCCTGATGCCATCACAGGAAGAAGTATGGGTAAGGTAGATTCTTAAAAGTCGTCAATCAAGCTCTACAGCATGTGTTTACCTTTGCGTGCCATATTGTTTGTTTTAAAAGAGTTTCTGAATGTGCTTTACTCTCTTCCTTCCACTGAACTTTTCAATAGTACTTCTTAAAAATGTATTCTTACTAGTTCATCCTGTCACTGCATTCAAATTACAAAAGAAAAGATGATAAAATAAATGTAATTGTAACTCCATGACAAAAATTATCTATCATCTATCTCACTTTCACCTGTATGCCTGTATCATCAGTTATCACATATTTACTTATTTATTTATGTGTCTAAGCATACATGCATAGACACAGTCTTACACTGTAAAGTTGGAGTTAAGAATAGTTTGACAAGTCTTGAAAATGTTTTTCAACTTTGTAATTGTCTTTTTTTGCTTCTGATTTAGAACTTAAGTGTATTTTATTTGAACAAATGACTAGTGTGTTCCTTTTTCCAAGGTTTCTTTGGGAGGTTTGAGGTCCACAGGGACTCAAGGAGATAGCAAAACAAAATGCTGCACATTTTAGTCAAGGACTTTTTGGTGGAAGCGTGCATGGAGTACTGAAGATAACCTCACACACATTGCTTTTTGGTTCATTGGCTAAGACAAAAGCGTAACACACGTGGCATGTGGGGGGTTGGGGTGGAAGTCAATATTGAAGCCATAGAAAGTAACAATTTATAACAACCCCATCCTTCTGTGACATTAAAAAGATTGCCATGGCTGTCAGCTGTGGTGGTTCACACCTGAAATCCCAGCACCCAGGAGGATGAGGCAGGAGAATTGATGCATGTTCAAGGCCAGTTGGACTACATAAAGAGATTGGGTTACACTGAGGCAAAGAATGAGATTCACCTCAGAACAACAGTAAAGCTAATGTGGTTATAAATATGTGGTTGTAAATTTTTCTCTTTCCTTTCCTCTGGCACATATCAAATCTTTCAATATATACAGGGGAGCCTGTGACTAAGTGAATGCAATACCAGTAGATATGCCTTTGAATATGGAAGAAAGATAAAATGGGCCAGGAGTGGGCTGCTCTCAAAAAGGAACCTTTAAATTGAATCCTTCCTTTCTGTCTCCAGCATTATCTCTCTTCTGCTGGGGCTTTTTAAAGTGCCTTTTTTAAAACCACATGCTAGATTATTCATGTTACACAGCATGTATATATGCATATACATGTGCATGCTATGGCTATATATACATCCTGTACAAAAACAACATGAGTAATGGTACTTTAAGACATAGAACTCCAGGAATACAAAATATTATGAATGGTAAGTTCTATTATTAATTACTATTATTACCACATGATAAAATACCATGTTCATGTGAAATATTAGACTAAACACTTGAAAGAACTGCAATAAAAATTTACACCTAAGATATAAGAATTATAATTTCATTTTAAATACATTCTATTTTAGTTGACACAGTAATTATGTATATATAGTATATGGAGAGTATAGTGTGGTGTTTGAATACATGAATATTATGTACCAATAAGATCAAAGTCATTAATATGGTTATCACCTATGACATTTATAATTTCTTTGTATTGGAAACATTCAACATCCTCTTTTGTGGCTATTTTGAAGTAGTCAAGATTTCTGTCAATCATGGTTCTGCTCTGTGCTATAAAATATTAGATGCAAATGTTGTGCCCTTTATGCATCCTTTCATCATGATCTATTCTTTATTGGTACATGATGAACTTTTTAGTTCATACATGTATTTGAGAACATGTACCACTTGTCTTTCTTTGCTCGACATATTCCACTTAACATAACATTCTCCCATTCACTCCATGTTGCTACCAATGGTCAAATTTGTTTTTTTTTTTTTCATGGGTAGATAAGAAAGTCATGCAGCAATTGCTGAAAAATTCTGAGAAAGACAATTACCTCAAAACATTCTTGATCCATACATTGAATGCCTGAGTGAAGTATGATCAATTCATTCTCCCTTGTCTGTTGACAGATTGCTTCCTGGCACCTTCCTGAACATACTATTACATGATGTCAATTCTACTCTTCATCTCTTGTTAAAGTAGAGTAATATTCCTTACTTTACATTTATATGATATCTTTATTTTCATGTTGTTATGTTGACTTATATAAACACACCTCATTTGCTTATACATATAGTTTTCTGTTTGTTAAAATCATCCATACATTTTGGCTGAGAAATAATTTATCATAATTTTCCCACTGAAACTCGTAGGATATGTGTGTGTGTGTGTGTGTGTGTGTGTGTGTGTGTGTGTGTGTGTGTGTGTTATCAGGATGAGCATTCAGGTATCGTGTTCTATCAGTCTCAACCTTATCACTGAACCTTGGCAGCCTTGAACAAGGCCAGGTGATCCTCCTTATCTCTGCTTCCCTTAGTGCTGGAATTATAGGAGCTAGTGCAGTCACACCCAGTTTTTTTTTTGTGTGTGTGTGTGTGTCTGTCTGTCTGTCTGTCTGTCTATGTGTGTCTGGTGTGTGTGTTTGTGTCCAGTGTGTGTCCGGTATATGTTTGATGTATGTCTGTGTCTGTGAGTGTCTGTGTGTGTCTATGTGCGTGTCTGTGCTTATGTCTGTATCTGTGTGTATATCTGTGTGTGTCTCTGTGTGCATCTGTGTCTGGTGTGTGTCTGTGTGTGTGTATCTGTGTGTGGGTGTCTGTGTGTTTCCTAGGGATTCAAACTTACTTCCTCAGACTTGTGCAGCAAGTACTGTTACCCACTGAGTCCTCCATCCTCCAGCTGTATAGTGAAATTATTTCTAAACTTAACTTGTCACATAGCAAGGAGAATTTTAGAAATCAAATGAACAGCCAGTTTAGGAATACTGCATTTTTACATGCCTGGCAAGCTTAGTTCAATCCCTGGAATCCATATTAAAGTGGAGGTAGAGAACTGACTCATAGGGTTGTCCTCTGATTTCCAAACACCACCATGCCATGTTCACAAAGTCCTCCCACATACCCATATAAAAACACGTATACATGAACACACACACTAATTGTTGGAACACGGTGCAAGAATGGAGTCATGTGAGGAGAATTCTGAGTGCTTGTAAGAAAACTCCAAGAAAACAAAACAAGAGTCTTGTGATCTAAGTTACTTCAAAATATGGAATTGTTGGAATGCGCTTTTGTGCTTTTCCCAGGTGGAGTGGATAGGAGTGAGTTTGCTTCAGATTATTCATTACAATAGTTATTGTTATTTGTTTATATGCGTCTATGGAAAAACATTTTTGCCATGTTATATGGCTTGCCTAACACCATACAACTTGCCCTTGTGATTGCATACTTTACTCATGTGACTCTCCTTAACTCCCAGAGTATAACTTGATGCTCTGAATAAAACTGACTATTGCATGAGACTACGGTCCATCTCATTTATGGATTCCACTCTCCCATGTCCCAGCAGCTAGAGCAGTAAACAAGCAGGCGCCTAACAGGGACCTGAAGTCAGCTGCAAGATACCAGAGTGGGGACTCTCACAGAAGAAGAAGAAAATTGTGAAGGGGTATGTATCTGCCATTGAAGACAGAGTCATTGAAATATTATGGATTCCTCTTTGGCTTTTCTGGCCCCTGGCCATCAAGGACAAAGGCAGAGGGTGAGGAGACACTGAAAATCACCAGAAAGATAGCAAACCTCTAGCTAAAGGGCAAAAAGAGATAGCAACCACATCATCAGAAGTCAAGGCAGCTCACCTGCCACCAAGTTTAGGTCCCATGTACCAAATGGAGAAGTTATTCTACAATACACACAGAGCCCTCTGTCACCTGAGGATCTTTCTGATGATGCCAGCTGCTTTGAGTTGTGCATCTGAGCATGTGTATTGATTGGTCTTACATTCCTCATCCTCTGCTTCAACTTGTGGATTGGATGGATTCAGCTCCTGTTATCTTTACTAATGACTCTGTGTTTATGACTGGACCTTGGAACTGTAATAGACTCACTGATTTATCTGAAGAAGAGACTGTGTTTAATTTTTCCTTGGGGTTTGAATCACTTCCCATTTGCATAGGCCATCATAACCTTCCTGTTCCTATTAAAGGGCAAACATGGGCTTACATTCTACAAGAGACCAGAACTACTAATCATATTGGTCTCCTTCTAAGCTATTCTCTAGCTCTTTCTAATCAATATAATAATGTAACTAATAGTACTGGAAACAGTTTGGATCCCTGTTCTTGGTGGCAGAGTATTAGAATGCTTTCACTGTTCTAATATTATTCATTACGTTTATAATTTGCTTGCTTATAGGATACTGGTGCATCAAATGACAATTAGATTTATCTACAACATCTCAAATCAAAATCATTCTGCATATTCTGCTATTAAAAAAAATAAAAAGAAGGGAGATGTCAGAAAACAGTCCAAAAACAGAATTGTGTGAGGAGAATTCTGAATGTTTGTGAGAAAACTCAAAAAAAAAAAAAAAAAAAAAAAGTCTTACAACCTCAGTTTCTGCAAAACACAGAATAATTTTTGGAATGTTTTCATGCTCTTCCCAGGTATAATGGATAGGAGTGAATTTACATCAGATTATTCATTACAACTGGATACTATTGTTTATATGCTTCTATGGAAAAGCATGGTTTTGCCATGTGGTATGCCTTGCCCTTTTGATTATATACTTTACTCATATGACTCTTCTTAGCCCTCAAAGTATAAATTGTCTGATGTCTGAATAGAGTTGGCCATTTCATGAGACTTTAGTCCACCTCATTTATTGGGTCCACTCTCCCAGGTCCTACTGCCAAATGAAAGTGATAAACAACTAATTACTTTATAATTTAAAGAAGAGAGAATATTTGAAAAAAATGAATACATTCTGAGTAATCTATATTTCAAATTCCTGAGTAAAATGTCTCTAAATTGTGGTCAATTTGCTTCTTGTCATTGTGACATGTCTTTCAAAAAAAAGGAGGTAAATTCAAAGCAAACACATTTATTTAAGCAAAATAAAATATAATAAGATAAAACAAAGACTATCATATTGAAGTTGAACAAGGTAAACCAAGAAAAGAAAAAGACCCCAAGAGAAGTCACAAGAATCAGAGACTCATTTGTTCACACACTCAGGAATCTCATAAAAACCTTAAACTGAAAGTCAAAATACATACACAGAGGACCTGGTGCAGGCCCTGCAGGCCCTCTGCATGCTGCTTCAGCCTCTGTGAGTTCATAGGAGCTTTTCTTTCTATTTCCCCAATATTCCTTCCAAGTACATGCTTCCTCTGCCTCATATAAAATGGTGACACACACTTGCACTCTCAGTACTGGGGAGGGAAGAGGAGACAGGAGGGTCCCTGGGGCTTGCAGTTCAGTCAGCTTAGCCTATTCAGTGACTGTCAGGTTAATAAAGAGATTCTGTCTCATAAAACAAGGTAGGTGGCTCCTGAGGAATGACATTGGCCTCTGGCTTACACACACACAGAGAGAGAGAGAGAGAGAGAGAGAGAGAGAGAGAGAGAGAGAGAGAGAGAGAGAGAGAGAGAGAGAGAGAATAAAAACAAACTTGAATAAAGTAGTTTAATCTCTGAAATGTGAAGTGTCGTGGTAATGGTGTTTTATTTACATAACACTAGATCTCATTCTATTATCTAGCCTGGCTTTGAATTCACAGTCTTGAATAGCTGTGGTTATGGGCAAATGACACCATTAATTCATTTTTTTCATCCACATACCAGATTCACATTGACTAGTTGAGTTATTTAGAAGACAGATAGGACAAACCTTCTAATCATAATAATTTTCTTTCTCGGGACTATGTTGGATATTTTAGATTCTTACATTTCCCTACATAGTTTAAAATTAGCTTGTCAATTTCTATAAAGAATCCCTTCTGGGACTGAGGTTGGGACAGGTCACATCATTTGAAAGTTTGGTTTTTTTCATGGTGTCCCACATTTCCCATCTGTTCCTTTCCTGTTGGTTTTTTTTCTTGTTCCTTGCTCTTTTGTCTCCATCCTCTATTTCTTCTTCAATATCAGATATTCTGTCTTGTGACTGATTCAGTCTACTTGTAAGGCTTTCCTTGGAGTTTTCTAGTTCAGCTATTGGGATTTTTCAATTCTATCTTCATTTCAGCTTGAATTCTCTTCAGTGTTTCTATCTCTTTATTGAATTACATTTCCAAGCCCAAGATCGCCTTTATCAATCCCATCAGCCTTACATTTTTATTTTCTTGGGCATCACTCAAGTATTATTCTCCTTAAGATTTTTTCTCCTTGATTTTATTGAGATGTTTCTTTGTATCTTTTTAAAATCCTTGAATTATTTTAGGAGGTTTATGATTCTTTAACTTCTGTGTTCTGAAGCTCATCTAGGTAATTCTCATTGGCAATTATTTCTACTGGACTGGTAGGTTTTAGAGAGACAGTACTGGCTTGAACTTCCACATTGTTAATATCCCTGCAATGACATCTAGGAATGCGGACTTCCATTTTTAAATTTGAGTTGGTAATGGATAAAACAGGTTGGGAAAGAAGAGAAAATGTGAGGGCAGGTTTAGCTAATTTGAAAAATGATCACCATGGTGGCTTAGTTGGTAGAGAGTCTGCCTAGCATTCAGGAAGCCCTAGGTTCAGTCGCCAACACTGAATTTAACCCGTGATGGTGGCACTAGGGTGGCAGAGGCAGGAGGTGCAGAAGTTCAGGGCCATTTGGGGCTATATAGACTAGCCTGGGATACATAAGACTCCATCTCAAATGTAATAAAGATGAAAGAACAATGAAAGAAAGTGATTCCCACATAAAACAATTGGCAAAGCTAGCTCAGATAGTCTAGCCACCTAACCAGCTCAGTCTTATTTTTTCTAGAAAATGTCTGACTTTATTTGTTAATCTAATATTATCTTAAATATCTACTGTACTAATTCTGAATAAATGGCATTTCATCCTTTGGAGGTTTCTTTCTAGAATATAATTAAGTTATAGAAAATGATTTTTTTTTAAGGAATAGTTTTCAGTTTTGTTAGGTATTATCTTTATTGGCAATCATCTTCTTTCATTATGTAATTATATTAGTAATTACAAAATTTTGGTTAATCTATTACTCTTCTATTAATAATGATATATACAGGAGACAACTGTACCCTGGAAAGACAGGATTTCTGGAATATTGAAAATGAATATTGTATAAAACTATACAATGACAGGCAAAACACATGTTTGATAAGATTTGATAATGAATGAAGTAGTTATGGAAGATATAAAGAAATGTGCTGTGGGATGTTCTGTATGGCAAATGTGTTGCTCTGATTGGTTAGTAAATAAAACACTGATTGGCCAGTAGTCAGGCAGGAGAAAGTATAGGCGGGACAAGGAGGAGAAGAATTCTGGGAAGTGAAAGGCTGAGTCAGAGACACTGCCAGCCTCCACCATGACAAGCCACATGTGAAGATGCCGGTAAGTCACGAGCCACGTGGCAAGGTATAGATTTATAGAAATGGGTTAATTTAAGATAGAAGACCTAGATAGCAAGAAGCCTGTCACAGCCATATGGTTTGTAAGCAATATAAGTCTCTGTGTTTACTTGGTTGGGTCTGAGTGGCTGTGGGACTGGCGGATGAGAGAGATTTGTCCTGACTGGGCAAGGCAGGAAAACTCTAGCTACAAATGGTGCCCAACGTGTTGGCAAGAGTTTCTACCTAAAACCTGAGAAAAAAAGATTCTAAAACAGAGCTAAAAACAGTTCCTAGTTGTCTCTCTCAAGTTAGCAGCAGCCTACATGTTTGAGCTACTATCTACTATGGCGGGTTCCTGGCATGTGCACTCTACCTGTAGTATGGCGGGAATGAGGCCTCTGCAAGTGGCAAATTAAGCTGTGTGGTGGATTTAGCCTTTGCTAGTACAAAACAAAACAAAACAACAACAAAAAGAAGGTTTCTGGGCTACACGCTGCTTTGATAGAAGCATAGACCCACTATTTCTGAGAGTTGATGGCTCCCAGAGCTGGTGGAAAATGTACCACTGCCATGTTGGGAAGCTGAAGTGGGCAGAGCCAGCAGCCACAGTGCCGTTTCAGGCTTAGAAGGCTGCAGTTTAAAGCAATAGGCTCAAGGTAATATAAAAAATAAGTCACATAAAGATGGCTACCACACAGAGAATCTGGATTATGTTCTCTTTGATATTTGTAACTGAAGGAAAACATCTGATTGCAAAAGCTGTTGAGTTATGCCAAAATGTATATTTTAAAAGTACCTTGACTTCAAAATTTGGATGTAAAGATATGTTGCTTTGGAAAGGAGACTCTGCTTTTGTTCCCACAGAAAGTCAGAGGCTATGGATTTGTTCCAGATTAAGATACATCAGGTTTGACCAGCCAAGACCCCCTGGAAGGTCTCCAATGACTCCATGGCCCAGATGATCCAACATCCAGAATGGTTTGAAGGCAACTGGCTCAGACAATACAGCCTCATGGACTATTCCATAATCCGAAAATTTTCTTTGTGTCCCCATAAGATACAGCAGCCCCTCCAGCAGGAAGTAGTAAGAGAAGCTACACTCAAATTCCAAAATTATATGTAATTTTACTTTGTTAAGGTTAAAACCTTCCTTTTTGAAAAAAAAAAAAAGAAAAGAAAAGAGGACGTGCTGTGGGATGTTCTGTATGGCAATGTGTTGCTTTGATTGGTTAGTAAATAAAACACTGATTGGTCAGTAGTCAGGCAGGAGAAAGTATAGGCGGGACAAGGAGGAGAAGAATTCTGGGAAGTGAAAGGCTGAGTCAGAGACACTGCCAGCCTCCACCATGACAAGCCACATGTGAAGATGCTGGTAAGCCACGAGCCACGTGGCAAGGTATAGATTTATAGAAATGGGTTAATTTAAGATAGAAGAACAGTTAGCAAGAAGCCTGCCACAGCCATACAGTTTGTAAGCAATATAAGTCTCTGTGTTTACTTGGTTGGGTCTGAGCGGCTGTGGGACTGGCGGGTGAGAGAGATTTGTCCTGACTGTGGGCCAGGCAGGAAAACTCTAGCTACAGAAATGGTTGAACATTTTCTAGTATTTCTGTCTAGATAAATGAGTAAATAGGAATAATATTGTCAGAGTTGGGAAGCACAAAAGAAACAGACGTAAGCCTGGAAATGTATAGATGCACAGGTTATGTATTGTTGAATAGAAATAAATGAAGTGGCGGTAACAATAGATGTTAGGCTCTGTGAGCCACCGTTTTAGGAGCTGAAGCTGGATATTGTCCTCAGCACCTACGCTATGGTCCTCAGCTCGTCCTCTCATTTTTCAATAGCTTTGACTGATTTTCTTTTAAGGCATTTCCTCAGAGTTTAATTGTTAACTGTCAGAGCATCTTAACACTTTCTAATGAATGGGCTATGACATAATTTCTGCCACACATTGTTGGTCAAAATAAGTCACAGTGTCAGCTCAGACTCAAGAGACAGAAGAAACAGATTCAGCCTCTTGAAAGGAGATGAAAAACAGTGCGGCCTATTTTTCTTCTCCACAGGAAGGTTTGGGAAATTAGAGCTTTCCTATTAAGAAACTTGATGTTACAAATAACCTGTTTCTTTTTATGTTGATTCCTCTCAGATATTTTATTACAGAACAGGAAGCTGAATAACACATACTTATGTCCTAAGGGAAATGCAAAGTATAACAATAAAATATCACAATGTGCCAACTAGGATACCCAAATCTAAAATCTGACAAAACCTAATGGCAGTTCAGAGCAACAAGAACTCTTAGTCACCTTTTGGGGACACAACATGGTATTCAGCCTCTTTGAATGACAGCTTGGTTGTTTCTTATAAAACTAAATGCTTACCAAATAATATTCCTTGTTATTTGCACAAGGCCATATAAAGCTAGAGTACACGTAGACATTTTATTCATAATTGCTAGAATTTTGAGGTACCAAGGATATCATTCATTAGCTAAGCAGGTAAACATATTGTGGTATATCTAAATAATGGAAAATATTACTGTTGAAAGAAGTCAGCTTTTTTTTTAGATTTATTTATTTATTTTTTATTATGTATACAGTGTTCTGTGTTTGGCTGCAGGCCAGAAGAGGGCACCAGATCTCATTATAGATGGTTGTGAGCCACCATGTGGTTTACTGGGAATTGAACTCAGGACCCCCTGGAAGAGCAGCCAGTGCTCTTAACCGCTGAGCCATCTCTCCAGCCCAAGAAGTCAGCTTTAAAAGTTTTACAAACTGTTTATTTTGGTTACATGGCATTCTAAAAATGGCAAAAAAGATAGTGAAGATATTGGTAGTTTCAAGGACTCAGGAGAAAATAAGGTGGGGACACAGAGGATTTTTAAGTCATTGAAAACTACTCTGAGTGATAATGTAAAGATACGTATATGTCATTATACCTTTGCTCAATCATGTGCATATATAGGACCATACTTTAATGCAAATGATGGTCATGGGGTAGTGATATTTTAATACAAGTCACCGCTACTGCCTCTTGTAACTTATCACACAATACTGTTAAAGTTAAATACTTTTTCCTTGACCTTTCATTACAAGTGAGAATCATTTTCCTGGAGTTTTATTCTCACATGAAGTTTTCCTCATTGTCATCATCATCGTTATCATCATCATCATCATCATCATCACCACCACCACCACCACCATCACCACCACCACCATCATCACCATCACCACCACCACCACCACCACCACCACCATCATCATCATCACTACCATCATTGTCTTGTACTCAGCAAATACTCCTAAATACTTGTTTTTCTTTATTTTAGAGCTTTACAAGAATGTTATCATGGTTTTCCCATGTACCCACCACTTTGTCCAAGTGATATTGTCCTTTGCCATACAGAAGCTTTCCAGTTTCATGAGATCCAGTTATTAATCGCTCTGAGTGCCTGTGCTACCAGTGTAATGTTCAAAAAGTCTTTTCCTGTGCCAATAACTGTAAAACTATCCCCCACTCCTGTTCTATAAAATTCAGTGTACCTAGCTTTATGTTGAGGTCTTTGATCCCATTTGGAGTTGAGTTTTGTGATGGGTGATAAGTATGTATCTATTTGCATTTTTCAACATACAGCCATTCTATTTGACTAGCACTATTTGTGGAAGATACAGTCATTTTCTAATGTGTATTTCTTGCTTTTTTAATAAAAAAATACCAGGCATTCATAAGTGTGTGGATTTGTTTTGGGACTTGCTTCTTAGGTCTGTTTGATTGGAATTTGGAATATATTTTTCCAACCATTTATCTGGTGGTGATGTCCTACCATTGATATTAAGTTGTGTGTCTTGGGTGTAGAAGAAGGATAGACCTGTTTTTCAACCCATTCTGTTTGTCTGTGTCTTTTTATTGGGGAATTGAGACCATGTTGAGTATTATCAACTACCACTGTTTATTCCATTATTTTGTTGTTGTGGTATGTGTTTTCTTTCTCTTCTTTTTATTTGCTGATATGATATTATCTATTCATTTTGTTTTCTTTGGTGTGCTTAGCTTCTTCAGGTTAAAGTTCTCCTTCTCGTGCCTTCTGTAAGGCTGGGTTTGTAGATAGATATTGCTTAAATCTGGTTTTGTCATGGAATGACTTTCTTTCTCCATCTATTATGATTGAAAGTTTTGCTGGGTATAGTAGTCTAGGCTGGCATCAGTGATCTCTGAGAATTTGTAGAATGTCTAGCTAGATCCTTCTGACTTAGAATCGCCACTGAAAATTCAGATGTTATTCTAATAGGTCTGCCTTTAGATGTTATTTGGTCTTTTTCCTTGCAGCTTTTAATATTCTTTTTTTTGTTGTTCTACTGTTTAGTGTTTTGATTATGTATCATGAGGACTTCCTTTTCTGGTCTGGGCTATTTGGTGTTCTTTATGCTTCTTGTACCTTGCTAGGCACTTCTTTCTTTAGGTTAGAAAGTTTTTCTTCTATGATGTTGTTGAAAACATTTTCTGTGCCTTTGACCTGGGTTTCTTCTCCTTCTTCTACTTCTACTATTCATAGATTTGTTCTTATCATAATATTCCAGATATTCTGGATGACTTGTGCATGGGTGTTTTTAGATTTAGCATTTTCTTTGACTGAGGTATTCAGTACTCATTTCTTCCATCTTGTCTTCAATGACTGTGTTTCTTTCTTTAACCTCCTGTATTCTGTTGGTGAGACTTACCTTTGAGATTTCTGTCTGATTTGCTAAATTTTTCATTTCCAATTTTCCTCCAGTTTGCTGTTTCTTTATTGATTCTATTTCGAGTTTGAGCAATTTTCTTAAATTAGTAACACTGTGTTTTCATTTTTTTTTATTTTTGATATTTTTTTTGGTCTTTTGAGACAGGGTTTCTCTGTGTAGCTTTGTACCTTTCCTGGAACTCATGCTGTAGCCCAGGCTGACCTTGAACTCACAGAGATCTACCTGCCTCTATCTTCCAAGTGCTGGCATTAAAGGCATGTACTACCACCACCAGCTTCATAGATTTCTTTAATAGGTGTATCCATTTCCTCTTTAAGGATATATAACATTGTCTTAGTTAGGGTTATTATTGCTGTAATGAAACACCATGACCAAAGCAACTCGAGAGGATAGGATTTATTTGGCTAATACTTCCATATTACTGACCATCATTGAACTCAGAACAGAACTCAAACAGGGTGGGAACCTGGTGGCAGAAGCCATGGAGGGGTGCTGTTTATTTGGTTGCCCCTTATGGCTTGCTCAGCCTGCTTTCTTATAGAACCCAGGACCCCAGCCCAAGGTTAGTACCATCCAAATGAGTTAAACTCTCATCTATCTATCAATTACTAATAATTGATAGAGAATTAAGAATATGTCCCACATGCTTACCTATGAGCCAATATTATGGAGGCATTTTCTTAATTGAAGTGATCCTCTCAAATGACTTCAGCTTTTGTCTAGTTGACATAAAACTAGCCAACACAAACATATCCATAAAGGTTATTTTGAAGTCCTTGTCTTGTGTTTCAACTATTGCATTTATCATGGCCTATTATGGTAGGATTGCTGTGCTTTAGTGGAGATATAGTGTCCAGGCTGCCATTGATTGTCTTTTCTTATGATGGCTTCTAGGCATCTGGGTTAGAGATGATTGTAATTCTAGGTGGTAATGTCTGGTATTGTCATTGTTGGATGTGTGTTTGTTTTGGGGTTTCTGTTGCCTTCTCTGGTTCTTTGTGGAGTATAGTGGTTGTGGGTTGCATGGTAGGGAATGCTCCTGAGATCCTGCCAGGTATGGTCACTGGGAGTTCCATTTAAATTGTGCCTTTTGGTATTGGGAGCTGGCACTTAGGGATGGGTGTGAGCTAGAAGGGGGAATCCTGAGAGAGTCCCCAGAAAGGAGAGAAGCAGGACATTCCACCAGGATCGGATTAATCTCCTGGAAATGGCAGCTGAAGGGAGGAGAGGCCACAGCCTGTAGTATCCTCCAAAGCTCAGGACAAGATTGGGGGATGGGATTTGGAGGAGAGGAGGAAGAGTGGAGATCTGAAGATTGCCTACATGATTCCATGGATTGTCTGTTTCCCTAGCCAGAGTGGATGGTGGGTTCCCAGGGAATGTCCTGAGACAAAGAAATGGGGTAGTGAGGGAAGCTATAGAGGAAGATCTGCATGATCTGCTGGAGATGGGTCAGGGTAGAATGGGAGCCTGCAAAGGTGGTCTGCTATAGAGCTGGAGACAAGATTGCAGACTTGCATTTTGAGGAGAGGAAAGATAAATTTTAAGAAGGAAATGTCCTGCCTTTAATAAAACAAGGGAAAGGTAACACAATATGACATCTTGTTAAATATTTACCCTTCTTGTTACTACCCTGGGGCCATCATAATGGTATACTATGATCTCAACTCAGAATGTTTAACTTTGCAATGTTAGGTGAGGTACTCAAGGGTGCTGGTATTAAGGACATAGATATCTTGGTGAGGGGAAAGGACATTATTCAGTTTTCCACAGGCACCGATAGAAGGCCTCAGATTAACATAATTCTTACAGGGAAAGCTTGAAGACTTTTCTCCTAAGATGAAGTGGAGATGTCTACTCTTCTCACTTTTATTCAAAATTCTACCAGAGAATCTAGCCATTGCAATATCACATGAAATGTAAATAGAAAGACTTCTAGATTATACAGCAATAATCACTTTGGATTTACCATGATTACCTTTTAAGAAACCTTTAATAGACTTTCTTATAAATTAGTGCTGCTGTGAGCTCAGCAAATGAGTAATGACAATTACAGAGACATACTGAATAACCAAATATGTGGATTTATTGTATGCCAATTGTAATCCAATAAAGTTACTAAGAATCAAATTAATGAGATTCTTTAAAAAAATTAGTTCTGACCTACCTTATTCCAAAAGGGAAAATTCAGATTGAAATAAAAAGAAATTATATTTGTTTTTCTTGTGTCTAAGAAGTCAGATACATGTCCTTATTTCTTTTATTTTAAGATTATAATATAATTCTATCATTTCCCCCTTTTCTTTTTGTCTTCAAAACCCTTTTATACAAACTTCCTTGCTTTCTTTCCAATTTATGGCCTCTTTTTTCATTAATTGTTATTACATGCATGTATGCATATACATATTCATAAATATAACTTGCTCAACTGAATAATATTGCTAATACATATATTTCCAGGACTGCCTATTTGGTAGTTGGTAACAAATTGGTATGTTCTTTCCTGGGAAAGATTATTTCTTCTGCTCTTAGAATTCCTTAGTTGTCTATAGTTCTTTGTACAGGGCTGAGATTTTTGCCTTCAAGGATTTATGTTACCTGATGCTAACTGTGTTAGGGCTCTCTAGTGTAACAGATCTTATAGGGTGAATCTCTCTACATATATAGAAAGGGAATTTAATAGAATAACTTAAAGGATGTGGTCCAGCTAATCTAACAATGGTTTCCTATGAATGAAAGATCCAAGAATTCAGTAGTAGCTCAATCTATGAAACTAGATGTCTCATCTGGTCTTCAGCATATGCCAGAATCCTAAAGAAATGGGATCTAATGCCAGTGAATGAATAGACTTGTTAGCTATGGCAAGGAAAAGCAGGCAAAAAGAAAGAACTTCCTTTTCTCATCTCCTTTATATAGAGAAAGATGTGGTCCAGATTAAAGGTATGTCTTCCCACTTTAAATGATTTAATTAAGAAAAATTGCTCACAAATGTGCCCAATCATTTGGGGTTTAGTTAATTCCAAATGTAGTCAAGTTGATAATCAAAAATAACTGTCACACTAAGAGGTTAAGTTGCATGAAATTTAAACTAACTGTGGCATTTCTGGAGAGTGATGTGTTCACTCTCCAGAACTTATCAGAAACAAGTTAAATTTGGTGAACTTCAAGAAAGAATAATTATTTAAGAGTTCTCTTAGAGGCCTGAAGTCATTATTTATTAACTTACTGGTTGTCCTTACATTCAATAAACACGAAACCACAAAAATAAATGATCTGTCAGGCAAGGCAGGAAAGAAAAGTTTGTAAGAGTAGGATTGGAAAATCAATGAAGTTGAATTATTTAAGAGTGCAGAAAGTAGTATTTTAGACAATACTGGTCAATGCAAATTCTTAGGATTCTACTGACAGGCTCAAATGTAAGTGAGACTGTTCCATAGACACATGTGTTTATTCTGGAAAGAGGACAGAGTATTGAAAGACTTCACAATACAAAATATTAGTAACCACTTGAATATCCATGACAAAACCTGATGGAGACAGCCTGCTCTCTTTTATCTTTGGTTATTTATTTTAAGATGATCTTGTGAACAGATGGTTGATCACCATGAGTTTTGCAATGCAGAATGTAACTGTGAGTCTCTTTCAAAATGCAAAGGAGATTCTCATCAAATGTGTTATTCATGTTCTTCACTTGAAAGCACAGTCTTGCTAAACAAAAGAAAACGTACACTCACCTTATCCATTCCACCAATTTCTTCTCTCCCTGCAGGTACTGTGCTGTCCAATGCAGCAGACACAATCAATATTTTTTAACTATTTCATTAGTATGTTTTATAGCTATTCCCATGGTGACATATCGGGAAATATTAAGGCAACTCCAAAGCCTCAATGGGGGTAGTACTTCCAGGACAAAGCTGGAACAGCTACCCACTACAGTGACAACACTCAGTTAATGGAAGTCAGCTATTTTTGTTTAAAATACTCAGTTTACCCAACTGCCATTTCTACTTTAATCCTTATTGTCTTGATATTGAATATAAGATGATAACAAAAGGCAAATATGTCAACAGAATCTGATAGGAAATAAACAGAAATTTAAATCATCCTTCAGGATTCTTTTGTTTTCCCAATTGTTCTCTTTTATATTTTATTTCTCAGCACTTAATATGCAACATTTGTGATCTTATGGCTGTTTTAATATACCAGTCAGTTAAATGATTATCACTGAAAAAATATTTAAAAACAACTATTCTGGAAACTCCATGTCATTCTGTCTAATCAATTATATTTGTAAATATATAGATGTTGAGAATATGTCTTTCTGCATAGTGATATTATTTGTATGTATATTTCCACCTCTATCTTTTTATCACCCAAGGAATTTATGCCAGAAATATATTGTAAAGTAGTCTAAAACACAATTAAACTGTTCTCCTTTTAAATATCTATACTTATTATATACCCCTCAGTATTGTATAAATTACTTTTATCATTTATTGTTTTCTCAAATCTACATTTTTAAACTCCACTGCTAATATTATTTTTCTTTTTTAGTCAACTTCCATGACAACTGGAGCCCTCTTTTATTCTGAGAGAGCTGTAGTTCTCTTTCTTTGTATCTCTGTCTATCTCTGTGTGTGCGTCTCTGTCTCTCTGTCTCTGTCTCTCTGTCTCTCTCTCTGCCCACCCTCACTTGCTGTGTTCATCCACAACCTACCTTCCCTCCCATCCTGGAGGCAAAGATTGTGGCCCTACTCAGCTGCATAATCTCATTTGTTAGATGAACATGTGGGGTTTTTATTGCTGTTCTTGGTTCCAAAAACCACAGAATTGGGGAAATAATTTGTCAACTACATTATCTCAGAGGAGGAAAATGTGAACTCTGAGCAGCTGACTTCATTAAAATTATTCTTAAAGTATTGTTGACCAAAATGGAATGGAATGGAAAAAAATTTGACACTCAAAATTTCTTCAAAGAGAATGTCAGATAATTCAACTAATATGAACAATTCTTATATTTTGTGCAACAGATACATACATTGATTTTGTATCATCTCATTTGATCACAAACTATGCAAGACATATTTCACTGATCTGTCACTGGACTTTTGCTTTCTTGAGACATATAAATGAGAACATACATTGATTTTATGGGTCTTCTAGAGACATACTTTTTAAAGATATCACAATGATTGTGTACTTCCCTTCAGGAGCACAAAAGCCCACTCTCACTTTGAAAATTGTCTTATAGGGACATAAGAAGCTGGTAAAATATGCTCTGTCTAACTCTATTACTAGTGTATTTCAAGAGCAACGGGAACTCGAACAGGTATTCTTGTACTTAAGATGCAGATCAGCATTTAGCAATAGGAAAAACACAGGCTTTTCAAAAAGACCCGTGCTACTTAGAATTCCCTGCCCTAAGTGGAGCTTAAATAGACTTATCATTGTAAGTATTTGCGCAACTTGTCATGATTTTCTGCCATGCCACAAGCTCAAAGCAATGGAATCAATCAGTCATAGATGGAAAACTTCCAAACAATGAGCCAGGAGAAATCTTCCAAACTTTTAAGTTGATTTTTTTCAGGTATTTTCCCACAGTGAGAGAGCTGCCTAGCAGATTTTAAAACTTAGCTTCTTTTGAAATTCTTTTTAGTACATTCACCTGCGTATTTCTCCCTACATACTTTTCTATTCAACTCTTTAAAAGATTACATTTTATCTCTCCATCATCCATCTCCCATACAATGGCATACAGGGAGGTCCTCCCAACCTCCAGCAAAGGTTAGAACTTCCAAAGGAGTCCTCTTATTTGGCATCCAGTGTAGCATAGTCTACCTCTATAATTGGTTGCAATCTGAATGTCTCAGATCTGCCCCATGACTGAGAATTTGGGCACCTAGTTTGGAGTCTTTCTCTCAATAACAGCTGGATATTTTTTTAACATGTATATAAAAGACACAACCTACATAGCAATTTCATAATTTCTTTCATTCGAAACTAACAATCTATTCACACATTTTTGGTCGGAAGAAAAATTATAGACCGTGCCTTGGATTTTGTTTAGCATTTCAAAGTATTTTTACCTGTAAAATGTTAGTCAACAGTCTGCCCTCCGACGGAGACTCCTGTCATTCTACTGTTATTTCCTCCTTCCTAATGAACTTGCCCTTTCATCTTCTTCCAGCACTATCCTTTTGCCTGTTGAATTTGCTGTCCTGGAGCTCCTCAACCACTTCTTTACTAATTACTTTCTCTATCAAATGCAGATATGTGGAACGTCATTTCAAGTCCTCTTCTTGATATACCACCAAATTCCTAGACTCCTCCACAAGCTGGTTTCATTGTTATACTTGAGCTACCAGGATAGCTTAACAAAATTCAAAAGGCATGATAATCTATTTAGCTACACGTTTATTGTAGCAGCAGTCCATGCCTGGCCCACTGTGCTGAGGTCTTTCTTCCCATTTCTCTCAACCCCGCCCCCTGTAGTAGACACTGTGTGATAAAATGAGAATTAACAGTCTTCCTATAGATGATGCATAGCAGATCCCTGATTTTCATTTTATGCTGTAGAATATTACATTTGTTTATGGTGTGGAACATTAGTTTAATGGTGCAAAGATGTGTTGATTCCTTTAGGTTGCATTTGTTTAACTCTATGAAGCTATGTTACTTTGACTGTCTAAAACACCTCATGGTCTAATAAAGAGTTGAATGGCCCATAGTGAGGCAGGAGAAAGGATAGACAGGGCTGGAAGGCAGAATGAATAAGTAGAAGGAGAAATCTGGGGCAAAAAGAAGAAAGAGCAAGAGAAAACAGAGAGGAGGATGCTAGGGGAGAGCCACTCGGCTACACAGCCAGCCACAGAGTAAGAGTGAATATGGTCATGTACTGTGTCCCCCAATATACTGTATCCCCCAATAAAAATTTATCTGAGGATCAGAGGAAAAAGCCAGCCACTATAAGTAAACATAGAAGTAAGGCAATGGTAGCACATGCCTTTAGTCCTGTTACTTGGGAGGCAGGAATCTGTCTAGATCTCTGTGAGTTCAAGGCCACACTTGGGAACAAAGTCAGACATGGTGATACATGCCTTTAATCCCAGCACTAACCATAGAGGTCTGGAGATCTGTACAGACAGACAGGAAGTGACAGCACTGGGCAGGAAGAGGAAGTGATGTAGCTTGGCTGAGAGAACAAATGAGATAGCAGAACAGAAAAGCATATAGGCATGGGTATACAGGTAGTAGCTCTCTTTGGAGACTGAGGTGTCAGTGAGGTGAGGTTAGCTTGTGGCTTTTCCTATTTCCCTGATCTCTCAGGTTTTCACCCCTATATCTGGCTCCATGTTTTTTTTTATTTAATAAGAACATTTAGCAATTTATCTACAAGTGAAAGTAAGATATACGGAAGTAAGAAAAGGAAAAAGTACAGAGGCAAAAGGTAGACAAGATAATTTAAGAAAAGCTAGCAGCCAGCCAGATGATGGTGGCACATGCCTTTAATCCCAGCACTCTGGAGGCAGAGGTAGCAGATGTCTGTGAGTTTGAGGGCAGCCTGGGCTACAGAGTGAGTTCCAGGAAAGTCTCCAAAGCTACACAGAGGAACCCTGTCTCGAAAAACCAAAAAAGGAAAAAGAAAAGTACATACCATGTTTGTCTTTCTGAGTCTGGGTTACCTCACTCAGGATAACTTTTTCTAGGTCCATCCATTTGCCTGCAAACCTCATGATGTCATTGTTTTTCTCTGCTGAGCAGTATTCCATTGTGTATATGTACCACATTTTATTTATCCATTCTTCAGTTGAAGGGCATCTATGTTGTTTCCAGGTTTTGGCTATTAAAAACAATGCTGATATGAACATAGCTGAGCAAGTGCCCTTGTGGTATGATTGAGCATTCCTTGGGTATATGCCCAAGAGTGGTATAGCTGGATCTTGGGGGAGATTGATTCCCAATTTTCTAAGAAAGTGCCATATTGATTTCCAAAGTGGTTGTACAAGCTTGCATTCCCACCAACAGTGGAGGAGAGTTCCCCTAGCTCCACATTCTCTCCAGCATAAGGTGTCTTCAGTGTTTTTGATTTTAGCCATTCTGATAGGCGTAAGGTGGTATCTCAGAGTTGTTTTGATTTGCATTTCCCTGAATTAGGGATGTTGAGCAATTCCTTAAATAACAAGCCAAGCTGAGGCTGGGCATTCATAAGTAAAAATAAGCCTCTGTGTATATTTATTTGGTAGTTGGATGGCAGGCCCACCAAAAGAGAAAAATGACCAACAACAATTTTATTTTGCATCATAACATATATATAAATATGTATATATGTGTATGTATATATATATATAATAACTATAATAAGGTTTATTAGACACTTTTTCCCTCACACTCTCTGATACTCTATGCATTGTCCAATTTTAAGATGTGATTTTATCTCCAACATTGCATTGGAAACAAGTATCAGAAATACCTCAGCTTCTCTCCACAAGATGATAAAGACCTGCAACCAAATTCGGTATCCATTCTCTCACCTGAAGAAAACAGTTCTTCAGACCCCGATGTTTGGTATGTCAGTCAAAACTTTCCTTCAAGCCCTACACTGCTCCCTAATATCATGATCTTGTTTGTGTGGGCTGGCTCTTATGCTCTCCCTCCCTCCTTCCCTCCCTCCCCTCTCTCTCCTTCCCTTCCCCCCCTCTCCCCTCAGAGGTCCTTCTATTCAACCTATAAATATGACAGTACCTCTCTAATTCCTCAAAATCAAATCTGCCCATTCAATGTTCTTTCTTTCACTCTCTTCCTTTCCCGGGTACTTTTACTCCGCTATGAGTTTCACTCATGCAGGTCACCGCTTTCTTGAAAGTGTTTCTCTTGAGTCTCTCAAATGCCTCATCAATGGACATGTTCCATTCCTTGTTTTGCAGACAATGCTCCACAGCCACTGGCATCACTGCTGCTGCCTTCTGAACACTATCTTTCCTTGATTCTCTGCCATATCATTTTCTCTTTCTCAATTCTTGAACTCCATTTCCCACTGTCCTCTACTATTGGTGGAAATATTAAGGCAACTCCACGTAGTTAAAAGGGATGTTTATTGTGTGCGGTAACTTACAAGTAAAGGGGTTGGTTACAGGGTCTGGGAGAGGTGAGGTGCAGTCTAGGAGTGTTCTCTGGAGAACTCTGCTTGGTCTACCTCTAGCATCCAGGGTCCAGGAACCAAGAGCCAGCACATCCAGATCTCAGGTCTTAAGGGCTCCTGTCTTGGCCCCACCTTGTAGGTGTGACAGTTACTGAAAGCCTCAATGGGGATAGTTCTTCCAGGTCAAAGCTGGAACAGCTACCCACTACACTCTACACATCCATCACACAGCTTTGAGGAGAGAGCTCCTGCCTCCTCAGTCTTTTAAAACCACCTGTCAAATCTTTATCATAAGCACCAGTCAGTCTTATTTAACTCAATGCCTGTGAATGCATTACAGAGGAGATTAATACTTCATGCTCAAAATTAAACAATCTTATGAAATTCTGCTCTTCTTTCTGTCTTCTGTCTTCTGTCTTCTGTTCATCTAGCTACTGAAGTCAATACATTTGAATTATCCTAGACTGTTCACTTCTTCACACATATCCCCAACCTCACAGTCAGGGTTCTAATTTTCATCCCTGATGCCATGGATCTGACTTGATTCATCATAACCATTTTCATTAGCATAAATCTCTTCCCATGAAAATGGACTTTTACTAATTTTTAATATTCTTGCATATAGGTGGAATCAATCCTACACTGGTATTTATTTTCTGCAGAAAGTGTTAATTTGCGTTTTGGGGGTGGTGACCTCCTAGAATGATAATTTTATGTTACTTTCTAGCTAAAATAACAGCTTCCTGCCACATTTTAGATCAAAGGCATCTCCTCTAAGCATTGAAGGGGATGTGTTCAGTAAAAAGAATAAGTGTTTGGATGTCCAATAATGCTTATGCTACATTTTAATTTCATGACTGTTGGTCTGAGGGGACATAAGTCATTCACCATATTCAAATTTCAGTTTCTCCAAATGAGTCTATATACACAGCCTCACAGAACTATTCTTCTAAACAAGGAAATCCAATGAATAAGTATGCTGTGTGCACCACTAATTTAATTAAATGTGAAGTATTATTCCTATTAGATTTTATTATTGTGTACTTAATGAGCTTTATAAACAATCTGAATGCACTCTAATATTAATTCTTGTCTTAAGAATAATGCTTTAGGTTTTTTTTTTTAATTTGCCATACTTTGGAAAAAAGAGGAGTCTTGATTTTTAGCTGAAACTTGAAAATTATTCTATCTAAACCTGTTTGTGCCTGTTATTGTTTTTTCTCGCTACAATGTAGTAAACTATGAAAACATGTAGGATTCTCTTTTATTCTGTAAATTAATTTTTAATTACACTTTTCGTTATTGCTCATTTAGATTTTGCTGCTGTGTCTTGTCTTAAGCTAAATCTATCATTTGTATGTTTGTTGGCTGTTCTTCAGGGTCTAGGTCCTTCATCTTTGCCATATTAATTTTCTTAGCATGCTTTCCTTCAACATTCTGAATGAGCTTTGGAAGTTTCTATCACCGATTTAATTTTCTGAAATATCTTTTCTGTCCTTTGACTCTACTTCAGATTTCCATCAAGAAATGTTATGTTCTTGTTTTTTCTATTGCTCTTACATTACTTGTCTCATTTGTGCATGTATTTGTCTTCTGTTTTCTTTTTTAAGTTTACTATCATGTAAAGCAGTGGGTTTCATGATGGAATTTTCAATTATACGTGCCATTATACTTCATTTACCATTTCCCTTTGTAGTTTCTTATTGCTATGCTTTTAATACATTCTTTTAAACTCTCAAGCTGTCTTCTACTCTCTAATCTGTTTTCTACTCCTGCTAAGACTTCTTGCATTCTATTGAAAATGTCTATTCATCTCATAAGTCTGAGAATATATTGTCTTCTAGGTTCTTTTCAGTAATACTCTTTTCCTCTCACTTTTTAAATGATGTTTTTCTTTTGCTTTGTTGGTGATGGTGGTGTTTTTTTTTTTTTTTTTGAGACAGGATTTCTCTGTGTAGTTTTGGTACCTTTTCCTGGATCTCGCTCTATAGCCCAGGCTGGCCTCAAACTCACAAAGATTCACCTGGCTCTGTCTCACGAGTGCTGGGATTAAAAGCGTGTGCCACCACAGCCCGGCTTCCTTTGCTTTGCTGTACTGCTTTCTTCCTTGTTTAGTCATTGTTGAATGAGACCAAATCTTTTCAGATTTACATTTTTTAGCAGACAAATTGTGTAGAATGCCTCTGATTCAATTATTTCATTATTATATAATGGTGAAATACCCCTCCCAAATCTATAGCTAGAAAGTTTTACATAAGTAGCTTCTGAATCAGTTCTCAGTCTCTTATTTAGCTATGCCCAGCCAGGCTCTGTGCCATATAAGCTGCTACTTATCCTGCAGACAATTTTCTACTCTATTATAAAAATAAGCTGTGTAAATGAATGCAATTCCTGTTACATATTCTCACTAGGAATTTCTTTAAGCTTCCAACTCTTGCCATAGTATTTTATTTACTGAAATTGCTCTTTTGAGACAATAATGATTCATTCCTAAATGTCTAGTTTGAGTTTCTGGGATTTTCCTTTTGATTATAGAAATTTTAAAAAAAACCCAAAAAACAAAAAACAAGCATGGCCATCAGAGAAAAATAAAACGAAGTGATATTATTCTGGTTGTCCCAAATAAGATGCATAAATGATCAGACAGCTGTTTAATATTCTATTGGCTAACAAGGTCAGGTATTCAGTCATTGAACCCAGAGTATGACAAGTACGTAAAATGATGTTTGCTTATGCAATGAGACATGACATTATCTTCAGCATATTTTTTTTTCTAATCACATCAACTCACATTTAACACAGACTTTTGCCAATGTTTGACTTTACCTGGTCTATAGACCTTAATTTTTAAT
The DNA here is from genome assembly GCF_049852395.1 of Peromyscus maniculatus bairdii. Lineage (NCBI taxonomy): Eukaryota > Metazoa > Chordata > Mammalia > Rodentia > Cricetidae > Peromyscus > Peromyscus maniculatus. The sequence continues at coordinate 25,437,939 of NC_134869.1, read as the reverse complement.
ACTGTTTAGCAACGTTTTATCTCATTGTTTTCATGAATATTTTAGTTAGAAGTAAAGTAAAAGTCATTGGAGATGATCAAACACATGCTATTTAAATGAGAAGTCTAGATGAGATCATTTTTTTTCTTTATCTCCTATCTCCTCATCCTCTTCTTCTTCTTCCTGTTTTTGTTGTTGTTTTGAGACAGAGTTTCTCTATGTAGTCCTGGCTATCCTGGAACTCACTCTTTAGACCAGGCTAGCCTTGAATTCACAGAGATCTGCCTGCTTCTGCCTCCTGAGTGCTGGGATTAAAGGCATGCACCACTACATTAGCCTATTTCATTCAAAATCACAAAGACATTGTTTTACCATCAGCCAGTTAAACAATTATTAAAATGTTTCGTTGAAAGTATGTTTAAGCATTTGCTGAATTCCCTGAGATCGTTTCGGTAATCTTATGATACACAATTGCCAAAAGCTACATTATGGAAATAACAGAGAATAAAAATACAGCAGAAATTAGGCAGCATTCAATACTGTTGCTCGAATTTCTAAAGGTCTTGTAATAAAAACCATGGAGTCGGATCGGATATTGGGGGAAATGCTGAAAGATCAGAGAGACAAAGGAACAAGCCACAGCTACTTCTCACCTGGCCAACTCCATGAATCCTCTCACCGAATGTCTCTGGGTCTCCAGCCGAAGGGGTCCAGCTGAAAAGGCTCCTCAGCTGACAAAGCTTCAGCCGAAAAAACTTCAGCTGAAAAGGGACTCTGTTTCCTGTCTCCTCACGCCTTATCTACCTTTCTCTGCCCAGCCATATTACTACCTTCCTAGTGCTGGAATTAAAGGCATGTGTGTTTCCCAAATACTGGTAGCAGAGGCATGAGATCTCAAGGGCTGGGATCAAAGGCGTGAGACTCCCAAGTACCGGGATTAAAGGTGTGTGCCACCACTGCCTGGTTCTGTTTCTCTCCTGGACCGAACCAATCTCATGTAGTCCAGGGTGGCTTTGAACTCACAGAGTTCCAGATGGATCTCTTTCTCCCGAGTGCTAGGATTAAAGGTGTGTGCCACCACCGCCTGGCTTCTATGTTGAATCTAGTGGCTGGCTCTGCCCTCTGATCCCCAGGCAAGCTTTATTGGATACACAATATATCACCACACAATGCTTTCAAGTTTCTGATGTCTTTCATTTGGAAGAACTGTACTTTACTTTTGAAAAAGGTTAGAAATGTAAATAACGCCATCTGGACACTTACCCTGAGCATCATTTTGCAGGTACCCTCATCCGTCTTGCTCTTGCCCTATTCAAGTGGTAGATGTAGCTGTTTACTTAGTCACTAGCTTTTCCAAAACAACAAGATGAATGCTTAATATATAAACACCACTCACACACTCATATTCTGTGCACCTTTTAAGGGCAAATTCTTAGGAAATATAGTTTATTGACAATAAATTATAAAGGCAGTGTTTTCAGATGTTTCTTATTTTACCTTGTTGAAAGCAAACGGTAAAGCAAATAATCAGAACACTTGAAAAATCCTTCTACTCCCTCATAATGCGCCATAAACTGTCTAAAAATTATAATAGTTGAGTTGTCATTTCCTGCTTATTATATAATAACCCACTATTTGGAAATACTTGTTTTGATAGCTGGAATACATTATTAATAATTTTGGGAACACAGTGCTTCTGGGTAGAAGCAATTTAAAGGAAATTAAGAATATAGGCCTATCTTTATTCTCTGCAAATTCAAAGGATCTCTTCCCTTATTATAAAAGCTACCACTCATAGCTGAAAGCAGAAGGCTAGGTCACTGTGTTCTGCTGGTCCTACAGCCTGAAAAGGACAGGGGTCAAGTATAATTAGTATGGAGGTAACACAGGAACTGAAGTTGTAGCCCTTGTGATGGAGCGGAGTCACAGTGAGTAACAGACTCCAAAGACACTTGAGCAGACACAGGCTATTTATGGTCCAGATAGAATTTATGGGAATAAAGTAAGTTGAGGAGGGGAATAATTCCAGGAATTATGTCTGAAAATGGAACAAGGAGGGGGGAGTGAGGGAAGAAGGATAGGGTCCAGTGAAGAAATAAACAGAGGATAAGTATAAATAGACACAGATTTAAGCCAGCTGGATAAATCAGACAGAGTCCTGTCTTCCCATCATAAGGGCTCAGAGCTGGAAAAGTAAAGGATCCCTGGGTAGTAAGGCCTGGAATACAGGAAGCTGTACCACCTCTTCTTCTCCCTGCCCCACTGTTTCTAGGATGCACATACACACAGGCAAACGAGTTATACGGAACTGTTCATTTCTTTCCCAATCTTAAGAGATGCATGAAAACAGAACAGATCTAACCATTATCTTCCTGGTTCAAATAAGCTTCACAAGGAAGTCAAGTTTAGATCAGCATGCAAGCTGGTAGCCACCCCTTACTGAATCCTCCCTATTTGAATATTTTGCCTGGAAAAGAGGTGAAAGGGGAATCTAATCTGTGAAGGCTTAACAAATGTGCTGCAAAAGAGAAATGGATTTGGCATCTGGACACTCAGTCCCCAGTTGGTACTGCTTAGGATGTTATGAAACCTTTAAGAAAAGGAATCTTATTGGAGAAAGTGCATCACTCGGGGAGGGATTTGAGAGTATGGAACCTCAGCCCACTTCCCGTTTAACCTCTCTGCTTCCTCATGTGGATGAGAGGGAGATCTCTCAGCAATTGTTGATCTGAATTTTCTCCCAAATTCCTAGGGCTGCAGCAAGTCAATACAAAAAAAAATGGCTTCATAAGATCAGAAATCCATTCTCTTCTAGTGCTGGGTACTAAACTTCTTGTACTAAAATTCAGGTGTGCCAAGCCCATGCTGTTCTGAGCATTCTAACAGAGTGTCCTCCGATCTGACAAGCCCCTATTATTATTGTTACAACCATTGCCTGCATCTTTACCTGGACTCTCTGTCCTGTTGTGGAATAATATTTTTGTGCACTGTGAAGATGTGTTGCTCTCATTGGTTTAATAAAGAGCTAAATCGGCCGGCCGTTGGTGGCACACGCCTTAAATCCCAGCACTCGGGAGGCAGAGCCAGAACTCTGTGAGTTCGAGGCCAGCCTGGGCTACCAAGTGAGCTCCAGGAAAGGCGCAAAGCTACACAGAGAAACCCTGTCTCGAAAAACAAACAAACAAACAAACAAACAAACAAAAAAAAAAAAAAAAGAGCTAAATGGCCAATAGGAAAGCAGGAATAATTAGGCGGGACTTGCAGACAGGGAGAAAGCACTGTGGTGAAGAAGGGCAGAGTCACCAGAAGATGTGGGGAGAAGCAAGATAAGCATGCCATGCTGAAGAAAGGTGCTGAGCTACATGGTAGAATGTAGATGGGTACATTTAAGTTGTAAGAGCTAGTTAGTAACAAGCCTAAGCTATTGGCTGATCATTTATAATTAATAGTAAGTCTCCGTGTGGTTATTTGTGAGCTGCCTGGTGGTACAGAAAATTCCATCTACAATGTCCCTTATGCCCATTGTGATTTCTCCTGCAAACCTGTACCCAAGTTCAGTCATGTTCACAAGCAGTAGAGAGTTCATCTTCAATGTAACCCCTCCTATAAGCCACCATCCACTGAAACAACATTTAAATGCTCCATTTTAAACTAAATTAGTTATTTCACTGGATGAATCCTAAGGGATCATGGCAGCAGCTGCATTAACAGTGTTGCTCCCTACAGCAATCTTTCATGGTTTCTTTTGGCTTTATTTCCTAGCACTCTGATTTTGTTTTGTTTTAATTTTTCAGTGGCATTGCATTTTCATTGTGTGTGACTGATGGTCTCAGTAACTAGTGTGTGTCCATGCTGTTGAGCTTGCTTGCCATATGGGAAACTTGAAGGACCAGAGAAAACTTTTTCCTCCCAGATAGTGTCAGGGATGTTCTGACAAATATTAGTTCTTCCCCCCTCTTTTTCATACATCTTTTAATTATTGCTTTTCCCCACCCAAATCCTCCAAGACCCTCCCTGTTTCTCTTCCCTTCCAAATCCACACCCTTTCAGTCTCTTTCTCCTTAGAAAACAAAGAGGCATCTAATGAATAATAATAAAATAAGAGGAGAGAAAAACAAAAACAGAAGAAAAAGAACCAAAGGAAAAGTGCAAGAAACAGTAGTATTTGGTTTTCCCTTAGGTCCCTGACCTATCTGGTCTCACGTTTTTGGACACATGAGCAGTGTCAGGGATGGGTTCAATCTCATTGAGTGGACCTTAAGTCCAGTCAGATATTGGTAGGCTACTCACACAAGGTTTGTGCCACTATTGCACTAACTCATCTTGCAGGCAGGTCATTATTGTAGATTAAAGAGTTTGAAGCTGGGTTGGTGTTTACTTTTTCCCTTTGATAGCATATTCCGGTACCAAGGTCTATAGGGGCAAAGGCTCTAGGTAGGTACTAGCCTGAATTCTCCATGTTCAATGAAGTTTATAGGTTTATATTCAGCAATAAGGCCTTGCCATCAGTTTATGAAGAACAATCAACACCCTTGGCAATAGCCTGGGTTGTTTGGGGATTCCACAGGACTTCTTTGGCCAACAGATCAGTTAGCTGTAACCCATTCTGGCTATTGGAAACTTTATTTGATGATGAGAGGTGTCGAGTTGGGGCTCTGTCTTCCTCATTAGTTGGCAATTTCATTTAGATTACCTTCATGTGTATTTTTATTTTAGGAAGCTTCTACTTAATTAGGTTCTCATACAACCCTTCAAGTGGCCCTTAGGTTTGGCTGTCCCTCTCCATATTACCTCCATTGCCCCCTCTTACCATTCCCTTCTCATTTGATTCTCCCATTCCAGTACCCCCTCCTCACCCACCCACATGTATCTGCTTTGGTTACTCTTTCTAGGAACATCTGTATCTCCCCAGTATTCCCTTACTCTATACCTAGCCTCTGTAGATATATAGATAGTAGCTTGCTTATCAATGACTTAACTTCTAATATTGACAAATGAGCAAATACATACTATATTTGTCTTTCTGAGTCTGGGTTACCTTGCTCAGGATGTTTTTCCCCCTAGTTCCATCAATTTTTCCTGTGAGTTTAATGATTTCATTTTTGATGGCTGAGTAATACACTACTGTATAAATGCACCACGATTTCATTTGTTCATCTGTTCATGGACATCTAGCTTGTTTTCAATTTCTAGTTATTATGAATAGAGAAACACAGAACATAGTTGATCAAGTGTCTCCATAGTAGGATAAAGAATCCTTTGGGTACATGCCCAATGATGGTATAGTTGGGTATTGAGTAGATCTACTTCCAGCTTCCTGAGGAACCACCACACTGATTTTCATAGTGACTGTACAAGTTATCACTCCCACCAAAAAGAATGGGTGTTCCCCTTACTCTATGTCATTCCCAGCATGACTTGTCATTTGTTTTATTGGTCGTGGCCATTCTGTTGGTATAAGATGAAATCTCAAAGTCGTTCTGATTTGTATTTCTCTGATGACTAAAGATGCTGAACACTTCTTTGTGTTTCCTGTTTAGAAAATATTTGTACCTAAATTTTTAACTGGGTTGTTTGTTTTCATGGTGTTCAGGGTTTTTTTTTTTTTTTTGAGTTCTTTATATATTCTAGGTATTAGTCCTCTGTCAGATTCAGATGTGTAGTTGTAAATATCTTTTCCCATTCTGTAGCCTGTTACTTTGCTTGAATGATGGTGTCCTTTGCCATGCATTTTGTCAGCTTCATGAGGTCCTAATTATTGTACTTCTAGGACCTGTTCTATAGGTGTTGTGTTCAGAGAGTCTTTTCCCGTGTCAATGAGTTCAAGGCTGTTCCCTAGGTTCTTTTCTGTCAAATTCACTGTATTCAGTCTTACACTGAGTTTTTTTTTTTTTTTATCCATTTGGAGTTGAGTATTGTACAGGATGATAAGTTTGGATCTATTGGAATTTTTTCACATATAGTCATCCAGTTTGAACACCACTGTTTGTTGAAGATGCTATGTTTTGTCCAGTGTATTTATAATTTCTTTACCAAAAATCAGGCATGCATAGATGTGCTGACTTATGGATAGGTCTTAAATTCCATTGATCAATATACATGTCTTTGTGCCAATATTATATTGTTTGTATTTCTATAACCGTGTAGTACAAATTCACATCAGGGATGGTGATGCCTTTAGGAGTTTTTATTATTATTATTATTATTATTATTATTATTATTATTATTATTATTCAGGGTTGTTTCAGCCCTCCTAGGTCTTTGTTTCCATATGGGGCTGATAACTGTCCTTTCAAAATCTGTGAAATTTTATCTTGGAATCTTGATAGTGAATGCATTGAATATGTACCTTGCTTTTGGGATTTTTGTAACTTTTACTGTATTAATCCCACCCATCCATGTCATGGGAGATCTTTCCATCTTATGTTATCTTCTTTATTTCTTTGGTGTCCTAAAGTTTTTAATCATATAAGGTTTTTACTTGTTTGGTTAGATGTATCCCAAGATACTTTATATTATTTGAGGATATTGTGAAAGGTGTTGTTCCCTGGTTCCTTCCTTCCTTCCTTCCTTCCTTCCTTCCTTCCTTCCTTCCTTCCTTCCTTCCTTCCTTCCTTCCTTCTTTCCTTCCTTCCTTCCTTCTGGTCATTTGTATATAGGAAAGCTACTGATTTTTGTTAGTTGATTTTGTATCCTGTTAGTTTGCTGAAATTGTTTATTAGCTGTAGGAGTTTCCTGGTGGAGTTTTTAGGGGCACTTGAGTATAAAATCATATTATTTGCAAATAAAGATACTTTTACTTCTTCTTTTCCAATTTGTATCCCTTCGATCCCCTTCAGTTGTGGAGGGAGATAAGTTATTTCAAATGACATTGTATCCTGTATGTACTTCTACATACACACTTCCTTGTACTCATCAGAATTTGCATTGTGTGGGAAACAATTGCTCATTGATAGGTACCTGTTACTGCAGTTATACTTGCATAATCATTTACATTTGTAATGTTGTCTATACATTATTTCTTAGAAGTGGGAGCTTTTCACCACAGAGTGAATTCTTACTTTTTGGTGTGAGCTGTGGCTAGTTTCCGTAGCAGTTATATCCTTGGACAGTCCAACCATCAGTGTAAGGAAATGTCCCTTCCTCTTCACAGAGGCCCACAAAGCACACAGCAAACTTTTGGTTTTGTCCAGTCTATGATACACAGGATCTCGTATGTCCCATCTTGAATTAGTGACTACTTTATTTCTGATCATGAAATGTCATTTCATGCACTTATTGATATTTTATTCATTTTTTTCTTTTAATAAGTTTGTTACTGACTTCTCAGAAAACCTTACACATGAAAGAAATTGTCTAGGAAACAGTATTTTTATACTTTGCAAGGCAGAAAATATTAAATGCATCTCTGCTCTGACTTATAAAAATCCACCCGCTATTTCAGCATAGGGACAAGAACTTGTGGTTATTTCTAACAAGCTTATTTCTAGTTGGACCCTAGGGATGAGTAAAAATTTTTCTGAGAAATCTCTGTGAACCCATATTTATAGCATCTACTTGGCTTCTTGAAGAAGAAAGTACATACATAAAAAAACTGGTCTAGGGTCAGTGAAGTGCTTGGGTGCACTGAGGATATGGTAGATAGCTCACAATATGGTGACTTATAAGCTGGTTAGTGGCAGTGCCTTTATCAGAATTCTTGCCACACAAAGAAAAGTATGAGTCAGTAACCAGATTATTATAATGTGGAACATATTTTAAAAGTGGCAATCCCTGATCATTTCCTTTGTGCTTTATCACAGAGACTGTAACAAGTAAATAACATTCTCCAAGAAGATGGCCTAGGACAGTGAGATCAGAATCTGACAACGTCACTAATTGGAACACTGTAGATGTTAAATTCAGGTTAAAAAGTGATGGAATTCTATATTATTAGAGAGAAAATATATGGAAATAACATAAAACTTAAAAGTTAAGTTGTCATATTAGCAAAGGATCTGATTCTTCAGTTATAAAGTGTTTGGAGAATGTACAAAAAAATATTGAATTGAGAAGAGACTTTAGTCATGCTGATAGATACAAGATCAGTACGTAAAACCCCCCAAAAATCTTCACATAACTGAGAAACATTCAAAAATGCATTTTGACATTAAAAGTGATAATTAAGATAGCAGACGAAGAGTGGACAAATTTGAGCCACAAAACTAAGCTCCAAAGGCAGGCTCACAGAAATCTGTATATGTGGTCACGAAAGAGCTGGAAACCCAACGGGACAGGAAGGGATGAGCGCGGTGAATCCAATACTGCTGAGACTTTCAGTTACTACAGAAAAAAAGGCAGAGACACATCATCCACAAAATTAGCTGAAGATTGATCAGACTGACATTAGATGGCAAACACATAAAACATTCAATAAGGAAAATAGTTGATGACTTTAACTCAAGGAAACACTTACTGGATAAGATTTTAAATAAACAGCTCATAGAAAAAAATTAATAAGTGTTAAAAGTGTAAAAATTAATAAGTACATCAAAGTAACTGCATACCTAGGGACTTAAGTAGCTGAATTAGTTGTTTTCTAGAAAGGATAGCGCAATGGGTATATCACTTTTAAGGCTCTGATCAATTCTAATGTAGCATAAAGCACATGGATGCAAGAGCCTCAGATCTTCTCCCAAGGCTGAAAAAGAAAGGCACTTTGACAGGCTGAAGGGAGATGGAGCCTTCCCTCTGTTTTCGCATGTTGACAAGTCACAGTTTTCAAATATGGCTGAAAAAAAAATTTCAACAAAAAACTCAGAAAAAGGGATGGATGGCAAGATCCAAAAACAACCAAAACATTACAGAAGATAAATAAATTATATTTTCAGAAGTGTAGTAAAATTATTTTATAGACCTCCATATGTATAACTGAAAATTTTATTCATAAAGCGTAGTTGTTTTTAAGTGTCCAGTTCAGTGGTGCTAAGTACTCTCAAGTTGTTGTTGTTTTTTTTTTTTTTTTTTTTTAGAAAATCTCAACTCTTTACTTCTTGCAAACAGGAACTCCACCCATTATAACAACTTAACAATTGTTCCTTTTACTGGCCTTGGGAAACCACTTTTCTACACTCTGTCTATAGAAACTTAAATACTCTAGCTAAGTTATATAAATGAAATAGTATAGTGTTTGTCTTGTTATCTGGCTTTTTAAGTACTTGTCTTGTAAGACTGAAAACATATTTTTTTAAAAAACAAGGAAAGAAAGAAAAACTAGACAGGGTGGTACATAAGCCCAGTTTCAGGGAGGTGGAGAGAAGCAGATTTCTAAGGTAGCTTATCTGGTGACCTCAAGGCCAGTAGATGATCCTGTATTTAAAGAGAATAACAAAAAACAGAAGGAAGGGAGGAAGGGAGGGAGGAAGGAAGGAAGGAAGGAAGGAAGGAAGGAAGGAAGGAAGGAAGGAAGGAAGGAAGGAAGGAAGGAAGAAAGGAAGGAAGAAAAGGTGGACAGTACCTGAGGAACCACATGAAGTCTTCTGGCCTACACACATGCACACACACACACACAAAGTCAACATGTCCCTCCCAAAATTCTACTTTCTAGAAAAATTAAATTCAAAGTGTGTTTGAAAAGACACTTGGTAGTGATAGAAATACTAAATGTGATATGACAACAGCAAGTTTTGTTATTAAGCAAAACTAGACAAAGAATATTGCGCATAATCCTTTAAGAAATGGAAGTTTAAGTAAGGTAACACAAACAAGATGAAGCTTCACAGGCATCCAGCAAGTCCAAATGAGTTGAAACCCCTGTGGGTATGCAAAGTGTCTTGTACTGAATTACATTTCTTGTCCTAAGCTTGTTCATGCAACTGTAAAGGAAGGCATCAGCTTCACCCAGGTGACAGCCCGTGGTTTGCATGGGTGCTGCTGTCTTCACCTGGTCATTCCTATGGAAAGCTGTGCCGCCCATGGACCTTTGGCAGCTTGAAGAGAGACACTGTAGCTTCTGCCTGGGCTGGTGCCTTCATTTTAGACTTGGTCTTCACTTTAAGAGATGGAGCATGAGAGCCTTAGAAATTCTGATAATGTAAACAAGTTGATGGAGTTGTAGCTACCCTGTGAGGTTTTAGACTTGGTTCCCTTGGGGGTTGAGAGGCCTTGACAGCCCCAGGGAGTGAATTCGTGGCCTTGGTATTGATGTATTTCATCTTCTTCTCACCCTTCTCACTCCATCTTTGAAAACGATGTTTTCCTCAGGAAGTTTGGGGGGGGGGCTATTCTACCCCCACTCATGTCCTTGTGACCATAGATTTCATACCTTTATGATCAAGATTTCCTGATGTTATTTCTATGGTGTTTTCAGGACTGAGTATATGTGGTGTTGTTCCTACTCAGTTTTCTCTGCACAGTGACCCAGAGCTCCTGGGACTAAACAGAAAAAGTTCTTGTATTAAATTTCAAAATAAAATCCAGCTACATACCTAACTATATTTGACAGAAATAACCTAGAAATGTTCCAAATAAAAGGGTGAAGACATTTTATTAGATAAATAAGTAAAGATAGCAATATCAATATCAAACCAGTTACTTACATGTTGAAATATAGGTAATGAAGTAAAACAAAAACTGATCGGTTTGTATGAATGGAACCAATTGTTTATACCAAAGACAAAATTTTGACACATTTTGTGAGTGTGTGTGTGTGTGTTTGTCCGTGTGTGTGTGTGTGTGTGTGTGTGTGTGTGTGTGTGTGTGTGTGTTTGCTTGAATGAGTTTATGTCCACCACATGTATGCAGGAACCCACGGAGTCCCGAAAAAGCCACTGGAGCCCTTTATGTTACAGGCAACTGTGAGCTTTCATATGGGTTCTGGGAACTGAACCCGGTTCCTCATTAAGAGCAGCAAGTGTTTGTAACCATTGGTGCATCTCACCAGCCCATGTGGAGGAATTTTATTTGTATATTGCTTTCCTACTCACTTGAAAAATTCTTAGTCTTCCCAACCACCTAGTTATGCAAATAACAAGATTTTGTCAAGCTATAAGGCATATTTATTCAATAAGCAATTATTAAACATCTAGTTAACAAAACAGTGTACTTGTAAAAATAAAAGTACATATGAACCCTTCGCACTCACTTGAACCTCACCCACCTGTGAGAAGGAAAAGACAGAGAGAGTATATTCTGTTTCCTCGGGACTTTTATTTTGTTCCATTTTTTTCCTCCTCTGGCTATAGCTAGCTAAATTGTTCTAGATTCTTGTAGGGGTTTATTGTTATATTTACTATTTTAATGCTTTTAAACATTATCGTATATATTTTCTAAATACTTTTACTACACTTGCGAAACCATGGGAGAAGAGAGCTTGATAATATTTTTCTCATATCTCACTCACACAAGCCCTGACAGAAAGCATGAAGTAACTTTAACAAGTACTTTCCTACTTTTTATGAAGAAACAAGAGAAATAAACACTATTTTTTATTTTAATGCTAATCTGTCCTTGCTATTTCTGTTACAATGTTTTCTTATTTCAAAGATAATTCTCAAATTTAGTGTCAATAGCCAAACCTGCAGAAAGTCTTACTTGGTCAAAACTCCTTTATATCATGGAAAAGAACAAAGTATTGCATTCTTCAAGTTTTGCTACTTCCAAACATTTGGAAATGGTTATCAACATGTAATATAATGGTGGAAATAAATAGATAAAATGGAGCAAGGGCTTTAGTTATGGAGAGGGATGGGAGGTCAATATGAGAGGAAAGGGAAGGAGGGAAAAATAATTTCAGAAGTTTTAAAAGCCATAAGAAATAATTTTTACTTACCTAAAACTATGTATAATACAGATAAGTATATATATATGTGTGTGTGTGTGTGTGTGTGTGTGCATACACACACACACATATACATATACAGTTTAAATAAAATTGTGCTACTTTTACTGACAACACCCCCCTCATCCAAGGGCCATAGACTAGACCCAGGGCTAGCTGTGAGAACCTCCCTTTTGTGTTGTTGCTCAGGGAAGTCTAAGAAACCTACAAAACAGTATAGACTATGTTGCCCTTGGTTACTACCCAGAGATTAAAGGTAAGTCCCTGTTGCTGAAGACACCATGCATGTTGTAATCAAATTCAGGAGATTGGAGCTGTATACAACCTGAAAACTTCATCCCAAGGGACTTTGTTTCATAGTGCCAGAATATGATATGCAAGCTTTCAAGAGAGGGAAAAAGCTACCCATTTTGGTGACACCTATGACCTACAATAATGACCAGCATTGCAAGATGTCCCTAAGGGTGAAATAGTGATGCTCATATGTAGCTAGAGTTTTCCTCTCAGAAATAGTGGGTCTATGTTTCTATCAAAGCAGCGTATAGCCCAGAAACCTCTTTTTTTGTTTTGTACTAGCAAAGGCTAAATCCACCACACAGCTTAATGTGCCACTTGCAGAGGCCTCATTCCCACGATACTGCAGGTTGAGCGCACACGCCAGGAACCTGCCATAGTAGTTCAAACATGCAGGCTGTCGCTAACTTGAAAGAGACAACTAGGAACTGTTTTTAGCTCCCTTTTAGAATCTTTTTTCTCAGGTTTTAGGTGGAAACTCTTGCCAACATGTTGGGCGCCATTTGTAGCTAGAGTTTTCCTGCCTGGCCCACAGTCAGGACAAATCTCTCTTACCCACAAGTCCCACAGTTGCTCAGAACCAACCAAGTAAACACAGAGACTTATATTGCTTATAAACTGTATGGCTGTGGCAGGCTTCTTGCTAACTGTTCTTATATCTTGAATTAATCCATTTCTATAAATCTATACCTTGCCACATGGCTTGTGGCTTACCAGCATCTTCACATGCTGCTTGTCATGGCGGTGGCTAGCAATGTCTCTCCCACTCAGCCTTCCACTTCCCAGAATTTTTCTCTCTCCTTGTCCTGCCTATAGTTCCTGCCTGGCCACTGGCCAATGAGTGTTTTATTTATACAGAATGATATCCACAGCACTCATATCTTGGTGGTAACTAACAGCTGTCTAATTGGACTTAAGGCCTGCTCAATAGGAGGGAAATTATTCCTGATACCATACTTACCCAGCTTCCCAGAGCTAGTGAGGTCAGAGGTCTTAGAGAATCTTCTGCCACCACCTTATTAAGCCAGCATATGTCCTAACTGCATTATAGTTATTTACCCTTATACCCACAGATAAGAGTAATTTTCATTCATCATCAATGAAACTTCACTTTACAACAAATGGAGACCATTGTAGAAAATGATAACTTGTCAAAACGCAGAAAACAACTGATCAAGGGGTTCCCAGCCCTAGTTGATATGTTTATCATACAACTCCTACATCTAAGGCTTAGGGAATATCACAGAAGAGAGATAACAAAAACCTAAGAGCCAGGGGACCCAGAAATCTGTTATGGGATTGTGTCTTCTAGAAATAACAAGGAAGATTCAGTCATTCATCAACAATATGACCTCCTAAACAAGGCCTGGACAAGTAGAACATCAATAATCATGCTATTGTTGAATGAACAAATCTAAAAAGCCCCACCCCTAGGCAATGAAGTCCAGGCAGCTAAAACCTCCTAAGACTAAAAGAAATAGTCATCCTCAAGTATGAGAATCCTAATTTATATACATACAAGTAACACTTAACAGACTGAACATGTTCTATTTACATATTTATGCCTTTACATATATAGGTATCCATGCAATAACAACAAAAAGAGACCATGAATTTGAGAGGGAGCAAAAGAATAGAAGGGATTCAAGGGAATAAAGGCAAGAAGGAAATGCTGTAATTATATCTTAATAATAACAATAAAATTTTAAATTTAAATAATCATAGGTAATTTCCCTTTAATTCAAATCAGAGTATCTGCTATGCTGAGAAAGAAATAATTATGAGGAAGGTAAATAAAAAGTTTCAGAATCATTAATAGGTTGGAATTATGATTTTTAGATTTTGTTTTTGAAAATAAAAGGATGCACTTTATTTAATCTTGGGCATTATTCCTTTATAATGCCTTCTTTCGGAAAGTCAAGATTGCATCCACCTCTGTATTTTAAATTATAAAGAACATAATTGTGTTCTTAATGAAAGTATTTGCTAAATTCAACGGATGTGCTTAATGCATTAAGAAACCTTATAAATAGCAAAAATGCAAATATTTCTTCATTAGAAAATTCTGGTGAGGCCTGAAGGAATTTAGAGGTTACATTATTGTTTAAAATAGCTCAGATGGCAGAAAAGGAAAGCAAAATTGAATCTTCATAACAACAACAACAACAACAAAACAAAAAGAACAGGTCAAAAGCAGTATCACTCAAAACCTGTAACCCATTAGCAAATCCCGCTCACCTGCCTGATCCAGGAACAGTACAGGGTTGTGGAGGAGAATTAATTTTAGAAACAAAGGGTTTAATTTTAAGAATTCTAATAGCATCATTTCCTTAATAATAGAAGAAAAACTTAACTCATTTTCCTTCAGGTCAAAAAGGCATTTGATACATCTGCCAATAATTACTATTTCTACCTTACTATGGTAGTCCTATTAGGATAACTGGCAAATCTTCAAGAGTGGTCTGAGGAAGATTAACTGTGGTGTTATAGGTGATATGAAGGTCTTAGCTACCAGGCTAATCCCAAACACATCCCTTGAATAGTGTATTGGATTCCTACTGTCTCAGTCAGATGTTCCATTACTGTGAAGAGACACCATGACCACTGCAGCTCTTATAAAGGAGAGTATTTAATTGTGGCTGGCTTACAGTTTCAGAGGTTTAATCCATTGGTATCATGGCAGGAAGCATGGTGGCATGAAGGCACACACAGTGCTGGAGAAGGAGCTGAAAGTTCTACACCCAGATCCACAGACAGCAGCAAGAGAGTGACGCTAGGCCTGGCTTGAGCTTTTGAAACCCCAGAACCCAGCTCCAGTGATACACTTCTTCCAGTAAGGCCACACCTACTCCCAGAAGGCCACACCTCCTAGTCCCTCTCAAGTAGCCCTACTCCCTAATGACCAAGCATTCAAATATGTGAGCTTATGGGAGTCATTACTGTTGCTGGAGAGCTTCTCTCCAGGTTCCCCAAGCCCCGCAGTCCCACAATCCACTTATAAAATAATCACTCAGACGCTTGTATCACTTATAAACTGTATGGCCGTGGCAGGCTTCTTGTTAACTGTTCTTATATCTTAAATTAACCCATTTTTATAAATCTATAGCTTGCCACGTGGCTGGTGGCTTACCGGCTTCTTTACATGCTCTTCTCCTGGCGGTGGCTGCAGTGTCTCTCCCTCCTTCTTCCTGTTTCCCCAATTCTCCTCTCTCTTTGTCCCGCCTATACTTCCTGCCTGGTCACTGGCCATCAGTGTTTTATTTACATAGAGTAATATCCACAGCACATTACTATTCAAACACCACCCCTATGTTTGTATCACCTATGAAGAAGTGAGAGCTGCATGATGGCTTGATATCCCACAATCCAGTGCAGTCTCCATTGGAGCCCTGCATGGTAAGAGTTACCTTTGGAATACTGAATAGACTCTGCTTCCTATACTAGAAAAGGTGTTGCCTTACTCCAAGACCCTTCACCTATGATTGCTCTGCTGTGCTTCTGCAAGGAAATGCCAATGATACTGCTTATCTGCCCATACTCTTCCAATCTATGCCAAGTACTCACATACTGAATCTAAAAAAAAAAAAAAAAAATCTTGTTACGATATAAATGAGCAATATTGATCCAAAGACAGGAAATATTACTAACTCAAGAAGCATTTGAAGACACACAAGCAAGAATCAGACATCATCTTTAAAACACATGGAAAGTCCTGTTTTAATTAAAGTTGTTAATGTCTTCTCCAGGACTTCTGGTCAATATTTCACTACTCTTTTTTGCTTTTGTTCTTTGTTTGGACATCCATCCTAATGTTCTTTCTTCTTCCGGAGTTGCCTCATTCAGGCCCTGTCACATCCTTCAATTACTTTCATGCTTCCTTTCCAAAGTGTAAGCTTTCATTTATGATTTCCAACACTTTGAGATGTGACACATTTAAAAACTGAAATTCACATCTGCTTCCCACCCCCTGGCATTCTAAACAAAAAGCTGCAACTCCTCTCTCATCTCTTAAGAAACATTGCAGAATACAGAAGATGGGGAGCACGCTTGGAATAAGAAAGTAAAATTTCACGGTTTTTAGTCTCTTATTCCTTGCATTTGCTCTTGAATAAGATTTATTTTATTTTGTGTCTGTGTGTTTGTGTGAATGTGTGCCATATGTGTGGGTACAAGAAAAGGCTAGAAAAGGGCACTGGATCCCTTGGAGTTAGAGTTATAGGCAATTGTAAGTAAACTAGAACTAATGTCGGTGCTGGAAACTGATCTCTAGTCCTCTGGAGCAACAATCACTCTTAACTTTGAATCATCTCTCCAGACCTCTTTGGCAGTTTCATAGATGTATATGATAATGTATTCAGATTGTTGTATCAGTCACACCACTTATTATCTCCATCCCATTCCTATTAATTCTTCTTCCTAACCTTTAGTGTCCTTTTCTCAGATTTATGATTTTTGGTTTGTTTTTGTAATTCACTTAGGAACACTAGATTGGAATAATCCATTGGAGCCTGCTGGATATACAACTGAAGACAATGATCTTTTCTCTTCCTGAATCTATCATTAGCAAGTAGTTGAGAAGCAAAGGCATGGAATCCCCTCAGTCCCTTCTCCATCAATGCCTGAGGATTGATGGGCCTATCCTTCTACAGACCCAGCATAAGCATCTGCAGCTGCTGTAAATTTATGGTTGTGATAGCTATCTTGCTCAGAAGATGGCACTTCTCAGCTCTTCTCCCCATCTTCTAACTTTTACATTTTTTTTTCTGTTCCTTCTTCAGCAATGTGCTCTGAGCCTTAGAGGGGCTGGTATAGACATCTAATTTAGGATTGAGTACTTATTCACAGATTCTCAGAACCGCGAATCTCTGCAATCATAAGTGTTCACTGGAAAGACAGGCTTCTCCAGCTAAGGCTTATAATATCGTTTGTCCATTGGTAGAAACATAAATATTGAGACAGCAGTTTGACACTTTATCAATTTAGTTAAATAACTGTTTATAGTTCCTCCCTAAGTCCTATGACCTACACCGACATGAGGTGTTATCAGGTTTACAGTATCAGGCATGATTCCCTTCCTGTGGAGAAGACGTCAAATCTAATCACAGCGCAGCTGGTAACCCTCACAGTAATAGTTCCGCCATTGCACAAAGGAGCACGTCATCCCTAGCAGATTCGTTCCACAGTGCGTAGGACTCAAAGCTGGGTAATATACTCTTCCTTCACTAGCTTTAGTACTGTCACTAGAAGTAAAACTGTGGTTTATCCCTCAATGGATTACTACACATTATATGAAAGCAGCCTAGTTAAGAATGGTGAATTGAAACAAATACCTCTGATCAGGTCATTTGCCCCTGATTAAAAAAAATATTCTGATACTTTCTCTTAGGAGATACAAATAACTTTTTAAAAAGCATTAATTTTTATTTCCAAATTGAGAAATTATATTTGCTACTTTACTTTCTTACCTTTGTCTTCTAATTTCAGAGTTCATTTTGTTATAAAAGGGGGAAGTAAATGGATAAAGAGTCATTTTTATATTGGGACTGGTTATTCTAACTTGCTTCTAGGGTCATTGGGGGGAAATTAGCTCTGGTAGATGACCCACTTCTTTCTATAGAAACCCCCAAAAGTAAAGAATTGTGTAATAATTCTATGAATTACATATACTCAAATTTCTAAAAGATAAATAAATACATACTAATACACAGATGGAATTTCATGGTTTTAAACAGGAAGAGAGAGAAGTGGAGGAGAAGGAAAGGAAGTAGGAGGGGAAGAAAGGAAGGGAAGTAGGAGGATAAACAACAAAAGAATAAAGGGTGGGACGAAAAACTTCACTGCAAGACCTAGTGTCTATCACAGAGATGTCATCATCTCCTGAGAGAGCTTAGAGATTTAGCTTTACGTGACACCACTGTGTGTGTTCTATAGCAATGGGGGCATGGTAAGCATCCAGTGACTAGATGATGGTGATTAGAAATAACTAGCTTGAAAGTATAGGAGATACATGAAAGTATCTTTGTTTTATTTCAGAGAAATCAAGCTGTGTAAGAACAACAGGTCTGAAGCTATGCCAAAGCAAAGTATGCCTCCCTCATAAAGTTACACTACCAATGCAAAAGAAGAGGGTTGTGGTGGTTTGAATGAGAATGGCCCCTTTCAGCTCATGTATTTGAATTCTTAGTGTCCAGTTGGTAGAACTGCTTGAGAAATATTAGACGGCATGGCATGGCCTTGTTGGAGGAGGTGTCACTGGGGGCAGGATCTGAGGTCTCAAAAGCCCACGGCATTCCTAGTTAGCTTTCTGTTCCTCATGCTTGGAGATCAAGGTGCCATTTCTCAGCTACTGGTCCAGCATCATGCCTGCCTGCCACCACAACCAGTCCAATGATGGTCATAGACTCTAACTTTCTAGAACTACAAGTCCCAAATAAATGTCTTAGTTCATAAGTTACTTTAGTTGTGGTGTCTTCTCACAGCACTAAAACAAATAAGACAGGGGTCATCACTTTCCTATGAGATGAGTCCACATGACCTGGCATTAGCTTCAGGCCCTAGGTTCTCTGCCTAACCACCATAATCCACAAGTTAAAACAAACCAAAAAGACCCTGGGAGCTGGAACCAGAGATCAAAGCAATGTAATTCATGAGTCAGAGAATTCTGCTTTTCCCCACACTAGTGGTTTAAATTCTTCCAGGAATTACAATTGTTTTGTCATGCATTATTTTCAAAATTAAGTGCTCATAATTGATCATGTCAAAATTAATTCAATATAATAGGGACATGCAATTCAAATGTAGTCAAGAGCCGATTGTGTAAATTAATGATAACTCAATGAAATGAAAATCAGGATGTTGACCCTGGGAAGAGACTAAAGATGTCTGAGTAATGAAGAGTAGACCAAGTCTCATCAATGAGAATTTTTTTCACGTCCTTATTTCACAAATTAATTATTTGGAGAAATGGATTAGAATATACCTACTGTGGAATTAATTGGTTGAATAAACATATATGAATACATTTTTTTTGGATAGGCATAGATGCTAGGAAAAAATAACAACTGGCTCCTCTTTTGTGAAGAATAGAGAGGAATGGAAAGATATTTTCATCTTACAAACATATATAAACATTTACTATAATCAGAACAACTTGCAGCCTTACATTGGACATCTGTATCATCCACTCCAAGGCCCAGGGGATATTGCAACAGAAGGGACAGGAAGAATGTAAGAGTTGTAAGAATGGGTAAAGTGTTAGAGAAGACTGTCTTCTAAGTATGACATGACTGTTACGCCTTTGAGCTCTCAGCAGCTGTGACTATTTGCACAAGCTTGTATTCATCAGCACAGGGCAGGGAGTAAAGAAACTCATGAAACCTCACTGCTCTGTGAGAATTTGCAGACAACTAATAGTTTCTTGTGGAAAGAGAGACATTTTCTTTAGTGGTATAGTCATTGGAAAGGTGCCCGTGGTCCTGTAACTAACCCAAGTTGAATTCATTGAGGCACCAGAAAGAAGAAGAGCAGGAAACAAAACAGAAAGACAATCAAAGGGGAAATAGTTGGAAAGGAGAAAGGGTTCTTAGACAAGATTAGAGGATAGACAAAATAAGAGAGGTATTTTAAGGAAATACAGTCAATATGTATTACTAATATATATATATATATATATATATATATATATATATATATATGTCTTAGTAAAACCCATAATTTATATATAGTTAATATGTGCTAATAAAAACTTTTAAACACCTTTAACAAAAGTTAGTGAAGATATATAACAACTCTTCACAAAGAAACTCAGTCAGCTGAGTGGTAGTGGCACTCACACTGGCAGATCCCAGAGATTGAGGTCAGCCTGATCTACAAAGTGAGTTCCCAGGACAATTCGGCCACCCTGTCTTGAAAAACAAAAACAAACAAAACAAAAAAGAAAAAGAAAAGAATCTCATAGTCACTGGATATGGTGGTACAGATTGCTCAGACAGGAGGCTCGGGCAGGAGTATCATCAATTCAAGGCTTACCTGGGACACTGAGTGAGTTCAGTGCCACCCTAGACAGCTTGGTGGATTGTGTTTCAAAGTAAAAGGTTCAAGAAAGGGCCAGAGAGATAGATAAGTAAGACAGTACTTGCCTAGGATGCACAAGACCTCAAGTTGATCCTGGTACTGCAAAAAAACCCAAACCAAACTGAACGAAAGTCACAGATTAGTCTAGTAGGGGTTCAGAATGTAAAGAACTGAAGAGATTTGATAGGAGGATAGTCTAACAGACATTCAGTAGAAGAATAAACAGGATACTGTGGAAAAAGATAAATATTATCAAGACATAATTTTCAATTAAAAAAAAAACCATGTGCTATAGCAGGATAAAGAATTTCAAAATATTTTCTGGAGACGTTATATAAGAATTCCTTAGCCGGGCGGTGGTGGCGCACGCCTTTAATCCCAGCACTCGGGAGGCAGAGCCAGGCGGATCTCTGTGAGTTCGAGGCCAGCCTGGGCTACCAAGCGAGCTCCAGGAAAAGGCGCAAAGCTACACAGAGAAACCCTGTCTCGAAAAACCAAAAAAAAAAAAAAAAAAAAAAAAAAAAAAAAAAAAAAAAGAATTCCTTGTGCTGACACTTGACCCTAGCAAAGGTGGGGGAAGCTGAGAAGAATCTGGCTTGTGAAAATAAGTCAGGTGGGACTGACAGATAAAACAGCAGAAACAAATTTGCCAACAAGCCTGGCATGAACATGAAACACTATGAATTGTTTGAATACCTAATATTAGTTGTCAACTTGACCACATCTGGATTCAACTAAAACTCAAACAGCTGGACATACCTGTGAGTTTTTATTTTTCTTGATTGGATGATTTGAAGTGGGTAGACCCACCTTAAATCTGGATCATTTGAGGCCAGAAGACCCACTCTAAATCTGGGCCATACCCTCTGGTGGAGGTAAATGTAAGCAAAGGAATGTGGAAGGACTCACACACTTTGGTTTTAGCTGGCAAGGACAGCAGTACTCCTTCAAAGTTTCATTTCAAGGGTTTATTAACTCTCCAGCCCTGTGTCATAACTTAATTCAAGGGGATATTGATCATCTATTTCTTCCACAAAACATCACACTAGTCCACTCTATTGATGATAGTATGCTAATTGGACTAAGTGAGCAGGCTATAGCAACCACTTTAGACTTGTTAGTAATGACTATATTCATCAGAGGATTGGAAATAAATCCAATTAAAATTCAAGGGCCTTATTTACATCGAAGCATTTTTTTTTTTTTTTTTTTTTTTTTTAGGAATCCAGTGGTGTGGGGGCATTTAGAGATATTCCTTCTAAGACAAAGGATAAGTTATTGTACTGGTTCCCCTCACCATCAAGATAGAAGCACAACACTTAGTGGGTATATCTGGAGGCAGCACATTCCTCACAGGTGTATGTTATCTGGCCCATATAGCAAGTGATTCATAAAGCTGCGAGCTTTGTGTGAGCCCTGGACTCTTCAGCAGGTCCACCTGCTGTGCAAGCTTGTTCTACCCCTTGGACTGTATGATCCAGCAGACCTGATGGACACTTGGGGTGTCAATTGCAAATGGAGATGTTCAGAACTTTTTGGAGGCTCCTATAGGTGAATCAGAGAGGAGACGTTTAGAATTTTTGAGCAAGGCTCTCCCACAATTTGCCAACAATTATTCTCCCTTTGAAAGACAGCTCTTGGCCTATTATTGAGCTTTCGTGGAAACTGAACACTGACAATGTGCCAAGAAGTTATCACCTAACCTGTTCTGCCCATCATAACCTAGATATTAGATGACCCACCAAGCCAAAAAGTTGTAAGTGTACAGCAGAAATTCATTATCAGATGGAAGTGGAATGTACCTGGTTGAGCTCAAACAGGCCCTTAGGGTATAATTAAGTTACATGAAGATGTTGCCCAAATGCCTACCAGTTTCTACTCCTATTACAATTCTTTTTGTTTCCAAGGATGCACCCATATCCTCTTGGGGTATATTCCATGATTGTTTGACTGAAGAATAGACTTGACCTGGCTTAGTGATGTTCTGTACATTATGCAGGTAACATCCAGAAGTGAACATCTGCATCATTATAACTCTTCCTGGGGGCAACACTGAAAGATACAAGTGAAGAAATGTCTTTGCAGGGACAGAACTTTGGGCAGTACACATGTCCACACATTTTGTTTGGAAGAAGAAATGGCCAGATGTGTAACTGTTTACTAATTCAAGGACTGACTGCAGTCAATTGATCGGTCAGGGACTTGGAAAGAACATGATTGGACAATTGATGAGAAAGACAGCTGGGGAAGAAATACATATGATCATTATATCAAATTAGGTATAATTATGACCTGGGTATTGTTTTAATTTGAAAAGAAAGCATGACATAAGGAGACATGATTGTGTGTCAACCTGATAAGGGATGGACATGTGATGGCTAGTCTTGGTTACCAACTTGACCACATCTGGAATCAACCAAAACTCAGGCAGCTAGTCACATCTGTGAAGGATTTTTCTTGTTTGGATAACTTGAGATGGGAAGACCTACCCTAATTCAGGTCATTTGAAGTAGGAAGACTCACCCTAAATCTGTATCATTTGAGGTCAGAAGACTCATCCTGAATCTTGGCCACACCTTCTGGTCACAGCCTATATATAAGGACATGGAAGAAGGAAGCTTTGTGACATTTGTCTACTTTCCACTTTTTTTTTGTCATCCTCACTGGCAAGTTCATCTATCTTGTGGCTGAGTCATTCCTTCACTGTTATTAGAACCTATTTCATCAGGATTCCAGCCTATATTAAAGACTGGCTGGGACACCCAGACTCATAAACTGGACAACTATAGATTCTTGGCCTTTCTGTTGAGAGACAGCCATGGTTGGGCTAGCTGGACTACAGCCTGGAAAATAAATGAATCCTTTCCTCCTCAAGTTGCCTTTGGTAATGGAGTTTCATCACATCATTAGCCACCCAACCTAAGACAGTTGTCTTAAGAAGAACAAGTGGTGTGATAATGTTACAATGCACAGCCAGCTACAGAATTTGAAAGACCATTTGAAGTAATTAAACATTTACACTTTTTTTCTATAGTCAGGGAGCCAAAGTAGTTTAAATGAAGGAAGAACTATATTAGTTACTTTTCTGGCTCTGTGACAAAATACTTAAGAAGTGCAATTTAAGGAAGGGTTTATTTTGGCTCACAGTTTGAGGGTACAGTCCATCATGGTGGACAAGGCTTGCCAATGGGAGCTTGAGGTAGCTGGTTATATTGCAGTGTAACAAGGAAGCAGAGGAAATGTATGCTAATGCTCACTCAGCTTGATTTCTCCCCAATCCATGGAATGGTGCTGCCCTATTTATGGTGAGTTTTTCTACCTCAACCTAATCTATTAAAAAAAAAAAAAAGAATGTTCAGTCTTGTCTCCTAAGTGATGCTAGGTCCTATCAAGTTGACAATAACTATTACCTACACATTCCCCATCCCTACATCCCTTTCTGCTTCTTCACTTACTTCCTTTCTAGCAATTGAACTTATGCTGCCATATACAAAATGGCTTGGACTGAAAAGACACTGATGGAGGAAAAACCAGGGAAGACATAATTGCTGAGGCTTGAAGGAATAATGGCAAGCAGTCTAGGGAAAATAGGTAGTGGTTGTAGAAACAAAGGGCTGAAGAAAAACTCTCAAAGTATTTATTAGAATTAACAGAGTTCAGTTAGGAAACAAGTTAGCTTGCACAGAGAGTGGGATGACAAGAGGGTGAAGATGAGAACAATGAAAATAGAAAAGATCTCCAGATTGAAGCTGAAGTGGAGTTGCTGACTTTGACAGTTCAGGAGAAAAGCACTTTTAGGAGTCAGAAAAAGATGAACTTTGAAAACTTCGGTTCCTGGTAACTTCAGGGATATTGAGGAAAGGAAAGAGAGTACTTCAAATGATGTATCTACCAGTGTGCCATGTACGGCATGGAGAAGGTGCTTCTTGTCCCTATAATGAACATGGTGAGTCCAGTGGTGGAAAGGAATAAAACTAGATCTATCTCTAAGGCATTCTTTCACTGATGAGCACATGCATTATTACACATTGGGCTGAAGGCAAGTCTGAACTGAGCTTCAGAAAAGTGAATAAGAATTGGAACGACCAATTCAACATCATCAAAATGAGAAGGAAAACTTACCAAGTATAGTGAAAGGTTGGGCATGGACCCAAAGTCAAGATGAGGTTAGAAATTCAAAACATATAATTCTACATGCCTTGCATCCTAAAAGAAAACCAGAAAAAAAAAACAAATGGTGATATTATTGTAGAAGGAGGAATTCAGTTCCTAGAGTTTGTAAAATTTGGCACAAATTAACAATACATGTGTTAACATGTGTGGATCTCGGGAATGCGTTGGATTTGACCAAACACTTAGGTATGAAAAATAGCGGAGGTATAAACAGAATAAGGCAGTCATTAAAATACCATTTATAACAAGAAAACTTGATAATGGGTGACCTTGTGCTATTTTAGTACACAGAAAAATGAAAGTCACCTGAGCATACAGCTTGAAGACACAAATAGCTAATGGGACAATTTATCCTTATGTCAAAACGACTCTTGTCTTTGCAACTGAAGTCATGTCCTTAAAGGGTGCTTTGTTTTCACTTATTCTCTAAATAAAAACACATTTATGCTTTGGGTTTTGTTTGAAGATGGCAAAAATGTTGATTTATTGCTCTTGGTCCTTGAGCAGTGTCCTGATTGTCAGATAGTGTGAGGCCCATGGACTGAGCTTTGACCTCCCGGTTGACCCGGTTCCAGTAAATATTAAGTACAGATGGAGAATCTGTAATGAATAGAGGAACACACAGGCAGATACTTTGTTCCTTTGCCCCTTGACTTTTTAAGTTGATAAAAGTGCCAGAAGATACACAGCAAAGCACAAATATGCTGATTAATACGCACAGGCTTGTCTTATTGTTGGCTATTTGGAAACTTAGCTGAATCCCACAAAAATGAATTGCTTGTGATGCCAAGACAAAATATTCATGCTCAAGTGTGTCTGGGCATATGAATGCCATTGTTTTACAAAAAAAACTATACTTGTTTTTCTTCTGAAAGAGAATTGGCTCCTTTAAATGATTATAGGAGGTTCTGTCAACAAGATTTCAAGTCACTGTGTCCCAGCTGGGAGACCTGAAGTGGAATTACACAATGTGGATAACAAATTGAATTTGACTTAACTGAATGAATCCCTAAGTTTGAAAAGCTTCTCCTTCCTGATCACAAGCTCAATCTACCTCAAATTTTCTATACATGTATGCCTCTTCACAGCCAATGGATGGTTAGAGATCTTGTGTTATCACTATTGCCATATACGTGTTTTTATGACTCTTTGCAATGCTATTCTAGACCCTAGAATCTAGAGAGTACAATATGTGTCTTGAACTTACATAATTCCAAACATTAACTTTTATATTTCCCTAATAATTCTAGAACATTAGAAATGTTTAATCTATCTCCCTTAGTGCTAAAATAATGTTAATTTCCTCATTATTTACTCCTTTGTTGTAATAAAAACATATACCTTAACTTTTGACACATCATGTTATAGTGTTCCCACTCGAACAAGCAGAATATATTTTTTGATACATTGAATTTTAGTCTAAGGCAAGACACTTGCTTTGGCCAATAGAATGTTAGTAGATATGGCATGAGTGTTCAAATGGTATAAGTGGGTCTACATGGGTAAGCTTTTTGGCTTTGAATTAGCCAGAACTCTCCAAAGAAACAGATCTAATATGATTTGTATATCAGTCACACACACCTCACTGTGTGTATAGATAGATAGATGGATAGATAGATAGATAGATAGATAGATAGATAGATAGATAGATAGATAGATAGATACACATCCATATGTCCTATACACATTTCTCTATATAGTGATCTATATCAATGGAGATAGATAGATAGATAGATAGATAGATAGATAGATAGATAGATAGATAGATAGATACACATCCATATGTCCTATACACATTTCTCTATATAGTGATCTATATCAATGGAGATAGATAGATAGATAGATAGATAGATAGATAGATAGATAGATAGATAGATAGATAGATAGATACACATCCATATGTCCTATACACATTTCTCTCT
Source organism: Peromyscus maniculatus bairdii (assembly GCF_049852395.1). Classification (NCBI taxonomy): domain Eukaryota; kingdom Metazoa; phylum Chordata; class Mammalia; order Rodentia; family Cricetidae; genus Peromyscus; species Peromyscus maniculatus. The sequence continues at coordinate 25,411,680 of NC_134869.1, read as the reverse complement.
CCATAGTGATCTATATCAATGGATACCTTTGCATTCTATTAAGATTTTTAAGTGGATGATCCCTACTCACACTAAGGAATACAAATCTTACTCATCCAGTATATTGTTTCAAATGTCAATTTCTATGAGAAACACCCTTACAAATATATCAAAAAACAACAATTTATCAAATATCTGTGAATCCCTTAGTCTAGTCAAGTTAAAATATAACACTATCAACTGGTTTATACACTCACATTTCCTCCATCGTCATGACAAGGAAATATGAACAGAAGGGTCACAGTCCAGAAAGTAAGGCACAGGATTAATTTGAATTCACACTAAAACTTCCCTCTAAGCCCAAATGAACTGAGGCAAGATATTAATTATATAAATCTATATGTATGAATGTTAATAATAAATGTCATTATAATCCACTGAAAATTTTGAGATTGTTGTAATAGCTTATTAGGAAAAAAATCAAACATTGAAGCAAAAAAGGAGAAATTAGTGGCATGTCCTGAAAGAGGAGATGAGGATCTCTCACTCATAGTAACTGAGATAAAGGAATAAGGACAGTTTGTTGTGGCTGAAGGTATGGCTCAGTAAGGAAGAGAATGCCATGAACATCTGGGGGAAAACAGGAGAAGTGGCTGTAACATGGAACTTGATCACTGAAGAAAAAGAAAGCTTTGCCTGGGCAATGCAGAAGTGACAGATTCACATCATCAGGTCATTGTAATTAGTGCTGAAGTGAAGTCCTCTAATGACATAACACTCACAGTAGTGTAAGATGGGATTGACTGATTCCATTTCTACTTAAGAGTTTTGAAAGGCAAGGATCAGCCCTTGGACTGGCAGGTTATGTGTGGCATCATTAATAATGTAATTTGAGGTTTGGAGTTGGATGAGTGTATATGGTGGCTAAAAACAATTTTTATTTTGTTACTTGATTTTAATATTGACTAGTTCAAGGTGTCTAGATTAGTGGTTCTTAACCTTCCTGATACTGTGACCCTTTAATACAGTTCCTCATGTTGTGGTGAACTACAACCACAAAATTATTTTCATTGCTACTTCATAACTGTAGTTTTGCTATTGTTATGAATCATAATGTAAATGTCTGACACACAGGATATCTGATATGCAACCCCTGCAAAAGGGTCCTTCAATCCCCAGAGGGCTTACTACTCACAGGTTGAGGACCACAGGCTAGACAGTTTTAGCAACGAATTAAGATATCTGCAAACTGACTAGATAGAACTGGATAAAACACAGTCAACTGTGTCAGAAGGCAGGCCCTTAAATCAGATCATTTAGCTTTGAATCTTGCTTTGCCATTGACTAACTGCTTAATAACTCTGAGCCTCTAATTCTTCATTTGCAAACTGAAAAACGATGGTAACTTCCTGAAGGGGTGGGTCTGATAATAATATTAGTTCATATGTGTGAAAGATATTAATCAATTTCTGGCACCACGTAAAAATTAAACAAATGCTAGCTTTATTTCCTGTTTTATTAAGAAGAGTTTTTGAGCCCTCTCTTGCTTGCCCTGTTGGTCTTGCTAAGCTAAAAAACCCATAATAAAAGTATTAAGGAGTTACGGGCAAGGACTCAATGTGGCTCGAGGATAAATGTTACACATTTGTCTTTGTGTGTATTTTACATATATACACATAGAGCCACAGGAAAGACTCTCCCCCCAGGCTTCCTTCCTTCTCTTGTTTACACTCTGGGAAAGGATTAAACATGAATGCACATCTCCCATTGTGGGAGAAAGCAAAAGGTGGTAGAATTGCCTTGCTTGGTGATGGCCTGGCTTCTCAATGGGAGAGAAGTTTGCCTTTCCCTTTATGCTCACTTTAGAGGTTGGCTCCTCTTGTCAAACAGGTGAGGTTTAGTGCATTTGTTCTGGAATAATGATCAGTAATTTGGAAGCGGGTAGCTCAAAACAAGTAGAAGTTGCCAGAGAAGAGTGTAATGTCAAAATTAACAATGTTTGCTACATGGAGTCAAGAAAAATAAAAGGATGAAATCTTTGTCACAAACTAATAAGATGCTAATGTAATGCCAGTTTAATGGAATAGTCATGGACTAGAGGAGTTCCTGTTAAGTACATTAAGAACATAAATAAACAAACAAAATTAAATGAGGTCAACTCCTTCCCAGTGCTCAGGGGAACTTGAAGGAGAGTTCCTAGGAATAAACATTTGGAAGAAAACTAAACATAAGGGGGAATGTGTCTGCAATAAAAAGGTTAAGATGCTAGGGAGCTATATGCCTATATTTTCAAAAATACGACTGTGTCCATGATACAAAGTTCTGCAACAAAAGCAGCTTACAAAGTGGTGCTATAATATTAAATATTTTTTAATTATTTAAAAGGAAATGAGAATATTTTTTATGTTTGTTGGAATTTTGGGAAGACAGACATAAAAATACTAGTTTTGTATGATAGTATTAGCAATGAAGTTTTTAAAAATTAGCTGTCTACACCCATATTTTATAAACATAGTTTATTATGTATATAGAGGAGAGAAAGCAATAGGGAATTCCCCTTTTAAATATGAGATTTATTGAAAAAACTTAGGCTCATGGTATTTAAAATCTACTTCTTCATTTACTGACTTATTATTTTCCTTAATCCCTTTTACAGATTTTTTTTTAAAAAAATTGTATTTGTATGAGTCTTTAGCCTGCACAAATGTTATCAGTAACACACGCATGCCTAGTGACTTCAGAGGTCAGGAGAGAGCATGAGATACCCAAGAACTGGGTTGTGGATGATTGTGAGCCACCATGTGGGTGCTTAGAGTTGAACTCAGGTCTTGTAAGAACAGCAGGTACTCTTAACTGCTGACTCTAGCCCCCACACAACCTTGACCATCATTGAAATAGTAACCAAGATAAATGGTAAAGTTGTGGGGTATAAGTTTGTCACTCACACCAGACATGTGCAATGAGACTTCTAGGAAAGATCATGGTCCAACTGAATATTTGCAACACATGATTCCCAAAGTAACAAACACAACAGAAGACACGGAGAACCTGGTCAATTGCCAAAATCCCATTGCTATGCCACTGATGTAAAATACATCTACCAATTATAAGAATATCTCATCAAAATAAAAAGAAAGGTCCTGAGTCTTGACTCTAACTCTCACAGTCCAGAGTGGGATAGAAAAAGTGAGTGGATTTTCTAAAAACCTTTCTTTGGAGCCAGGACCTTTCACAATTGATGTGTGCGCTGAGAGACATGTAGGTTATTGTTGTGGATTCCTCAGACCACAAGATCTGAGAACTCAGGTACTATGAGGTGTCCTTCGGTACACCATGAATCTGCGTTGTTAATAATAAAGCTAATTGGCTGGTAGCCAGGCAGGAATTACGGGTGGGACAACCTAACTAAGGAAGAGAAGAGAGTGGCGGAGTCTGCAGCAGACACCAACCAGCCACTGAGGAATCAAGATGTGTAAAAAAATGAGGTAACAAGCCACAAACCATGTGGCAAAGCATAGACAAGAAATACGGGTTAATTTAAAGTAAGAGCTAGTTAGTAATAAGCCTGAGCCATCAGCCAAGCCTTAATAATTAATATAAGCATCTGAGTGAAAATTTGGGAAGCAACTGCGGAATGGGGTGGGACAGAGAAAAGCCTCCATTTACACTCAGGACTAGTGTTTTTGTTAACAACCCCATCTCCCACGTCTGGCTTGCAGCTGAAGTTAAATAAACATCTGGTGAGAAAATGGCTGGAGTTCTGTTGTGGAATATTATTTTAAGATGTGTTACATTTGTTTGTGCTGTGGAACATTTTTTTTAATGATGCAAAGATGTGTTGCATTCCTTTATGTTGCATTTGTTAACTCTGTGAAGCTGTGTTACTTTGCCTGTCTAAAACACCTGATTGGTCTAATAAAGAGCTTAATGGCCAATAGCAAGGCAGGAGAAAGGATAGGTGGGGCTGGTAGGTAGAAAGAATAAATAGAAGGAGTGAGAGAGGAGCAAAAAAAAAAAAAAAGGAAGAGGACATCAGGGACTAGTCACCCAACTACACAGCCAGACATGAAGTAATAAGGTAAAAGCCCAGAGGCTAAAAACAGAGAGGCTAATTTAAATTATAAAAAGCTGGCTACAAACAAGCCAAGCTAAGGCCAGGTATGTATAATTAAGAATAAGACTCTGTGCATGATTTATTTGGTAGCTGGGTGATTGGCCCCCCAAAAAGCAAAATAGCCCAAAGAGTAAAAACCAACCAACAACAAAGTTCTCATTCTCACTTATTGATAGAAGTGGAATGAACTGTGGAATGGCCATACCATTACAATTTAACCTAACCTGGTTTCATTACCTAGAGAAAATAGCTGCTAACCAGAAATCAAGTTAACCAATGGGACAGAAATACATATTCACCCATAAAGCAGAAATTTTGTGAGTCTCTTAGTGTGAAATGAAAACCTGCCACAATGACGTGGACTAGTCTACCTAAATAAAGACATGGCAAAAATATTATGCTTTAGTTTTTAATTTACCTTGTACTTTAAAAAAGTGTTTCATAGTTTCAGAGGTTAAATTCAGAGTCTGTACATATGAGGCAAGCATATTACCACTGAACTACACTCTTAGCTCTGAAGTCTCACATTTTAAGCCTTGCATTGGACTGTATTTCTTTCTATGGAGGTTGCTAAGTGGTGTCCTCTATAACTTGTCATAATATAATACTTGACTATATTGCTTTTCTAGAGAGTCCTAACAAAATAGGAAGACCTCAAAGATGTAGAGGTCAAGAGTCAATCTAAGACTTTGTGGTCCAGGCCACAAGCAAGGAGACGTCACAGAAGCTATTTGATAGAGCTAGGAAGTCTGGATGAAAGTGTCCTAAAATATGTCCTAATGTCCTATTCCTCAAGAGGTTCCAAGGTCCTGTAGGATTTTAAATATACTTAAGATGCTATGGTCATGGGAGTTCTTGGAATTTTTGTGTACATCTTAAATTTTATATGTATTGTCATAACTAAGCTCATCAAAAGTCATAGCTGGGCCAGTTATATATGCTTCAACAATATCTCACTTCACTGGGATGTTGTCATTACATACTAAACAAGGTAAGGATAGAGAGCACTACTCAATAACCTAAAACTACTCTCACTGTAGAAAGTGGGGTTGATTAGACTAAGGTATCACACAAAAGCAAGAGACAAACTGAGTCACCAGTCTTCCATGGCAAAGGTCAACAACAAAGCTGTTCTGCTCCTCTGCCTCTAGAAGCTGTCAGAACTCCTTAGAATGAACACCACATGTCTGGTTCCAATGATTTTGGACTTCAATATGGCTCCATTCTAGTTTCTCAAAAAAGAAAAAATTAATCTTTCCCAATTTATAATAGATTTCTATCCCCTTAATTAATGATCCTGATAAGTGTGTTGAGTCAATAAATACTAAGAGACCCTGCTTCAGGGAAGAAACTGAGAGCCCAGCCATCTGGATGTCTCCATGGTCAGAGCCCACTCTGAGAGTAAAGATGAATGGTGGCGATTTCCTGTCAGAAAGTGGCTTAACAAATTACTGTTGGCCTTAAGACAGATCTAAGTAGGAGTAAAGGTCATACTGATTTGGATAAGCAAAATGGCAGTCTGACAAATCTTGCAGCCTTGGGCTGTGGCCAACATTTTGTAGTAGAGTTCTTCCCTTTCCTTCGCCCTTTAACATCTTTCCAAGGATTGCTTCATAAAGAGCTGATTTCTCGAAGACTCGTGCACTGCCATGCTTAGGTCATCTAAATGTGGGAGGCCTACATATTGTTGGCTCATTGCTTTTGTTAGGAACTGGACAGTTTTCAGTGATCAGTGCTGAAGAATGTGGGATCATAGCCATCTCTTTTATTCAAAATGGCATGTTCTGAACTCAAGCACAGCCTGACATCTCGTTTTATTGAAACATCCTTGCAAGTAATATCAGAAAATACATTTGACAGTATTTTAGTTACAGATTTGTTTAATTTAAAATATCAGCCATTGTTGCTGGCAGGATTTCTCTCCTTATGGACCTCAGTTGGGTTTGGAGGTTCTTGCTGGAGGTTGATGAGTCTCCTTGGTCCTCAATGTCACCAGTCTTTCCAGGGGACTGCTCACAACTTGCCATTGGCTTTTCTTAGAGTCAGAAAATGAGAAGATGGATGCAGTATGGAGACTGTGTGATTTATAATCATACACACAATTTCCTATTACATCTGCCTCATTCTGTTCATTAGGAGTAACTCAGTGAGGGCAATGCACACTTGAGAGGTGTTTCACAAAAGAGCACAAATTCCAGGAGGCAAAAATCTATTGAGACTTCTGTCACAAGATGCTACACATACTCAGGAAAAGCAGGTCCAAGTTCCTACTAAGATTGGATTTATAGATATGCTCTGATAATTAGTAGACAGAATAAAGTCATACAATAAAACATCATGGCAGAACAGCTTTGGATTGAGAGAAACCTTCCAGAAAGAGAAAGAATATTTACTATCACGGCTCCAGGAACCACGAAAGGAAACAACTCCATTGCTAAGGGACTGTCATGGGCACGTGTGAGAAATTCATGTCCACCTCAAATGTTCAGAGGGCAAGAGCTTCTTGTATGAATTTTAAATGTGTCACAAAAAGTTGCTGCTCAGCTTGACTTGCAGTTGATACTACATAAAGATACTGACAATATATAAAAATCGTTGTGAAAGAAAACAATAACAATGACATAGAAAACCTGAGCAGATTAAACAACTTTAAAAGATAAGCTTGGAGGAACTATTCACAGAAAAAGAATAAGGTTACGTTTGTTTAAAAATACAAATGGAAGTTTTTTTTTTTAATTTTGGCTTCTCACTTTTTTAAAATTTTATAATTAATTTAATTTTACATATCAGCCACGGATTCCCCTGTCCTCCCTTCTCCCACACCCACCACTGCCCTCCCCTCAATGCTCCCCCCATTCCCATCTCCTCCAAGGCAAGGACTCCCCTGAGGATTCAGCTCAGCATGGTAGATTCAATTGAGGTAGGTCCAGTCCCCTCCTCCCTTCACCTAGGCTGAGCAAAGTGTCCGAGCATAGGCCCTAGGTTCCAAAAAGCCAGCTCATGCACTAAGGACAGGTCCCGGTCCTACTGCCTGGGGGCCTCCTAAATAGTTCAAGCTAATCAACTGTTTCACTTATCCAGAAGGCCCGAAAAAGGAAGATATTTTAAAACAAAGAAATATAGGAGCTATTGGGCTTGTTGACCTTTATGGAGAACTGGCCAGTCATACTTCCTAATACAAACAACAAGAGGAAGCATATTCCGTGAAGATAAAGCTGATGGCAGTGCCTCTTCTGCATTAATCTTTGTATGAGCTACTCTGGAATAAATACCCAAATGGAGAGCTACTTGTGGTGGATGGAGTAACTCAGAAATAAACATAGCAAAGTAAAATAATAGATGTGGAAAGAACAATCAAAACAATGAATTTGAGTATGTAAAAGTCAATGTGACATGCTTGCCTTAGGAGTTAGCCGATGATCTACTCTACTACTCATGGTGAAGGATGTGTAAGGCAGCCTGCCTGCCTGCCTGCCCACCTTCCTCTCTCCCTCCTTCCCTCCTTCCCTCCCTTCCCCCCCCCTCTCACTCCGTCCTTTCCTTCTTTCCTTTCCGGTTTTTGAGGGTTTTATTTGTTAGTTTGCTTTCATTACACAGGTCTCATTACACAGCCCAGTCTCACGCTGAAACTGCTATGTAGCCCAGGCTGGTCTCTAACTCATGGTCTCTCTTCCTCGGCTTCCATCATGCTGGCATTACAGGTGTGTGCCACCATGTCTGACTTGTCTTGTAGTTTTTATTCCAAGAGGAAAGAATAACAGCTAAAGCCAATAATGATTTTCTGATAACTTGGAAATAAGAGAAAATTTCAAATAAATCACACATTTCCAATTATCCCACAAAGGGCTTTGTAGGAAAATAACTAACTGTAAGCTTTTTCAACAAGCCCAGAACCCCAGTATGCTTAATTATTTGTCAACATTTAGTGAATGTCACAGTACAGAGAAAACTGTGCATAGAAAAAGGAGGCCATTTAATCATTGTTTACTTAGGTTTGCCATCATACTTCATTCATAACATTTATTATTTGGAAAACCTGAAATATACAAAATATAAAATTCACTATAATAATGGTTAACATTTTGAAGTGTTTTCTACCCTTTGACTCAAATTAAGTACTATCAAGTATACAAATTATCAATCATAAAATGAGTAATTTCTGGAAATCCTCTTCTATTTCCCACTTAGCCCTTATTTATTCAAGTATGTATGTTATGTATGTGAATATGTATGTATGTAAGCATGTATGTAGTGGGTCATCATGGAGACCTGGAGCCTTATGGGACCTTCTTCCTTCCATGTCAAGATGTTGACACGTCCAATCTTGTGCAAGTCTTGTTCTGGTAATCATACCGGATATAGATCAAGAGTGCAGTAACAGAGTCATGTTCTGAGGACAGTATTCACTCCATTCTTTGCTTTGCTCAATTCCTACATTCCCCCCCCCCCACATTTTCTGAAATGTTTCCTAAACTCTTAGGAGGAGTTATAGCAGTCTTATTTATGGCCAAGCATTTGGTAGTTTCTTCTTCTCAGCATTTTGATGTACTAGTTATTTATAATATAACATGCAATCTCTGATTTCAAAATTTTTGTACTCTGGTGGGGCTAAGGATACAAATATTTACATGAAAATGAGGTAAATTCCAAACAGCATTATCAACTGCAACTAATGGAGAACTAACTGCCTTCTGCCTTTTCAAACCAAAGAACATGTCACAGGGACATCACCTGGCTACACCTCCTGAGAGGAAGATATTTTAGATAGATGGATGGTGATTTAAAATCATTCCAGTTGAGAGTTGAAGGTGCAAAGGCAGCAACTGTATTCTGCTTTCTTGCTTTCCTCTTGAATACTCCTAATGCAATTCTTCACAGACCTGGAAAGAACAATACTCAACTTCATATGGAAAAAAAAAACCCAGGATGGCCAAAACAATCCTATATAATAAAGGAACTTCTGGAGGCAGCGTCATCTCTGACTTTAAGCTCTACTATAGACCTGTAATAATAAAACCAGCTTGGTATTGCCATAAAAACAGACATGTTGATCAATGGAATCAAATCAAAGACCCTGATATTAATCCACACACCTACGAACACCTGATTTTTGACAAAGGGGCCAAAATTATACAAAGGAAAAAAGAAAGCATCTTCAATAAATGGTGCTGGCATAACTGGGTGGCTAGCTACATGTAGAAGAATGTAAATAGATCCATATCTATTGCCATGCACAAAACTCAAGTCCAAATGGATCAAAGACCTCAACGTAAATCCAGTTACACTGAATCTCACAGAAGAGAAAGTGGGAAGTAGCCTTGAACACATTGGCACAGGAGGCTACTTCCTAAATATAATACCAGTAGCACAGACACTGAGAGCAACAATTAACAAATGGGACCTTCTGAAACTGAGAAACTTCTGTAAAGTGAAGGACACAGTCAATAAGACAAAAAGGTAACCTACAGAATGGGAAAAGATCTTTACCAACCCCATATCTGATAAAGGGCTGATCTCCAAAATATATAAAGAGCTCAGAAAACTAGACAGCAAAATATCAAATAATCCAATTAAAAAATGGATTCTCAACAGAGAATTCTCAACAGAAGAATCTCAAATAGCTAAAAGACATTTAAGGAAATGTTCAACATCCTCAGCTGTCAAGGAAAGGCAAATCAAAATGACTCTGAGATATCATCTTATGCATGTCAGAATGGCTAAGATCAAAAACACAAATGACAGCTTATGTTGTAGAGGATATGGAGAAAAGGGAACACTCATACACTGCTGGTGGGAGTGCAATCTTATAGAGCCACTCTGGAAATCAGCACGGCAGTATCTCAGAAAATTGAGAATCAACCTACCTTAAGATCCAGCAATACCACTTCTGGGCCATATACCCAAAAGATGCTCAACAACACCACAAGGATATTTGCTCAACTATGTTCACAGCAGCATTATTGGTAATAGCCAAAACCTGGAAGAAACCTAGATGCCCTTCAACAGAAGAATGGATGAAGAAAGTGTGGTACATTTGAACAATGGAGTATTATGCAGTGGTAAAAAAAATAATGTCATCATGAAATTTGTAGACAAATGAAAGGAACTAGAAAAAATCTCCTGAGTTAGGTAACCCAGACCCAGAAAGTAAACACAGTACAAATTCACTCATAAGTGAATATTAGATGCAAAGCAAAGGATAACCAGGCTACAATACACAACCCCAGAGGAGCTAGGTAAAGAGGAGAACACTAAGAGGGACACATATGGATCGCCCCAGGAAAGGGAAAGAGTTAAGATCTCCTGGGTAAATGGTGAAGGGGAATAGAGGGGAGGGGATGGGAGGTAGGAACATGGGGGAGACAGGGAGGGAGAGCAATGAAAGAGCTATCATAACAGAGTATACCATTAAGAGGATGGGGAGACATCTGCAGCTAGGAAAACCCGAGGAACTCATAAGAGTATCCACAGCTAAGACTCATAGCAATGATGGAGAGTATTCTTGAACTAGCCCTTCCCCTGCACTCAGATTGGTGACTACCTTAATTGTCATCATAGAACCTACACCCAGTGACTGATACAAGCAGATGCAAAGACCCATAGCCAAGCACTTGGCCAACATCCTGGTGTTCAGTTGAAGAGAGGAAAGAAGGATTATAAGAGCAAAGGGGGTCAGAATCATGATGGGGAAAACCACAGAAATAGCTGACTCAAGCTAGTGGGAGCTCATAGACTCTGGACTGACAACTGTGGAGCCTGCATGGAACTGAATTAGGCCCTCTGAATGTGGGTGAAAGTTGCATGGCTTGATGTGTTTGTGGGTCCCCTGTCAATGGGACTAGGACTTATCCCAGATACAGGAACTGGGTTTTTAGAGCACGTTCCCTTTGGTTCAATGCCTTATTCAGCCTTGATGCAGGGGAGAGGGGCTAGGTCCAGCTCCAACTTGGTATGCCAGCCTGTGTTGACTACCCAAGGGAGGCCTTACCCTATATGAGGAAGGGATGGGGGTGGGTTGGGGGTAAGTGAGGGGGCACAGGAGAAAAGGAGGGAGAGGGAACAGGGGTTGGTATGTAAAAGGAAAAAATATTTAAGTAAAAAATTATTTTTTAAAAAAGAGAGAAATACTTTTCTTCCTTAACTCCAACAACTCCTCACTTTGTTTTCCTTCTGTTTCTGAATAGAGGAAGGACACTATATTTTCAATTTCTCCCCCCATCATAGAATGGACTTCTCTAACTAGAACTTCTGATCTCCTATCTGATCCCAACTCACTCATCTGCAAAGAAAAGACATCAAGTTTCACAATCAAAAGTCATTGGCCCATGCTTTATGTCAATTACCCCTGATCACTAAGGATTTGAATATTTTTTATTCCTTTAGATCAGAAGGAAGTAGGCAGCATGGGCTAATGACTTAATATAAAATTTATACATATGAAAATTTTCCTATAATGTAAATGGAAATGTGGACTACCAGGACATCCCTTTCCTACACTCTTTTAAGTGCTCAGCAGCAATCTCCATCTACAATCTCCTCTCTTGACATCCCATTTAGTTTTTCACTGGGGGAGAAAAAGGAGTTGTTATGTATGTATTGACTGTCTAAAACCTATGTAACATATTTCTTATTGTTGGCTTTTTTAAATATAATTTGAGAAGATCTTGATGGTTAATTGGATATAGAAGGTGGGAGAGGGGAGCCTCCAATTCTAGTCATGATACTTTACAGAGGGAGGGGAGGGTGAAATAATTCATCTATTTATTCTAGTTTAATGTATCTGTGGGGTTCCCTAATGAAGAAGCCAAGTAAGAAATTATAAAAAAGAGACATACCCTGTGTGATGTGAGGTGCTGAAGGTTCATTCTAGTTACTACACAGTTGATGATAAATAATCAGAAATGTTGAAGTGATTCAATTATTTTGAAAATACACATACAGTGAGTCTTTCTTTTTCCCACCAGCCTGCTCCCAAATCACGACCTGAAAACCCAGCTGATAGCTTAGGCTTGTTTCTGACTAGCTCTTATAACTTAAATTAACCCATTTCTATTAAGCTATGTGTTGCCCCAAGGCTCATTTACCTCATCTATGTACCGTCCACTCTGCTTTCCTGCTTCCTCTGTGTCTGGCTGGCGACTCGGCTTTTTTCTTCTCAGTGTCCTCTTTGCTTGGAAATCCTGCCTAGCTATTGGCCATTCAGATTTTTATCAAACCAATTACAGTGACACATTACATATTACATAATTACACAGTGTAATCAAATCTCTCAACATAACATGCTGTGGTGAGGAGCGGAAATAACAATAATTTGCCATCTCTGTATGTTTAAAATGGAAATTTGACAGTCGATCCCATTTATTCTAGGCCCGAAGTTCAACAGCATCACTAGCTCCTGATTTACTGTTAGAAGTCTGAAACTCAATCTTACCGGCTTGGTAAAGGAAGTGTTCTAGATTACAATTTAATGCATAAACTCTGACAGTGGGAAGCATGCCAGCTTCTAAAGACTGATTTATGACTCAAAAGGAACCAGGAAAGGACCAAGCTGGTGTGAAAATATTACCCACAAAGATAAAATACAGCTGCAAAGAGGAGTGTATCTACAGTGGGTGACAGTCTTCCTTATCATTTTTTCTCTTAATAAATATATGCATGTCTATAGTACTCTGTCATTTGATGGCTCATTAAAAGTTACAGACAGTGAATCAAGAAAAGTTGCACACAGTGTGTCAATAGAAGTTACACACAGTGTGTCACGAGAAGAGCAAGTTATATGTCGAGCCAAGCTTCTGCACATTTGTAAGTCCAAAACACCAGTTTGATTTTTCCCTGAGCGGAAAAACTTACGTGTTTTACAAATAGTGTAAATGCAAATCTTCAGCACTTCAAAGAATTGAGAGATCATGTCTCACTGGGGATTGGGAGGTTTCAGAGGGAAGGCCCAATGAGCTAAATTGTTCAGAACCCTGACAACTGGGGATATTGAGGAAATAGAGGAGCTCGAAATATGGTTCTTTGTGGTATGTTAAATTTGATAAGGTAAAATCGATTATTTCAAAGAATTTTCTCTTTCTTACACTCTCAACATTACGTTTAAGATTCTTGCTCTCTCAAGAACAAATAATTCAAATGAAAAAAATCTTTTATAGGAGTAGCTGGGCCTTATCTGTGCAAGAACTCTGAATTTGAGTGATTGAATTCTCTGCCTCTAAAATCACTACTGAGGTGAGTTTTCCTAACCATATTTTAAAGTATACTTAGCAAACATGTCTCTTTGGTGTCTCTGCTGGTTTACCATAAGCATTTTCCAGTTATTAAAGAGTTCTGCCTTAGGATTACTTGGTTACACCTTATCTATTGGGTTTTGTGGTCATAAACCACACAGTAACTGGATAAGGATCTCCCTTTAGGTAGTTCAGTACTGGCCTTCATTTATTACATCTGGAAGCCTGCTCATCTATTTGAATGCTAGAAAACCCTATGATTAACTACCCACATGCTAAAGTCTCTATGCATTTAACAGTCCTGATTATTGTTTTAGCCAGGTTCCTATAACAATATCCCACCCACTAGCTAATGCCAATTGATGTCATCCTCTGTAGGATGGCATCATTCTCTGTGAATCATGGCTTCAAACCCTTTCAAATATCTTTTGAAAAGGTCTATATCAGAAGGCCAAAATAGATACTCATAATTATGTGGTGTGTAGACAGGTGTTGCTTTTCAAAATGGCTAAAGGTTTGCTTGAGTGATTCTTTACTTAAATGATATATACATAAAAAGAGATATCCAAATAATTACATGAAAAGATACTCAATATTATTAGTCACTAAAGGAAATCAAATTTAAAAGGTTGGCAATTAAGTGGGAGTAAGATAAAGAATGATGTATTGCTGAATTGTGTACTTAAAAATTGGTTACAATTGCAAATGTTATGTTCATTTAAAAAATAAGTGGAATGTAATCACCATATATTATATGTGTGTATAAAATTGAAAACAGCGATGTTCTAAAATAGAAAGTGGTGATGGTGTCGTGGGCCTGTGAGGATGCTGGACTAAAATCTTATCAAATTCTGCAAACAGGCAAATTGTATACTATGTAAATTATTTGTCAATAAAGATTTTATAAAATGTAAAAAAAAATGATGTATTGCTTAAGTAGAATGTAAAAAGATGCAAACTTTGGCAAACAGCTTGGATAGTTTGCAGAGAAAGACATATATTTTCTATATAACCCATTAAATCTCTGACTATTTGCCCAGAGAAGTGAAAATTAGGTTTTTGCAATAACCCACATGTAAATATTCACAGTTGTTTTATTGATAATTGCTAAAAATGGCCAACAGCCAAATGTTCTTTTATTGAACACCAATGCAATGAAATTATACACCTATGAAATGAAATAGTGTTCAACATTGAAGATGGCTGTTGAAATAACCAACAACGTGGATGGGTCTCACACATTATATAACACAAAAGAATGCATATTTAATGGCTATATATGATTCCAGTGATCTGATATTTTGAAAAGGCTGATATTAGAAGAACAAAATAGAAATGTGTAATTATGTGGCATGGAGATTGGTGTTGCCTTACAAAGTGGCAGAGGAACTTTGGAGTAAAGAAGTACAATTCTATATCTTCATGTTGGCATTGGCCACGTCACTGTATACAGTTGTCCAAACACAACACTGTATACAAAAACTTCAATTTGCACAGATTATATACCAATAAAGCAGGGTAAAAAAAGAAGTCATGGTCCCTGACATTGAGAAGAAGGACAGAGAAGTAAAGAAACTTTTAACAGCACAGCACAAACACTTCTTGGTAGAAGTTTAGATAACAAACAAAGTGAAAACAGAGAAAATTAAAAAAAAAAAAAAAAACCTCTTAGGAATGGTATGAGGGGGACATACCAAGAAGCTGTCAAGTTTATACAGTGTTTTGAAAATTAAATGGGATTTAACTTGAAGAACAAGTAGAAACTGAAAATAAGAGGACATTTTCTGTGAAAAGAAACAGTATGTGTGGTAAGACAGAGCTATGAAGCAGCTTGAAGTATCTGGGAAACTCCAGATAAATGATTTCTTAAGATTGCAGTAAAATGTGTGCTGAGGAATGATCATGGCATTTTAAAGAAATTCCCCCTTATGAAAATATAAATTAATGAATTTGACCTGTATTTGAAAGCTCTAAAGAGGAATTGCATGGCTTTAAGCAAATGAACAGATTGGTATTTCAGAAAGATCTTTTAGTGAAGAAGGGATTATGAGGAGAAAGCTAAATGAAGACAGATTGACCAATAAAGAGGCGATTACAGTAATCCAGGCAATCAATGCTTGGGGCTCATGTTCAGCTTTTTATTTTGAAATGTTTCTAAATTTGAAAAATTCCAAATTATAGGATAGAATAGTCTCACGTACTCTTTACCCAGCTTCCCCTAATGCTAACACCATACAGGATTTTGAGACATACCTCAAGATGAAAATGATAACATTGGTATAAATACCATTTTACACTATAGATTGTATTTTATTTCACAGTTTTTTCCACTAATGTCCCTTTTCTGACCTAGTCTTGTACACCTCATCATGAGTGACAGCTGCTGTATCTCTTGGTCTCTCATGACCTTGACAGCCGTAAAACACCCTGATCTTGTTTTGGTATGCTGCAATTCTGCATCCTTGTCTTTTTCTTTGTTTTCTTGAAGTGTGCCTTTGCTTCTGCTGCTGTGCACACTTTAGACTAGTCTTGCCTTTTTGCTACCCAGCTGCAGTGTCTTCCACTTTTCCATGGAACTCAGTGCACTTTTACTGGAGAATGATATTTAAAAAACAAGATCTGTACTCATTGCTACTATAATGTTGTGACTTCTATGTCTTCTCAGCCAACAAAACTAGAGAACATGTGGCTTTTAAATATATACAAACCTGCAATATTCTGTATTTGCTTTAGCTAGATGAGAGATGTAACTTTAATCTCGTATCATAAATTTCATTCCAGGCTTCTCTTTTTTGCTGAAAATAGATTATTTTCTCATACAATATATCCTTATTATAGTTTCCCCTCCCTCTACTCCTCCCAGTTACTTCCCACATGCCCTCTTTTCCCCTCTGGATTCACTCCCTTTCTGTCTCTCATTAGAAATGAACAGGCTTCTAAGAGATAACAACCAGACATGACAAAATAATATATAATAATATGAAGCCAAAACTCTCGTACTAAAGTTGGACACAGAAATCCAACAGGAGGAAAAGGGTCCCAAGAGCAGGCACAAGAGTCAGAGACCACTCATTCTCAGCGTCAAAAGTTCCATAAAAATGCTAAGCTAATAGCTATAATAAATATGCAGAGGAGCCTGTGCAGATCTATGTAGGACCTGTGCTTGTTGCTTCAGTCTCTATGAGCTCATATGCACCTAGCTTAGTTGATTTGAAGAGTCCTGCGTCCTCCATCCCCTCTGACTCAAAATATTTCTGCCTCCTCTTCCACAGAATCCCCTGAGTTCTGAGGGGAGGGATTTGATAGAGTCCTCCAATTTAGACTCTCTCTCTCTCTCTCTCTCTCTCTCTCTCTCTCTCTCTCCATAATGTCTGGCTGTGGTCTCTGCATCTGTTCCCATCTGCTGCCAGAGGAAGCCTCTTTGATGATGACTACATAAGGCAATGATCTGTGAGTATAGCAGAATATCATTAGGAATCATTTTATTGATTTTTTAGGTCAATTATGTTTGGTTATACCCTATCTCTGGGCTATCTAGTCTGGTTTTTAGTTACCCAAGCAGTGTTTGGTATGAGTTCCTCCTCACTGAATGGGCTGAGGTCAAATTAGACATTAGTTGGCTGCTCCCACAAGTTATGTGCCACCACTGCCTTAGCATATTTTTGCAGACAGGACAGATTTTAGGTCAAAGGTTTTGTGGCTGGTTTGGTATCCACATTCTCTTTTGGTAGCCTTCAGAGTACCTTCCCACACCAAAGAGATTAGAACAAAGGGATGAAGGCTGCATGCAGGCACCAGTTCAACTTCTCCATGTTCAATGAATTGTGTGGAATGTTGTCCTCTGCAATGGGGACCCCAAGTCAGTTTGTGGTGTTGTTTGTTTTTGCTCTTTTGGCTTTTTTCTTTTACTCTCTCTTTGAAGACTTTATTTTTATAAACTATTTATTCTTTTCTATGACTATACCCTTTTTTCTTTTCTTAAGCCTACACACATTGTTAAACACACTGTAGCCTGTTTAGAGGTTTTTCCATCTGGGCCTCTTTTATTGACCATATGAGCAAAACTTTAAACTGCCAACCTACACCTGGATCCTTCACACTCGGCACTCAGCTAGCTTTGCCCAATTCTCTGGTTGTGAAAACCAAGTGAGCAACTCACAGCTGGTAAGTTTGTCTGACCAGGAACTGGATTCAGCCTTCCTAGAGCTCTAGATTGTCAATGCTTGCATTGCAGCATGTGTTTTTACTTAGTTTTTTGTTTGTTTGTTTGTTTGTTTGTTTCTATTTAGTGTTTAAGTGCTCCGCTGTACAGCAGGGTTGTTTTGTTTTTTGTTTTGTTTGTTTGTTTGTTTGTTTGTTTTTTCGATACAGGGTTTCTCTGCGTAGCTTTGCGCCTTTCCTGGAGCTCACTTGGTAGCCCAGGCTGGCCTCGAACTCACAGAGATCCACCTGGCTCTGCCTCCCAAGTGCTGGGATTAAAGGCATGCACCACCACCACCCAGCTACAGCAGGGTTTTTTAAAGGAGCCGTATCTCTTTTTTTTTTTTTTTTTTTCAGCTTTCTCAGGCCCTGGGGATATTTGAGCCCCACTTTGGGTGCCAAAATACTGTTGGTTGTTTTTGCTCTTTTGGGGGACATGCCACCCAGCTCCCAAATAAATCACTCATGGAGAGACTTGTTCTTATTTATACATGCTTGGCCTTAGCTTGTCTTGTTGCTAGCCAGCTTTCTTAACTTTAAATTATCCCATCTCTCTTTTGCTTTTGGGCTTTTACCTTTTCTTCTGTAAATCTTACTCTTACTCTGTGACTTGTTGTGTAGCTGGGTGGCTGGCCCCTGGAGTCCTTCTTTTCTGGCTACTTCTTTTTTTTTTCCCCAGGTTTCTCCTTCTATATATTCTCTCTGCCTGCCAGCCCCACCTATCCTTTCTCCTGCCTTGCTATTGGCCATTCAGTCCTTTATTAAACACCATCAGGTGTTTTAGACAGGCACAGTAACACAGCTTCAAAGAGTTAAACAAATACAACATAAACAGAAGTACACACCTTAAAATAATATTCTATAACAAATTTGTTTAGAGCAACCCTTTGTCTTAGCATCAACCTCCATTCTTAGGGAATTTCCAAGGAAGCCCCTTGGCCAACAACTCAATTGACAGATAGATCTCAGCCATCTAATAAATGCTCCCTTAATTTTCACTTTTCTCCTTGCCTTTAACATGATCTGAATCCACCTACCTGCTATCTATGCCCTGATTCTTCTTCCTTCCTTTGATTGATGCCACCTGTGTGACCCATTTCTTTATACACTCTGGTTAAGTTTTTATGTTTACCTCTCCTGATTTTTCTCTTCATGAACACATTCTACTTTATTTTCTCTTTTTTTCTTTTGTGCAAGATTTTATAAAGTATCTTTACAAATACCTGGTTAGGCTTGAACCACCATCCTTTCAGGTAAGAACTGGATAGCATTGCAACATGGAGACAGCAAATCTATTTCTTTTCTAATCAATGAATTAATTAATTTTACAATTAATTTAATTTTACATATTAGCCATGGATTCCCCCTGGATGAGAGTTCTATCATGACAGCCAGGGTGTTCGGCCATCTGATCACCAGAGCAGGTCAGCTCAGGCATTCTCTCTCGACCATTGCCAGTAGTCTACGGTGGAAGGAAGTATCTTTGTGAATTTCTGGGGACCTCTCTAGCACTCTGCTTCTTCCTATTCCCCTGGGGTCTATATTCATCATGGTATCTCCCTTCTGTTCTCCTACCCTGCTCCTGATCTAGCAAGGACCTCCTGCTCCCCTAAGCTCTCTTTCTCCCAACCCTTGCCCTCCATTACCCCCCACACTCCAAGTTTGCTCATGTAGATCTCATCCATTTCTCTGTCATTAGGCGATCCCTGTGTCTTTCTTAGGGTCCTCTTTATTAGGTAGCCTCCCTGAGATTGTGAGTTGCAGTCTGGTTATCCTTTGCTTTACATGTAGTATCCACTTATGAGTGAGTACATACCACGTTTGTCTTTCTGAGTCTGGGTTACCTCACTCAGGATGATTTTTTTCTAGTTCCATCCATTTGCCTGCAAACCTCATGATGTCATTGTTTTTCTTTGCTGAGTAGTACTCCGTTGTGTTTTTTGGTTGGGAGACTTTTAATGACAGCTTCTATTGCACTAGGGGTTATAGGTTATAGGTCTGTTCTAATCTTGATTTAACTTTGGTTCGTGGTGCCTATTGAGAAAATTATCCATTTCCTTAGATTTTTCAGTTTGGTGGAGTGAAGGTTTTTAAAGGATATCTTTATGATTCTCTGAATTTCCTCACAATCTGTTATTATACTACCCTTTACCTATCCAGTTGTGTTAATTTGGATATTTTCTTTCTGTCTTTTATTTAGTATGGACAAAGTTTGTCTAACTTGTTAGTTTTCTCAAGAATCAACTCTTTGTTTCATTGATTCTTTGTATTGTTCTCTTTGTTTCCATTTTATTGATTTCAACCCCCAGCTTGATTATTTCCTGTCATCTACTTCTTTGGGGTGTGATTACTTCCTTTTGCTCTATGGCTTTCAGGTGTACTTTTAAGTTCCCAGTGTGAGATCACTCTGATTGTTTTATGTAAACATTTAGTGCTGTGAACTTTTTTCTTAGCACCGCTAAGAAAAAGTGTCCCATAAGTTTGGGCATGCTGTGTATTCATTTTTATTTAATTCTAGCAAGTCTTTAATTTTGTTCTTTATTTATGACTTGACTCAGATTTTAATTCAGTAGGCAGTTGTTCAGTTTCCATGAGTTCATATGCTTTCTGCTGTTTCTGTTGTTGTTTGGGAGTCTGATAGGATGCAAGGAGTTGTTTCAATTGTTTTCATATCTGTTGAGACTTGCTTTGTTTCAAAGTGTGTGGTCAGTTTTGGAGACAGTTCCTTGAGGTACTGAGAAGAATATATATTCTTTTGTGTTTGGGTGAAATGTTCTGTAAATATCTGTTGGGTACATTGGGTTGATAACATCTGTTGCTCCACTATTTCTCTGTTTAGTTTTTGCCTGGATGACTTGTTCATTTGTGAGAGTGGGACATTGAAGTCTCACACTATCAGGTATGTTGGTCAATAAGTGATTGAGCCTGTAAAAGTGTTTCTTTTACAAACATGGGTGCCCTTGTGTGGGGGGCATAAGAATTGAAATGTCATCTTGGTGGTTTTATCCTTTGATGAGTACGTAATGTCCTTCCCCATCTCTTTTGATTAGTTTTTGTAAATGGAGGTTTCTGTCCCACCAGCAACTTCCAAATACCCAGCAGCCACTTCCCAAATAATCGACTTGGAGGCTTAATATTATTTATAAAGGCTTAGCTGGTAGCTCAGGCTTATAACTAACTAGCTCTTACACTTAAATTAACCCATAATTCTTATCTATGTTTAGCCACATGGCTTGGTTCCTTTTCTCAGTATGACATTCTCATCTTGCTTCCTTTGCATCTGGCTGGTGACTCCTGGCTCCTCCTTTTTTCTTTCCAGCATTCTTAGTTTGGTCACCCCACCTATACTTCCTGCGTGGCTACTGGCCAATCAGCATTTTATTAAACCAATTCAAGTGACAAATCTTTACAGTGTACGAGAGGATAATTGCACAGCAAGTTTTGGTTTGACGTTTATTTTGATAGATATTAAAATGGCTGTACCAGCTATCTTCTTAGATCCATTTGCCTGGGATATCTTTTCCCAACCCTTTACCCTGAATTAATGTCTATCCTTGATGTTGAGATGTGTTTCTTGGACGCAGCAGAAGAAGAGATGCTGTCTTTGCATCTGTTCTGTTAATTTGTAGAATTTCCATTTCTTCTATGGTATCTTCAAAAACTGAAATTCCTTCTTGCATCTCTTTATTCTATTGGGGAAGCTTGCCTCTCTAGTTCCTGTTTGAAATCATAATTTTTTTCATTTCCAGAATTCCCTAAGTTGATGTTTCTTTATTGATTCTATTTCCATTTTCAGGTCTTGAACTGTTTTATTCATTTCCTTTTACTGTTTGTGTTTTCCTGGATTTCTTTAAGGGATTTATTAATTTACCCTTTAAATACTTCTATCATCTTTGTACAGGTAGTTTTAAGGTCTTTTTCTTATGCTTTAGCGATGTTAGAATATTGAGGGTCTGCTGTGGTAGGGTTTCTGGGCTTTGGTGGAGACATATTGCCTGGTGTTACAGATTGAGTTCTTATATTGGTGTCTAGGCATCTGGGTTTTGGATGATTATAGGTCTAGGTGCTGATTTCTGTGGTTTTGTTTGTTTGGTTTTGTTGTTGTTCAGTGGGTGTTTTCTTGCTTGATTTCCATTTCCTCTCTAGATTTTTGGTGAGTGCAATGTCTATGTGTTGCCTATTTTCCTGCCCTGCTCAGGAGGGTGTTCACATGGAATGCCTGCTGGTATTGGAGGCTTTGGTACAGTGAGACAGAAGGGGAAGGAGATTAGAAGGGGATGGTCTGTGGGGTCCACAGAAGATGTGGGTCTGGGGGAAGAGAGAGAGAGAGAGAGAGAGAGAGAGAGAGAGAGAGAGAGAGAGAGAGAGAGAAGGAGGAGGAGGAGGAGGAGGAGGAGGAGGAGGAGGAGGTGGTGGTTATGGACTGCCTGCCTGGTTTTCTGGCTTCATGGCCTGTGGTTGAGCAGGGGGTGCCTTCCTGAGTAGTGGGAGGGAGATTAGGAGGGAATGGTTGTGGGAGCCACAGGAGGTGTGGGCAGTAAAGAAGGGAGGATGTGACTGGTAATCTCTTGCAGTGCTAGGGACTAGATTGAGGGATGGGGTCTAGGGGACCAGAGTCAGACTTCTCTTACTTGCAATTCTTTTTGTGACAATAAGAAAAAAGTGCCCATAACCAAAGTCGTATACACAGAGTTCTATCACCCTAAGAAGCACAGCATGGGCGCCGGGCGGTGGTGGCGCACTCCTTTAATCCCAGCACTCGGGAGGCAGAGCCAGGTGGATCTCTGTGAGTTCAAGCCCAGCCTGGGCTACCAAGTGAGTTCCAGGAAAGGTGCAAAGCTACACAGAGAAACCCTGTCTCGAAAAACCAAAAAAAGAAGTGCACCATGGAACTTTGTCACCAACTCCTTCCTTCTCTAAAGCCTGCCAACTAATGAGTGGTTGTGTATTCTTACCATTTTGTCTTCTCCAGAATGTTTTATAAAGTAATGAAATAGTGTGTAGACTTTTGGAATCTGGCTTCTTTCACTTGAGGAGTTATTGTCACAATTATAATTATCATTTAGAAAAATTTAAAAAAATGTTGCTGCTTAACTTCTGTTCCCACAAAAGTGTCTCAGAAGTCCTAGTAGAAGGTAAGAGGGACAGAAAATTAATAATAGTGACTCCTGAGACACCAGGACAAATGTGATTTTTATCTATTACATGTTTCCATAAATATTTTGTTTTCAAATTTTTCTGCTGGTTTTAAAGGGTTTTTTAAACTTTGATAATTATGAGTTAATGTAATTTTAATAGTGATAGCTTAAGAGGAAAACAAAAAATGTACAAACCTTAATTTTTGTGTAAACAGCAAGAAAAATCCTAGAAATTTTATTTAATTGAAATGAAGATAAGTCTATATAACCACCTATGGATTCATATATATATATGTACACATAGCATATACATCATATATACAAAGGAAAGTTTGGAAGAAAGCCCGGTTTGACAAGGTCAAGTTTAAGGAGATTTCAGTTTACAATAGAGAAGTCCACAAATCTCTTGGAGTTCAGCAATTAGCTCTGGACTCAAGATCCATATTTGGTTGTTACTGGTTCATTAACATTGATAACATGTATATGACTCACTCTGGGAAGATTAAAAACTTCAAATGCTATTTGCAAAACAAGGGTGTGTGTAGAATAAGTAAGAGACAACCACAAGAGAGACAAGACAGAAAAGAGTGACATCACTAACTTCAAAGTCTTTCAAGGATTAAGATACTAGATGATGTCAAAGGTCACGGGGGGTGGGGGGGAGTGAAGGTCAAGAACACTAATGGTCCCTCTGGATCTCCCTGGTCTGTTGCTGATGATGACAGAAGTTTCAGTGGATCAGAAACTGAAGTTTTTTTCTGCAAAGACAAACGAAAGAGCTGGACCAGAAACAGTAAGATGGGTTATTATCCCTGAAAGTTTGCTTTAGAAGAAAGACATACCCTGGAGAATTACAGGGTCATTAGCAGGAAGGCTCACTTGAAAACATTTAGAACAGGCCTTGGTGCCTCAGGTATTTTTTAAAAGGTGTTATGCTTTATTTGCGGAAGCCACTCTGTGGATGTTTTAGAATGTAGTTTCATGAAGTTATAAATGAAGCTGGTAAGACCCTGAGGTGGTCAACAATGTCAAGAAGAAGACAGTGTTTTCCAGACACAGAAGGGAGGGTGTGCAGATGAATTCACAGAGACTGTGACAGCATGTCTAAGCTCAAGCCAGACAAAATCCCAGCACAAGAAGGACAAGTGGGCACGAAGTCCTGGACCCAGCCAAGAACCACTCACACCCCACAGCTGCTGGAGAGAAAGTCACTTTTCTTCAAGAGAGAGACACCGGAATCACAGCCTCACATCACAGTAAACGTTCAGTAGTTGTTGGCCAACACAAACAAGACTACATAGGCCTTTTGTGGGGTTTTCTTTGTCTTGATTTTGTTTTTGTTTTGTTGTTGTTGAAAGAGAGAAATAACATGAAGTTGAGAGGGTAGGGAGCTGGGGGGAGGGATCTGGGAAGAATTGAAGGAGAGAAAAAAATATATTGAAGCTGGGCAATGGTGGCGCACACCTTTAATCCTAGCACTCTAGAAAGGCAGAGGCAGGGAGATCTTTATGAGTTCAAGGCCAGCTTGGGCTACAGAGTGAGTTCCAGAACAAGCCACGGTAATAGGGAGAAACCCTGTCTCAAAAACCAATAAATATATGGAGAGAGAGAGAGAGAGAGAGAGAGAGAGAGAGAGAGAGAGAGAGAGAGAGAGAGAGAGAGAAGGAAGAATGAAATTCTCAAAAAAAAAAAAGTAGGAACACTGGTTATAAATCCAGTCATTAGTAGGCACAATGGTGTTCTTGTATTAATGAATAACTAACTTATTTCAATAAATGCTTCCTTTAAAATTTGTTTTTAGCATTGTTTTGTAAATTAATTTTGGTAATGTAGGGTAGGATTAAGCAGGTGATACTTTCTAAAGAGAGCATTTAAAGGCTATAAAATATTTCCTACAGTACTGACAAATTACATCCAGCTAGCAGCCAGGATTTCTATTGTCATAAAGTTAAAAGGAGAGGGATTTTAGGTAATTCAAAATGTAAAGCTGGCTTGCTAGTTCACTCATGATCTTAAATACAAAAGAAAAACATGTCTTAATTATGTATTTTATTTTTTGAAATTTCGACACAGAATTTAATACAAAATTTCCATCACTTTCCCCTTCCCTTTCCT
Source organism: Peromyscus maniculatus bairdii (assembly GCF_049852395.1). Taxonomy (NCBI): domain Eukaryota; kingdom Metazoa; phylum Chordata; class Mammalia; order Rodentia; family Cricetidae; genus Peromyscus; species Peromyscus maniculatus. Next base: position 25,386,907 of record NC_134869.1, on the reverse strand, counting down.
CCCTCCAAACCCTCCTGCATGTCCCTTCTAGCTCCCTTTCAGACTCATTAATTGTTGTTATATCCATATATGTATATACATATATATTCCTAAATATACAAATAGAACCTGCTCAGTTTGTATAATGTTCTTTGTATTCTTTCAGAGCTAATCATTTGGTACTGTGTGGTGATACTGTGTCCCCCAATATATTGTGCACCTTAATAAACTTATCTGGGGTCAGAGAACAGAACAACCACTAGATAGACATAGAGGCCAGAAAATGGTGGCACACACCTTTAATCCTAGCATTCTGGAGGCAGAGATCCATCTGGATCTCTGTGAGTTCAAAGCCACACTGGAAACAACCAGGCATGGTTGCAAGAGCCTTTAATCCCAGGAAGTGATAGCAGAAAGCAGAAAGGCATATAAGGCATGAGGACCAGGAACTAGAGCCATGTTAAGCTTTTAGGCTTTTGAGCAGCAGTTCAGCTGAGATTCATTCTGGATCAGGACTCAGAGGCTTCCAGTCTGAGGAAACAGAATCAGCTGAGGAATTGGCAAGGTGAGGTTAGCTGTGGCTTGTTCTGTTTCTGTGATCTTTCAGCATTCACTGTTTCTGTGATCTTTCAGCATTCACCCCAATACCTGGCTCCAGGTTGTTTTTATTAATAAGACCTTTTATGATTCATGTGCCTGGCGGTGGTGGTGCACGCCTTTAATCCCAGCACTCGGGAGGCAGAGCCAGGCAGATCTCTATGAGTTCGAGGCCAGCCTGGACTACCAAGTGAGTCCCAGGAAAGGTGCAAAGCTACACAGAGAAACCCTGTCTCTAAAAACCAAAAAAAAAAAAAAAAAAAAAAAAAGATTCATGTTACAGTACTGAATAATCAATTGGTGTGATCATCCTTAGGGGAGACTATTTCTCCCATTATTAACATTCTTTAATTGCCTGTAATTCTTTGAGTAGGGTTAAGGCCTCATGCCCTGCCCCCCAATCCAGTTTAGCACGTAAAAGACAAAAGATTTTAAGTATGTTGGATGAGAGATTGATGCATGAGGTAATTTTCTTCTCAAAATAAAAATTAACTAAATAAATCAAATGCACAAAACAGTTCAAAAGAGAACCCTTCTACTTTTGGGGAGATTTTAAAAAATGACAAAGAAGGGAAGCAAATGCTAACACTATTTATAATTAACATGATGAGCTCTTCCACATTGTATGTAAGAAGAAAAGCAAAAGCTATAGTATAACCTGAACTGAGACGTGACATAAGTGAAAGAAAAAGATTTTATCTATAATTTATTTTATTAGATGGTTGCTGAGAGAGTGAGAACAAGTTTTCTTCAAGGATGAGTCCCCAGACAGGTTAGCCAATCCCAGGAAGGCAATCCGAAAGCTGTATGAACAGCATTTAATTATCTCAGCAGCTTATATGTATACACACACACACACACACACACACACACACACACACACACACACACACACACCAGTTATGACTAAAGAATAAAGAACATGAATTTGATAAGGAGTGGGAAGGACATAGGAAGAATTGGAAAGAGGAGGAGGGGAATCATGAAAATACAATATTCATATGTGAAATCCATAAAAACTAAATTAAAACCTATCAGAGAGGTAACTACAAACATGCAGAGGTAATCATAAACTAGTCACCTCTACCTCTAGGAACTATATCCTTAATCTCTCAAAACCTCAAAAAAAACTTATCAAGAAGAATGACCGAGTGATGGAGAGCCACTTTAGTGAATGCTTGTGGGGGCTAAAATATTGATAAAAATCATGTCTTGAAATCAAAATTGGGTAAAAGTCATCCACCAATGAAAGGTAGATGGTGCTGCCTGTGGTGAGATGATTTCATTTCCTCAGAACAGCATCCTAATTAACTCAACACAGTGAAAGAAACAAGCCCAGGAGATAAGGGTGTTTATCTGGATGTTTGTACCATTTTCTATCTGGAGGCATTACATCAGTGCAGTCCCCTTGGACTTAATGCTCTCCTATGCTATGATTCAATATAGTCCACCTATTTTTGCACAATATAAAATGAATGAGCAGTAATGTCTGAAAAGTGGAAAGTTACAACAAGTAACAAGAATCTTTCTTCCATAAGTGGGAGAAAAAACAGTTGAAAATATAGTCTTCTGTAATGGTTAAACTTTGGGGGAAGAGAGTCCCCAGTAAGGTTAATTCCTTCCAGTATTTGAACTTCCCTTGGCACTCTTAAATTGATTCACACAGTATTGGAGTTTATATGCATTGTCACAATTAAAACTTGTTTATTCATCTTGTTGGCCTACAACTTGAAAACTGCAGGGTATTTCTTATAAAACTCTGATGGGAAATAACAGTTTGGGAGAAATGACCCTGACCTCTTCCTCCTCTCTTGCTTTTTTCCCCTGTAGCCTCATGAAAACTGTACAATTCACTGATTAGATCTCACTAAATTATTTTCAAGGCTATATATGTTTTCAGAAATATTTAAAAATACATGCTATTGTTGTATTAGAAAAAGTCAACTTGAATGACTCAGAGAACACAATAAAGCATGTCATTGTGCCAAACAACCATAGAACAATTTTTAACACAAGCAAACTAAATGTAGATTAATAACCAATAAAAATAAATAGAAGACATACCATTATTTATGACTTGAGGTTTTTAAATGAATACGTAATGGGATATAAAGTAGAATTCAAAGAGAAGGAATAATTTGATTTCTTAGAAAATATTCAAAGAAATATGCACAGTCCATGCAATTTTCTGTTCCAATGTGAAGTATATTCATGGGAAGACACTTTACAAATATTATTTGGAATTTTAAAAGTTGTTTTACTACTATTATTTCTCAAAAATCCCAAAATAAAAGGAAACACAAAGAAGTAGGAGTCATTACTATCATATAACTCTTGTGTTATTCATCAAATTGTAGTATGCCTTTACTCATTACATTTATTCTTGAATGAGTTTCCTGTTGGAAAGACACTGTTAAACATTTGGAAAATATTCTAATTGAAAATTAAAATTTGTTGATAATTTGAGAATGGCATAATTTTTTTATAACTACTCAGGTTAGTTACTGAGATGCACATCAACTAGCAAGCACAAGAATTTATTAATTCACAGTAAAATATGCTAAACCTTACAAAAGAAAATTTTCTCCATTACAGGAAGAACTTGACTAAGAAATGTAAATCTTTGTGGAATTTACATTAAGTAAATATTCATGTGACATATATATGACACACACACACATACACACACACATGCACACACACACACACACACACATATATATATATATATATATATATATATATATATATATATATGGGGAGTGTTTCTGTATTGTTTTAAGAGGTCTGTAAATTTATCCAGTGTTCTTGTATTTGATATATTCTATTGAAGAAAATATTCTTATTTTAAATGAAATGAAGGAGACAGACATAGAGAAGAAGAGAGATGATTATAAAGATATGAACATAGTCATCAAGCATATTGAAGCTGTGTGATTTGATTTTTGGGCAAGGGAAGCCATCTGTTTAGCTGTGAGGGAGAGCAGTGCAACTACATGGGCTTGAAAGACAATATATTCAGTCTAACAGATGATCAAATAGTCTGACTAAGTTGAGACTTGTACAGCAAAGAAACGTGGAAATAATAATTGGTAACATAGATAATATAAAAATCTTGGAAGCTGCCAGCCTTTTTTATTTTTTAATTAGTTAAAAATGAGTTCCCTGTTCCTCAAACCCAATCCTCAGCCTCATCCTAGCACACCAGTAGCAGCCTTCCTTTGCCCCTACCCACATCTGTGGATCCCATAGACCATCCCCTCCTAACTTCCCTTCCCTGACTTGTCCCTGTATCCCAGCTCCCAGGTCCAGCAGGCACCCCCTGCTCAACCACAGCCCATGCCTGCCAGAAAACCAGATAGGCTGCTGCCCACAGACCTTCTCCTCTCTCTCTTCCCCCATTCCCAATCCTCAAGTCTCACTCCCAGCTCTGAAATAGGACATCTGTGGCAGCCTTTGCTGCCCACCTGCTTCCGTCTCCTGTGGACACCACAGATCTTCCCCTTCTAGTCTCCCTCTCCTCCTTTGTCCCAGACCCCAAATCCAGCAGACTCCCATGCTAACTCAAGGGCCACTCCTCCCAGGACAACAGTAGGCTGAAGGCAGAAAGGTAGACCCACACTTCTCCTACTGCTCCTGAGATCCAATATCCCTGCTGCCCCTTCCCATCCACACCCCTGACTCATTTCTAGCTCTGTATCAGGAAACCTGCTGTCGTCTTCCTTTACTCTCTGACCACATTCCCAACAGATCAAAAATATCTTCTCCTCCAACCCTCTTTCTCCCAACTAATCCCATCCTCCAGCACCAGCAGGCATTCCCTGTGAACACATGAACTGAGCAGGCCAAGAAAACAGACAACACACAGACATCACACTCTCCAAAAATCCAGAGAGGAAACAGAAACCAAGGAACAAAACAGCCACCCAACAAAGACAAACCCAGAAATCAGCACCTAGACAAATAGTCATCCCAAACCGAGATGCCTAGATACCAGAATAAGAACACAGTAATAGCCAGGGCAATATGTCTCTACTGAAGCTCAGCTTTCCCACTACAATAGGCCCTGAATATTCTAACATAACAAAATCGTAAGAAAATGTCTTAAGAGCAGCTATATGAAGATGATAGAGGTCCTCAAAGAGGAAATGAATCCCTTTAAGAATCTTAGAAAAAATACAAACAAAAAAAGGTGGAAGAAAAAAATAAATCTCTTAAGGAAATAAAAAAAAATCCACAAACAACTAGTTAAAGGAAAGAATGAAAGTGTTAAAGACATGAAAATAGAAATAGAATCAATAAAGAAAACACAACTGAGGGAATTCTAGAAATGAAAAGTTTAGGGATTCTAACAGGAACCACAGCACCAAGCTTCACCTCTCTTCCACAAGAGGTCTAAGAGAGAATCCCACGTGTTTAAGATACAACAGAAGAAGTGATATATGAGTCAAAAAAATGTTAAAACCAAAAAACTTCAGGAACAAAACACTCAGGAAATCTGGGACACTATGAAGAAAACCAAATGTAAGAATAATAGATATAGAGGAAGAATATGAAATACATCCCAAAGGCCCATAAAATATTTTCAACAAAATTATAGAAGAAAAATTTTCTAACCTAAAGAAGGAGATTGCTATAATGGTACAAGACACATACAGAACACCAAATAGATTAAACCAGAAGAGAAATTCCCCTCACTACGTAATAATCAAAACACTAAACATACAGAACAAAGAAATAATATTAAAAGTTGCAAGAGAAAAGGACCAACTAATATATAAAGGCAGACTTATTAGAATTACACCTGAATTCTCAATGGAGACTCTAAAGGCCAGAGGAGGCTGGAGAGACTATAAGAGATCACAGGTGCCAGCCCAGAAAATACTATACCCAGAAAAATTTTCAATGACCATAGATGGAGAAAATAAGATATTCCATAATAAAGTAAACTTAAAAAATACCTGTCTACAAATCCAGAACTCAGAAGGTGCTAGAAAGAAAACTCCAACATGAGGATAACTATATCCACAAAAACATAGAAAATAAATAATCTCATATTGAATCATGATCCTAATTAGTCTTATCAGTAAAAACCAGGAGTCAGATATTGGGGTCACTATAGAAATCGATATGGTGGTTCTTTAGAAAGTTGGGAATCGAACTACCACAATGCCAAGCTATATCACTGTTGGGCAAATCCCTTAACTATGCTCCATCCTATTACAAGGACACTTGCTCTATCATATTCACTTTATTCATAAAAGCCAAAAACTGGAAACAACTTAGATGTCCCTCAACAGAAGAATGGATAAACTGAAAGACCCCAGCATACTAGCTTAGCCTAACGCCGTTTCGAGTAAGGCCTGAAAAGCACGGGGAAAGTTCAGTTAGAGGACATGGACACAGGAACAAACGGGGTATCTACGGTCGGCCACCTGGCCCCAGAACAGGGTACTATAGGTCAGAAAAACAACTTGTAACCAAGTCAGCAGGCGTGTCGAGCTCGGGGAAAAACCACGAACTGTCCTGAGTTTGAACCTGGCCTCATTTGAATCGTCCAATCAGAACCCTGTAAACCATGCTTCTCGTGCTCCTGCTGCCCGACCCTATAAAAACCCTCCACTCCAGCCCGTCGGTGCGCCAGTCTCTTGAGCCTCTTGGGGGACTGTGTTGCCCCGGGTACCCGTGTTCCTGAATAAAGCCTCTTGCTGTTTGCATCTGACTTATGGTCTCGGTGTGATCTCTGGGCGAGGGTCTCTCCAGAGGGAAGACTACCTTCGGGGGTCTTTCAAAACAAAATGTGGTACATTTACACAATGGAGTATTATTAACTCAACTGTTAAAAAAATTACATAATAAAATTTGCAGCAAATGGGTGGAACTAGGAAAAACCATCCTGAGTGAGTTAACCTGGGCACAAAGAGAGAAATATAGTATGTACTCACTTCTAAGTGGATATTAGTTGTTAGGTAAATGATAAAAAAGCTACAATCTGTAGATGCACAGAGGTTCAGTAAAGAGAAGGGGGAAGGGGATCTCCCTGGGAAGAGGAAATAGAATAGATTTTATGGGTGGGCTGTGGAACAGTTGGGGGCAGGAGAGGGAGGAATCAGGTGTTGAGAGGGACATGGGATGGAAGGAGAGAGTGCTGGGACACATGGCTGGAATTGGGCATCACTTGAGGGGTAGAATATAAAAACCTAGTGCGGTGGAAACCTTATACCCAACTGGTGGGACTGTATACTGGTGTGGCCACTATAGAAACTCTTATGGAAATTTCTGAAAAGACTAAAAATATCTTCCATATGATTAAGATATACCTTTTGGATATATACCCAAAGTATTCCATGTCCACATACTATAGAGATACTTGCACAACTGGATTGTTGTGTAACAGCTATTCACAATTGCCAAGGTAGTCAACCAGCCTAAATGTTCATCAATAGATTAATAGATTAAAAAAATATTAGCCAGGCGGTGGTGGCGCACGCCTTTAATCTCAGCACTCGGGAGGCAGAGCCAGGTGGATCTCTGTGAGTTCGAGGCCAGCCTGGGCTACCAAGTGAGTTCCAGGAAAAGGCGCAAAGCTACACAGAGAAACCATGTCTCGAAAAAACAAAAAAACAAAAAACAAAAAAAAATATGGTACACATGCACAATGGGATTCATTCAGCTATGAAGAATGAAATTATGGCATTGGAAAGAAAATGCATGAGACAAGAGATCATTACGTTAAATGAAATAAAGCAGACTCAAAAAGACAAAATATCAAATGTTCTATCATATACAGAATATATATTTACATTTCTATACATACACAGGCATACAAACGTATCAATATATACTCATATGTATGCATATTGCATATGACATGATATCAGAATACTATGGGAACAAGGAAACGATCTAAAAGGAGGGGATGGGTGAAACTAGATATGGCCATGGAATATACGCTCTATGAAAGCAGAGGAGGTATATTTGGGAAGAGGAAGGGGAACCAAAGAGATGGGGAAAGGCAAAGGGGGGAGGGGGAGGAATCATCAAACATTGGGCATTTTCTTATGTAATGTAAAATTATTTTTACTGAATGTTACTTTTAAACTGCTAAGGACTTCTGCCAAAATATATAGCTTTCCCTTTTCCTTAATGAATGATGTATACTGCATTGTTATATGACTTTCTCTCTTGCCCCAAACAGAGCAACGTAATTTCATATTCTTGCCTCCTTTTTTCTCTTGGTGTATATGTATGTATTCAATTATTTACTAAAATTACTCACCTCACAGATAACTTTATAAAGCCATATGCTGCCCACAGAATACTTTCGATGAGAAAATGCATAGATGTAAAAAGTTGTGAGATTCCATCCATAATTAATTAGTTAATTATGTATGTGTGTTCTGCCTGCATATAGATCTGTGCATGCCTGGTGCCCATGAAGGCCTGAAGACAACATCTGAACCCTTGGAACTAGAGTTACAGGTGGATATGAGTTGCCATGTGAGTGCATGTGCTCAAACACAGGTCCTCTAGAAGGGTAACCAGTGCTCTTAACTGCTGAGCCATCTCTCCAGCCCTGAATTCTGAGATTCTTTTTTTTTTTTTTTTTTTTTTTTTGGTTTTTCGAGACAGGGTTTCTTTCTGTAGCTTTGCGCCTTTCCTGGAACTCACTTGGTAGACCAGCCTGGCCTCGAACTCACAGAGATCCGCCTGCCTCTGCCTCCCGAGTGCTGGGATTAAAGGCGTGCGCCACCACCGCCCGGCAAATTCTGAGATTCTTAATGCTACTGCTAGCTAAAAGAAACAATGAGAATGTTAAGAATTTGGTCTAATTGAGGGTGCCACGGTACACGATTTAAAGTGTAGAATCCACCATTTTTGACTGTGTCACTTGGGAAAGTGTCTTTCTAAATATCAGTTTATTTATTTAAAAATAAAGATTGTATTTCTGCAATTTTTTGTTTCTGGGCTTAAATGGAATCCTATGGGTTTTATTGTCGCACTGGTAAGCAAATAGTGGGATAATGTAGTTCTGGTGTTCTTTTAAGATTTTCTTCAATGATTCTATTTAAAAGAAATTATGTGTCTTAACTTACCTTTCTCTTGGTACTTATAGCATCTGACACCTTATAGTGTGTTTTTGTACATTCATCTTTCTCTCTGTCTATGCATGGAATTCTATACAAATCTGTGTGAGTAGGGGCTTTGCTTTATAGACTACTGTATCAACAAAGCCTATTACAGTTTCTGAAACACAAAATATTCATTTTAATGAAAGTTATTTGCTAAAATGATGAATTGTCTTGCATAGTAGAAATTGTTGATTAGCAGAAAATTATCAGCCTCCAACAAAATGCTTATGTTTCTAAGTTACAACTCTAATCTGAGTATGTGTAAGAAATAATACTATTTCAAAGTTGAAGTGATTTCCCAAGTGATGACCTACTATGAGCAACACTGTACATGATGATCTTTCCTTGGTGTTTTATTCTACCTTGAAAAAGAACTTTCTTTCCAGGAATCTATCAGCATCTGGTTTTGAGCTTCATGTCCAACACCACCAGGGCAAGACTGCATAGCACCCACAGTCCATCTTAATCTCCCCTGCTACCTCTTTACAGTTTTTACTTGTCAGGATTGGTGTCTCAGCTGGGGTTTTTATTGCTGTGAAGAGACAGCATGACCGTGGCAACTCTTATAAATGAAAGCATTTAATTGAGTTTGCTTGCTTACAGTTTTAGAAGTCTATTATCATCATGGTGGGGAGAATGGCACCATCATGCAGGCAGACATGGTGCTGGAGAAATAGCCAAGTGTCTTACATCTTGCAGGCAACAGGAAGTGGTGTGACTGTCAGTCACTCTGAGTGAAAGTGAGAAAAGGGCCTCAAAACCCACCCTCACAGTGACTCACTTCCTCCAACAAGACCACACCTACTCCAACAAGTCACACCTCCTAATAGTGCCACTCCTTATGAGATTATGAGAGTCAATTACATTCAAATTACCACAGTTGGTCTGATTAATTTCTTAGATAAAACTACTATCCCCACTAAGAAGAGTCTAAGTAAATACAGAAGTCTCTCCAAAGTCTAACGCTGTTGGGTTCCAAGTGATACATCTTTTGGAAAGCTTGAGCAGTATATTAGAGAGATAAAACATTTCAAAATAGTTTTTAATTGGAAACATCTGTTTCTGAAAACAAGTTTAAATTTAAAACAGAAGTCATTTGATTGTGGATTAAGACCTGAAATATGATTTTCCACTTAAAAGCCAATGTCTATTGATTTTCTGGCACGTTTAAAATTAAATTAAACATTGTTTGGTTATCATGCAAAGCTAAATTAGAATTAATGATCTTTACAATGGAATTGACATTTCTAACAATTTTTATTTACCTAAATTGTGTTGCTTTAATACATAGCCCATTACTCTGAACTTATCTTCTAAATGAGTTAATAATTACCGTATATACTGTTTATTTTCAAACTACCAGATTTTCCTGTTTGCTGTCAATGATAGGCAAATATTTAACATCATGTTTTCCCTTACAATTGGCGTTATTCAATAGTGGCAAAGAAATTAAGTTTACAGAAATTATGTAATCGTTAATAACAAATCCTTGTCAGCTGGTGATTTAAGAGCAGATAAAGTTCTAAATTATCTTTGCTGTGATTTTACACAGTGTTAGTCATTTTTTGTTCCTTCTTTGCTTCTGTTTGTCATAATGTCAAAGTCGGCGTTTTCCTGTGGTAATCGTGCGTTGGAGAAGAGTTTTTCATTCTACTAGCAAGCTCCCAGAGCTTTGGGCTAAAACAACTGTCTTATGTCTCACCATCCTGTGCTGACTGCTTCACACGGGCTGTTCCCCTGCAGCGGATCATGTTGACTGAAGTTCAGTCTCTGAGGATGACCAGGGGGAAAGTGCCCAAGGGAGTTCATGCAAACCCCAAGCAGTATTTTCAGGTAAGGGGCTGTGTGCTGGGACTTGCCTGTGTAGTGTGACTTGGTCAGGTTTGTTTCTCACTGCCCAGAGACCTGGGGCCTGAGTTCCAATAGCAAGTTTTCCTACAGAGAGGAAGTATATGGAGCTAATCTTAAGGACCAGACTGACACAATGTTAGCTCCGGTGCTTTGTTTGTTTGTTTGTTTGGTTGGTTGGTTTGTTTTGTTTTTCGAGACAGGGTTTCTCTGTGTAGCTTTGCGCCTTTCCTGGAACTCACTTGGTAGCCCAGGCTGGCCTCGAACTCACAAAGATCTGCCTGGCTCAGCCTCCCGAGTGCTGGAATTAAAGGCACGACTGCCGGGCTAGCTCCAATGCTTTTTATTGGAAAAAGCCACACTAGGACCTAATTAAGGGGAAGCCAAAAGAAACTGTATAAAATGAGAGATTTCACTCCATGTGCAACCTACAATAACTACATAATTTTTAGCTATATTTGCTCTGTATCTTGGACAAGTTAGAAATAATCTCTGTTAAAGCATTCAGGGAAAAAAATGGTGGTGTTAAGATTTAGAGCCATTTATACAAATGTTCTATCTCCTAACTATCTATCACCCACTTGTTTATCATCATCATTCGTACTTTCTTTCTTTATATATTTATCGGTTTTAACCCGTTTGGAGCTCTTGAACTTTTAGATTGATGACTTTTCTCTAATTTGAAATATTTCTAGTCATTTTTAATTCAAATAGCTTTAAAGCCCCATCTGCTTTCTCCCCTTCTTCTTGAGCCTGCATCATATCCAAGTAAGGGTGACAGATTGGTCCCTCTTGGGACAAACTGATGAGAATATACATAGCGTCTTTCTGTGATTTGTAGTTTGATTAAGGTGGTGGTTGTCTAGAAGTTTTTGACTTTTCCAGATTACTCTTTTCTTGGCCTCTTGTTTAGAAATCTGTTTACACACAGCAGGAATTGAGCAAAGTATGTGTATTTGATACAGAACTGCTTTTCTCTCTCTCTCTTTTTTTTCTTCACCTCCCATGAAGAATTTCAAATGTTACAATGACTTCTCAAACATCATTCCTAACAACTAGGATATTGAGTAGCTATTTCCTCCAGATTCAAATACACCTTTCTATAGGGGTGAAAAAAAAAGCTACAGGAGACTCATTTTCTCACAAATAACTTTCAGGACTTAGCAGGTGTCTCCTGTAGGGTATATGAACTGTGGCAATTTCAAGAGGAGGAAGGCCCCTCTGGCAGCATAGCTGGCTTGCAACTTGTACAGGAAACTCTAGTAATGTAGCTTTCATGAGCTGTCACCCATGCTAATGTAGGATAGGCCTTTTAGTGATGCCGCTACCAGATTCACCCGTAAGTATCACCAGTCAAACTCGCTGTTCACCAAGGAAGACTCGGACAGAATTCTTGCTTTGATCTGTCTTTGCTCTCTGTATCTAAGGTGAATGGAAGTAGACTCCCCAGAAAGAGTAATACAAAAGAAAAAAGTCTATAGAAAATTATCAGAGGAATTTCTGTAGATGTTAAAATTATGTGAGATTTTGGGTTTATCTTTTCTCGTCTGTCATCTCTAAGTGCTTCTGTGACGGAGAATTACTAGATAATTATTTATTAGGTTAAAAAAAAACCTAAGTAGCATTGCATGAACAACAGTGTTAAAACAGTGCCATATAAAGAGAATAAAATCAAGTAACTATGCATAGTTTAGAAAACTTGACAGAAAAAGTTTGAGTTTTTTTTTTCTATCTCTTCAACAGCAATATGTTTGTAAAAGTTGGATTCTTAGCTCCTCTCTTGCAATTCAATATTTAAAGCACATCCCTTTATATCCTGTCTCTTTGTCTTCCACTCCAGAGCCACAGAGTTACAGAACAGACAAACATTTCAGTTTGGATTTTTCCTTTTCTGTTATTGTATTGTAAAGAACACAATCAAGACTATACTTAAGAATGTCACTTAGTGACAGACGGTCATACAAAAATACCAAGTTTTACCAAAATGACAGTAAAAGTGTCACATTTCTCTGAACATTGATAACAAGGAACAAGAACAAAAGTCAAGAATTTTATGCTCTTTAACTGAAGGATAAGGCAAAAATGCTTCATCGGATTCAGCCAATAGATTTCATTCTCTGTTCTAAATCCTTAACATGTGAGCAGTTTGATTTTTTTACCCTTACACACTAGCCCTTAAGCATAAAGATGTGTTGTTTCCCTCTGTGCTAGGCAAAATGTAATTTCTTAAATGATTTTACCTCTCAGCTTTCTTATCTGTGAAATAACTGTAATTTTTTTCTTTAGGCTATGATGTCATTTTAACTAATGGCACTGTCTGTGCCTTACTGGGATATTTTGGTTATTGCTCACTCTCTTGGCTCATGCATCCCAGACACAGTTTGATTCAGGGTCAGCAGTAGCTTGGATCTGGAATGGTCTGCATAAGTCCATATATTAAAGGCTTGGTCCTTAGCTTGGTGCTGTTGAGAGGTAGCAGAAATGTAGAGGTGAGGCCATGTGCATGGTTTTAGGTCATTAGTAGTATGCCCTTGAGGAGCATTGTAGATCTCATCCTTCCTTCTTTTGCTCTTCCTCCTTCTCTTCCTCTTCCTCATCCTGTCTCCTTCCTCCCTCTTTCCCTCCCCCCTTCTTCCCCCTTCCCCTAGCTGTGAATGTGAATAGATTTCCCTCACTCTATGCTTACATTATGATATGCTCTCTTTCCACAGACCTTAAAGCAACAGAACCAAAACTGTGACCTCCTCCCAAATCAACCTTTCGTCTGTGTAAGTTCAGTCTCTTGGTGTTTTTTATTCTAATTAAAAATAAATCACCAACACAGTATTCTTGTACATTTCTATGAATTCAAATGCATTTGCTTCTTACATAACAAATTCAGTAGTTCAATTAGAAACCGATTGAAGATAAATACTTTGAATTTGCTAAATTGTTAGAGAGCCCACCAGAGGTGACCACTCAAACACACTATAGAGCCTATTGAAAGTGTTTTAGACAGCTGGGACTACACTCAAGTATTAGAGACCCAAGTGTCCCAAATGTAATGGGTTTCTGAAGACAAAACAAACAAACAAACAAAAAACACATCTTGGTGTCTTGCTTGGCAGCTGCAGCAGGGGAAGGTTTTGCACAAGCAAGCAGCTTAACAGAAGCTAATATAAGCAGTTAGCTGGAAGTGAGTGGTTTCTACACAAGCAGGCAGGTTAACAGAACCTCAGATAAGTTGGCTAGGGCATCTTGATCTTGGGTTTCTGGAACAGATTTGGCTAATTTTTCATGGAATTCTCCATCAAGAAGATCAAATTCTAGTCAAAACCTAAAATGGCCTCAGCAAGAATACAAAATGGAGGGACTATTTTACCTTCTTGCCCTATCACAAAATATTTGTACAATGGACTTCAGTATGAAATATTTGCAATTTATAAACTATAAATACTCATTGTATAATAACCTTCTGATTTTGGTAAAGGGGCCTCTAGCTATTGACATAAAACAACAAACAAGAAGTTTCTCCATTTCCAAATCAGATGCAAAATGGCAGGAACTTCTGGGACTAAGACAATGTTCCTTCAACAAAATAACTGGGTGTTTAAGCCCAAAATAGAGTTTTCAAAAAGCAACATAGGACATATTTGTTGTTCAGATTAATTAAATCCAAACATAAATTATTTCCATTTATGTATTTCTTTATTCATTCAACATACATTGTATTAAAGCACTAAAATATATGTTTGGGACATCATCATTTTCATCAATCCATCAATCTTAAGACATTATCATAGGAGTATTTCCAGAAAACAATTTCTTTAAATTTTCTTTTATTTTAAGATTATAGTACAATCACATCATTTCTTACTTTCTTTTCCTCCCACCAAACTCTCCCACATCCCTCTCCTTCCTCTCTCTCAGTTCTTGGCCTCATTTTACATCAATTGTCGTCATACACACACACACACACACACACACACGCACACACACACACACACACACACACACACGAATACATACCTGTATTTCTAAATACACAATCTGCTTAGTCTATATAATATTATTGTATGTACGTTTTAAGAGATGAGCATTTGGTATTAGATAACTAAATGATGTGCTCTCCCTGAGAAATACTATTTCTCCCATTCTTAGCATTCTTTAGTTGCCTGTGGTTATTTGTGTCATATTCAGGCCTCATGGGTTTTCCCCATCCACATTAACATGTCTATTGTTGTTGTCCTTACTCAGCTCATGTTTAGGCAATCCATATTGATGAGAATTTAGCGAGATTTCCAAGAAAGTAGCTTCTGACATTCTTAGAAGACACAATCGATGATCCTCTGGCACTTACAACCTTTCTACTCCCTCTTCTGAAATTTTCCCTGGGCCTTAGGTATAGGAGTTGTTTTGTAGATGTATCCAACAGGAATGGGCTTCACAACTTTCTGTTTTGATTAGTAGTGGTTTTCTGTAATGGTACCCATATCTTGTAAAGTGAAGTCTCCTTGACTAATGGTAAGAAGTACACTTATCTCTGAATATATTTAGAATGTAGTTAAAGATCATTCGAGTTTAATAAAGTGGCAGTTTTCCTCCAAGATCTATGACTTCACTAGCCCCAGGTGGCTGACTAGGTTTTCACTACCAAGCATGATTTCCCTCTTATTGAGTGGGCCTTAAGTCCAATTAGAGAGATATTGGTTATACCAGGTGGTATGTGCCACTTTTGCAACCCTTGGGGCTGCTACAGTCCACAGTTGTCATGGCTAGATAAGGTTATTGGTTGCTTCTCTCCTTTGGAAAATTCCAAGGTGCCTTCTATTCCTCAGGGAGGAGGCTTTTATGTCAGATCCAGCTCCAGTTCTCTGTCCTGGGTCTGAAGAGCATAGCAGAAGCCTGTAATGTTTTGAGAGTCTTTTGGACAGCCCTGACCATCAACTCGAAAGGAGGCTTCTCATGCCTGATGTTAGGATCTTTGCTACATAGTCTTTAGCCTTTGGAGGAAGTGTTTTCTCCTCAAATGGGAAAATTTCAGTGAAACTATATATGTATATTTTACACAGAATTATATCTATTATAGGTTTTTTAGATAGCTAGTTAATAGTTTGATTCTTTATAATTTTTTCATATACCATACTATTATTTTATTATTTTTCTCTTTATTTATCACACACATCCCTAACTAAAGCCTCCCTTGGAACTAGAAAATATCATATTGAGAGAGGTAACTCAGACCCCAAAAGATAAACATTTCATGTTGTATCATGAGGCTTATAGCTCCAAATCTTCAGAGGTCAGTACATAGCCTGTACTAACTACAGACCTAGGAAAGAAAAATGTGACCATTACCAGGATAGGAGTTTGGGGGAGTTATAGAGAGAGGAATAGCAAAGTGTAAGTAATCTTATCAGATAAATGGGAAAAGAGAGCGATCCTTAGGGAGGGAGATTAATACAGAATGGAGGTACAGGAGAGTAAAGGAAAATAGCAAGATATAATTGATCGGATTGGGAAAATGGGGAAAGGGGGTACTACTTTGGAAAGGGTAAGGAAAAATAAACACAGGAAAAGGGAAACGGGCAAAAATAACAATGTATATAGCTGAAAAACCATGCAGACCATACTACTAACTGTTTACCTAAAGAAAAAGTTATAATGAACATAATTCAATATATAAATATACATATATATTTTTAATGATTTTTTTCTCATCTGGGCTGATGGTACTCTCTCTAAAGTCACACACACACACACACAAAGTAACAGTACCAGACATAAGAAGCCCTCTTTTGAGTTGTTGGCCAGGCCTCCCTGAGAGACTTACAAAACATACAGTCTGCTGCTGTTGCACTGGGTTGGCCCCTAACAGTGGAAGGTAAGTCCCCATTGCTGAAAATACCATGCACTTCAGGAACAGTATGCAGAGAACCCTGAGTTGAAACTGACTTGAATGTCCCTTCCCTGAAGACTGAGTTTCATGGTAACAGAAGTCTCCAATTCAGGCTCCCACAGGAAGGAGACAACCAATAGTCTTACCCAACTGTATGATGCCTATGAACCACATCAATGACCAGCATGGCACAACAACACTGCAAGTACAGTAGTGGCACACATATGTTGGCAGTAACCAATTGTCTCTACTTGGACTTCAGATCCCCTAAACAAGAAGGATACCATGCCTGGCACTGGAAACCCAGCTAACTCTGTGCTAGCAAAATCATGGTCATCATTACCACTAATTTACTAAACTAGCATAATCCCTAACAACAATCTATAAACATTTGTCCTTATCCCTACAGACAAATGTACTCTCCACCCTTCATCAAGGGAACTTCTCTTTGCAAAAGATGGGGAATACTGCAGGAAAATACAAGTAATCAATAGGCGGAGTTGTGGAGCCCAGTCCCAATGGGCACGTCTACAAAACACTACCACACTTATTACTTATGAGTAAGAGGGGAAGAAAAATATAAGAGCCAGAGGATTAGGGACTTTGATGTGAGCTGAGTAATATAAGAAGCTATACCCATAAAGTCTCACCAAATGACCACCCAAATGTGAAGCTCAACCCTACACATGGAGCTACAGGCAACTGAGTAAAGGTGGCAGGGAAAGAAATGGTCTTCCTCAGAGAAGAGCACACTGATTGACTGATCAGTGGCAAATGGTCAACCCTGAAAACACATATAAGTAACATTATGTGGAGTCAGAAGGTTATATTTAGGAGTACATATGTATATACAAATAAATATACACATGCTGTAACAATTGATGAAAAGAGATCATGAATTTGAAAGAAAGTAAGCAGGGGTATATGGGAAGGTTTAGGGAGAGGAAAGGGATATAAGAAATGTAATGAAAATACAATCTCAAAAATAAACCAAAAGAAGGAAATGGGGCTGGGGCGGGTGGGGGTGAGTAATTGAATGATTCTAATAACCTGGTTAAAAATACTTTTGAAATCAAAAGGCTTCAAAAGTTTGGTTTTCAGTTAAATTTAGAATACTTATCAAGTGTCAGATAATTGAAAATACTCTGATAATAGGTTGGCACATAAATTTCTGCACCTTACATGGAAATGTATTGGAAGCAATTGCTTAAACAAAGTTCTTCTATTCTCCTTTATCTATGTGATTAATGTTTCTCAGAATTATATTCATAAAAGTGAAAAATAAGAAAATAGATTAGAATACTAGCTAATTTTATCAGTAAAATAGAAGATGTATACTGTTATTAATTATAGTAAATGACTAAAGAAATTATAAAATACCTTATCTCCTTCAACAATACAGGTATTCTAAAAGATTGTTTTATCTTATAATTATTAATAATGATATATTTAATCAAATTCTTATTAGTAATAATTATATTGAAAACCAAATCAGAAGACATTTCTATTCTTAGGCCTTTAAATCATACTTTTTTTAAAAAAAATCATCATATACAATTTGGCTACAGAGAAGAACCTTTAAGATAATGGTTTTAAAACCTTTGATGCATGAGAATATATTTGCATGATATCTTATGCAGCATACAATACAAATACGTGTTAAAGGTGCAATAGAAATTAAGTCCAATAGCTGCTTCATGGCCTAGGGAGATGGCTCTCTGGGGAAAGGTTTTACAGGACCAATACGATGACCTGAGTTCAGCCCCTAGCACCAACATAAAGGCCAGGCACAGTGCCACACAGCTGTACTTCCAGTGCCAGTAGAGTAGGGGGACAGAGTAGGATCCCTAGGACCGGATCACCAGGTAGTCTAGTCAAATTGGCAAACTCCACATTCAGTGAGAGACCGTGTCTCAAAAATAAGGTGAACAGTTGTTGAGATGCCAGACGTCTGACCCTCCTGCCTCTCCATATGTGTATGTACCTTTACATACATATGCATGAGCACACACACACACACACACACACACACACACACACACAAAGAAAAGAAAAAAGAAAAGAAAAGAAAAGAAAAGAAAAGAAAAGAAAAGAAAAGAAAAGAAAAGAAAAGAAAAGAAAGAAACTGGCTAAGGATATTTAGTTGGCTGCATTTTGTATCATTGCTATGTTGTTTAGAGTGTACCGCTATTTTAAATGAATCATAAGTTGTAATTGGCACTAATACTTGAAACATCTTGAAATTATATGCTTTTAAATATTTAAGCAGCGGAGGAAAAAAATACAGATTTTTTACTTCAAAACATCAAGAGTTTTACAAATATTTGAAAACAATTCTAGAGGGGCAAAACCACTAGGAACATGAATCAAGAAAAAAAGCTTGATAACATTTTACTTTAGACAAAACATCTGTAGCTGATAAAATAATCACAAAGATACATAAATGGAATGAGTAGCATTGTTATAGTAATCACCAAAGGATATTTCCCATTAGCATTCTGCATATATTGCTGGAAAGACTTCAGACACCCAAGGTGTGTTCACATAGTGTGTGAGATATCAACACACATGGTATTTGAGGGATTTTAAAAGTCAGTAATAAAGTGATGTGCATATATCTATATAAATACACACATATGTAATATACCATCTGTAGCTGTGTTAAAGATAGAATTGAAGAGGATAATATAGGCAAGAGACCTAATGTAGAGGATGTTTGGGGTCTTTGTGGTAATTAATAAGGAAGAAATTGCATGTTGGTAGCAATAATAGTATTTAACAGGTTCTTAGCACTTAAGGATATAATCATTAAGGGATTGCCCCTGGATATTAGGTTCTCTCTCTCTCTCTCTCTCTCTCTCTCTCTCTCTCTCTCTCTCTCTCTCTCTCCCTCTCTCTCATAAGTCACCTCCTTTCCTTTAGCTATCCAAATGAATATTCTTTTATGAAATTCTGTTGTAAATTCCCATTAAATTAATCCACTCACAGAGACATTTTCAAAATTGGTGTCTTAATTTTAAAAAAGGCTTTTTTTATTTTCAAGAAAAACCTAAGTGGCATAAGAATAGCAGTTCCCTTTTCACAAGGTCATATGCATAGTGATGCCCCTTTCACCTCGTCACTTGCCCTCTATGTATTCAACTACATGGTTAAAGCTGAAATGCTACCACGTTATTCTTGTTCGAGTGTTGAAAATTATTGTATCTGTAAAAGTTTTCCAGAGAAAAAGACCAGTGGGAGAGTGTCTGTGGGGTGTGTGCGTGTGTGTGTGTGTGTGTGTGTGTGTGTGTGCGCGCGCGCGCGCGCGTGCGCGCGTGCCACACGCATGCCTGCAAAATAAGAAATCAACTCAGCAATAAGTATACGTTGGGGGCCATAAACACAGGAGAGCTTGTATATATTTCTAGTTCTATTCCAAAGGCTTGAGAACTAGGTGATCTGAAGATGGAGTTCCAGCTGAAATTCTGGAAGGTCTATAGCAGACTGAATTAGGTCCACCCATACTGAAGAAGGCAGTCTACTTCACCCATTATACCAATTAAAAAGTGAACCTCACTGAAAACATACTCAAAGACAACATTTGACCGAACTTCTGGGTACCCATGACCTAGTCAAATGGATGCATAACTTTATGTGTTATAATACATATTGGATAATTTAAAATCAGTTTCATATACAGCATGCTAATATGCTTTTATGTACTTCAATCTCTCTTCATTAGTGAGAACTCATACGTAATAAAGTAAAGATGCAGTACCTAGCTAGATGACCATGTGCCAATGAAGAGGAAAATGTATGGGAAGGACAGCTAACACTGCACCTATATACATGCAAAATAGGATGCAAACCAGGTGTTAAAGTGAACAAACATCTGGTCTTAACTTGGCTTTCACTCTCTCCCGCTCCCCTTTCATTGCCCTTAACTATACTTTTCACACACAACACTGTTAAGCTTGTGTTCATAGTTACCATTAACTCATATGCCCCTCCCAATTTTGTTTATTCTCAGCCAATTATTCATTCCTATTCTTAAATATTAGATGTAGTTGGGGGTTGAGGAGATTTAACTTAGTCTTCTTGTGCTGGGTCACATGTATCCAATACTCAGAGAGTAGTTTGCAAGAAAGGATTCCTGGTAGGAGGCATGTGAATAACATTCAGTGTGGGCTTAAACTAACTTCTATGCATCCAGTGATTTGGTGGACGATATATTTCTCAATAGAACAATAATTGATGGTCAGAGTGGGGGAAATGTAGGGATATGTGAGTAATGTCATTTGATTGCTGTATTATCCCACATTCCCTGTATCTTTTTTATTTATTCTTTAATTTGATTACTGTGGAAATTGTTATAAGATGGGAAAAGAGTTAGTAGCATAACTATATACTTTTTTTTTTCTAGCAGCCACTTACCTTGCTTTCTAAACTGACTTTTAATTTTGAATATTTTTGTTCCAAGTCTACCTTGGTAGACCTTCAATGATTTTGTAAATGTTTGGGATTGCTACTTCCTTAAATGCTCTCTCAGCTTAAATGAGCTCTTCATATTAATTAACATCTACTTTTATTGCATTCATATTTTATTTACTGGCAACACTGTTTTAAAAGCATAATTTTATTACAGCTCCCTCCATGTTTCCCAGTTGAGAAACTTTCTCAACTGGCATTCTACGGGAGAATCAAATGCTTCAGGAAAAAAATGTTTGAGTTTCTATTTTCAATTTTCCCATGGTGATACATAACCAGAACCATTTTATATGCATGTAAGATAAGTTAATTGAGTGTATAAGATCTAAAATATTAATGCATTAGGACTTGATTTTCCTGAGAACTTAGTCTTAGAAAAATAGTCTAGCCAGAGAATTCCAAAAATCATTCTTGAGAAAAGTCTCACTGAAATAGAACTGTGAGAATTTTATCTTGTTGTCATCAACTGAAGTAGGCACATGTGAGATGTGAACTGAAGGGTCTTATTTTTTTACTTAAAATACACGTGACTTAGTCTTTTCTATTTATATCATAGACAGTTTTAGCATTAATTTTATGTGTTGAATACTAACAATGAAAGCAATTTTTATGACCACCAAAAAGATAAAAATAACAATCTGTTAAATCTAAAAATAGAATGTCAGCTTGAAATTGGAACTAGAAAAGTTAATGATTAAATAACCACATATATTTAAAAGCATTTTGGTCCATTACTATTTTGCTTTTAACTTTAGACAACTCTATACTAATATACAATTCTTCATTTGACATTTACTTTAACTGCATATAATCCTAACAGTTCAAAATATCTCACACCAAGTACATCACCCTGTCACACAGACACCACTCAGTGTCCAGCAGTCCTCTTTCTTCTCACTCCCTCTTCTTTCTTCTTCCTCTGTTTCTCCATTTTCATCTTTGTTCCCTTTTGCCTTTTGTCTTTCTTTTGTTTTCTCCTTTCATTCTTTTCTCAAGATGAAATTTATGGAATTATACTTCCACATATGAAAATATTTTAGAAAACATGAAAGACAAAAGATTTGGCTTTTCTATAATGAGTGAAAAAATATATTACAAAACCATGTATGTTTTCCTACACAGGTTACATTTTTCAAAGTAATTACATTGGGCATACATATTTGAGGAATTTAGTTTGAATTTGTTCTAATAGTATGAGAAGCTATTGTAATTCAATGAATTCTAGAAGGAAATGAGAAGAATAGAAAAATAGGTGTGAATTTTTCCATGGATTATAAAGGATGGGGACAATTTAATAATCTACCCATGCTTTTTCTAAATTGAAAAACAATGGGATAATGTTTAGCCCTCTATCAGCATCTCATTTAACTTTCATAAATTGAAGTGAGCTCTATTATCCATTATTATATATAGATGTATAAAGTTTACATAACATCTTTAAGCTACATCTGTTATTGGCAGTGCTAACATGAAGCCTGAGTTTGTCAGACTCAATTTTTTTTTAAATGTTGCAAGTCCCTTTATTTCTGAAACCAGCTTACAGCTATTCTCTAATGGTATTTACAGAGAAACTCATAGATTATTTCAAATAGTATCAGTGCACAATTTTCCTCAATACTCAATTGCTTCACAAAGAATGTATCAGATCTCTGAACACTATTCTTAATTTTTGATAATATGAAAGATGTGCTGATATAGAGTATAAAGCATCCAGGAATGAAGGAGGCACCTTGCACACTTACTAGAGACCCTATTCATTCTTTTGTGTGCATTCTTTGGTAGGTTAATATCTTGTTATAAACAACAAGGAAAGAGGAAGGAAAAAATACTTTCCTGGGCATCCATTATATGCCTCAAATTGTGAAAGATACTTTATATGGAAATCTTTTTCAGTGATTCTCAAACCTATCTTTATCTATTATCACCAAATGTTAGGTCATTATTTTCCCAATTGCTTAGAAAAATAGACAACTCTAAAACAAAGACTAAGATATGTGACTTATATGTAAGATGGTAGATTAAGATCCATCTATATGTGAGTTAGTTAAAGGGAAATTAGACAATATCCCAAAGAAAGAGAAAGAGAAGAGCATAGGAAACACACAAAGGAAGTAGAAGAGTACCTAAAAAGAGAAGAGAGTAGAAAATAAAGATGGGCAACACAGAAAAATATAGCTGCAGTTCTCAGACAGGAGGAAGAGAAGCAAAAACTATGCCCTAAAGCAGGTGGTTCTTCTCTTTGATGAGAAATGCTGGGACTAAGCCTTCAGAGTAGGCTGCTCAATAAAAAGAGCCCAAACACACAACAGAAAAAAATCACAATGTATCTAAACCAACAGAGGGGCAAATCACAATATGGAAACACAAGAAACATGGAAAAGCAAGAAAATGTGAATCCTTCAAAAGAAAATAACCATTCAACTACTTAATGTGAAGGTACTCATAGAGGTCAAATATCAGTTGGAAATTTGAACTGATTGTGGTAAAAATGATCAATGACCTGAAACGGGGCACAAAGCTTGTGAAATTAATATAGAACCTAAAGAAGAAACCCGACATAGAAAAGGAAAAGTGAGCCAAAACGAATGAGAAAATTACAGTATGAATAAACAAGTCAACAACATGGAAGAAAAAGTCAGCAAAGAAATTGAAATATTGAAGGAAAAAAATGACAGGTTGGAAATTACAACTCCAATGAGTCAAATAAAAAAAACATAATAGAAGCATGATAAGCAGATGTGATCAAGCAGAAGACAGAATATCAGGAATGGAGGACAAGATTGGTGACATAATACGTTCAGACACATGGGGAAAAATCATGATTGCAACATCCAGGATAGTTGAAATCTTATGTTTCTAAAATCTGTAAAATGTAGAAGAAATGTATAAACTGCTAGATATATATGACCTACCAAATTTAAATCAAAGGGATATAAACAACTTAAATATGAGGCTGAGGCAGTAAAAGAAAGTCTCCCACTAAAAACAAACCCAGGACCATATATATTATACGTAATAATATATATTATTTATATAAAATATATAAAAAATTTATTTATAATATTTATAATAATATAAATAAATGATGCTAACAAACATTTATTTTTATTTATTTTATTTTGTTTTTGAGATTATAGTCTAATTACAACTTTATTTCTTCTATTTTCTCCCTCCAATCCGTCCTATACATCCCTTGCCACTCTCCTTCAAATTCGTGGCCTCTTATTGCAGAATTGTTATTGCATGCATACATGTATATGTAATGCATATATATCTACCAAACACTTAAAAAGCACTAACACTGGTGGTCCTCAAACTGTTGCACAAAATGCAGAGAAGAAAATGGTATTCTGATGTAGAATAATCCTTCTATACTCTCATTAGTTAATAAAGAAGCAGATTGGTCTAAAGCAAGGCAGGATAAAGTTAGGCAGAACAATCAGACTGAGGCTGCTAGGATAAAAATAGGCAGAGAGGAGACACCAGCCAGCCGCCGAGGAAACAGGATGTATAGAAAATGACATATCAAGCCACGAGTCATGTGATGAAGCTTAGATAAGAATTATGGATTAATTCAAGTGTAAGAGTAAGCTAGTAACAAGCCTGCTCTATCAGTCAAGCATTTATAAGTAATATTGAGCCTCTGAGTGGTTATTTGGGAACTGATGGGCAGGAGAGAGACATCCAAATATATTATTCTATAGCATTCTGTTATCCCTACACAGCTAGATTTAGAAAACTTACCCAATATGAAAGTGTTTACCCATTCCTCTTTTATGTGTCTTCCCATCACCCCAGTAAATCGATATGTACTTGTATGGTTCTAGGACTGCAACAAAAGGAAAACAGGTGTGAGATTCTCTTCATAAACCATAATGGTTTACCACTAAATGTGTACGTAGAAACTGAAACTGTGAACTATATAGAGATTCATATAGAGGGAAGCTGGCTGGCTGGCTGAGGCAGTGGGTACAGAGTATAAAGATCTGAATGGGAAATTGTTTCTCATATCTACAAGATAAGCTAAACTAGTGACAGATAGTACGGAGATTATGTCAGCTGATTCCTCAGTTCTGTGGCAGGAGGACTCGTGGCACCACAAGAGAATAAGGAAATATCATTTCAAAGTTGAGGCTACAGAGAGAGGATCAATTCATATATAATAATATATTATATATATGAGTATCAATGTCTGAAAAAGAGAGCAGACTCACAGTGCTTCTTGCAAAGATGAGGACTGACATATTAGAAGCTATTGGCCGGGCTGGAGAGGTGGCTCAGAGGTTAAGAGCACTGCTTGCTCTTCCAAAGGTCCTGAGTTCAATTCCCAGCAACCACATGGTGGCTCCCAACCATCTGTAATGAGATCTGGTGCCCTCTTCTGGCCTTCAGAGGTACGTGCAGACAGAACACTGTATACATAATAAATAATTTTTTTTTTTTTTTAAAGAAGAAGCCATTGGTCAACTGTTTGCTAGGGAAAGGGGCTCCATGGAAACCATCAGTTATTGTTCATGTTACTTGTTGTTTTTCATCATCTGATGATAATCTGAGGTAGCTTATAGTCTTAGATACTTCCTGCAGAAATGTAGAAATGCCAGGTTTGTTCTCTTCTGGGGACTAAATTCAGACCCCTTTTTGAAGAGGTCATTTCAACTTAATTATGTAAAATCATGAGCCAGACATTAAGAACCAGAGAAACATACTTTCTGGAACCTGTACAGAACTGCGGTTCTCAGACAGGAGCAAGGGAAACAAAACCTATCCCCTAAAGCAGGCGGCTCTTCTCTTTGATGAGAAATGCTGGGACTAAGCCTTCAGAGTAGGCTGCTCTGAGAGTCTGGCAGGTGCCCAACTGAGAGAACCAATTAAAAAAAAAATAAAACAAAACCAAAACCATGATGCTTAAGAAAGAAGGGGGTGGCACATGCCTTTAATTCCAGCCCTCAGGAGGCAGAGCCAGGTGGATCTCTGTGAGTACAAGGCCAGCCTGGGCTACAGAGTGAGTTCCAGGAAAGGTGCAAAGTTACACAGAGAAACCTTGTTTCAAAAAACAAAAGGACAAAAAAAAAAAAAAAAAGGAGGGACCAATATTTCTCTATCAAACTTTTTTCCTACACAAATCACAGTGAGTTTGCTTTTTTTCTTTTCTCATTATTTAGTGTTTTCTTACTTGACAATTACTAAACATTTGAGATTGATTTTGAGAATGATTATGGTAATGTATGCAAAAGCACAATCCATGTTGTAAAAGGCTGACTAAACGTTGTTATTGCTTAATCCGTGAACCTCACAACTTCCCACACACATGCTCGCTCTTTGCATTGCTTTATTAATAGATTGATTTCTACCCAAATGGGGGAAGAAAGAATAGAAAAAGACCTCATAGTGACAGACACTGCAGAGTCATTTCCTGTAGCTTTAAACTTTAGCCATTTAAATTACAAATTGTTCTGGGAAAAAAAAAACTATAAATAACTGTGAAATTGTGGGAATGCTTGGGAAATCAGTTAACACAGAATGCTCACTGTTTTGGATTTTCAGAATGATTGCTTTGGGTCTTGTGCACTGGGTAACACATGGTTAAGTGGTGTCAGGTAGCACATAACCTTGGGGATGTCTTGTCGCTCTCAAATATACTCACTCTATGTTCTGGCAGAGCTGCAGCAAAACCGGGAGCAGAACCCCTTTCCTTCCTGCCTCCTATTTGTTTGGGAGAAGGACAAAGTTTATTTAGTTATTCCGAAGGCCATTAAGAAAGGCCTTCCGAAATAAAACAAGGAAAACATTTGGACCCAGATGACAAGTTTGCAAATAAAAAAGTTTAAAAAAAAATAAATTAGTTTAAAATAAAAATTCTTTAAAAAAAGAATAAAAGTTTAAGGATCCCAATAATCAAGAATAGATGGCACAGGGGTTATTTATTAGGAAAAGGCCGATGCCAGTTTTGAATTGGAATGGGTTGTCCGGGTTGTGGCTGTGCAAGCTTTCTATGCTACTTCCATCTCTTATTCTCTGATACTTTAAATATTTGTGTATTTGCTAATATCTTAATTACATTTTTAACCAATGTTAGCGAAAAAAATTAGACAAATCAGTCTCATTTAAAGCAATAATTCTAAAATTTGAGCCAGTGACCTTCTTATTCTTTTCATTGTGAACACCTGACAAGTTCTTCCTACTAAGAATCTCAAATTATCTATACTAAATCCTAAGCTCTAACCAGAATCCATATCCATCGACCCATATTCCT
Organism: Peromyscus maniculatus bairdii; assembly: GCF_049852395.1. Classification (NCBI taxonomy): domain Eukaryota; kingdom Metazoa; phylum Chordata; class Mammalia; order Rodentia; family Cricetidae; genus Peromyscus; species Peromyscus maniculatus. Next base: position 25,359,753 of record NC_134869.1, on the reverse strand, counting down.
CTCTCCATCTCCATCCAGGCATATCCCTAGGTAGTTAACATTTAGTACGCTTTATGTGAGAAGTTAATCTTGAATGGCTAACAAAAGTCTTACTAGGCCATATCTTCCTTCACAATGGATAATTAAAGAACTTGTTCGGTACTTTAAAACCCTTGTAGCTTCAAATTATGGACTAAAATTCAAATTACTAGCATAAACATGTTTGGAGATGAATAAGAAAATGTTTCTTCTCTCAGTTTTTTCTAATGGCTTAGGAACCCAGAGTAATCTCACCAAGACTGAAGAACAGCACCAACTGTTCCCCTATAGATTTATAATTCTTATAGATGTTTATATTTAAGGCTGTTGGATAAGCATTGCCGTGATTGATAAAGTAGATTTTGTCATCAAATAGAGGCTGACATATTAATGGATCAGGAATCGCCTTGCCCTGCATTTCCTCAGCTGTCTTCACTAGACCAGAAAAAAAAAGAAGCATAAGGCAAATAAAAATCAATCACACAATATAATAGCTTCAGCAGTGTGAGCTCTTAAGAGAAAGGTCTTGACAATATTTCTGAAATATTTTCCTTCCTGCAAGTCCGATCGATTTAAACTATTCCAGTGCAATCAACTTGCATTTGATCTACTCTGTTTTCTAGGCATTGAGCTCAATGCTAGAGAGATAAATCAGCGACTTCATTAGTCAAGGTTCTCTAGAGAAACAGAACTAATATAATATTTTACACACACACACACACACACAACACAAGTTTGGGATGGAGATTTATTTAAGGATTTGGTTTGTGTGATTATGGAGACAGGAAAGTCCAAAATTTTTGAAGTAGAGCAAAAGGCTGGAGACCCAGGGTAGAAATACAGGGGGAGAAAGTGTTCAGATAGTTTCCTAACAGAACTCTCTCTTCTTTGGGGAAAGTTTTTCCAAGACCTTCCACTGTTTAGACAAGATGACTTCATATTATGGAGGACACTCTACCCTACTGAGCATCTAGTGATCTATATGTTAAAATTTTAAATACCTTCAGAAAAAAATCTAGGATGATAGTTGGCCCAGTATCAGGGTACAATGATCTAGTGTAGGTGGCATATGAAACTGCTCATCACTGTGACCAATAACTTAAGTAGGGTAAAGAGAACTGAAAAGGGGACAGAGAGCTGATTGGACAGAGAAACTACATGTCCAAGGCCTGATGAAATAAATAGGAATGCAATTATTATGAGCACTGAAAACCATGTTAAGGAATTTGAGGACCCTTTGCCTTCCAAAGTGGACTGAAATTTTATTTCTCTGTCACTTCTGCCATCCATAAAGATGATTCAGCTTCTTAGTTTTGCTTCAGAGGATGATTTTTGTCAATTATCACAATCACAAATTCAATAAGACCAGCTTTCCAGTTGCAAGTCACCTGTTAATACTATGCTCCAAGTCAACAAAAGAACTCAACCAGCTGCCAAGGACAGTTAACAGCCAAGGACTTCAAACACCCAGCTACAAGTTAATAAAACAGCAGCAAATGCTTTTCAGCACTACTGTATTGTCAAGTCTGAATGAACACTTGAAAAGAGGGCTCCAGGATTATTTGCTGACGTTTTGTTTTGTGCAAAGCTAGGAACTGTTCAGCATCAGAAGATTTAAAGAAGATAAATACAGCTGTTTCTGCCAGCAGGGAACTTAGAATCCTATTGAATAACAGTTCTGGGTAATGATGGTGGGAAGTTATTGGACTTTGAAGACAATTAGAAGGGTTTAGCCCTTCTCGTGAGCAGACTGCCTGATGCAAAGATGCTATTGTATGTCAGGACTATGTCACATATGAAAGCACCAGGAAAGCCATTTTATATTAATTTTTTCATACAATGTATTTTGATCCTATTGTTTCCTCTCTCCCTTGGAAAGTCATTCCTGATCGCAAGGAGTATGTGGCATTTTATTCTTTATGCATAACTCTGAAGGCTGGATTTCAGAATAGGAGTTAGGACCTGCTCATTTCCAGCCAAGCTAATCTGATTGGGCAAAGGAGCAGAGCCAGAAAATTCACGAAGAAGGCTGGTCCATAGAAGTTCTTAGATAATGGTTCTCAGGAAAAAAAAAAAAAGTGGGAATCACCTTAGGCAGGGCTTGAAACTTTGTCTAATGCTTTTATTGCTATGATAGTTGACCCAAAGATCAGCTGAAATGGTCCATTTACAGTTACCACTTTCAAAGGAACTTTATTCACACTCAAACATCCTGACTTGTTCCTTTTGGACTTTTATAGAGATGTAGCTTAATAATGTTGATAACATATGCAAGCCTATCACAGCCCAGCCTTGTGCTTAGTGGCTGTTAGATAAGCAGGTGCACTACCTAAGAGAATGTCATGTCATGGGAACTATATCACTTGATGCTAACAGTATTTCCATGAATTGGAATGCATTTCTTTTTTTAAAAAAAAAATCTTTGTTTTTTTCCATTTAACCTTCATTACATGATTTTCTTCCGATTTCCTGGAGTGGGGATGGGAAGGGGGCGATCCTTGGAAGCTGTAACTAATGTGATATATAAGCCCACTTACATTATACACAAGTTAAACTGGACATATGTTGTTCTCCAGCTAGCTCACTGTGTGACTCTCATTTCTCAGTGCAAACTGGATTTTAATTTGACACGTGCAGTAGGAGGCTTTCTCTCCTAAGAGGAAATTTCCTGGCTCCACTATTTGAAAGCATCTGAAGTTCACAGCCCGAAACTTCCTCGAAATGGAATGAAGGGTTTTATCTGGAAGTGCCCTTGGAACTTAGAAAGGAATTTGTCAACGCTGAGTACTTGAAGGCAGTAATTAATGTCATGGTGCTTATGACAGTGTCAGACTAACTTTCTAAGCAAACTACGTTCAGCCTGAGGAGCTGCTTCATAATATGTGACTTTCTCGTACTCAGAAAGTAAAATGGGCACTGTGGCTTCATAGCCATACAGAACCTGAAATCAGGGTCACTACTCAGCCGAAAAGGCAAGTTAAATGGAATACTTTTACAGTGCTTAAGAACATAGTCATCAACTTGAATCAGCTGTCACAGTGAGCTCTCACATACTGCCCAATGTAGCAGCTGGAGAAGCTTCTTCATGCATTAATTGCTAGAAAAGCTTTGGGAATTTCAATAACTACACTAATATTCATGCAAGAGGGAATACTGTGAGTCCATAAAAATTTTCATATCGAGGTCAATAATACCTATCCTTTTATGTTTTATTCTAATCTTTCCATTATATAATAATGTTATGTTAAAATGAGTCATAACACATTTCTTGAACTTTTGCCTTCTGACATATGGGACTCTAATATTTCTCCTGTAGTCAGGCTTATCTTTGGGCCACTAGCTCATAAAAAAATGACATGGAGACTTATGTTAATTATGAATGTTCGGTTTTAGCTTAGGCTTTTTTGTAATGGATAGAGATTTATATTACAGTTTGGTTATGCAGTCCAAAATGACTTATAAAGTTGACAGATGCCTCTTACTTGTTCAAACACATAACAAAAAAATCACTTTTAACTGACTGTGCACACCATGTATTCCATACTTGTGTTAATGCAGATGTGTATGTTACCTTTGAAAGTTTATGTGTTTTCAGAGCAAGGGGAGCAGATACCAATGAAAATGAGTGACCCAGGTGATCCAGTCTCTCAGAATGCCTCTGTTGCAGTTTCCTCAGAATTGTACATCCAGAACAGCTTCGAGGCTGCTGGCTGAGATGGTCCAGCCTCACAGACTATTCCAATCAGGATGTCAGATAAGCCTTGCATCCTTCCATCACACTGAGACTGGACAACAGGTAGCTCTCCCAGAACTTGATCTTTATCTCAAATTTTTCAAGGTCCCCAAAAGAACCCATCACCCCCAGACAACAGGAAGTAATTTTAAGAACATGACACCCACATTCCCAAGAGGCAGGCTGGGTGGTTTTTGGTCATTTGAAGGATGTTTGTCATAGTTTAACAGGGCTTGGTCACACATTGTTATTGGTCATCGTTAAGGAGGAAACCAAACCAAGGAGATTAGATTTAGGATTATCTTTCTGAAGGGAAAATGTGGGATATAGTATAGAAATGATGGGATAAAAGCATAGATTGTTGAATCTACTTTTAGACAACCACTAGCTTCAAATATTTATATTGGTGTGGATTTGTGTATATTGATACAAATTTAAGATTATTTTTGTCATACTGTATATATGTATCTACACTTGTTTAAGGTATTATAACTCTGTAGCTCATTTTAAAAGGTTATGTAAAATTTTAGTCTTTGAAAGCTATTTAGGATATTAAAGAAATACAGGTTAGTAATTAGTCATCGATAACAATCAAACTTATAGTCATGTTAGGTATGTTTTCAAGGTCAAAGAATGATATACTTTAAATAGACAGATGGTCTTCAAATACTTCAAAGACCCACAGAATATGACATTTAAATTGTTTTACTAACATAAAGCTTTCTATGGCAATGAAACATGTCTGCTCATGGCAGTACCAATCTACTTCATGAAAGGATGATGGGCATCAAAGAACCTCTGTATAGAGTTTGCTTTCATTGTGGCAAAGCTAGGCATTTAGGCAAGAAACTGCCCTTGCCTCAGCTGCTGATAGTATGCTGTCCAAACTGGATAAGAAAGGTGCAAAAGAAAGTGACTGCTGAACGTTGCCAAAATGGGGTCGGACAGGCCTTCAAAAATTCCTGCTCCACAGAGAAATCTGTAAGATATTCTAGACCAATAGACTAAAGATGAATGCCCTGACATTACAGAGGAACTCTGGGGCAGCTATCCAGGCAACCAGATGTCTCTGTCATTTCATAGATTTGGAAGTTGCTTGCTCTGCACTTCCTGTTTACTCAGGTTATAGTGTATCATCCTGAGCTCTTTGATGGAGTTAAAGACTAAAAAGTTATAGTTATAGTTTTTGTTAGTTATGATAAAAGGTAAATTAGGTACAAAACCTTGGACTCACCAAAATAAGATTAACAATAGAATATTTTCTCTGAGTTTGCCAAATACAAATGAACTGGACATTGTGAATATAATCTTAACTGATAATTTTTTTTTACCATTTTATCATGTTAGAGTTAAAAACATTTCCTTTTTATTTAGACAAAGAAAATGTTGTGGAATTGTAGCTAGAGTTTTCCGGCCTTGCCCACAGTCAGGACAAATCTCTGTCACCCGCCAGTCCCACAGCCACTCAGACCCAACCAAGTAAACACAGAGACTTATATTGCTTACAAACTGTATGGCCGTGGCAGGCTTCTTGTTAACTGTTCTTATATCTTAAAGTAACGCATTTCTACAAATCTATACCTTGCCACGTGGCTCGTGGCTTACCAGCATCTTCACATGCTGCTTGTCCTGGCAGTGGCTGGCAGCGTCTCCTTCTGCCTTCCTGTTCTTTTATTTCTCCTCTGTTAGTCCCGCCTATACTTCCTGCCTAGCCACAACCAATCAGGTTTTATTTATTGACCAATCAGAGCAACTTGACATACAGACCATCTCCCAGTACAGCCAAGTGCAGACCATCTCAGACACCTGCACTCAGGCCCATGGTCCTAATCATCCTCTATGCAAACCTGCTGGGTAACGCCACAAGGAACCCAAGAAGGGCTCCCACAGGACATACATTAACATCCCACAGCATGGAATATTCCTTTACATCATGTGAGGATGTGTCACTGTGATTGGTGTAATAAAGAGCTAAATAGCCATTAGCTAGGAAGGAAGAGGTTAGGTGGGACTTTTAGGGACAGAGAGCTCTGGGAAGAAGAAAAGAGGAAGCAGTATGGGCAACACAGAGTAAAGGTAACCAAAAGAACGTAGATTAAAAGATATATATATATATATAGATATATATATATATATATATATATATATATATATTACTTTAAATTATAAGAACTAGTTAGGAACAAGTACAAGCTAAGGCCAAGCTTTCATAATTAATAATAAGCCTCTGTGTTGATTTTTGTGAGCTGGTGGCCCAAAGAAAAACCTGCCTACATCTCCCTTCAATGTGATGACAGGTTCAAAATGTCTTTTGAGGAGCTCCACCTGGGGCTTGGCCATGGATCTCTGCATCTACTTCCACCAGTCACTGGATGAGAGTTCTATCATGACAGTTAGGGTGTTTGGCCATCTGATCACCAGAGTAGGTCAGCTCAGGCACTCTGAACCATTACCAGAAGTCTATAGTGGATTCATCTTTGTGTATTCCTGGGGACCTCTCTAGCACTCTGCTTCTTCCTATTCCCGTGCATTTATCATGGTATCCTTTTCTTTGTTCTCCCATTCTGTTCTTAATCCAGCTGGGATCTCCCACTCCCCTAAACTCTCTTTCCCCCGACCCTTACCTTCCATTACCCACCCCTCACCCCCAGTTTGCTCATGTAGATCTCATCCATTTCTCAGTCGCTGTGTGATCTCTGTGTCTTTCTTAGGGTCCTCTTTACTAGATAGCCTTCCTGGAGTTGTGAATTGCAGTCTGGTTATTCTTTGCTTTATATCTAGTATCCACTTATGAGTGAGTATATACTGTGTTTGTCTTTCTGAGTCTGGGTTACCTCACTCAGGAGTCCAATGGATGAGAGAGAGGAGGGATTATATGAGCAAGAGATATTCAAGACCATGATTGGAAAAAGCACAGGGACAAATAGCCAAACTAGTGGAAACACATGAACTATGAACCAGTAGCTGAGGATTCCCCGTGGAACTGGACTAGGCCCTCTGGATAAGTGAGACAGTTGATTAGCTTGAACTGTTTAGGAGGCTCCCAGGCAGTAGGACCAGGACCTGTCCTTAGTGCATGAGCTGGCTTTTTGGAGCCTGGGGCCTATGCTGAGACACTTTGCTCAGCCTTGGTGCAGGGAGGAGGGGACTGGACCTGCCTCAACTAAATGTACCAGGCTGGTCTGATTCCCCAGGGGAGACCTTGCCTTGGAGGAGGTGAAAATGGGTGGGGGGTGGATTGGGGAGGAAGGCTGGGGGGTGGGAGGAGGGAGGACAGAGGAATCCATGGATGATATGTAAAATGACTAGAAAATCTCTTATATAAAATAAAAAAAAGAAAAGAAAAGAAATGCCTTTTCAGAAGTGTGAGTCACTCAGTAGGGAACAGCCTGATGGTTTTTTTTTCTCTTAGTCTTCCTAGGATCCAGAACAGTAAGGAATGCATTAATTTTCATTATAAATTACCCAGTCTCAGGTAGTTTGTTATAGCAATGGAAACCTGTCTGTGAAAACAATGGCTCAGGTTCATCCAATACTGTGCTTCCACTCATCATGAAATGCATTGGAAATGATCATCTCTCATTTCTTCCTAATTATCCATGAGTAGTAGTTTATTGCTAAGTTTTTGTTTAATTTAGCATACAAACTAATAGATTTTATCATGGCATTTGCATACACCCATACAGCTTTGTTCTGTTTGATCCTCTTGTCTCCCTCTTCCTCTCTACTTCCATCCCTTCTGCCTTAAGTGGTACCCTTCCCACTGTAACATGTTATGTACTCTGGTACTTTTCCTAAAACCTGTTTTTAACCTTCTAGTTCCATGATGTCTTCCCATACTGGATTTTACATTAGCATGTGCATGTAAAAGTCATTTTACATTAGCATGTGCATGTAAAAAGCATGTGAGAGAGAACATGTATTATTTGTCTTTAGGAGTCTAGAAAGCCTCACTGACGATAATCCCCACAACCATCCTTTTGCCTACAATTTTCGTTATTTTTTAGTAATGAAATAAAATTCCATTGTGCACATATAACCCCATGGCCCCTTATTCAGTTGATGGAGGTCTAGGCTGATTCTATTTCCCTATTGTTGTGAATAGAGAAACAATAAACATGGATGTACAACTGTCTCTGTAGACAGACAGACTCCTTTGAATATGTGCCCAAGAGTGATATAGCTGGATCGCATTGTAGTTTTAATTTTACCCTTCTGAGAAAGCTGCACACCAATTTCTGTAACAGTGACACCAGAGAAAAAAACAATATATATATAAACCGTATCCTCTCTGATGCCTATAGATTTCTCTGTAAGCTCCTTACTGGTTATTAATTTACTTCTTTACATCAAGACTTTAAAGGTTCACTAGTTTATAAATAAAAGAGACTGAGAAGTGGCTATTTCTGTTTTTGACAATGCGCACATTTTAATCTTAGAATACTTGAAGAGTATAAAGAAGAAATAATCACTTTACAACCTGTAGTAACTAATGCCATGCAATCTCTACAATAGCATTTAATATTACCAGATCGCAAATGCTTTTTGTCCATTTCCCATTGGCCAAGAATGATGTTGTCATGCCATCTGAATGAAACGGCATTGCTGCTGTCTGACCCCTTGCTAGGACGGCTTCTGTTTTCTTGCTCACAGCTGGTGGATTAGATACAATCTTGACTCCTTTTGGAGAAAAGACAAGTTTTACAATTGATTGCCAGTAACAAAACAATTATTTGCTATTTATCATTCTATAATACAGTTTTAGTGTACTATTATGCATGCTAGTACAGTTTGAATTTATCTTTAGAACAAAGCAGTGTTTTTAACTTCTGTCAGCCTTAAGAAAAGAGGAATCATGTTTCTGATTATCTTTTATAGTTCTCACTAAATCTAGAAGATATTCTTAATAGACTGATAATCGTTAAGTATGTTTATTCATTAGATTACAGCAGATATATTTTTTTGCGAAATTTCTGGTAAGTCTCTTAATGGCCTCAAATGATAGCCACATTTTCTTGTCATTTCTTTTAGTTTCTGTAGACTTCTGAAGTGCTTCACGGTCTGAAATTTAACCTTCAAAAATTAAAACAATGTTAAAACGTCTCTGCTTCAGAGTCGCGGATCTAATCTGCCTCTTTAACTCTAGCCTTTATGTCCTTGGACGCCCTTTATAGCAACATTTAGTTCACAATTTCTACTATGTCTACTCATGTTTCAGAGGACAATGCATGTGTGTTCCAACACTTCCTGGAGGCAATTTCTCTAAACTATCTCAACTAGTGTTTTGTGGTCTACTCATCCTTACAGAACGAAGCTGTTCAAGTGCGACACTCCAAAGTGTGTAACTATTTGTAAGCAAATATATCACGGGACTGGCGTTTTACAATTCATCAGTTCATAACAGCTAAGCAGTAATAAAGCCACTGTGCTTACCCAGCACAGGATCATAACCGGGCATATATTTAGCAAGTTTCAAGGAGACTATAATTGGATGCTACTGCAATCCCAATAGAAAAGAAATTCACTTGCAATTTCATTAAAACTCTTTCTACAAGTTATTCTCCTTTCTGGTGACTTTTGATACAGTTTTCCCATGCTGTTATTCTTCATTTGAAAGTAAAAGCATATTCATAGACATATTGTTATAAAACATAAATAAAATTACTTACAAAATTGTGCTTAGAGTGATTATATGTGCGTGCATGTGTATATATGCATACATGTTTGTGTTCATATATGAGTGCCTGTACATGTATACCACACAGATAGAGGCCAAAGATGGACTGTGAGTATCATTCCTCAGGTCTCACTAGGACCTGAGGCTTATAAATAGACTAGGTGCACAGGCCAGTGAGCTTCAGGGATCCTCCTGCCTTTGTTTCCCCAATACTGAGATTATAAATTCCTGCCACTCTGGCCAGCTTCTTACATGGATTCTGGAAATCAAATTCAGGTCATCATGCTTGTACGGCAAACAATTTACCAACTGAGTTATCTTTCTAATCCAGGTTGTCTTTTTTTATATTAATTTATCTATTTGACCTCCTGACTGCAGTTTCTACTCCCTCCTCTCTTCCCCCTCCCTCCCACAACCTCCGCCCCCACCCCCCCCCACCCCCGCAATCCATTCCTCCTCCATTTCTATTCAGAAAAGGGCAGGCCTCCCATGGATATCAAGAAAACATGGCGTATCTGTAGCTGAAAGTTTTTCTGTTCTCACCTGGTTCCTACGGTCCCACAGTCGTATAGCCGCTCAGACCCAAATGAACACACAGAGGCTTAATATTAATTAAAACTGCTCAGCCATCAGCTCAGGCTATCTACTGACGAGCTCTTACATTTAAACTCAGCCCATTTCTGTTAATCTATATGTTGCCACATGTTCTGTGGCTTTACCTGTGTGCCATTACATGCTCCTTCCTGGATGGCAGGCTGATGCTCCTCACTCAGTCTTCTTCTTCCCAGAGTTCTTATTCTGCTTATCCTGCCTATACTTCCTGCCTGGCTACTGGCCAGTCAGCATTTTATTTATCCATCAATCAGAGCAACACATTCACAGCATACAGAACATCCCACAGCATGTATCAAGTTCAATAAGACTAAACACTTCCCCTTGTATTAAGGCCTGGCAAGGCAACCCAGAATAAGAAATAGGTTCCCAAAAGCCAGCAACAGAGTCAGAGCCAGCCCCAGCTCCCACTGTTAGGAGTCCCACAAGAAGACCAAGCTACACAACTGTAACATATGTGCAGAGGGCCTAGGTCAGTCCCATGTAGGCTCCCTGGTTGTCAGTTCAGTCTCTGTGAGCCCCTGTGAACCCAGGTTAGTTGATTCTGTTGGTGTTCTTATGATATCCTTGACTCCTCTGGCTCCTACAATTCTCCCTCCCTCTCTTCCCCAAGCTCAGCATAATGTTTGGCTGTGAGTCTGTGTATCTGTTTCCATCACTTACTGGGTGAAATCAAGTCTCTCTGATGACTATTGAAATAGGCACCACTCTATGAGTATAGCAGAATATCCTTAGGCATCATTATTACATTGACAATTTCTTTCTTCATTCATGTTTGCTTCTATCCTAGATCTCTGGGCCATTCAGCCGCTGGGTCCTGGTGTCCCAGGTAATGTCAGGGGTGCGCTCACTCTCTAGGCATGGGTCTGGACCAGTCTTTGGTTGGCCACTCCCACAATCTCTGTGCCACCCTTACCCCAGCCCATCAGGTAGAAGACTCTGTAGGTCAAAGGTTATGTGGCTGGGTTGGTTTCCCAATCCCTCTACTGGAAGTTTTGCCTGGTCACAGGCAATGTGACCAGTTCAGGCTACCGTATCCCCTATTGCTAGGAGTTTTAGCTAGGGTCATCTTTATAGATTCCTGGGGTTTCCCCCTGTACCAGGTTTCTACCTAACCTTGAAATGCACCCCCATTCCAGTTAACTCTTTCAGTACTCTCCCCCTCCACCACCCAACCTAATCCCTCCTGTTCCCATACCCACCCTCCCCCAGTCCAGCCACGAAATCTCTTTTATTTTTTTTCTCTCAGTGAGATCTGAGTGTCTGACTCTCCATGAGTCTAATCCTCTCTGGAGCTGTGGATTGTGGCATGGTTCTCCTTTACCTTTAGGTTGACTCTTTTTAACCAAGTAACAAATGATTCTTACCTAAGGGCTTGTGAAACCTACTCATGTTTATTTATTCTTATGGCTAGTTGTCTTTGAGTCATCTGTTAATAAATTAACTTAACAACAAGCTTGTAAGGAGGGTGTGTTTCTGTGCAGCAAAGCACCAGGACAGCCTACTTGCCTCCTCACTCTTCTCTGCCACCCCGTGGCAACCACTACTCTGTTGCTAGAGTTTTCTTGCTTTGCCCACAGTCAGGACAAATCTTTGTCACCTGCCACTCCCACAGCCCCTCAGACCCAACCAAGTAAACACAGAGACTTATATTGCTTACAAACTGTATGGCCGTGGCAGGCTTCTTGCTAACTGTTCTTATAGCTTAAATTAATCCATTTCCACAAATCTATACCTTGCCAGGTGGCTCGTGGCTTACCGGCATCTTCACATGCTGTTTGTCATGGCGGCGGCTCGCAGTGACTCCTTCCACCTTCCTGTTCTCTCTGTAAGTCCCGCCTATACTTCCTGCCTGGCCACTGGCCAATCAGTGTTTTATTTATTGACCAATCAGAGCAATTTGACATACAGACCATCCCACAGCACTACTCTCCTCCAAACTTTTGTGAAATAATTGTTTTAGCCTCCACAGTGAGACTAAGCATTGCTTGTCTCTTTGTGCGTGGACTACTTTGTGTAGCAATATCTACTTTCATTCATGTTGTCTCAAATGACAGGATTTTATTCTTCTTTATGGCTGACTAGTATTTTTCAGCCTGTATTTGCAACATTTCCTTGATCTATTCATTATGTAGTAGAAATGTAGGTTGTTTCTGTTTCTTGGCTACTGTGACTAAGGCGACAATAAACGTGGGATGCACATATCTCTTTGACATACTCACTTTGTAGCTTTGGATAACACTGTGCTCAGTAGCAGCATTGCTGGATCATGTGCTTATTCTATTTTTAATGTTTTGAGGAATCCCCACACTGTTTTTTCATAGTGGCTGTAATATCATACATCTCCACCAATAATGTTCAAGACTTCCAATTCTCTACATTTTCATTAACACTTTTAGCTTTTTAAAAATACTAATTCTGGGCTGGGCAGTGGTGGCGCACGCCTTTAATCCCAGCACTCGGGAGGCAGAGCCAGGTGGATCTCTGTGAGTTCGAGGCCAGCCTGGTCTACAGAGTGAGATCCAGGGACAGACACCAAAACTACACAGAGAAATCCTGTATTAAAAAAAAAAAACAAAAAAACCACTAATTCTGTTCTATTTCCCCTTCACAGTGAGATCATGTTTCCCCCCTTGAGCCCTCCTTGTTACAGCTTCTCTGGGTCTGTGAATTATAGCATGGTTATCCTTTACTTTACAGCTAATATCTACTTATGAGTGAGTACATACCATGTTTTTCTTTCTGGGTCTGGGTTACCTCACTCAGGATATTTTCTAGTTCTATCTATTTGCCTGTAAATTTCATGACGTTATTGTATTTAACAGCTGAGTAAATGTGTAACTGCACCACATTTTCCTTATTCATTCTTCGGTTAAGGGACATCTAGTCTGGATAGGAGGGGTGGGAATGGGAATAGGAGGGATCATGAGGTGGGGGTAGATGGAGGGTAAATGGAGGGAGAGAGTACTGAGAGAGACAACTGGAATCTGAGTACAAGCTAGAAACCTAGAGAGAAAGTATTAATTCTTACTAGAGGTGATATCTCATTGAGAATTTGGTTTGTCTCCCTGGTGATTACTGATGTTCAATGGTTTTCCATATATTTGTTGATCTAGTTTAGGTCAGCTGCATGTTTAAATCAGGGCCGTTGCTTCAGTGTTTTGCTGTGCTCACTCTTGCTATTTCTGGTCTCCTCCTCGTATCCCATTCCCCCTCTGTTGTGACTTTTTCCATTTTCTGAAATACTCTATATTGACCCTTTGTTGGATACACTTTCTCCTGTTATGATAGGTTGTCTCTTCATCATATGATTTCTTAACATTTAAATGCAAAGTTTGCAATGTTCTTTAAAATGTTGTGTTCTTCAAAAAAAGTTTCTAGATGACTACAGTGGTTTCAATGAAAATGGTCCCCATAGGGAGTAACACTATTTGAAAAGATTAAGACATTTGTCCTTGTTGGAGTAGGTGTGATCTTGTTGGATGAAGTATGTCACTGGGGGTGGGCTTTGAGGTTTCGAAAGGCTCGGCCAGGCCCAGATGCTTTTTGCTCTTTCTACTACCTGCAGATCAGGATATAGAACTCTTCAGCTACCATGTCTTTGAGAGTGCCAGCATGATTCCAGCCATGAAGATAATGGACTAAACCTCTGAAACTGTAAGCAAGCCCCAATTAAATGCTTTCCTTTATAAGAGATGCCATTGTCATGGTGTCTCTTCACAGCTACTTGTTATGTTAGTTTAAGTCATGAATATGGCCATATCATGAACAGAGAGGTCTCTGACAGGTACCAGCTTTAGCTAGCACTACATCTCAATTTTTTTTTTTTTGGATTGCATACATTTGACTCAGATTGGAAAGATTTTCTGTCAGATGCATTCTCAGAGTTTTTAGAAATGAGCTAGTCACCCACTGGCTTTCTGCTTCAATTTTCTGCCTGAGTGTTTTGTGAATTGCCATACACAGTTCCTGTGGCTCTCATCTCTCAGGAGAACTAATCAGGATTGCATAATAACTATACTACTGTCTTCCAAGGACAGAGTCCTCTGCCTGAGTCATGTTCAAAACACCAGCATGTGTACCACCAAGTAGAGGTCTGCTCAACTCAGATCTTTTGAGAAGAACCAAAGATAGTGGCATGCTCTGCTTGCTCAGAATGAATCATCTCAAGTCTCTAATTCTTAAAGAGGAGGGTGGTGGCACACACATTTAATCCTAGCACTCGGGAGATAGAGGAAAAAAGATCTGGAGGAGGAGTTTGAGGCCAGCCTGGTCTACAGAGAGAGTTCCAGGACAGCCTGGGATATACAGAGAAATTCCTGTCTCAAAAAACCAAAATAATGATGATAATGATAATGATAATGATAATGATGAAAACAATAAATAGAATTAAAATGGCAACATAGCCAGCTCTGGAGCTTCCAGCTAGAGGGCGCTGGCCTCTCACTTTAGAAGAATGAGTTTATATGGACAAATGCAAAAACATCATGGCATCTCCCCCTACGTACAGTGTTTGCAACTTCACTATCTCCTTAGTGTCAAGGAACATTGAAAATCCTTGTGTGCTTTTATCTTAACTAGCTCAGGAACACCCACATTCCCAGTGGCATTAAAACATATTTGCATTGCTGTTTCTGTATAGTTTGGTTGAAAAGTTGTTTTCTCAATTGACTTCTTCATATTATAATTAGTTAAAGAAAATTTAAGATAGTGGGCATTAGAAACTACGATTTCAATATGCATCACCTAGTAACTTGCAGATATGTATTATAAAGTCTACTTCCTATGGGATGACTGCATGAGAAAGGCATGGTCATGCACAGAGGTGTCTACTCCTGCTGAGCATGGTTTCTTTCATAGCCACTGTGTGGCTTATATAAATTCTTTTATTTAATGATGATAATGAAAAGCCTAAGTCTTGGTATCCTCGAAATATTGGTTCAAACACCTATGTTGCAAAGAGTCAAAAACAAAATGACCCATTCACAAAGTGTGATCTGAACACAGAGTTCTCAAAAAAAGAAACAAAAATAGCTTCGAAGTGTCTCAAAAATGTTTATTGTCTCTAGCAATCAGGGAAATGCAAATCAACACAACTCTGAGATTTCATCGTACCCCGGACAGAATGGCAAGTATCTACAGAACAACAGACAACAAACAATGAAGAGGATGTGGTGAAAGGAGAGCCTTCATTCACTGCTGGTGGCATTGCAAACTGGTCCAGCAACTCTGGAAGTCAGTGTGGAGAACCCTCAAACATCTCAGAGTAACTCTACCATACGACCCAGTCATATCACTTCTCAGCACATGCCCAAAGGACGCAGCATCCTCCTTCACAGATACTTGCTGCTCTATGTTTATTGCTGCTCTATTCATAATAGCTAGGAAATGGAAACAACCTAAATGTGCTTCAGCTGTTAAATGGATAAGAAAAATGGGGTACATACATATGGGATGCTATTCAGTTGCAAAAAAAAAAAAATGAAATTTGCAGGCAGCATACTGAGTGAGAAAACCCAGAACCAGGAAAATATTTCCCATGTTCCCTCTCATTTGTGGGCCATAGCTCCAAATCTTCAGATGTGAGCACATAACCTGAACTAACTATGGAAACTAGGAAAGTAAAAGAAGACCATAGGAGATATATGAGAGCAATAGAGAAAGGAATAGCAGGATGTAAGCGATTTGAAGAGGGAAATGGAAAAAAAAAAGAGGGGGCTTTAATTAGAGAGATATGTGGAAAAATATATAAGGACAGAAAAGGGTAAAATAGTAGTAAGGACATCTGAAAAAGTCACAAGTAATCATATTACTACCTATCTGCCTAAAATTATGTAAATATATATAAGTCTGTGTATACACATATATGTATACAATCACATGCACATGAATTGTACAGTTTAAATGAAAATTTTCTTCTGGGCTGACGGTGTTCTCCCCAGGTGCCACAGTAGTTCCAACACCAGGCATAGGAAGTCCCCTTTTGAATTGCTAGTCAAAGCTGGCCCTATTGCTGAAGACACCAGGCACTTCAGACTCCGGACCCCAAGGACCTGAGATGGGTCTAACCTGAAAGCCTTCTCCTTGAAGAGTAGCTTCCATGGTACCAGAAGGTGTCATGGAAACTTCCATGGGCAGAATACAAACAATAGCCCTATCAAAACATGACACCTACAAACTTCAACAACCCTAAGTGTGCAATAGTGGTACACATGCCTTGGCAAATAGCTCTTTCATTGGACTTAAGGCCCACCCAACAAGAAGGAGACCGTGCCTGGTAGTGGAAACCTAGCCAGCTACCTAGAGCTAGTGGAGTCATGGATCTTGAAGAAGCTACAACTGCCACTTTATTAAATCAGCATAACTCCTGACTTTATTCTGAATGTTTATCTTTATACCTACAGATAAGTGGAGCTCTCCCCTCACCCCATTCAAAAAAATTTCTCTTTGTAGCAGATGGGGGCCATTACAGAAAACCACAACTAATCAAAATGAAGAGCCCAAGAGATTTCATGGTGCCCAGTCCAGTCTGACTCCTGCTTCTAAGGTTCAAGGATCATTGCAGAAGAGAGGATGAAAGATTGTAAGAGCCAGAGGATCAGGAAGTTTTCTGTGAGATTGTGTCTCCTAAAAACATCAGAGGGGCTACACTCATGAATTCCTACCAACATGGCAGCCTAAACAAGACCTGAACAATGATGACACCAGTGAGCTTAACAGCATGGAAAAGGGAAAGCTCGCAGGGCCTCAGCCCTACTCACAGTTGCAGGGCAACTGTGGGATGCCAAGAAAAAGAGAACTGGTCTTCACAAAACAAGTGCCCTCATTGGTTATCCAGTGCCAAGTGGTCAGCTTGGATGTAATATATATACATATATATATATATATATATATATATATATATATATACAGCTAAAATTTGTGGACTGAACAGGTTGTACTTTTAATATGTTATATATGTACATATATAAATATAAACAATTAAAGAATAGAAGGTCATAAATTTGAGAGAAAGCAAGGGGGCATCATAGGAGGGATAGGGAGGAAGAAAAGGAAAGGATAAAATGACATGATTATATTAAAATCTCAAAAATAAAACATTATTAAAAATCTCATATACAGAGCTACTTATATATGATGCTACCTTAGACTGTTAAAAATATTCCCTGGTAATCATTCTCCTTGTAGGGATAGCAAAAACTGCTTAGTGGGTTGCTAGAGATTAAAGTAAGTACTTGTGTTTCATTTGTGCCTGGCACACAGGTCATAATTACTGACTTTGTCCTCACCATCAACAGCAGAACCAGGAGAAGCTATTCCTGCCTGGAGCTACTTATATGCATCTTTATACCATGATTATCTTGCACACATTCCCACTTCTCTTTGGATGAAGGAACCAAGGTCCAAGATAAACTGATGACTGGTGTGTGTGTGTGTGTGTGTGTGTGTGTGTGTGTGTGTGTGTGTGTGTGTGTGTGTGTGTGTGTTTTGGAGCTATATATGTCCAAGTGGAGTTCCCACTCTTTCCATTAATTTATACATATACATTATAATTTGTGCTGATATAGGGGTTGCATTTTTCTTCACCCCAAACAACTTGGGTACATCTTTGCTCACACAAATTACCAAAGCGGGTGATTCATTTGGGTAGAACAATATTTTTGTGCCATTGAAATGGAGATAAACACACAGCACAATAGAGTTGTGCCAATAAGGTACTGAATTCACACACGTATGGACATATGCACATATCCATAGCAATAATGTTAATAATATGATTTAATCTTGAACATCAAGTACTATGTTAAGTTTTTAAAGTAGTAAGAAAGACTAATGACTCAGATATCTTTCTTTTCCTGTAACTTTTTTAGTCTTGCCAGTTTTTAACTTTCTGTACAGACTTGTATTTCCCTAGAGGATCCGTCTGTACAATTAGGATGTTCTACTTTGTTGAAAAAATAAAAGAGTATTATATAACTGTGGCCTCATTTATATAACAAGGGTTGCTGTGGTTTGTGTTTAACACAGGACAGAGCTTCGAGAAAGTTTTTTAGAAAATGTAGCAGGCATTGTACCAGCTAAAACAGAGCAAATTTGGATGTATCCCATCTTCCTGCCAGGGATTAGTCAGCATTATTACACCTTTCTGAGAAATACAGATTAAGATATGCAAGCAGTGTTTAATGGCATTGGCAATGGTAGCTGCAATGTTATAGTCACCTGTCCAAAAATAGTTGGATATTTTCAAAATTTTATATTTTATTTTTCATGTATACATTCCACCAACATAATGTAAAAGATTAGTGGATAAGTAAGAGACAAAAGATTGCTTATATTTATTTCATGCCAGGAGAGAGCAATGTAAAAACTTTGACTTCATTTATATATTGGTTAATTTAATTTTAGTGTGTGTGTGTGTGTGTGTGTGTGTGTGTGTGTGTGTGTGCGTGTGTCTGTGTGCACATGTCTGTGTGCATGTGCAAACACTTTCTGACAATTCCAAGAATACAGGCACAAGGAGACATGACAGGAATCTTTTTTTGCTAATCTTTGCCAAGTCCACTCTGACAGGACAACTGGTAAACCTACAGCCAGGAGGTATGCCTTTCAGCTCTCCTGAAGGTATGCTAACTGCTTTGTCAAGCTTTCTGTAAACTTTGCTACTTCAGTACTTACCTAGAGACCACCACCAAAGTCATCAGAGAACACTAAAAATATTTAATTAAGGCATGTAACATTAAATCAAACTATCTTGCAAAGGACTTTGTTTGAAATGAGAAGCACCTCATCCCACCCCCATTTCTTACTTTAAAAAGCTCAATGGCCTCGTTCTTACTATGGAAATCCATGCTTTAAAATAACGTCTTCTGAAGCTCTCTGAAGTATAGAAGAAGATGCACACATTTATATTTGTGTAAAATATTTCTTCCTGCTTTTTTGATGTTGACACAAAACTGAAAAACAGTTCTAAACATGGAGTTCACAGCTAACTTTGAACAAACTTGTAGTTTGTCATTTGTATCTACAAGTTCAAATCTACCACTCCCTATCTGTGATGTTGAGTAAAGTTCTTGCCTTTCTTACATCATGGTTTATTTTGGTATTCTTTTATTTAGTAAGAAAAATAGCAACATAAGCTACCACCTTAATTTATAAAGAACGTAAGTCAGTTTATTGAAGGGTTTTAATAAAGTAAATAAACCGTATTATTCAATTAATGGTTGATTACAAGAAAAAGTATGAAATAGGGAAAGAGAGAGAACTTGGGCTTCAGTTCTTACATTTCCAGTTTAATCATGTGTAGAGGTTGGAGCAGCTGGAGAAAGGATGCTTTCTAAGGGGTGGAATGCTAAAAAGAATTAGGCAAGCACAAATGAATAAATATTTCAGAAGCTCATAAAAATTACATAACACCACCATGAAGTTTTAGTTGTGGGGCGATTTTAATTTCTCTGCCTTTGCTTTCTTCACAGAATGTCTCTTCCCTTTAAGGAAACAATTCTCTGAGATCATAATAATTTTTCAGTTGTAGAAACTAAGCTGAGGAGAGGGGAGCTAACTTTAAGAACCTACAATTATGCTAACTCACTCTTCCAATGCCGGGCAGAATCATAACTACGTCTGTCCGACATCAGCGTCTCACGCCTCCTCCTCACAGACCGGTGCCAAAGGAATCCCCGAACATCCAGGTACTGTTTTCCTTTGCTCTGACGAATGCTGCAGCTTTGGTACCTCCTGTTTCTTCTCAACTGGAAAGGACATTTATTTCTACCCTGCTCATAGTTTATCTCCCTCTCCCTAGAACGCATATTCTACTATTAAATCTAAAGCTGTCTGGACAGGCTGTTACAACGCCTCATGGAGAGGAATGTTGACTGCTTCCTAACATGAAAAAGACCTAACTCAGGAAAAGGTATGACAGGTGGCTCCCTGACAACATTTTCTTCTGACACTACCAAATACTTTCTGTGTGCTGAGTGCTACAGCAAATGAATTTCTTAGTTCCTTTTCCTCTTCCTCTGCCTTTTTATGCAGTGAAGCTGCATTTCCATCTCCATTTGGAAATTTTGAGATTTACTTCTATGTTGACTTCCCATACAAATAATTCTGTAGGGAAATTGCAAGGAGGGGGTTCCCTATAGTCCCACCTAAAAAAAAAGTCAGTAAGAACACCTTAGCTTTTCTTTCAGATTATTTAAGTTGTTATGTAATAAATATATTGGATTCTTAGAGACAGGTTATATGCTGTTACTGCAGTGCTACCAGAGAACTGTAATATATAACTATAAGGGGCTGAACAGATTGCAAGGCTTCTGCTCAGTGTTCATCTAATCATATTTAATCCCTAGGACAGTCTTATAATAAAATAATATAATAAAGAGCATGAGTCTGAGCAATATAATTTAACAAAGATTTAGAGAAATGAAGAAGTGATTTGAGGTTTCAAATACTGCCTTAATAGAAAGTTTTCAAGAATGTTTTTATTCAATAGTATTTTCAAGGGGAAATTCCATGTATCAACAGATGGATTAGTGGTACATTGGCTGAGTAAGGTATTGTCCTAGTGCTAGAAATAGTCCAGACAAGAGAAGAGACACAATCCCTGGATTCAAGGAGCTACTTATCTGTTGTGGAATATTAGTTAAAGATGTGTTACATTCTTTTATGCTGTGAAATATTTGTTTAATGATGCAAAGGTGTGTTGCATTTGTTTAACTCTGTAAAGCTGTGTTACTTTGCCTGCCTACAACACCTGATGGTCTAATAAAGAGCTAAATGGCCAATAACTAGGCAACAGAAAGGATAGGTGGGGCTGGCAGGCTGAGAGAATAAACAGAAGGAGAAAAAGAGGAGATTGAGGAGCAAGAAAAAGGAGAAAGAGAGGAGGACCCTGGGGCCAGCCACCCAGCTACACAACCAACCATGGAGTGAGAAGTAAAGAAAAGTGTATATAATAAATAAGGATAAAAGCCCAGAGGCAAAAGGTAGACAGGATAATTAAGAAAGGCTTGCTAGAAACAAGCCAAGCTAGGGCCAGGCATTCATAGGAAAGAATAAGTCTCCGTGTATTTATCTGGGAGGGCAGGCTCCCAAAGAGTAAAGAGCAAAGAGTCAAAAAAAAAAAAATCCAACTACACTCATTGGTGAAGATGACAGACATTTAAAAATCACAATTAGGCTTGGAGACATAGTTCAGTCGTTAAAGTGCTTACCATATAAGCAGATGGACCTGAATCTGAATTCCCAGCACTCACCTGAAAAGATAAGCATGGTGGCACACACCTGTGATCTCAGTGTTGAGAAAACAAAAATAAAAGGATTCCTGTGGTTTACTCTCAGGCAGTCTGTTTGGTCAATTGGTGAGCTCCATTTTCGGTGAGAAACACTGTTTCAAAAAATAAGCCAGAGAACAACTAAGTAAGATATTTAACATCAGTCTCTGGTCTCCACACAGGCATGCACGCATATGCACACGCACATGGACACACACATGTGAATAAACACACACACACACACACACACACACACACACACACACACACAGGAATGACAGTTAATGAGGTGTGCCTGGTATAGGTAGGTGTTCAAGGAGGACCATATAGAGAAACAGAAGTCCAATTTCTACTCCACCCTCAACCCAAATAAGAGGAAGGGTCTTTCATGTCAACAAATTAAATTTCAAATATTTTTAATGCCAAATGTAATGTTATTATAAATTATAATATGCAAAATACATATATGCAATGATATTGATAAGTTTTTTGCACCCTGATAGGCCTCTCTACCAACACAGCAATCCAAATCAGACCAAATTAAGAAAAGGCCAGGTTTAATGGGTAAAGCATTCCCGAGTGATTTCCCGGCCCCTGAAGAGAGGAGACAGGGATGAGAGACTGGAAGAACCACATGTCTGTTTTCTTGGATGCAGCTTATATACCCTATGGGAGTGGTCTTGAGCCTCTCTGGAAGAGGAGCTGTGTTTGGTGGGCTTTGAAGGGGCGGGTTTAGGGAAAGAGATGGGGGAGGGGAGTTGAGGCAGATCTTCCACCAGAAAAGATATAACATGGAAAATCAATATAGGAACTCTGGAGCTTGTTGTACTTCCATTGAAAATGATTTCTTTTCTAAAAGTTGCTTGATTTGGGTAAAGTGACCATGACCATTTGGAAACCTACTATTGTAGAAGCTTCCTAAAACATGAGCATAGAGGCACATGTTTTGATGTCCCAGAATGAAGTAGTCACCTTGTTTTCTGTTGTGATTTAACTCCTCTTATCACTGAGAGAGGAGTTTACTACACTCTAGGTTTTGTAGACTGAATACAAAATAAACTGCTTAATCATCATGACCACGTTTGCATATTGGGTATTTTTAACTCTTGAAACTTTCTGAAATTTCAAGTTAGAAGCAGGTTTTATCAGTGGTATCAAGTGGTTCACTTGAGATGTGAGAGCCTTTGACAGTTGATGATGTATAGCATCGAGAATCCAAACAAGGCAAGAGTTGAAGCTTAAGAAAGCTGAGATCATCAAACCTTGAAAGACCAATATTCCAGAAAAAGAAGAGATTAAAGGGAAGTGAGAACAATATTTGTTCCTCTCTTTTCTTTTGGACTTTTGCTGGCTTTGTATGGTGTGTGTGTGTGTGTGTGTGTGTGTGTGTGTGTGTGTGTGTGTGTGTTTTCACTTGGAAAGCAAAGGATGGGATTGCGAAACAATGACAGAAAAATACATATTTATATAAACAGAATTTTATCAGCTGGTGAATCTAAGGGGGAAAATGTGAGTTTGGGATATTCTAAGTTTAAAAAAAGGCTTAGAAAAGGCCTAGAATTTGGGAGGTAAAGTCTCTGTGTTGCTATACCTTATCTCAGAATAAAAATTTCAAGAAGATTAAAAGGAATATACCTCAACATAATAAAGGCAATATACATCAATCTCCACAGCCAATTTCATGCTAAATGGAGAAAAATTCAGACAATTTCCACTAAAATCAGGACCAAGACCAAGTATGTCTACTGCCTACTTTTGTTCAATATAGTCTTAAAAGCCATTTGGAAACCTACTCTTGTAGAAGCTTCCTACAACATGCATGTATATGTATATGAAAGGAGTTGAAATGGAGTTACCCTATAAAAAGGATAATGTCTGTACCAGATAACATAGTCTATCAAACAAAAAGTCCCATGCTAGGTGTGGGATGCTTCTTCTGTGAGTTGTTTGTCAGTGGGGTTTCGTAGGTCTCCCAAACATTGTAAGTTATTGCCATTGCTCTTGGCTGTCCTACAAAACTTGGTGGTAAGACTGTATTGCTGAAGACAACACATACTTGACTCATAGGACATGGGGAAATCAAGCTGGCATTTCATCCTTATTGGTTAGCTTTCATAGTCCTAGAAAGGATACACCAGAAAAGTAACCAACAGTCTTACTCAGCTATGAACATTATGCACTACAATAATGACTGGCTTGACAAGATATGCCCAATGGTACAACGATGGCATGAATGTGATTGGAATAACCAGCAACTTTCTGCTTGAAGTTAAGGCCTGCTTGACGAGAGGGAAGTCATGCTTGGTATAATTAACCAATCCAAAAGTCCATGATTCCCTTGTCATAGGGGAAAACCTAATACTATTATTTGCTAAATGGAAACTGTGACAAAGTACTCCACCCCCATCCCACTTTTCGTC
The DNA here is from genome assembly GCF_049852395.1 of Peromyscus maniculatus bairdii. Classification (NCBI taxonomy): domain Eukaryota; kingdom Metazoa; phylum Chordata; class Mammalia; order Rodentia; family Cricetidae; genus Peromyscus; species Peromyscus maniculatus. Next base: position 25,336,020 of record NC_134869.1, on the reverse strand, counting down.
TTTATACCCAGATCTACCCTCATCAGAGAAGCTTCTTTTTCAAGTATATGAGGAGGAATACAGAGGCCCATCGCTGCTCAATATGTAAAGAGTAAGAGACTGTAAAGTGATCAGCTCTAAATGAGACACCTATAGCAGACTCTTTGCCCCAAGACACAGATATTATCATCCAAAAGGTGGCAGTAAAGCTGGGAGCAGAAGTGGCCTTCCTCGAGGAAGAGCACACCAGCTGGTTGCCCAGTGCCAAAAGATCGGTCCTGAAACCGATACAAATACATACAAGTAACGTTATAGGAACTAAACAAGATCAAGATCTGTATCTATATCTACATCTATATCTCTATATACACACATATAATAACAATTAGTGAAAAAAAGCAGCAATGAATTTGAAGGACAAATGGGACCTGTATATGGAAAGGCTTGGGGGGAGGAAAGGGAAGGGATGAATGATGTAATTATGTTATAGTCTCAGAAATAGAAAAGGAAAGCTAAAAACAAAATTTAAGATGTCAGAAAAGTTGTAAGAGCCAGAGGTCGTGGGCATTTTCAGTGAAACCGTGTTTGCAGGACATGAGAATGCCATTGCACACATGAAGCCACAGAGGTGGTGACGACGTGTTCAAGACAACGGGCAAGATCAAATCCGCAAAATCCCATCCTGGAAGTAGGAAGGCTTCATGAAGCCCTGCTCATAGCTCAGGAGCTACTGGCAAGTGCTAGTTACTAGGGGAACAAGAGTCGGTTTTCTTTAGGGATGTGAACCTGGGGAGGTTGCACATGCTCCAGTAGATGGTCCTATACCCAAGACCATACAGGCAGAACTAAGCCATCCCATAGAGCACATGAAGTTGGGAAGCCAAAGTGATTGGGGGATGGGGAAGGAATTGAATGAAGGGTGAATTGTGGGGGTGGATTTGACCAAAATATATTGCATACATGTATGAATAGCTCAAACACAAAAAAATAATTTAAGAACAGGATATACTGTTTCTAAATAGATTTGAAATTCAGGGTTTCTTAAGGGAAATTCTTTGCAAAGTTCAATTTATTAAAGATACAAGAGAAGGAAAATCTACATACATACATATCTATTAATTTAAAGTATTTCCCAGAGAAAACTCCAGGCATACACAGTATTTATTCCAAGCATTCAAAGAAATTATAGGATCAGTCTTACACTATTCTTCCAGTTCCTCGAGCCTTGAAGAGGGGGATGTTGAGATCTCGTTTAGGGCCGAGCACTCAGCAGCTGCTTATTCTCAGCACTTAGTCCAGCTACACATTTCTACATTGGCCATGGTCTACCCCAAATAGAAACTTCTCCAACCAAGGCTGGGAGCAACATTAATCAGATTGTTGGCTCTCATTTTGGACTATCTTGAGTTCATTCCATACCCTTGAGGATTTCTTGGTGATGATATGATTCATGACTTTAACATGGTTGTTTTTTATTTGAAACACTTATAAAAGCATCCTTGGATTCTTTTTTAAAAGAATTTATGTATTTTTATTTGATGTGTATGGATATTTTGTCTACAATTATTCATGTGTATCACATGTGTACATGGTACCTGTGAAGGTCAGAAGAGGGCATCAGATTCTCTGGAAGTAGAGTTATAACAGTGTAAGATACCTTGTGGGTATTGAGAACTGAACCCAGGACTTCTCCAAGAGCAGCAAGTACTCTTAATTGCTGAACCATCGCTCCAACCCCTCCCCACCGCATCTTTTAGGTTCTTAAAGCGACATCACTCAGGAATCCCAGAACACATAATATTATGTTTGGAAAATACGAATAGAAATCTACTGGTCATTATTGGTATTAATATGCACATATATTTGAAAACATGTTTACATAATCATATATAAAAATAGTGGATTGGATTAAAGTCTTTATTTTAAGTGGGGAAAAAATGAATAAGTTCTAGCAAAGTTGTATCCTATGCTTCGATTTTTACACAACCCAAAGAGACTTTTAATTATGTGTGTATAGGAGACTCTAGGCAATGTGTGCTCTATAATATGGTGACTAGAAGGCACATATGGGTAATTACATTTACATTAATTAAAACCAAATAATAGTCATAAGTGACAGGGTCACTTTATACTACATTAACATATGCAGGCATAAGTTGTCAGTTTATAATTTCAAATTAAAAATCTAAACAAATGATAAATGCATAAAATTTTTATTTTAAATGAATCTCCTCCATCACACTAGCCACATGTTCAGTGCTCAGTATTCACATACAGCACCATCTGGGTCCTATTAGATCATTTCTGCCACCTTAGAAATTTCTATTTGACATTCCTGCCCAAGAAAATTCTGAGAGTTACACACTAAGCTCACAATATCAGGACTAGAGATAAGGATGAAGAGATTTTTATTAGTATTTCACTGTATGCTTTTGCCCATTGGGTCTTTTAAAACACATGTGACTAAGAAATTTTTAACTAGGTAAAGTCAAACTAAAATATGTTATTTGGATTCTACACTTAGGCTGTGGGGGTTTTTTGTTTGTTTTGTTTTGTTTTTGTTTTCATTTTTGTTGTTGTTGTATTATTTTTTTAAGCTTTGTTACAATACTTTCTCCTATTCTTTGTAGCCAAATATTTGGCAAGCTATTTAAGGTCTACCATTAAAATTTTAATTCTTATGAAGTAACAGGACAGGATGTGCACATGATAAAGAACTCAAATACTTGAAGGGTATGAAAACATGTAATTCAATTCGAGCCTCTCCTTTTAGGCTTGCCTTTTTTTTTTTTTTTTTTTTTTCTTCTTTATCACTCACAGCTGAACTCACAGAGATGCAGATGAATCTCTGCCTTCCAAATGCTAGGATTAAAGGCATGCCACTGTCTGACTTCTATGTTTAATATAGTGGCTGGCTTTTTCCTCTGATCCCCAGGCAAGCTTTATTTGTCAGAGCACAAATAAAATATCACCACAGACAACTTCAGGTGTGGGTCCTCTGTTCCACCTTGTTTGAGGCCAGGTCTCTCTGATTGTCATTGTGTGTGTGTAGCTTGAGTTTTCTGCCTTGCCCACAGTCAGGACAAATCTTTGTCACCCGCCAGTCCCACAGCCGCTCAGACCCAACCAAGTAAACACAGAGACTTATATTGCTTACAAACTGTATGGCCGTGGCAGGCTTCTTGCTAACTGTGCTTATAGCTTAAATTAGTCCATTTCCATAAATTTATACCTTGCCACGTGGCTGGTGGCTTACCGGCATCTTCACATGCTGCTGGTCATGGCAGCGGCTGCAGTCAGTCCTTCTGCCTTCCTGTCCTTTTATTTCTCCTCTCTGTTAGTCCCGCCTATCCTTCCTGCCTAGCCACAGCCGATCAGGTTTTATTTATTGATCAATCAGAACAACTTGACATACAGACCATCCCCCAGCACAGCCAAGTGCAGACCATCTCAGACACCTGCACTCAGGCCCATGGTCCTAATCATCCTCTATGCGGACCTGCTGGGTAACGCCACAAAGAACCCAAGAAGGGCTCCCACAGGACATACAGAACATCCCACAGCATGTGTGCATACAGCAGGCTAGCTGGCCCATAAGCCTTTGTGAATTCTCCTGTCCCCACATAACACCTTGCTTTAGGAACCCTAGGTTTGCAGATGTGTGTTACGGCACACTGCTTTAACATGGGTTTGGGGAATGTGTATTGGAGTCCTTGAGTTTGTACTTTAAGCATTTTACACACAGAGCCATCTCTAGCCGAAGATCATTCTTGCGTTACAAATTCCAATAACTGAGTGTCTGTCTAAGAGCCAATTTCCTGTTTTCTCCAAATCTCAGTCGTGAAGTTATTTGTCTGATATTTTCTGGAACGGCTTTTCAGCCAGAGCCAAGATTTAAATGAGTGCCGAGGATTTTCTAGAACAGACATTCATGAGCCATTTGTTGATCGTTTGCATTTAGCAGGTCAGAACCGCAGTTTGGGCTTCTAGATTAAAAAAATATCCAGAGTTCTTACCCATTGGTTTTCTCACAGATTGGCTCCATCTCATTTTAAGCTTGTATTCCCCATTGACCTGTTTCTCACTAACTGAGTCATCCCTCTGCTGGTGGTAGCAACATCACTGCCAATTTCTCCACTCCCACTGCAAGACTGGGAGGGTTAGGAACCCCTATCTTCTCAGCCGAAGATCTGTTTCATCAGTGAAAGTGTCAACCCTTTTCTGAAAAATGAGGTGTTAGATGCATCAGGGCCTTAGGAAGAAATGCAAATTATTTCTTGTTATTTTGCACATTTCTCTATGCACTACAGAAGAACTGAGCTCCATGAATACTCTGTTGCACGTACTAGTAGCTGAGGCAGTGATAGATTTATAAAACTTTCCTCAATGTACTCTAAGGCAAATTCTAAATGTGCTGCAATACTCATCTTAAAAGCTGAAATTTTTACGACAGATGCTTACCATAAGAGAGCACCAATACAATGAGAAAGAACATCTGAGAGTCAGTAAACAATCGTGGTCAGGATCCTATGGGGCTACTGATAAAATGATGTATTTTAAAACTTAATTTATGACCAAATGAATGGACAGGTACAGGTTGTTTAAAGGTTAGCAATTATACACCGTGGAGAACCTTCTGAGAAAATAAACTCACCTTATGTTTAAAACCTACAAAAATGAATAAATAGTGACATACTGCCAGGATCTACTCCTCACCGCTCCATCCCCAAGACAAGGAAAATTATGATTGCTTACTTAAGCATGGACAAAAACATTTTGAAAAATCTCAGATGGTTTACAATAAATTCTTATAAAGTTTCTAATGCATATGTATTATATATTATTATAAAGATTCATGTATATATTCCTACTTTGTATTTCTGGTTTCATTAAAAATGAACACAGAAAGAAAATATATCAAAAGAAAAATTAAACGGCGCATGAAATTTTTAAATTCTTGATTTAGAGGTTCACAAACTTTAACTGTGCTAACTGGAGAACTTAGTCAAATAAATATAATTTTATATATGTGACATATGTTCACACATTTGCACATTCATACACACACAGAGAGAGGTGGGGGGAAGGCGAGGCAGAGGGGGAGAGAGAGAGATCTTTTCTCTGATCTCACTAGTAGGTTTATAAGGAGACCCAGAAAACTAAAATTTTAATGACAATAAAGGGTACAGATGATTTTGGGGCCATATCTTGAGAAATAATAGTCCCAATCAACTAACATCATATATCATAATTTTATACTACCTTTTCCAACCATTTTACTATAAATATGGGCAAGATAGACAATTATTAGAAACCAGTAGGCATTTTTTTGTGTCTCAGCAAGCGTTTTGAACATGTAATTGTTTTGTTTTTATATGAATTTTGTTAAGAAGCTATCTCTCTTGATTCCTTTAAAAATGAATGGTGTTGGTGTTGGTGTTTTTCACTTAAATCTGACAAATACAGTGCTGTGGTTGTCTGTGGCTTTGCCACCCCACCCCCCAGTGGTGATGAGTGGAAATTGAAGGTTTAGTTCCTGACCACTGATCTCAACACTCTTAACTGTGACCCGCAAGTAACAGGGGTTTTGACATAAGGAACTGTCAACAAGAAAGGTCCTGAGTGTTGGTGAAGTTTATTGCCAGTGTAGAATCTTGTTTTATTTTGTTAACCCAGGGTCTTGTCATTTAGTCCATACCATTGACTAGTTGATGATCCTCCTACCTGTGTGCATCACAAGTTCTAGGATTACAGATCTGTGCCACTGGGCTCAGAAAGATCTGTCCTATATGGGGATTTGATATCTTTTGAAGCATTATTGCTCTGCTTCAAAGTAAGCAGTATTCTAGAATACTGAAGGTATAGTATTTTGCAGAATAACAAAATAATCAAAGAGAGGAAATTAAAGGAGTGTTATTAACAAAATGATTTCTTCCCTCAATGGGAATTAGTATTTTAAACTTGAAAAATAGTACATTGGCCGGGCGGTGGTGGCGCATGCCTTTAATCCCAGCACTTGGGAGGCAGAGGCACGCAGATCTCTGTGAGTTCGAGGCCAGCCTGAGCTATCAAGTGAGTTCCAGGAAAGGCGCAAAGCTACATAGAGAAACCCTGTCTCGAAAAACCAAAAAAAAAATAAAAAAATAAAAAAAAATTGTACATTGTTATACTTTGAGGTACAACACAGGGGAAGGTTTGCTTTATATACTTAGATCTCACATCCTCAGTTTCTTATTTATATATAGAAAGCAGTTTTATTGAAACATCCTAATTCACAAAATATAACAACTAGCAATAGAACATTCATATTAACTTAGATATCATGAACAATCAAGAGATTGAAAATATATGATAGATGTGCCAGGTACAGTGGTATGTGCCTGGTACAGTGGTACATGCCTATAGTTCCAACTGCCTAGGAGGTTCAGCAGGAAGACCAGGATTTGGAGCCTGCCTATGCAATGTAGTGAGAGTCCACTTTTTAAAAATAAACAATCATGTGGAAAGATGTATATGGGTTATATGAAAATGCTGTGCTAAATTTAAAAGGGAATTGAGCATCTGTGAGGTTTGGTATTTAGATGATCCTGTAACCATCACCATGGATATTAAAGAATAACCGTATGGGATGGGTGAGTAAAATAACATTAGCTTGTAATTGTTAAATTATGTTGCTGTTCAAAATTAAACTTCACTTCATACTATGATTGTCTTAGCTTGTAATAAATCTAAATTAATTTAATTTTATTTTATGTGCATTGCTGTTTGGCCTGCATATACATAAAGGTGTTGGGTTCCCTGAAACTGGAGTTACATATAACTGTGAGCTGCTATTTGGGTGCTGGTAATTGAACCCGGGTCCTCTAGAAAAGCAATCAGTGCTCTTAAACCACTGAGCCATCTCTCCAGCCCCATAATAAATCTTTTATTTACATATGAGAGCAATTTATTACACTAGTCCCTGCAACACATAACAAACTAAGTTAAATTTGAACTGCTAAGAAAGATTGAGTAAAAGAAATACAGTGCCTGAACACTGGCATACCAGAGGAGTAAAACATGAGATAGCAGAGCTAACCACAGATTTCCATGAGTCCTTAATTCTGCCCAAAGCTGAGTATGATGTTGTAAAAGGTTATAGTCTCATCCAGTCTTATACATGTTTACATATATGCGTATATAGGCTACATGCCGTGCTTGGAAGCATCCACGCTTACAATGAATTCTTCTTTCCCTGTAAATAATAATACCTAGAAAGTACTCAGCTAGTCCCTGTGCTTTTCCCACTTGGCAGAAAGAAGAGGCCAGTTCCTGCTTCCAGCCTGTTACCTGATGAGATCACCTCAAAGTGAGCACCAAAGTCCCTACAGATATTTGGAACAAGACGGTCTCATTTATCAAATAAAAATAGTAGTCTGTTTAGTGGCGTTTATTTTAATTTTTTTTAGAAAATTTATAGCTCCTATTTGTCTGAAGGAAATCTAAGTGCCACTTTTAGAGTCCAGGAAGTGAAGAACAGAAGCAGGTTCCCACCTAATCACAGTTAAGCTAAAACAATAGTAGAGTCTGCTTGTGTTGAGTCATGGAGAGCCTGTTTTGTTCTGTTTCAATGCATTCCCTAGGGAATACCTACAGGAAAAACTGGAACAAACCTTCTCCCACCATTGTGCTTTGAAAGGCAAAAGAGTAAACAAACAAGGCTGACCCTCTATGAGCATCTTAGCTGTTGACTCTGAGTGCTGTGGTTGTTGAGTGGATGGGCAAATTCCTAAAGGCTTTGTCAGGGACTGTCAAATGAGTTCTAAAATGTAGCCTTTTATCTCAGTGTCTCTTGTCACATGACTGCAATGGAACACGATGCTCAGCCCTGAGCTATCCTCAAAGAGCAGAGTGAAGGAACAGCTGTCTGCATGACCTGTCATACAAATGCCTGTGGGTCAACAGCAGCATCTGAAGACTGTGGTCTAGCATCAAGCTCATCTATGAATTCTCAGCTAAGGATATGCATCGACTGCAGGATAAAGAGTTGTGTTCACAATGGGTGAGACAGTTCATTGGCTTCATCTGTTTGGGAGACATAAAGGCAGTGGGACCGGGTCCTGTAGCTCATTGCATAAGTTGGCTGTTTGTAACCTGGGACTTATGCAGGGATGCTTGGCTCGGCCTGGGAGGAGGGGACTGGACCTGCCTGGACTGAGTCTACCAGGTTGATGATCTCAGTCCTCGGGGGGGGGGGGGGGGTGGGGGGGAGGCTTTTCCCTGGAGGAGGTAGGAATGGGGGGTGGGTTGGGGAGAAAAGGGAGGGGGGGACGGGGAGAACAAGGGAATTCGTGGCTGATATGTAGAACTGAATTGTATTGTAAAATAAAATAAAATAAAATAAAATAAAATAAAATAAAATAAAGGTTAAAAAAAGAGTTGTGTTCACTTTAAGGAAATAAAAATCAAAAAACTGGCAAGTGTGAAATTCTCAAACAATCAAAATAAAGTTTGAAAAACCATAATCTAGAAATTGGGCCACTGAGGAGGTTCAGTGGATAAAGCCCTCACCACACTAACCTGATGACCTGAGTTCACTTCCCTAGAACTCATGTAAAGGTGAAAGGGAAAAGTTGACCCTGCAGATCTGTCTTCTGATATCCACATATATACCTTAACATACACATCACCCCAAGCCACATGCACACACATCCTAGACAACAATAATAAATTTTCAAGCTAAAATTCTAGAAACACAAGGCTGGAAAGATGGCTCAGAGGTTAAGAACACCTGCTGCTCTTGCAGAGTACCAGAGTTCTATTCCCATTACTACGTGGTAACTCACATCCCTAACTAAAGTTCTCAGAAGAAGGGATCCAATGCCCTCTTCTGGCCTCCACAGGCACCAGGAGCACACATGGTATACAAACATACATAAAAGCAAAACACCCATACAAGTAAAATAATTTTTAAAAAAATTGTAGAAACACATGCAATTTTAAATTGATAAATAAGCTGTATGCAAGAATTCTGAAGATTTGATTTTTTTGTCAGTGTAAAAATGCAGCCTCTAATATATTGATAGTAACAGCCTTGATATTACTCATAAAGCAATATTAAATGCTCAGAGTTTCTTAGCATGGTTTTTGAGATCACAGTGTTGATGGGCAAACAAATCAACATTTTAAAAATATTGAAGATCAACAGTGCATAATAGGAAGAGTTAATTCTCTAGTGTTCAAAATAATATAAAGCCCAACATAAATAAGCATATTTACATGTTTTTCATCAGTATAGAAGAGTTAGAATAAGAAATATGCTAGAGTAATGGTGAGGTGTCCAAAATTTATTAGACTAATCTTGGTGCAGCCCATTATAATAAGTGCTATATGAGATTAAAATAACAGATATTTGAAACATATTTTATAGGAACAAAGTAAACATGTCAAACACATTCTGGAAATAAATACCAAATAATGTAAACTTTTCCCTTGCCACTAATAACCTCATCTCCCAATTCCCAAATGTAAAATTGTTATCTTTTCTTGACACATGGGCTTTTTAGGTTTGTTTGTTTTGGTTTTGATACAGGGTCTCCTTATATTGCCCTTGCTGGCCTGGAACTCATTACATAGACCAGGCTGTCATTGAAGTCATAAGGATATGCTTCTGCTTCCAGAGTGCAGGAGTTATTGGTGTCTACCACCACATTGCCTCATGTTATTATCATAAGGAACACACAACATTAGAATTTATCCCTGTCCCAGCACTCAGGAGGCAGAGCCAGGCAGATCTCTGTGAGTTCGAGGCCAGCCTGGGCTACCAAGTGAGTTCCAGGAGAGGCACCAAAGCCACACAGAGAGACCCTGTTTCGGGGGGAGGGGGGGAGTAAAGTTGAAAAAATTCCTGTTTTTCTTGCCTTGATCTTTGGAGAATTGACTGTCATATTTGAACGTTCCAACCATGCAGGTATCACAAAGGCTACAAGACTCAGTTTAAACATTTATATGCATATAGACATGTATGGTTTATGTGCATTTTACTGTTGATTCATAAACAACTAATTACCATATTGTCACAACAGCTCCTGTGAATAACCGCTGTTCATCATCAATGAGGAAGAAATGTGATGCTCCACAGGCAGCAGCATCTATGTCCTTGTGGGGTCTGTGGTGTTCTCATCCATCTTCTAATACACTCACTCATGATATTTGTGCTGGAATGCCTCTGTCTTACTTTCTGACTTTTCTTTTAAAAAATTTTATATGCCTTTTCTTTCTTTAAACTTATTTTATGTGCATTGGTGTGAAGATGTCAGATCTCCTGGAACTGCAATTACAGACAGTTGTGAGCTTCCATGTAGGTGCTGGGATTGAACCCCGGGTCCTCTGCAAGATCACCCAGTGCTCTTAACAACTGAGCCATCTCTCCAGCCCCTATATATGCCTTTTCCAAGTATAACTTAGGCCTCTGTCATCATCAGCTACTTTTAATGGAGTCTTTGTTTCTCGGCTAACCCTTTATAAAACTGGGGGTAGGGGTAGTTTCTACATACAGTGACCAGCGCTAGATTCTTCAAGTCTCTAGCCCATATCTAACTTCCCATGACGCTGATAGCCTTGTTCTTCCTCCCAGATCCTTGTTCATCATTATTGTGCTCAGCTGTTGTAGCAACTAGGAAAAGGCATTCGTTAAAAATACTTAGTAAGCCTTTTGGTTTTTTTTAAGCAATAAAAATATTCTTCCTGGGTAAAACAGATTGAGCAAAGGGATACCTCCAGCATGAACAGAAAGTAACATATCACACACCACGGAAAAATCTATCTGGAAAATGCATTGAGATGCCATTTACTTCGTGAAAATTTGCAAGCCGAACCAAGAAATTGGAAGCCCATCGACTTTCATGCGTGTCTATGCCTGTCGTCGAAGCACGTGACTCCAGAGGGCAGCCTGAAATGGAAAGCCCGGCAGCTTTCCTTGCTGGTTTTTGCTTCTGCTTTTGGGTTTGTTTTGTTTGTTTTGTTTTTTTAGCAAGTAGTTTCGCTGTGATTTAGAACTGGGAATCGACATGGTGGACAGAAGACAGCCAGGTATGAAAGAAGGAGGGATTGGAGCTAGCACACTGTAGCTAGCGCTCACGGAAATAGAATGGCTGGAACGGTCTGCTGGCACCTGATGTATGATTGTGCTGAAAATAGAAATGGGAAGAAACATTCGCAAGGGCTCAGGAAAGCAAGCACCAAGGAGCACACGCCCCTGCTTCTCTAGTCTACACCGGCATCCCTCCCAGCTCTTTTGCTGCAGAGCCAGCCCTTCACACACACACACACACACACACACACACACACACACACACACACACACACACACACACAACGTCCAACACTCACTTTGTCCACCCTGTTGCTGCTGGGAAATACACTCATATTTTTCCAACCTGATGATCTCCGAAGAGCTCTTGGGCCTTCTGGGAAGAATTGCTTCCTCAGCAGAGACGTGCAAAGATAAACGGCGACCCCTCTCTGTTTTGCACTTTCCCATATATGACGTGATACCCGCGGCGCCTGCGGAAGAGAATCACACACACTAACACACGTGTGTAAAGCCACCCAAAGGCTGCAGCAGCCAAGACTCTTTGACCTCTGCCGTTCCTGGGCTTGAAGAAGAGAAAGCGTTTTGAGTTGAAGTCATTTTCCTCTGAGTGTGTTGTTTCTGCAAGTCACATGCATCCTAACTGAACAGCCTTGCACCAGGCACCGTAGCCTGACCCTCTTGATGCTTACGACCATCCTACTAGCTAGCTAAGCATTACCCCAACCCTTTTTAGAAGAAAAAAAGTAACTGTGGCTCAGAAAGATTTGTCCAAAGTCTGCAAAGCTGAGAACAGAAGTCATGATTAGAATCTGTTGGTGCACCTGAGTGTCTCAGCGTTCTTTTTCTTCGCGCTCTTCGGGCCCTGCAGTAGGACTTAGAATTTGAGTCTGACAGGTAAAGCACAGGCAGGAATGTCTTTGTTCTGAGACTATGGAAGGTACTAGAAGAGGTAAGGATTGGCCATTCAGACTCATTTGGGTGTATGAATTTTCAAATGAGACTGATGATATACACAATTCTTTTAGAGTAAACAGCCTTGGCATTTATTTCCCCAGTCACAATTTAAGATAGGCTATAATTGGATGTGTGGGTGCTTAGCATCCTACTTTCCGTCTTCATTAACAATCTCTTTCCTGGGACTCTATCCCTTCATTAACTGGGAGTCCAACAACTTAACTGGAATGGTTTTTGAAATCTGCCTCTGGCAAACACGGAATGCTTTCAAGTCCTCTCATTTGAAAAACCGCAGAATATCTTTAAGGCAGGAAAGAAAAAAAAAAAAAAAAAGAATGTCAGAGCATTTAACACCACCCCCTTTTAAATCTTACCTGATAATTCAAGTTGATTATTGATGGAACCCTTCCATAGAAATGGATTGGGAAGGCCAGGGATTCTCTTCCTGGGTTCACCGTCTCTCTACTCTCTTTAAATCTCTAACAAATGGACCATTGTCATTAGTCTCAATCTTGGTCCCCTTTTGTCTGCACGAACCATATCCTTGCTACATAGGACTACCTCTTTGGGAATTTTTTTCTCTCTCTTTTTCTTCTTTTTAGTAATATTCTCTGAGCAAACTAACATAAGGTTTATTAATGATGATTTAGGGTTAAGTTTGATTGATTCAAAGTTAAGTTTTGAGATCATGCACACATGTAGACTGATACATTTACAAGACTTATTCCAGACCAATAACATCTGTGTCGAAATTTCAGCCAAAGTCAGATGACACCAAAAGAGACAAAATTATGCCACGTGGATGTCCGCCTTCTATCCCAGCCAGCCACGGGGACCGGCCACTTGTCTGGCGATCCTAAAACCCAGAAAGTGCAAAGGAAAATATTATGATACATGCCCAAATAGGAAATGGAACTTCTGGGAAACATTAGCTTAAGAAAGACTGCATGGGGCTGGAGAGATGGCTCAGTGGTTAAGAACACTGGCTGCTCTTCCAGACGTCACGAGTTCAATTCCCAGCTCCCAGCTCCCACCTCCCACGAGGCAGCTCAAGGTGGACTGTAACTCCAATTCCAGGGGATCTGACATCTTCACACCAATGCACATAAGATAAAGTTTTAGAAAAAGAAAAAAGAAAAAATTGCATAATAAAAGGTTAGACCAGTCACTGTTGTATTGTTAAACATACATTAACAGTATAAGTGTCCACCGTAGGAAAAATAAGTGACCACATTCAACCTTCATTCCTCCTGGTCCAAGCCACCCATCTCTATTGACTAGAATCCCTGGAGTATCGACCCATCTTCCAACACACATCTGCCTTCTGCTGTGGGATGTTCTGTATGTCCTATGGGAGCCCTTCTTGGGTTCTTTGTGGCGTTACCCAGCAAGTCCGTATAGAGGATGATTAGGACCATGGGCCTGAGTGCAGGTGTTTGAGATGGTCTGCACTTGGCTGTGCTGGGGGATGGTCTGTATGTCAAGTTGCTCTGATTGGTTAATAAATAAAACCTGATCGGCCGTGGCTAGGCAGAAAAGATAAGCGGGACTAACAGAGAGGAGATAAAAGGACAGAAAGGCAGAAGGAGACGCTGCAGCCACTGCCATGACCAGCAGCATGTGAAGATGCCAGTAAGCCACCAGCCACATGGCAAGGTATAGATGTATGGAAATGGATCAATTTAAGATAAAAGCACAGTTAGCAAGATAAGGACAGTTGGCAAGAGGCCTGCCACGGCCATACAGTTTGCAAGCAATATAAGTGTCTGTGTTTATTTGGTTGGGTCTGAGCGGCTGTGGGACTGGCGGGTGACAAAGATTTGTCCTGACTGTGGGCAAGGCGAAAAAATCAAGCTACAGCCTTCTCACTCTCTTCTCTGACTAACAGTGTGGACTGTGCTTCTAAGAACCAAATTAAACAAGCCGTTCCGTCTGCTCAAAATGCCCTGTAGTTCTCGTGATCCCTAGAGGCAAAGGTCATAGTTATGAAATTATTTTGAGGCCCTTCATTTTCCTTCTCTTTTTCTTTCCATGCATATCAAATTGTCCCACTGCCCCTCCTGCTGAAGCAAGTTTTCTGTTGCCAGAAAAACCCAAGACACACCCCTCTTGCACTCTTCTCATCCACCTTTGCTCACATGTGTGCTCTTAGAAGGATCATAGAATAACCTTATTTAAGATTTCAAACCTCCCAGTACCCAAACATTCCCCCAAACTTGATCCCCTTTCTTGCTTCATTTCTCACCAAAGCACCCCATAGCAAATACAACACATTGATTTTTGTTTTCTTCTGTTTTTTTTGAGACAAGTTTTCATTGTGTCCCTCAAGCTGGTCTGGAACTCTGGATCTTTCTGCCTCTCCCTTCCACATGCTGGAATTACTGGCATGTGCCACCAAATCCATCCAGCTCCCAACATTTCACTGTTTAGGTTTTTTTTAAAATCAATTTTTAAAATTTTTCTTTTGTATTGGTTCAAGCCCTTCACTAGACTGCTAACTATACAAGGGCATGAGTTTTGCCTGGTATTTATTTATGTAATAATTACTCCATCGAAAGTATGTGCAACCAACATCAATGTCCAAGCATTGTGGATGAGTCCATTTTGGATGCTCCAGCTCCAGGGAAGGCACTGATAGAATTCACTTACATGGTGGGCTCAGCTATCACTTTGAAAAATAGAAAAAGCATACACCTGAGGCCAGCTAACATTCAGAACAATAAGAACTAATCAAGTGTTGCTTTCTTAAGTCACAGATAGCAAAGCTAGACGACAAAACTATTGAGCATCTATCTAAAAAATAATAAACCTTTAATTAGGTAATAAGTAAATTAAAATTTTTCCTTGTACATATTCATTAATTATCTGTGAAATAAGTATTGCCCTAACTTGCCCAATTATCTGTAACATTTTCTTATAACTTATAAATTTATATGGTTCCAAATAACTTAAACAGAAAAAAATGGTTTATTGAAATTTTATTGAAATGTTGAAAAATCAGACTCTGGAGATGATAAAGAATGAAAGAAGAGAGCTGGAGAGGTGGCTTGGTGGTTAAGAGCACTGAATGCTCTTGGAAAGGACCTGAGTTCTTCCCAGCAACCCACACAGTAACTAACAACCACCTCTATCTTCAGTTCCAGGGGATCTGACTCCTTCCTCTGACCTCTGTCTGCTCCTGCACACAGGAGGTACACAAGCTTACACTCAGTTAGTCACATGTATGCACAAAATGCATAAATAAATCGTTTTAAAAGCATGAAAGGACCCAGATTTGCAGAATACGCTGGCGGTATGGTGCCATCACCACACTGAGGAAATGCACACTCTCATTATTCTGCCTCCAACATCGTGAACAGCCTCTAAGTGTGTTTACCTTTGCACACGTTCTCTTGTGAAAATCATCCAGTTGGACCATTCGAGATCCTAAGACAATAATCCAGTTGTCCGGGGCTAGGAAGCTTCATCACTCTATCTTCCATATGGGTGGAAGGCTGTGTTTTGCCTCGGTTAAAACTTTATTCACTAAAGGATTCTCAAACCTGAGGATGAGTCTAGACCATGAGCAAGCAAAAATTAAGATGCTCAAAACACATTAAAACCTAAGAAAGTCCAGATTGAATCTATAATTATAAATAGAAAAATGCTTTGGTTTGCTTCTGTTTTTTTTCTGTAATGTTCTAAATTTCCCCAGTGATATGAATAATTATATTAGCTTATTTATGATTTTGGCTAAAGAAAATTAACACAAAATCATAGTAAGTTAATAAAAATTTTAGCCAGACCTCTATTTTCCCTTGAGGCAGGCTGTGGTCTGTGGTCTCTCAGTACTCATGCGGTAGAATTAAATATGAGTAGATTGGGAGATCTTCAGTGAACTGCCTGACTTCTACAGGGTAACTTTCATCCAAAGACCAACATAGCATCGGTTTTTGTGTTCCAACCCATTCACACAATAAAGTAAGACTCATCAATAGAAAGCAGATGTTCATCTGACCAAATCATTGTTTGTTCTTTTTCCCAAAGAAAAGTAGTCACGAACAGTATTAAACTAGAATTAAAATTTATGATCTAAGTATTTTTATTTGACGTGGTGTGTGAGCCACATGCCCTTCTGCCCTGTAGGCTGCTCTGCAGTGTGACTTTTCCACTCTTCGCCAGACTTTTGTAATCTTAGCTGTTCTTCTGACCTTTGTGACTTTCAAGCCTGTTCCCGTAGATGAAGAACAGTTAGTTCTTGATTTTGATCCTTTGAATGTAAGGAAGTCAGAGTTACCTAGGGATGAAGCAACGAGAAAAGAAAGTCCTTGTGGAATTAAAGTCCATGTGGAAAGCACAGGGCATTCTAAACAACAGCTGGCATTGAAATAAGTGATGTTTGAATACTCCTAACAAGACATTTCTACCACCCCTTTGAAGGCTCAAGGATATCATGCAAGTAGAGGTGGAAAGAACCTAAGAGATGGAAGATAGGAAAACAGGCTGCAAAGTGCCATTTTCTGAACAGCACACAATCATTGCAATTATGAACTCACAATCAGCTGTACAGGGCCTGCATAAAAATGGGTCTGTCAACAGTCATGTGTGAGTAGGAGAGAGATTCAGGGTGTCCTATCCCTTACTTCTGAACTAGCTATTGACAACGCTTGGGAGAGAGGAATCATTGTCTTTAAGCTGTGTGCCCACTGGCGAGCTCGCCCAGTGCCAATGGGTAGTTCCAATCCCATGCTCTCCCAGCTAGCCCTGGTTAAAACCAACGGACTACGATACAAAACAAAGAGGCATGAATCTGGCAAAAGGGAAGAACTTGTAAGGAAGAGGGAATGTTAAAATATTCAGCTGAAATACTCAGGATATAAAATACAAAAACAAAAATCCTTGATTAATAGCCTTATTATTCAGCCCTTGACAAAATGGTTGAAAATTACCCAGCATCCTTTGGGGTTGAGGCAAAGCACCCTGGGTGAAATGTATACAGTTCTAGTTTTGTCATGCTAACCAATGTGTTTGAGTCACCCAGTCCCTGCACCCGGTCCTGAGGTACCCCTACCCTTTCTCCCTGCTTCAGCTCTCTGGTTAGAAGTGACACCATAGGTTTCCCCATAGTTTTCAGTAATTTATCTGACTAACAACTTTTCTCTAAAGTCCTAGTGTATCTCCTAGATGCTCTGATGGACATGGAAAAGGCACAAAGGTATGCTCTCCGATAATGTCTGTTTCATCTGACCTTAAGCAACACTGACTCCCTTCTTGTAGCCATCCATATCCCTTTCCCAAGGGTATGATGGAATCTGTTGGTTATCTTACGTAGTGAGAATTTCAGTCTAACTAGGAGGGCCATGTATGGCCACACAAGAGTGGTGACGAGATTTGGGCTCCCACAATTCTACCCTGGTGGAGGTATTTGATGGCTCATTTTTTTTATAGCAAACTTCGCAAGAGGTCTACATTCTAGAAATACTGAAGATGATTATTTCAATGTCATTTGAATATCACAAATTTAACTGACTATTATTATAATGAGATGACACTTGCAGCTGGGATTTCACTTGTTCTATTTTATGGTCTGGGAATTGAAGCTAGGGCTTCACATATTTTTTTCAATTTATTTTAAGTGGCTAAAAGTATTTAATTCTATGTCCTTCTCACTCTCTGCCTCTCTCTATCTCTCTCTCTCTTTCTCTCTCAACTCTGTGTGTGTGTGTGTGTGTGTGTGTATGTGTGTGTGTGTGTTCAAAGCTCTTAGCATGAACAATACACTCATTACTATTTCTTAAAACAAGTTTTATAGCCATCATTTCCAGGACTTTTTTGGTTATGTCTGCATTTTTCAAGAACTTTTGTTAAAGCTCCAGTACTTACTTAGTAAACTATTTCATTTCTACTTAGTACATCTGCTTCTGAGAGGCCACTGCTTAGAAACTGAAGTTCAGCATTTGAGGAGACTTTTTGTTTCAACACCTAATGGCCTTACTGTCCATTAACAATCAAATTTTATTGCACCTCTACTACATATGAATTCTGAAATATTGACTTGGAGAAAAAATATGTTAAAAAACTATAAGCCAAGCATAGTGACTCATGCCTGGAATCCAAAATTTAGGAAGCCGGGGCAGGAAGATTGCTGTGAGTTCCAGGTAAGGCTGGGCTATAAGCAGAGATCTTGTATCAAAAATCATAACCAAACCAAAAAAAAAATTGGTATATCGCCCCAAATGCCTAACATCTTATTCAAAGAAAGAAGTGCCTGGTTCAGAGTCCACTCGCCACATTAGGAAGAGCTAATCAGGGTCATTGTCTCCTGTGCCCTTGGGCCACCGCTGATCTGTGTAGATACTTGGGAACATTCTTGACACAATAAACCTTCAGCTACGTGTGCTTTGATGCTGTTAGATGCTCTTAGCTCCTAGGAAGTGCATGTTGCCAATGGTTGGTTTGTGGTTCAGTGAGCACGTAGTGATTTCCTTATTCGACTAGTGGGGTTTCTCCCTTCACTGAGGCACACAAGCATTTGGAAACCATTTTTGAGAACAGAAAGACATAGAGCGTATAATTCTTAGATTGCAGTTTTTGTTGTATGGTGGTGTCTTAAGTGACTGCGCTAAAATCATTAGCCATCTGAACACCTTAAAAACTGAGTGCTTGAGGGTAGAGTCTTGGCTCAGTGGGTGGAGGTGCTTACAGGCCTGAGGACCTGAGTGCAATCTCTGGATCCCACAAGGTGGCAGGAGAGAACAGACTCCCAAGACTTCTCTGTGGTCCACACATTACATGCACAGACTAGGGTGTACAAATGTGCGTGTGTGTGCACTCCCACACACAATGGAACATAGACCCTCTTCAAATAAATAAACAAACAAGTAAATCTACATTCGTTAGTATTTTACTGATACAAGTTGGTTGGTGCAAAAGTTTTAAAGGAGAATTTAGAAGTATTCACAGCCTGTTCATCATTAATTATGCAGCTGTAAAGAAGTTGTTTTTCAATCTTTAGTAATAATTTTGTTTTTATTAATATTGTGGTTATTAAATTAATAAATCTTTCCCTCCAGTGTGTGCTCTGTTATAAATGCACTGTACTGAACAAAGGGTTATTGTTCATAACCATTTGATTAAAAGTTTTCCATTTTTATTTACCATTGTTTGCTTTTGGATGAATAATGCACCTTCCCTGGAAACCAAGCTCTTTGAGGAATGGGGACAGGGAGGGATTCATATTTATTTTATCCTGTGCTCCAAGTCCAACAATGGTATGTCTCCATTGTAATTTATCAGAGGGATTTTCAGAAAATAGCCCAACTTAGTCACAGGTTGATGAATAAAAAGCTCTTATGAGCTTCCAGCCTTTATAACCAAACATCTGAAGGTAAGAAAGAAAAAAAAAAGTCTTTGAAGTTTTTCTATACTGGTAAGGGATGAATCATTTTATCGCATGACTGACATGTTTTTATCTAGTAATTGATATTTCTTATCCTACGTTTTTGAAATAGAATTATAAGAAAATATAATGAATATGCACATATTAAACTAAAAATTAAGATTTTTTCCCTATAAACCTACCATTCTTTACAAATATATTAATGCAAAATAGTTTATCCATCTTTACAAGAAAGTTAAAGTTCAACGCAAGTCTCTAAGAAAGAACAAAATACATTAGTATTTTAATTATAAGGCATTCTTGATCTAAGGAGTCCTGGGGTCATGATTCACTTAGGATTTCTATTACTGTGATAAAGCACAATGACCAAAACACAACTTGTAGAGGAAAGGATGTATTTCAGTTTGCAGTTGCAGTCTATCAATCAGGTAAGTCCAGGCAGGAACTCAAGCAAGGCGGGAGCTGATGCAGAGGCCATGGAGGGATGCTGTTTACTGGCTTGCTCCTCATGGCTTGCTCAGGCTGCTTTCTTATACTACTCAGGACCATCAGCCCAAGAGTAGTGCCACACAGTGATTTGAGCCCCCTAAACACACACACACACACACACACACACACACACACACACACACACACACACACACACTAATCACTCATTAAGAAAATTTCTTTATGCAGAGGGCCTAGTTCAGTTCCTTGGAGACTCCACAGGTGTTGATCTAAATTTCATGAGTTCCCACTAGTTAGGTTTGGTTGTCTCTGTAGGTTTCCCCATCATGATCTTGATGCCCCATGCTCATAAAATCCCTCTTCTTTCTCTTTGACTGGACTCCTGCAGCTCAGCCTGATGTTTGGCTGTGGATCTCTGCATCTGCTTCCATCAGTTACTGGAGAATAAGTGAGACAGTTGTGTAGCTTGATCTGCTCAAGGGGCCCCCAAGCAGTAGGATCAGGATCCATCTCTGGTGCATGAGCTGGCTTTTTGGAGCCTACAACCTGTGGTGGGACACTTCGCACAGCCTTGAGGCAGGGAGAGGGGCTTGGACCTACCTCTACTGAATGTACCAGGCTCTGTTGACTCCCCATGGGAGGCCTTGCCTTTGTGTAGGAGGGAATGGGGGGTGGGTTGGGGGACAAGGCTGGAGGGGCAGGAGGAGGGATGAGGGGGATCTCTTATTGATATGTAAATGAATAAAACATTTCTTTAAAAAAAAAAGAAAAAGAAAGAAAATTTCCTTTAGGCTAGGTGGTGGTGCAGGCTTTTAATCCCAGAACTTGGGAAGCAGAGGCAGATGGATCTCTGTGAGTTTGAAGCCAGCCTGGTCTACTGAGTGAGTTCCAGGACAGTCAGGACTATTACAGAGAAAACCTGTCTCGAAAAACAAACAACAACAAAACCAAAGAAAAAAGAAAATGTCCTTTAGACATTGCTAAAAGACAAAAACTCCTTTATCCTCTGGTACTTTACAACCTTTTCACCCCTTCTTCCTCAGTGTCCACTGAGCCTTAGGTGGAGAAATGATTTGTAGATGTATCCACTAGGACTGGGACCCACAACTCTGCAATTTGATTCGCTGTGGTTTTTCTATAGTGGTCTTAATCCATTGCAAATAGAAGTTTCCTTGATGAGGGGTGAGAACTACATTTATCTGTGGGTATAAGGGCAGATATTTATAGATTGTTGCTAGAGATCATGCTGGTTTAGTAGATTAGGGGTTGTAGATTCTTTTCCAATAATAATGATTTCACTAGCTCTGAATAGTCTAGTAGGTATCCGGCACCATGCATAGTGTCCTTCTCATTGAGAGGGTCTTAATGAGAGAATCTCTCATCCAGTTAGAGAGTTGGTGGTTGCTGCCAAGGGGTGTGTGCCACTGCTGCCTCCTTGTGGTTATTGTGCCATGCTGGTCATTGATGCAGTTCATAGTCATCATAGCTTGGTAGAACTGTTGGTTGGTGGCTTCCCTCCTTTGGAAGCTTGCATGTCACTATCTAGACCACGAAAGCTGATTCTCAAGGAAAAGGAACTCATGTCCGTTCCATCTCAGGGATCTCTGGGCCCTGTTTTAGTAGTGCATGGTGTCTTCAGCAATAGGGACTTACATTTCATCTTGGGGGCCAACCCCAAAGCAGCAACAAGCTGAATCTTTTGGGAGTCTCTTGTACAACCCTAGTCAACAACCCCAAACAGAGCTTCTTATGTCTGGTCTTGGGGGTTTTGTTAGTAATGTCAGAAGCTACACTCATCAAGTCTCACCGACATAACTGCCCAAATGTGAGATGAACAAGGACATCAATGAACATGCCAAAGTGGTTGGGGAAAACCCACAAGGCCTTGACACTATACAGAGAACTATAGGCGAATGAGGAAAGCTGAGAACAGGAAAGATGGGCTTCCCTAGGGGAGAGCACACCAATTAATTGTTTAGTTCTGAAATGTCTGCTTGAATACATACATACAAGTTACATTATTCAGTCTGAGCAGGTTATATTTAGAAACATATGTGTATGTATGTATATGTGTATGTATGTATGTGTGTGTATGTATATGCATGCAATAACAATTAATGAAAAAAGAGGCCATGACTTTGAAGAAAAGTAAGGAGGGGTAGATGGGAGGATTTTGGTGAAAGAAAAGGAAGGAAGAAATGTTGTGATTATATTATAATATCAAAAAATAGAAAGAAAGAGAGGGGGGAAGGGAGGAAGGAAGGAAGGAAAGAAGGAAGGAAGGAAGGAAGGAAGGAAGGAAGGAAGGAAGGAAGGAAGGAAGGAAGGAAGGAAGGAAGGAAAAGGAAAGGGAAAAGGAAGGAAGAGGGAGGGAGGGGAGGAAGAAAATGGCCTTCAGCTGCTCTTATAGAGACATTTTCTCATTGGAATTTCACATCTCTCACATGAATACCATTGACATAAAACTAGCCAGCCCAGACTGATACATTATTCTCTGCTTTTGAAGTGTTATCTTTTTAAAAATTGCTTTAAATATTAAGACTTTTAATTTAAAAAGTTTTTGCATGATAAAATGATATAAGATATATTAATAACTAAAGTCTGGGCTTTTTAGAAAATGGTGGAGCAGTAATTTGAAAGTATTGTGAAATTCATGATAAATTGAGTATTTTTATTAAGATATTAGGAATTATAAGACACTAAGTCTTAAAGTGTTTAGTTATTAAACCTGGTTCTCTAATTTTAGTTTTTAAAGATATACAAATAACTTCTTATATATGCTACAGTTTATAAACAAAAACAAACCAATAAACCAACATAATACATTTTATTTATTTACATAAACCTCATTCTCTGCCAGAGTACTGTCCATTAGATAAAGACTGGAAAATATTTTAAGTAAAGCAATTGTGTATTTAAGTAAAAGTAATTGTGTATTTACTTTTTATTATATATTATAATTATACTCTATGGCTGTGATAAAAAAAACACTATTACGAGGGTAAATGATAGAAGAAAGAGTTTATTTGGGATTGTGGTTGCAGAGGGATAAGAGTCTGCCTTGTTTAGCAGACAGGACAGCTAACAGCAGGCATGGTGACTGGAGCAGAAGCCTGGGGCTCACATCTTGAACTGCAAGCAAAACGCAGCCAGAGGAAGGAGAGATGAGGGAAGAGAGAAGAGAGAAGAGGGGGAGTTATGCACTGCGTATGGCTAGAGGCTTTGAAACCTCCAAGGTCACCCCCAGTGATGCACTTCCTTCAACAAGGCCACACCTCCCAAACCTCCCCCAAAGCACCTTCAACTGAAGATCAAGTTTTTAAATGCCCTAAAACTATGGAGGATGTCTCATTCAGAGCGCCACAGTGAGTCTTTCTGAAGTCCTTGGATTTTAATAGGTATAAAAATATAGGCAAAGTCAAATGCCCTCAAGGAGCAAAAGCCGTACTAACTTTTAGATCAATACCTGTTCACTCCATGAGAAAATCATGACCCTGATTCCTGCTCATGAATGACATAATGGTCCTAACAAATTCTTTTAAAAGTTTGGTTTATTTTGTGGGTTGTTCAAATGCCAATTTTTGCCCAACCATCCTGAAACATTTCTGTTTCTTCACTGAATAAGGTTTAGTCTATATATGTCTTAAGTCTACAGCAATGCCATACACACACACACACACACACACACAAACACACACACACACACAAACACACACAAACACACACACACACACACACACACACACACACACACACACACACACACACACACATTAGATATATATTAGCATCTAATTTGTTAAAACTGGGAGAAACTGTCCTGAAAAAGTTCAACCTGTTTATATGGTAAAAATGTATGTATGTATGTATGTATGTTTAAAACTATAACAGAAAGATAAAACCCTTGTTAAACTTGTTTAACACAAGTTAGAGAAACTTGTGTGGAACTATGAATAGAAGAGCAAGTCTCGTGACTACAGAGCACATGGACATACTTCCAGAAAGAACATCCTTGTGTGGCACAGAAGCCAGCAAACATGGCCAAGATGTACAAAGCAGTTCCAGCCACAGTGCCTCACATGGCACCAATCTAATCTCAAGAAAGACTCCAGCTTTTAATTCAATTTCACAAATATTTGTGTTCAATATTTGTTGTACAAGGGAACCCAGTACCCTGCCAAATGTCCTGATTTAACAAAAAAAAATTGAAATCTCTGTTTAACTTTGAGCACAGTGTTTAGTCAGCATTGGTCTCAATTTCTTCATTTGGATAATGAAGACTGGATTAAATGATAGCTAAGGTTTTAAAATGCTTTAACGATGGGAGTGGCTTGGACCTTGTGATGGCAGATTATTTTTTGCTGTGAACCTGTTCCTTTATCTCTCAATTAGTATATCAGCTACTAAAGAAACCACAAATTCCACTTTGCAGAAAGTACATCAGCTGCTAGAGGAATGTACTCAGGGTGCCAGGCAGGACAATGGTGGAGCGTACAGTCTAAGCAGAGAGATGGCCTGGGTTGGGGCTGTGCCATCACATGCTACATGATTTGAGGAAGTTGTATCTTTCTTTTGGTTTTAGTTTCCTTTCTAAAATAGTAATTGAACTTACCTACAAATGGCCAATATATGCTTTAAAAAGTGTTCAATGTGGAAAGCTATAGGGGATATGCAAATTAAAACTACATGGTGATTCATTCTTATCCCAATCAGAATGGTTATCATTCAAAAAAGAGATGGCAAGAAGTGCTGGTGAGGATGTGGAGAAAGAGGGAACTTTACTCACTGCTGGTGTGAATATAAGTTGGTGTGGCCATTATGGAAGACTTTCAAGAAACTAAAAAGGGAACTACTGCTAATTCCGAATATCTGCCCAAAGAATTCAAAGTCAGCATTCCACCGAGATACTTGCACATCCATTTTTACTGTTCCACAATTCACAATAACCAAGATACAGAACCAGCCTAGATGAGTGGATACAGAATCAACAGCTGAAGAAAATGTGGTCCATATATACAGTGGAATTTTACTCAGTTATAAAGAAGACTAAATTGTGGCATGTACAGGGACATAGATGGAACTGGAGATCATTATACTAAGTAAAGTAAACTAGACTTGGAAAGACAAATACTACATGCTTCTATAATATATGGAATTTAAATTTGTATGTATATGCACATACACAATATTTTGTATACATATAAAAGTAGAGGTGATTTTAAGGGGAGGAATGAGTATCAAGAGATGGGGTGTACATGCCATGCAAACAGAAGGGAGTATATGAGGGAATAGGAACCAGCAAGTAGGAGACTGGGGTGGAAGGTCAGTGAGAGGAGACCAATAAGAATAATGGTACATGTGTATGAAAATGTCATAATGAAACCTATTTCTTCATATGCTAATTCATATATACATTACCATTATTGTCATTTTATAGGGCTGTAAAGAATAGACGAGCTACTATACGTAAAGACCTTTGAACAGCATCTAACAGAATAGGTATTTCAACAGGACTCACAGCTACTGTTCTGTATTAGGCAGAGGGACAGAGATGTCAATAGTCTAGATTTCAACCTACGCACTGACATTCCGGAAGGAGATAGTTACTTGAATTAACAGCAGCCACTTCATGAGATTACTCCTGAATTAATAAATAAATATCTATCTCACCAGCAATAATGCATGGCATAAAATATATACTGTTGTTGTTCAACTAAGTTTACTTAATCACTGGAATCCCCAGTAAGTTAAAAAAAAAACAACATTATTCTACTGTGGCTTCCCATACTCTGTAATATCAGTATAACTTAGGAAGGACTTCATTTTTACTTGGCTAAATATTGAAGCTGCAAGTAAAAGTTAATATGTTAATGAAGCCAGAATCACACATAACTACTGTTCTTCCTTCAGTATTCCACACACAGAAACCCTAGGAGCTGACATGTCTACAAAGCAGGGAAATGTGTGAGTTTACAGAAATCTTCAGGTTTATAAATTTAATCACAGTGAACTCTTTATTCAGGACAAGCAATAACAGCCTTCAACAGCATAGCCAGCAGGAGATATGTGCTCAATAAATGCTACTGTTTATTGTTTTAAATTTCCCTTTCTATTGAATTGAAGCAATCTTCCTCAGTTTTTATTAAAGTGAACTTTAATATGCAAAAATCACATTCAGTAGAGTAAAACATTGCTAAGTAAGTGGCAAAGGAGATCATTGTTTTCTCACAACACAGATAAAACTATGTCACAAATACTACACAGTCACTTCAAGGATTCCAGGAAAATTAATAGTTACAGATTAATAAAATAAAACTCATTGGAATGAAAAAGCTATTCTCTCTCAATTAAGTTCCCTTAACCATTTGAATCCTCAGTGGGTTTAAAGAAAGTGACTGATGAATGCTTTGTCTACTAAGATTTTCTACACTCTGCAGAGATCAGTATAGCTTAGAACGGACCTCATTTTTACTTGGTAAAAATTAAAGTTACAAGTGCATCAAATCATTGTCTAAAGACACTATTGTCTGTGAACTGACATTCAGCAAAATGGGAATGAATGGGTGTGTCAGACCCCATTAGAAGGTCTTCAGACCTGATTTGGGCTGATTATTTTTGCATTCAGACAGAGAGCTGCAAAAAAAATTCTGTTATAGAACAATATGATATGATTTCTATATGTGAGAATCTAAATAAGGAAATGTGATATGCCTGTTGGGTTGATTAATGCTTCCTTAGTCCCAGAGTGCAGTCAGTGTGTCTATACATTCCCTTGGAAGTGTCAAGAGAGTTGCAGTATTTCTGGGCAGTGATGTCCACTAGTCAATGTTGCAGGCTTTCTGTGAATAACAAAAACAAAAATCATCCCTTGCTTCTTTAGACCACGGAGATCTTGCTTTCAAAGTCATATTTTTGCATTGGCTTTATTTACTCATTCATTTTCATTCATTCATTCACTTACTATTTCCATGCTGGGAACTGAATCAAGGGCCTTAGAGAGTCTAGAAAACTACTCCATCCCAGACCTCCCTCCCCAAGTCTTCCTTTTGCTTTCCTCATTTTTTTAAGCACAAGGTCTCTCTACATTGCATAGACTGGCCTGTAGCTCAGGCCGGCTTTGAACTTGTGACTTCTTTGCATTAGCCATCCAAATAACGGAGAGTACAATCGCATGCTACTTATGAAGCCCAAATAACATTTCATAAAGTAATATAAATTATTTATTATTTCTCATTGTATGCAAGATGGTGAAATAATAAATTTTAAACAAGTAGATAAATACCAATGATAAATCTCTAGTAGCAAATGAGACCACCTGTATTTTTCTGAAAGTATTGAGATTTCAAGGAGTGGTGGGATTTATGTAAGGGGAAAGCATAGACCACAGTTCTACATAAACCAATGCGACTCCTGTGTTTTCTTCCCGTCATTATGACCTCTCCTAACATAGCACCTCAGCTCTGGTTGCCTCTGGTCTTCTCTCCTCTTAGTGAATTGATACAAAAACCTTCTTGTGGCTAGTGTTTTCAGAAGACACTGGGATACAAAAGAATGGAGAGCATGTTTATGGCTATTGAAATAACAGAGGTAAATAGACAGTATTACCAAATATATAGTCCATTGATTAAGACATATATGTGGCAATTTTGAACATAACAGTTATGTCTCATCCATGTCTAATGACAATATGTATTCAAGCAGATGTGAGAGGTAAGAGTGACAAGAATAGTTGTAGAGAGATGGCTCAGTGGTTAAGAGCACTGCCTGCTCTTCCAGAGGACCTGGGTTCAATTCCCAGCACCCACATGGTGACTCACAATTGTCTGTAACTCCAGTTCCAGAGGATCTGACACCTTCACACAGACACACATGCAGACAAAAAACATCAATGCACATGAAATAAAAATAAATTTTTAAAAAAAATTAAAAGAAGAGTGAAAAGAATAAGAGACGTTATCTGAGCGCCTTCATAGTTTCAATCCTCTTTTTTCATAGCAAGCAAGAAATCTGGGGTCACATGCAGTAGCGTATTCTAGAACTCCTTACCGATGGCCTGTTTCAGGAGTCCTCTTGTGAGGCCTGTGACCTCTAAGCAGAATGGCATGGTGAAGTCAGCAAGCATCTGCTAAGCTCACTTCTCTTTTATGAGGTCCTTTGCCCTTCCTCAAGCACTTCTGCCTTTCACCTCCCCCAGCTCTCTCAGCTCTCCGCTCTAAGTGTCGGATGAAAAAAGCAGTCACTAATACTTTAGGGATGGGGGAAGAAACTGCTGTTAGGTCTCTCTAAAAATCTGCGGTTACTGCTCAGACAGTAACTCAGAATATTAATTCTCTAGTGAGAGAGGTGACCCATGTGGGTATTTGAACTGCTATAGCTCCTGATTCAGGGAATTATTTTGCTTTTAAATTTATCATCTATACAGAAAATTCTACCATAACTTGGATGCTACCTGCACTCCAATCTCAGGTGGCTTTGGTTAGCACTACAAAGATGATATAAAAACCATCGTCTACCAGCTCTCTGTAAGGAAATTCACAACTTCAGGTTCAAGCCAGACTCACGCAGCGGATGCAGAGCTGTGAGTGTCAGAACACAGTGAATGGAAGCCTGCAAAGTGGTTCTTTATTTCGAGTGGGCCGCCGCTGCCCTTGCTGTGGACCTCACCACTTTCTGCCAATGTGTGCTAGTTGAGTAGACTTGGCTATTGGGCATGAAGAAATCACATTGTCAGTTAAGTAATCAATCAACAAACATGATAGTCTCTGGAAATCTGCAAAGCTCTGAGGAAATATACAGATCATATACCTGTATGTATATTTAAATATATGTATATATAATATACCTGTAATATATTTCTGAGGAAATGTATAGGTGTTTATGAAGCAGTAGGCCTCTTTGTAAGCAGTCTGTGATGACTGCTATAGGAAGAATGTACATAAGCCATGCTACTAATATCAGAAGTGAACACCACCATGGCTGAAAGTCCTCTGTACAGTAGCATTTTTGCTTTACTGAGTAATATTACAGGACAATAATGGAATGAATGCTCTTACTGAATACTATCCTTGGCCAAGCACTGGGTGAGGGTCCTTCCACATACAACATATAGGCTACTTAGATAACTGAGTAATGCATGATGATGATGAATGGATATTAGATCTTCTTACAATAGTGGGACTCATTCCCATTAGACTCTTTCAATAGGAATTGTTATCTTTTCCATTATAATCAAAAAGGCACATTAGAACTATTAAGAGATAGTAAGAGACACCAGTTCTAAAACTGATAACATTGATGAATGAAGGAAGAAGTTGGTGGTGAGCATTGGGTCCAGGAAGCAGCAGGAGGAGATAAAGCAAGCTGATGAAGTTCAAACCTTGTTGATGAGGTCAGAGGTAAATTCAAGTATGATAAACAGGAGAGCCTTCTCCTGAAACTTTCCTTAACTAACATAATTCCTAACTGTACTCTAAATACTTACCCTTATGCATACAGATGATTGTATCTCAGCCCTCATCAAAAAAGCTTCTGTTTTTCTTCTTTTATTGAAAATAAAAGAATATATAATTTCATTATATAATATATCCTGATCATAGTTTCCCCTCCCTCTCCTCCCATTTCCTCTGCACCTCACTCCCAACTAGATCCAGCCCCCTTTCTGTATCTCCTTAGAAAACAAACAGGAATCTAATGGTTAATAATCAAATAAAATAAAAAGATAAAAACTAAAACAAACTCATCTAATCTGGGCAAAATGAACAAATGTAAGGAAAAAAGCTCGACATGGCCCAAGAAACAGATATAGACACAAAGACCCACTCTTTCACACACCAAGAGTCTCAGACTAACACAAAAACACAAGTCATAACATATATGCAAAGGACCTGCTGCATAAAAAAAGAAAGATAACAGATAAAATATAGAAATAAAATAAAAATTAAACAAGATAAAATTAAAAGTAAAGTAAAAGCACTGACATGACATTATGAAACAGGGAATCTCCAAAGATGCTCTTGAGTTCCTTTTCTATTGCTCATCTACTGATGGACCTGAAGCCTACTGTTAATAATAGTTTGTTTCCCCAGTGAGACCCCCCTCAAAGAAAACTAAATTTTCATTTACAAGTGGTTATCAGTTGGCAATAGCTTCTGGGTTAGGGATGGGGGCATGTGTCCACTTCTCCTCTCAACTCTAAGACCCTGTCTGATGCTGACCTTTGCAGGTACTGTGCATGCTGCCTCCGTTCCTGCGAGTTCATGTGTTCATCCATCCTGCTGATTTTTTTTGGGGGGGGCTCGTTTCCTTGGTGTCCTCTATCCCCTCTGGCTCTTACACACTTTCTGCCTTCTCTTTCTTGGGGATCCCTGAGCTCTGAGGGGAAGGATTTGATGGAGACATCCCATTTAGGGGCTGAGTGTTCCCAGGTCTCTCACTCTCTGCATGTTGTCTAGCTGTGGGTCTCTGTATTTGTTCCCATTTGCTCCAGGAAAGGTAAAGAGGCTTCTTTTGTAGAAGATGAAGACTATTACAGAAAATGATAGCAGGTCAAAATGCAGAGAACAACTGACTCTGGGGTGCCTAACCCTAACAGATACATCTGTGTTTCCCAAAATATTGTGCACCCTAATAAACTTATCTGGGGTCAGAGAACAGAACAGCCACTAGATACAAAGGCTAGAAAATGGTGGCACTCACAACTTTAATCCTAGCACTCCAGAGGTAGAAATCTGTCTGGATCTCTGTGAGTTCAAGGCCACATTGTAAAGGGCCAGGCATGGTGACTCACGCATTTAATCCAAGGGAGTGGTAGTAGAAAGCAGAAAGGTATATAAGGCGTGAGGACCAGAAACTAGAAGCACTTGGCCTGGTTAAGCATTTGGCTAGTTAAGCATTCAGACTTCTTGCAGCACAGTTCAGCTGAGAGCCATTCGGATATGAGGACACAGGGGCTTCCAGTCTGAGGAAACAAGATCAGCTGAGAAGTTGGCCAGGTGAGGTTATCTGTGGCTTGTTCTGTCCCTCTGATCTTCCAGTTCACCCCAATACCTGGCTCAGGTTTTATTTTATTAATAAGAACTTTTAAAATTCATGCTACACAACTCCTACACCAAAGGCTCAGGGAACATCTTGGAAGAGGGGTGGAAAGATTGTGAAAGTCAGAAGACAATTCATGATGGTGCCTTCTATATATGACAGTGAAGGTGCACCAAGGAAATCTCAACAGTACCGGTCTCTGAAGCAAGACCTGAAAAATGACATCAACTGACATGTCAGTAAGGATGGGGGACATCTCACAATCCCTACTCCTACATGAAGAGCTGCAGGTAGTTAATGGCTGCTAAGAGAGGGACGTTCGGTCTTCTTCAGGGATGAGACCCCTAAAAGGTTATCTAATTCCAAATTGACAGTCTTAAACACATATACATATGAGCAATACTAATGTACTCATCAGGTTATATTTACACACACACACACACACACACACACACACACACACACACACACATACACTCCAATAATAATTAAAGAAGTAGAGTTCAAAAATTTTAGAGGAACTGGAAGACACTAGATGAGCTGTAGCATGGGAAGGGATAGAAATGATATAAAAATAGTAATCATATAAAATTCTTAAAAATAATAAATTGTATGTTATTTTAAATGCTTTTTTAAAAGCTGCAAGAGAGTCAGGCACAGTGTTTCTCTTGGATAAGTCTGTACTCTGGAGGCTTAATCAGGAAGATCATAAGTTTGACATATAATAATGAGTTCAGCCTTGATCATATTCATGTTTATATCAGGACAGTTATAAAATGCAATTCCTATTGTTTCATTTTCAGTGGGGGACAGGGCATAAGTGCTCTTGGCCCAGAAAAGTCATGCTGTAGTCCTACACATGGTGCTGACTCATAGGAAGGGCAGAATGACTAGGCATAAATGAGGACTTCGGGAATGCCTAAAATCAGTTTTTAATGAGCTACTTTACACTTTGATTAACTTTGTGGCTCTGACAATATTAACAAAAACAAAAATATTACAAATAAAGAGCTCAGAAAAGCCAAGGGCCTCTACAGACATGAGTGTGGGGTAGAAGGAGGGCTATAAATCAAAGCAGTCAAATAAAATGCAAGCCTTCTGACTCTAGATAACGGGCAAACGCATACATGTGTTGTCATCAAGTTCCAACATTTTTTTAAGTAATGAAAGAGTTGTATTTTTCAAAGCCCATAATGATGTTGAAAAAGTATTAAGCTCCAGATTAGAAAATGAAGACAAACTAGAAACAAGCCCAGGAGACAGTGGCAGGATTCAAAGGAGAATAAAGTGGCTTAGGATAGAAAGTAGCCTTATGTAAGTAAGTAATTATGTAACAAGTACAATAATTCTTTAAAGCAATGGTTCTCAACCTGTGGGTCACGACCCCTCTAGGGATCAAACAACCTTTTTACAGGGGTCATCTAAGACTATCAGAAAGCACAGATATTTACATTACAATTTATAACAGGAGCAAACTTACAGTCATGAAGTAGCAGTGAAAATAATTTTAATGTTGGAGGTCACCACAACATGAGGAACTATATTAAAGGGTGATAGCGTTAGAAAGGTTGAGAACCACTGATTTAAAGGATTCTGAAACAACTTAATCAAGTCTATCTAGCCAGCAGACTAACAATTTTGTCTCCAGGATATAAACCTATACTAACAGTTTTCAAAACAAGGTGACAATCTGCTGGGCCAAGATGACAGCAAACAGAACTAGCAAATAAAACATGATCTTGATGTTGAAAAGAACATGTCGCAGAGTTTAAGCCCACAGGACAGTGGGAGAGTAAGATAAATGACTCAACACAGCAGAGCAATGTGCTCGAATGTTCTAGCTCTTTTCATGTTTTGCATGTAAAAGTTCCAGCCTTGCTTGCCAATCTCACACAAAACTGGCCTTTTGAAATTTGGAGTATCATCATACACCATGATTAGGACAGGCAGGCTGGTGAGAATCAGATATACATGACTTTTAAGCCAAGTCAAATGTCTATATATGATATGACTGGTCCTTTCTTTGCATGTGTGTAAGAACAAAGAGTATCTGTGCATTAAAGAAAAGGGAACATTATAAAAATGGTCCAACAAAGCAGTCACCCTGTAAGAAAAGTTGACCAGATTACTAAAGTGCAAGCTTCTTCAAAAAAAAAGGCACAATCCGAGAATTTTATAGTTCTTAGAAAAAACAAGTGCAAGTTCAAAAACAAATGCATGCAGACACGAGGTCACGAGGTCAGAGAGCAAAACTGATACAGCTGAAGACCACATTCATGATGTGTGCAATGAGTCCCCAAAACAGAAAATTCAGCACAACCGAAAATATTAAAGACAGAGAATGTAAAACTCAGGAAAAAAAATAGGGCCCAAAGCCCTTATAAGCCAAAGATTTGAGGTGCGGTTTAATGACTTAGCCAAAGCTGTCATCATTACTGACATTGGCTGAGTTTCCAGGTAAGGTTAGAGGTTAGGGTGTAACTCTACAGCTTTTGTTAGGGTTACATATTTTGGTGAAAATATTTCTGCCTGTGATCAAAATGAGATCATTTTTAAGGACTTCATTTCCTACAAGAATTACTAGTAACTTTTGGTGTAGGGAGAGGACCCTAGAACAGTCAAACACAGTTTAGTTGACATGCTTAGATGCCTGGTAGCTCCTTGCAGGCACTCTGAGAGGAAGTATATGATACTATGTCATCTGCCCCCCCCCCCACTCTTTCCTCAGATGTCTCAGGCTGGCTTTGAAATTGCTATATGACCAAGGATGACTTTGAATCCTTGATCGTTCTGCCTCCAATTTCCCAAAGCTGGGATTACAGGCATGCAGCACCACACACAGCCCATGCAGTACTGGGGATCCAATTGAAGACTTAATCCTTGCTAGGTAGGCACCCTACCAGCTGAGCTACATCCCTAGCCCTGATATTCTTCCATTATATGTTTTAAGATGTAAAACAAAGGAATACAAAGAACCAGAAAAACAGAACTGGATGCAAAGAGATTCTTAAATCAACTGCTAACATAGACAAAGCAAAGAGGTTTCCAAGTTGAAGGCCCAACTTAGGGCTGCCATGATACTCAGCACCAGCATCGGCAAGGCCAACACACTGTAAGTGGATATTGGAGAGTCAGATTGAAATGACATCGTGGCAGATAAGTGACACCAAGGCAGGTAATCATGAGACTTAGGTTTGGAGAGAGGGGCATCAAGTTGTATTTATAGTTCTGGAAGAATTGAGGACCCGAAACAGAAAAAAAGACAATCAATGGAGATGGGACAGTAAAGGAAACTTCAATTGGAATAAATATCAAACATCACAGTGGTAGAATTAAAACAAAGCTAAAGAACCAGAAAAATCAATAGGCCCAGAGTCTTGCTGATCAAGGCACAAGAAATATGCAATCAGAGACCTTGAGATGCAAGACTGAAAATGAATGTTTAAACACATCCTATATATATAAACAGACAAATATCCTCATTGTTGTGATAGCTTGATTTATAAAGCAACAGAGCCAGAAATAATATCGTAGTTGTTTGGAAGTATTGAATTACATTCCTCTTTTTATCACACCCAAATTCCTTTGCTTCCTTTCTATCTCCTTAACATTTTTCATGTTTGGGCTCAAAAAAAAAAAAAAAACAAAAAAAACAGACTTTTCTGTTCCAAAACAAAAAAAATTCTGGTGCAGATATCTGGTGGACAGGGACTAGCAGGGGAGGTTTGTCTGAGCTCCTCTAGATGCTTGAGAAAACAGCAGTGAGCAAAACCACACTGTGTGAACACAGTCCATGGAAACGCGTAAGTGACGTGGGCAAGAACAAGGCAGGCTCAGAGTGAGCTGAGTGTGCAAAGGCTTGCAGGAGGGGTGCTGGTTCGTGCAGGAAAATCAACAACAGCCTCTGCTGCAGTAAATTTTAAGCATATACTCAAAGTATGTTTAGAAAAGGAGTAATGTATCTCTTCAGTGCAAAACATTCCTTTGAAGGAAAAACGCAGTGAAAAGGCCCTGGGGTGCATGAGGGAACTCATGCAGTGAACTACAGCAGCTTTGTCTCCCAAGACCTGCCCATCCTTAGTGAACTGTTTTGGTAGCATCGTCATTCAAAGTGCCATAGACTGAGTAGCTTAAAAGACATGAATTTATTTTCTTACCATTCTCCAAGCCAGAAGGCCAAGGTCAAGGTACTGGCATTTGGTTACTGAAGCCTCTTCAGTTTTCAGATGTATGTCTTTATGTGAATGTCTGTATCTTTCTTTTCTGTTCAGGACAGCTAAGTGAATTAAGACCTACCTACCTTAAAGTCATCAAATTGATTTATTTACTTTAAAATCCTACTTCTTAATATAATTTCATTACAACGACTTGTGAGTCTCAAAGCATGCATTTGGGGGATATACATGGTGCTCAGTAATAAAAATAACTGGAGTGCATCTATTCAGCTATTGACTACGTTTCTCAGCCTCCCTTTGAGTGGGCAGATGGCTGTCATTTTACTCTTAAATGTATACAAAAGTGATATCATTTCCATATTTCTAGTCCATCTCGTATAACAGGGGGAACATTCTCCTCCTTGACATGTTTCTTTCCTGGAGCAGTGAACCTACTCCAGGAGGAGACCCATGACACACATCCTGTATTGTCATATGAAAGAGAAAGAAACCTATGTTTTCATTGAGAGTTTAAGCATTAGCTGAATCCCTTGTCCTTAACACACGCGCACGCACGCGCACACACACACACACACACACACACACACACACACTTATGTATATACTTGCCTACCTAGTGTTGACTGAAGGGAAGGTTGGATATTAACCTTTAATTTGAACATAGTTGTCAGGCATAAGGGTAAAATAACTTAAAAGTTCCATAGTCTATATTGTAAACTTAATTTTTTCTTAACAATAATACAGCCATTTATTAAGTTGATAAAATTAATTTATTGAGCCCTTACACTCTAGCCATAATCAATCAGGCAAGAAGCAAACTCTATGGATTTCATACTATCTTTGACCTCAAGTTACTCAGAGTTCTATGACAGAAAATGTAATCAAGATCTATCAAGTGCACTCTGCTCAAAAGGAAGCCTGCATGATTTGCCTGGGAAAACCATAAAAAAACTGCAAATTAGAAATGGATGGCATTTGAGATGTGTCTGGATGAAACTACAATGGATTATTATATATGAATTTAAAGGAAACATGCAAGTTTTCGATGATATAAACATGGGACAATTAGGAGAAAGTTAATTGTAAGTATAAGATGAATGAAAATAACTCATGAATGAGTTTGAAATAGACACAGAAGGCAGACTTATGTGAGAGAATTGTTGACAGTTATCCTCTCTGCCGGGTGATAACTAGTAAGAAAGATGCTTAAACGTGATCAGGAATCCGAATTCCTTGTGCTAAGAGGATGGTCTAGGTGTCAGGTAATGGAAACCAGCTTTGTATCTGGAAAACTTCAGAGTACATGAAACTCAGGCCTCTGAAGATGGGTTCCAGCTGCCTTGAGGCAAGAGCTTAGGTATATCCAGAAGCTGTTCTTTTGCTTGGGGGAAGGCGAGAGGAAATCTCACAAAACCAAAAGTACGTTCTATAGTGGCCATTTGTGATGTATGTCTATGTATGCTCTTTGTAGAAATGCTTATGTCAATCCTGTTTTTATAGAAGAGGAAATGGATCCCCAGAAAATAAACATATACGGTCATGTAGAGGAAGGAGTGAATTCTATCTGACTCTGATGCCCGTATTTTTCCATTTCACCTTGTACTTTGTTTTCTGCAACCTACTTGCTGTGGGCGCTTCCAGAACCTTCACCTGCAGTATCTTTTTTTCCTAGAGTTTCATCACAGTGGCTGAGCAAGCCATCTCTGGAGCCTGGCTACCTGGGTGTGAAAGGAAGCCTCATCCCCTGTGAACTTTGCGGACGTGGAAACATGCTTAAATTCTCCTGCCCTCCCATTTCCCTCTTCCCTCCCTCCCTCTCCTCCTGGGCTTCTTCTGTAGGATGTACTCACTGCAGAGAGCTACCCCCCACTGCAATCCACAGAGCAACCATGACATACAGCACCTCTACTGTATTTACCTACTCTTGGCTGTGACCCAGGATAGATTTTTTTTTTTCCGTTCATCAACTTTAGGCTTTAAAGGTCAGCATTTAATTTTTCAATTTCTTTCTTGAGATGCAATATTAATCTGCACAATAAAAAGCAGAAGCTGAATCTATTGTGTAAGAAACTCAATGTTTTTGAAGATGATTTGGGGGCTCATTGGTCCTAAGTGAAACATTATGCCATTATATCCCACAGATACGTGAGGTTGAGACATTGTATACTCACGCTTCAGTTATTAAAATATTTGAGTCTCACAAGCCCTTTTTTTTTTAATTTTTAAAACTGCACTGCTTAACCCTTTGGTAGGGAAAACAGCTCAGAATTCATTTCTCCTTGCTTACTCTCCCACAGAACCTAATTCTGAATCAATGCTAAAGTTGATTCTGCTGTTTGTGTTGGTAGCTGTCTAGCTCTGCTCTGTGTCCCCATGGATAATCTTTTCCATTGATAATTAATCATCTTAGGTCTGGAATCTTTTTCTCCTTCCCAAACTACTGGTACCCATGTGGGTATTCCATGGCTGTTCATGCTGAATCTAGACACTGTTTCATGGCTCCCCACTTTATAACTATAGTACATATCCGTGCCCAGACTAGGTTCATTGCACAAGCCACACAGCAGTGAGCAACAATTCATTAGCTTTCAACTTGCAAAGTCCAAAGGCTCTCCTGCTCACTCTCTTAACTAATGCTTGTTTCCTCTTTGGCATTCTAGTAGTAAAAGCAGATGTTCAAGTATCTCTAATTATCCTAGGTGACCTAACAGGAGAGTGGAATCCTAATAATAACTATGTCAAGATCACAGGTGCAATAGAGGTTGGGATCTCCCTAGTCAGCCCAACCTTCCCTCACCATCTGTAGAAAAAGAAGCTAATATTCCAGACTAGGAATTAGGTAATGTTCATGCCACTTCCATTCTTTGCTAGTTATGTCCTTGAGCGTTAAAATGTACCACTCTGTCGCTACAATTGAATATAATCTAAACTTAATAGTACTGTTATAATTTTCAGCAGCTTTGGAACTTTTAGTTTGAGATCTAAAGTTACAATAACAGAAGTACCAGAACAGCAAATAATTTTGCCTTTAAGTTTTAACGATATTTGTAAGTTGATAGTTTAGTCCTATGTGTATAACCAGTTGAAATGTGTGCACGGGTTAACACACAAGTACAAAAGCATTCATAACAACAGTGTTGCATTCTGAACTAGAGACCATTGACATGTTTATCAGCAATAGAACTCATAAAACAATATGATACACAGCAAGAGAATGAACAATTGCATACAAACAAGGTTGACTCTCATAAGCATGTCCTTGCATGTTTAGATACTAGACTCAGAGCAGAACGTATTGCCTGATTTCATTTACACACTTTCAGAGAGAGATTACATTAACACATGACATTACAGTAAGCTATGCCAATGGCTGTCCTTTATTGGGTAGTCAAGACATGTAACAAAACATACTCGGAGAATATGAGATTCTAAAAATATCCTGTACTAGCCTAATTAAAAGGCAATTCAGTTTGTGAAAATTCAACCAAATATGTCCTTATATTTGTTCTCTATTCAATATATATGTTGTACTTTGATGCCATTTTAGACTTTATATATGTAGTCATCTTATATAAACAAACATTTTTCTCCTGAAAGCTGGTTACACCAGTTTTATGAAAGAAAACCCAGCTCTCAGCAAATCAACAGAAAGAATGCAATTTCAATTAAATGCATTAAATTCAATAAAATTTCAATGAAAATCTCTGATTGCAGCAGTCAGCTGTTAAACAAGGGAGTATAGAGCTGATGATGTGGTGCAATTGGTAAAGGACTTTGTTAGTATACAGAACACTATAGATTCGATCCACAACACCCCTAAACCAACACCTGAGAGAGAAGAGGAGGAGGATTAGAAGGTCAAGATCATCTTGGCTTCATAGTAAGCTTGATGCTAGCTTGAGATACATGAGACCCAGTTTAAAAATCAAATGTACACAGTGAATATATAAAACAGGGGAAAAATCACAAAATATGACAAATAATTCTTTTCCTTTTCAATAATATAACTAAATGTGTTTTTCTACATGTTACAAACACAAACTCATTGTCCCTTAATGTAGGATGCTTAATATTTGATATGAAGATATATTTCTTTCAGACATTTGATGTAATTTGCATTTCTAAAATAATGAGGGGAGAGATGGCTCAGTGGTTAAGAGCACTTGACTGCTCTTCCAGAGGTCCTGAGTTCAATTCCCAGCAACCACATAGTGGCTCACTACCATCTGTAACGGGATCAGATTCTTTCTTCTAGTGTATACATAAAATACATGAATAAATAAATCTAAGAAAAGAGAGAGAGAGCAAGCCATGCTATCACTCTTTCCTAGTGCCCTTGGTCTTGACTTTGCAGCCTTCTCTGTTTCGTTGGTCTGGAGAGATGGCTCAGAGGTTAAGAACACTGGCTGTTCTTCCAGAGGTCCTGAATTCATCCTGAGTTCAATTCCCAGCAACCACATGGTGGCTCACAACTATCTGTAATGAGATCTGGCTCCCTCTTCTGGCCTGCAGGGATACATGCAAAACAGAATACTGTACATACATAATAAATAAATAAATCTTTAAAAAAAAAAAAAAGAAAGAAAGAATGAGGTATGGCTAGAAATGACTTGGCAATTAAGAGTGTTTTACTTTTGCAGAAGAACTGAGTTTTGCTCCCATATCATGTGGCTTCCAGTAACTCCCTGTAACTCCAGTTTCCGTGGATCTGGTCTCCACAGGCACCAGTACATACCCATAATTAAAAATAATAAAAATAAATCTTAGAATTGTTAAGGTTTCATGCAGACATATTTACTGTTGGCTGTATTACAAACATCAAGAAAACCTGAGCTTGATGGGGTTGGGCAAATGGCTCAGAGGTTAAGAGCACTGGCTGTTCTTCCAGAGGTCCTGAGTTCAATTCCCTGCAGCCACATGGCGACTCACAACCACCTCTGATGAGATCTAGTGGCCTTTTCTGGCATGCAGACAGAACACTGTATTCATAATGAATAAACAGATCTTGAAAAAAATCCTGACAAATTCTATTTCTTTCCATTTCCTTAACATGTGTGGTACCAACATTGTCCCAAGAATTTCCATTTGATTAAGAAATTTTAATAATCTTTTGTTGCAATTTACATGGTCGGATGTTTTGCCTGCCTGTCTGTGTGCCATGTGTGTGCCTGGTGCCTGAGAAAGCCAGAGAGGACATCACATTCCCTGTACCTGAAGGTATAGCTAGTTTTGGGCCACCAAGAAGGTGTCGGGAATTGAACCCAAGTTCTTTGGAAGAATACAAAGTGCTGTTAACTTTTGAGCCTGCTCTCTAGCTCTCTACTAGAAAGTTTTAAGCAGTGAGTCCTCCTTTTGAAAATTCACATATCTTATCGGGACATGATAGCTCAAGTCACACTAGCTCTTGGAGGGGGGGGTGTGCCGAGGCAAGAGGGCTGCTCAGAGATTGGAGCCACCCTGAGCTAGAATGAGATAAGAAAAGAAGAGAAGGGAAAGGAGGAAGAGAGGAAATGAATTTCCCAAATCTAACAACTTGAATTTCCTACACACTCTTGTCTTGTCCCACACAGAGTAACCAAATTCTTCCATCTCTGCACAAAGGTTATATTTATATTAGAACTCCTTTATGTTAAGGCTGGGGGGGAGGGGAAGCCTACCAAACAGGCGGTAGGAGAGCCCTCCGGCATTTCTTCCGCGGGGACAACTGGAAGAACTTAAATATGGACAGAAGTGAGAGAAACGTCTTACAAGAAGCACCCTAAATACGGCTCCAACTCAGCTTCCCAAGTAAGATCTTAAGAAGATCCAGGACAGCGCTAACATGTTCCACATAGGAGAGATGGCAGGAGAGGAGTTCTGGAGCGCATACTTTGGAAACTTACAGAAACACCAGGTCAAGTGAACCCAAATGCTGGCCCCTTGCTGAGGCCTTCAGGGATGGATGAGCGCGGGTTCCATTGGCTCCAGTCTATATCTACTCTGTTTCCTCCCCTGCCTCACTGGTTACTCATCGCTTTTCCTGGAAAAGGGCGCTTCATCTCCGATTACTGTCAAAACACGGCACACACGCCTACCCCGGATCCTTTGTCATTGTGATCATCACCCCACGGGTCAGGTCGGCACTGTTCAAGTTTTCCCTCAGTGACTTGTCATCGAGTTTCATCAGCCTGCCTCATGGGCATTCTGTTTTAGGCCGGTGCACAGCAGCTGGTCAAAGTGTCTGGGATTTGTTATCGACCATTGTTATGGGATGACCAACAGAGCACAGCTGGGCAGCGGCCATTAAGCTTTGATGCAGCCCTGGCAGGGCTTCAAGGGCCTTAATGGTTTTTCTCTTGCCATTTGTTGTCGATTGGATCCCAGCGAAGAGAGCAGAGCTTTTATGGAAACACGCAGCAGCCATATTTCCAGCCCTCGGTCTCAGGACATGGTTCTTGATCCATCACTTGTGCGGACAGCAACTACTTTTTAATTTATTTGTGCTGACTCTTGGCTCCATTTTACACCTTGAAAGGGTGGGCAGGAACCTTTATCCTCCTTCATCCCTAATGTGTATTTGCCTAAGAACATGACTAACATTTGTGCTTACCATGGGTCTTGTAAGCACTTAGATCAAGAGTTAATTGCACCGAGAAGATGGCTACCCAACCAATGAATTTTAGCACCCTAACGATAGTCTATTACTAAGTATTATTCTCCACAGCCCAAAGAAGTACTTCATTTCTCTCAGATAATATAAAGGTTTTTTTTAAATTTATTTAACTTTTATCTTATGTGCATTGGTGTGAAGGTATCAGATCCCCTGGAACTGGAGTTACATAGTTGTGAGCTGCCATAGTGGGTTCTGGGAATGGAACCCGAGTCCTCTGGAAGAGCAGCCAATGCTTTTAATGGTGATCCACCTCTCCAGCCCTAATATAAAGATTTTATGTGCAGAACAGAGATTCATTTAAAGTCTCAATAAAGAATTAAATAACTTGAATTATCTTAATGCCATTGCTCAGGTTATGTTTAGATTATCCAACTAGTTGACAAGAACCACTGAAAGCTTGTTTGTTTGTTTTGTTTTGCTGGTATTATTTCACAAGTATTATTCCATTATTAATTCTCATATTCAAACTATATGAAAGGCAGTATTATCCCTGTTTGGAGAAAATTGAGCCTCAGAGAAGGGATATGTTTGCATGAAAGAAGACTAACAGGATACTGACTAGTTTGAAACATCATAGGGTACTTTTCACAGCTATGAGAATGTCAACTTTTAGTTAGCCACATTGCTGCACAGATAAAAGGATAAACTCTCCAGTCCACTTTGGAGCTAGCCATTAGGTTTTA
Source organism: Peromyscus maniculatus bairdii (assembly GCF_049852395.1). Lineage (NCBI taxonomy): Eukaryota > Metazoa > Chordata > Mammalia > Rodentia > Cricetidae > Peromyscus > Peromyscus maniculatus. The sequence continues at coordinate 25,293,641 of NC_134869.1, read as the reverse complement.
AGTAAGATATAGCCTGGGGCTATATGTTATTTCTTACAATCATCCTTAACGAATAAAGGCCATCTTCCCTTTTTGTTCCCTCAGGTTTCCTTGAAATCAAATGTAATGGCTGGAGCAACAGCATGTCTTTTGATTTTGAGGTAATTTTTAGAAAATGAGCACCATGCATTTACACAGGAAGATGAAAGGTGTTGAGTCTGTGACAGTTTTCACACCGCTCCAGAAAGCCTACCCCTGAATTTATTTTGTCCTAATGAGAAAGAAATACGCAAGCCACTATTTTTCAGATTTTTTGTTTGTTTGTTTGTTTTTTTGAGACAGGGTTTCTCTGTGTAGCTTTGCGCCTTTCCTGGAACTCACTTGGTAGCCCAGGCTGGCCTCGAACTCACAGAGATTTGCCTGGCTCTGCCTCCCGAGTGCTAGGATTAAAGGCATGTGCCACCACTGCCCGGCTATTTTTCAGATCTTTATTTGCTATAATAAGTAGCTAATATATACAAAGCAACAAGTCTGCTGTAGCTAAGGCTTTGTCATTGCATCAGTTGGAGGGAACGGCCATCTTAAGTCAGAGCATTTCACTCCATTTGCAAACAAAAAGGTGATGATGGGTATTGCAGCTATAGTGTAAGTGAACTAATGCAAACATTGAAGGTCACGTGCCTTCCAGGAGTGGGATGTGACTCCCATGCACGTCAGCCAGTTTTCCAAAACGAGAGTCTACATTCCCTGAGCCCCTTTGCCAGCTTGCCTCCTACCAGGGCAACACTGGTCAGCATCTTGCCCTGGAGGACTGCTGGCCTCACTGAAGAACAGCTGGAGGAATGCTGTTGTGAAGTCACTAAAGACCTATAAGCATCTAATACAGGACCTTGAAATCAGCTGGTGAGCACATTTATTTTTGGCCGTCATTTGTTTCTTTAAAGTTCATGCCCATCAACCTCAACCAGCACATTGCTTGTTGGCTCTACTTCTGTAGTCATCAGCAGCTTGAGAAAGTGTGGAGTTCAACACCTGGAGTTTATAGCTGAGGAGAGGAAGCGGTAGAGAGTTGAAATGATGGATCAAGATCCAACCAGTGGCCTGGCGGTGCAGCACTTGGGAGGCAAAAGCAGGCAGATCTCTGTGAGTTCGAGGCCAGCCTGAACTACAGAGTGAGTTCAAAAAAAGAGCCAACCAGCTAAGTGTAGGTAAGAATTAAGAGTCTTGGTTGGCCATCAATCACCCCTCTCTAAATTAATTGTACCCCAAAGGACATTCAGATGACCTTCCTTCTCTTGACCTTTAATCTTAGCTCCAAGCATGTAGACACTCAGAAGTCACTGTGATCTTTTCAACTGAACCTAACTTTTAATAATTAATAAGAAAAAGAATGATGATACAGCTATCGCTGGCGATGTGTGTGGCATTTCATAAGCTCGCAACTGCTTCATGAGGTTGGCCCTTTATCATCCTCACAGACGATGGAGCAGAGCAGCTTCTGCAGTCAGGAAGCAAGCGAGCAATGGACTGAGGACTTGAATCTACAGCTTCTGACTCCAGAGTTTGCTTGTAATGCCTCTCACACCTGCCTGCTGTTACCCTAGCTCATAGTTCAAGTTGTTGCTCCATAACAATTATACTTACTAAAGGAGTAGTTTCCTCCCAAACAGCTTCCTTTTCAGATGGCATGGTAAATGACTGAAATTTATTTATCTATTTATTTATTTCTCTGTCTCTCTCTGTCTCTCTGTCTCTCTGTCTCTCTGTCTCTCTGTCTCTCTGTCTCTGTCTCTCTCTCTCTCTCTCTCTCTCTCTCTCTCTCTCTCTTCTTTTTTTTTCTCAAGACAGGGTTTCTCTGTGTAGCTTCAGCTGTCCTAGAACTTGCTCTGTAGACAGGCTGGCCTCAAATTCACAGAAATCCACCTGCCTCTGCCTCCCGAGTTCTGGGATTAAAGGCATGTGCCACCACTACCCGGCTTTCTTATTTGTTCATAATCTTTACAGGATGGATTTGAAAACTAGGAAGGGGAAAAAACAGAAACGTGACACGGTAAATGATAGAAAATTCTAAGCAATTATTAACATTTTAACATTAAGTTATTGACAGATAAGCATAGTTGCTCCTTGGAAATACTGAAAAAGCATGAGGTAACACACTGGGTTTTGAGATGCTGGAGAAGGTAGTCTTGAAATGCTGAAGACAGATGAAAGAGATCTCAAATTTAGTGGTTAAAATGCAGATTATTTGCAAAAAAAAAAAACAAAAACAAAAAACAAAAGGAAGGATTGAAATTCAGATACACTTAAAAGGATTTAAATTTGTTTTTGCCAAGGTGTTCCATGCTGCTTGGAGACCTCCTTCTCAACCAGTACCACCTAGTTTTGATTTTATTCATTTTATTTAAGATTATTTAATATCACTTTGCATGAGATCATTGTGACAATTTATTTTTATTGGGATTAGGCATATGTGTGGGATGTGTGCATATATTAGTATATGGTGTGCATGTGTTAATATACGTGCATTCCCCTTGTCTACGGGAGCACATGCTTGTGTGGGTGACGTGTGCATGTACTAGTGTATGTGTGTTCCTGTGTACATGGGTGCACATGCATTTGCGCCTGTACATGTAGAGCCCAGTGGTTGACATTACATGTCTTCCTTGATGGCTCTCCACCTTGTATATTGTGGCAGGGTCTCTCCTGAACCCCAAGCTCTCAGATTTGGCTAGTCTAGCTACCAGTTTGCCTTTAGAGATCCCCTTCTGCCATCTCTAGGATGTGAGCATTGGGATTTCAGATGGACTTCTGAGCACAACTAGGCATTTATATGAACGCTAGGGATCTAAACTCAGTTGCTCATGCTTACACAAGAAATATGTACCCACTGGGCCATCTTCCCGGTCCCTAGTACCATTTTTTTCTCTCACTCCAGTTGCATATTTTACAGGTAATGTTAACAAGCATAATGTAAACATATTTCTCTCACCTGAAGGAATAATCTCTAATTTTACAGTCTGATTTTAATAGGGAAAGCAGTATCCAATATGTAGAATTTCACTTAAGCAATCATTTTTACTAGCAACAAATTTTGTTTTCAAGCTCTACATCCTTAACGTTTTGCCTTCAGTATTACAACCAATCTCAAATTCTTATTTAGAGCCTGCCAACACTGTGCCTTTTAAGCTTCTGATAAAGAAAACAGTTGAACTAATTTTTTTTAGTAATCCCTTGTGTATAAGCTTCATATTGCATGTTTTACAAAGCTATACAGTATCATTTGTAATCAGGTCTGATCTTATAAGCCTTTTAATGAATTCCGTTCTCTCACTGAGTGAGGTTCTGCATGCCTATTAGACATGAATCATCTGTTCCTGCTAGCAGCTCAATGAGTCTATAAATCATGACTCTGGGTAAAGAATGTCTAAAGTATAAGCCTTTTTTTAATCTGCGTGACATACACACTCTAAGTGGAAAATTGCTAAGTGAACAGTAGCAAATTCCATGTTTGATTAGGCATTTGTCTGTTCCATTGGGTTTTAAAACCATTCATAGTCATGCACGGATTTCCTTAGTTAGCCTGAGGCAGCAGAACTTTCTCTTAAAGCCTTGCTCCGGAAGTAGTCTTCTGTGCTCTTTTCTTTAGATACACTACCAGATCAGGTGCCAGACAAACACTCTCTCAATGTATGCACCTTAGGAACCAGCTGAGACACTGAGTCCATGCGGACTTTAATGTTTATTATACCAGGCACTATCATTTTGGAGAAAGTTAACAGGATATGAAATTATGGCTTTACTTGTGTAGAGATCCTGTCTTTAAAAAAAAAAAAAACCGAAAAGTAAAATAAAATAAAAGTGATGGTAGCTTTTGCAGGATCTTCCCAGTACTGAGGGAGAGGAACCAACAGAAAAAGCTTATTGGAGAAGATGAGAAAGAGCTGAATTCCTATAGGACCTTAGTAAGTGCATCTCAGCGAAGTGGTTAAAATCCATATAGACTTGAAAAAGCTAGAAACCGTGCTGTCAAAGCTCAGTCTGGGACACATCGCAGTCAGTATTCCTTATCTTGAAAGTCCTCAAGATGAGATGAAGAAAATTAACATTAATAAAGTATATTTAGGGTTTAGGAGCTTCAACTGTTCAACCAGAATATAAGAGCTGGGGTTGGGGTGGGGGAGGGAAGAAACAAAAACAAACCAAAAGAGCCATTAGAAGTTTAAGGATGAGAAGAATCTTAGCAGTCCAGCCTTATTATCGTGGTACATTAAGCGTGTCTGCCTACCATTGGTTGGGTATCATTGAAGGGGGTTTTTCAGCTACAAGTAGCACAGGTGAATTAGAGTGCCAAAACAAAACCTACAAGGAAGAATGACCAGCAATAGATACCCAAGGCTGTCAGGGAAAGTTCCCTGTTGCAGAGACTTTCTCCTCTTTATTGCTGTGTAGTCACAAGATGGCTTCAGCGCATTGAAGTTTCACAGCTCTTCTTTAGGCATAAAGAGAGGAGCAGCAGCAGACAGAAAAGCCAGCTAATCCCCTTATATTGTATTTTCAAGAGGACAACATTTCTTAGGAGCCGGTGTCTCTCCGCTTTATTTTTATTATATTGGTCAGAACTGGGTCACACGAGACTCCAGAGATGATAAGTCATTGTGGAGTGAGTGCTGAAGAGGAAGGACATTCCTGTAGTTTAGATCAGAATTGGGATGGGGATCGTGTGTGCCAGGAGTCCTGTCCTAAACATGTGAATCAAACTTATTAGGGTTTATGTTAACAGAGAGGAGAGGATGCGAGAGGGTACCAGTGCAGCCTTTGGATGGCTTCTGCCATAATTAGCCATGGAGTCCTAGCCAATCTTCATGTTTGAAAGCTAAACCTTTCAAAAAGCAATATATCATTTTCTGAAAAGCAAGCAAGCAAGCAAACAAACAAACAAACAAAACCTTGAGGATATATTGGTAAAACATGTTTCTCATTTGTTTAGTATTTAGGTGACTATAAAAATTACAGAGGTTTGTTTTGTATAGTCATACATTTTTAGGCACGTATACAAAACAATAAAACACAGAATCCTCTTTTTGTTTCCCCCCAGAAGCTAAAATCTTTCAGCTCTGCCATGAAATTATGAACTCTTATCTTTGGAAAGAAAGAAAAGTTTTTATTGTATAGTGGAAGAAATGTCATCAAAAGTCCTTATAGAGACAGTCCTCCTTCTTCACGCTTAGGACAATACTTTAAACACTAGGATAGAAGTCCAAAAACCATCCATCCCCATGGCAGAGTAACAGTCATCTGATGCTCCGCTCAGTGAAGCTGGAGAGCTGTAAGGCCTAGGAGAAAGCTTGTTGAATAGGTCAACCACACACCAGGGCGGGCCACACTCCGAAGACTAGTTGAACAACACATACTGGATTTGATGGGAGAAAGAAGAAAACTCAAAATAAGATGGGAAGCGGGCGTTGCAGAGGGTACTTATGCAATGAGTTGGGATAAGTGGGAGGAAATGTCAAATATGTTCAAAATACGTTGTATAAAATTATCAAAGAATTAATATAAACATTGCTTTAAAATTATTTAAATTGATTATTTATAAATTTGTTGTACATGGAAATACCATGAAATATGGACTGGTATGTGTACAACCATGAAAGTGCAGAATCGTAGCTCAGTACCCTACAAGAGTGGCCACAGATGCACATCAGTTTTGATCTGGGATAGAAAAGAACAATAAATAATTCACAAAGGACTGCTTCGAGGCCTATTGCAAAACAGTAATTCATCAAAGGAAACTAACAAGAACCTCCCCTCCACCAAAACCTGCATGTATCTTACATCTTCCGACCCACAAAGGAACAGAAGGAAATAATTTTTATTATCCCCAGTTGCTGGGATAGAAAGAGTAAAATTTTTAATGACAGTTGGTAAGTGGTAGAGACAAGATTTGAACCTAATTGTGTATGAACTTAAAAATCTCTGTTTCATCCATGACAGAGCCCTGTCCCCTGGACAGCATAGATGAAGATCCATGTTTGAAGTTTCTTTTTTATATGGAGTCATGGGACACATCTCCACCTTGATCTCCAGTGAAGACTAAATTACAAAAGGTGTCCTGAGTAATTGTATATTTATACTTACAGACACATTAAGCAAGTCTTATTCGGCTATTACAATGGTTAGCATCAATTTTCTGACCAATCTCTTCCAAGATCAAAAATCCATTTCATGCTTTTTTTTGGGGGGTTCAAACCTCATTTCTTACTTCCATTAATTTTTCTTTTACTCTTCAGTTTGTTTACTCTGACACTATGAGATTCACAACTCATAAAGATATACATGTCTTATCTAGTGCTCTTGGCTCACAATTCTCTCTCCAAAGCAGGTCATATTTCCTAGCAATTCTATCCCAGAGATGACCATTGATGTTACTTGACCTACTTTGTCTGAGAGTAGATAAAAGACCTTCATGTCAGAAGAAGTTTTGCTTATACACCAGGAGAAGGACTCCTGCTGAGAGAAGCCAAAAAGGATTAGGAAAGGTCATGTATGGTCCCAGTCTTCTGTCTAGTACCCTTAAATCATACCCTTTTGTCTAATTACATTTACACATGGACCGTTCAAGCTTCAAGGATGCCTATTCAATAAAGCTGTCATTAAAAACTTCAAAGAAGATTCAAGAAGCACTGTATATGTGAACTGCAGAGGCTTCCGAGAAGCAGATAGGACTCATCAGCATTCCATAACATTGACTCAACCCAGCTCCTTGGGAGCAGCAGCGCTTATGCTCAGGACCCTTCTAAACCTTACTTTCTTGATCTGGTTGTTTAATATTCTTTCATACACCACCGAATTTACAGAACACAAACTTTAAGAATGCGGAGTTAGTTAATAAACTCATCAATTTTAGGAATGTATCTAAAAGAAAGATTATGCTTATTATGGTATTCATTTTTGTTGGTATCCATCATTTACTTTAATGTGTAAAGCGTGAGAGAAATAGAAAAGAAGGAAGGATTTTCCGGTAATAAAAAAAAGAGTATTTATGACTAATCATGAATACTGAGTCATGCACTATGAAAGGATGAAAAGATGAGTAAGACATATTTGCATACAGAGTCAACAATGGGCCCTCCTTAGTCATTGGTTTTGTGCCTGGATTCCACCAACAGTAGTTCAAAAATGGTCACTGTTACCCTTATTTCACGAGGTAATTAGGGCCATAGTGGTTATGTCTGTTCTGAACACTTGCAGACTTGTCTCCTTTCCTTTACTCTGTAAACAGAACAGTACAAGAACGTTCATGAAGAATTTAAATTATATTGGATAGGAAGGCAATTTAGACATGTGGCAGATTAGATACGGATATATTTTGTTTAAGTAACCTGAGCATCTGCAGACTTTCTCATCTGCATGGTTCCTAATGCTCTGTAGATACCAAGGAATGACTGTATGTAATCATTGTCAATTGCACCTTGGTTAAAAAAAAAATTTTTTTTTTTTTTTTTTTTTTTTTTTTTTTTTTGGTTTTTCGAGACAGGGTTTCTCTGTGTAGCTTTGCGCCTTTCCTGGAACTCACTTGGTAGCCCAGGCTGGCCTCGAACTCACAGAGATCCGCCTGCCTCTGCCTCCCAAGTGCTGGGATTAAAGGCGTGCGCCACCACCGCCCGGCTAAAAATATTTTTAAAATATGTATTTTGAGCTGGTGAGGTGGCTCAGTGGTTAAGAGCACTGAACAACTAACTCTTTCAGGGGACCCAGGTTCAATTCCCAGCACGCACATGGCAGCTCACAACTGTCTGTAACTCCAGTTCCAGGGGACCCTACACCCATGGCAAAATGCCAATGCACATGTAAACAAAACAAAATTTAAAAATATGTATTCCCCATCCTTAATTTCAAGTAACTGCCATAAAGGACGATTATGACAGAGATGTATAAAGGACACTCGGAGACTAATAGAGTGAAATGGTCAGTTTCACGGTCTGATCCTTCTGGGAGCCCTGAAGGCAAATGTGTCCTCTGACTTTCACTTAACGTCTGGTAGCAGTATCAATCCTCAGTTTGTAATGTGTAGCTCTCTTCTCTGCCCCTATCACTCCACGGCCTTCTTTTCTCTGACTTTATCTTCCTGCAACTTCTTTCAGCTCTAGTCATTGGATTTTAGAGCCATCAATTCAACATGACAGCATTGAGGAGATAGCCATACATCTGCAGACCCTATTAACTAATGAGATCATGCAAGTAGACGTGAGCTATGGAGATGCTCATGTCAACCCCATACATTCACTTGTCAGTTACATGAATTTAAAGAGGTAGCTTCTTTGGGCCTCATATATAAATGGAGACTAATAATAGCATCTAAATCCTAAATCATAGAGACATTTCAATAAAACATATCAATGTATTCAGGATACTGTTTGGCAGATAATAATTGGTAAATAGCCAGGCGGTGGTGGTGCATGCCTTTAATCCCAGCACTTGGGAGGCAGAGCCAGGTGGATCTCTGTGAGTTTGATGCCAGCCTGGTCTACAGAGCGAGATCCAGGACAGGCACCAAAATAGCACTGAAAAATTCTGTCTCGCAAAAAAATTTTAAAAAATGGTAAATAAGTGCTAAGGAGTATTAGTTCCAAGTGCTACAGTCTATTTCTTCCTTATAATAATAATCTTGTATTGGCTTGTCTTTGGGAAAAGTCTATGAAATCCATCCTGCTGAAGGGTTTAGCTCACTTCTAAGCTGCAGCAGAACCTTATTACATGCTTACAAAAGCTATTGGAGGAATATTAGTGCCAAGAGTTTTACAATTATATGAAAGGAAAGTCATGCCCCAAAAATGTGTTCACTTGGGAACTGGCTGCCTCCACTTCTTTAGAAGATAGTGGGTTAAGTAAATCCTGGTGCATGGAAGAATCAGAGGCTAAGATTTGGCTGTTATTTCCTATTAACTTGAATAGGAAACAAGGATTTCTCTCCTCTCCCTCTCTGACTGCCAAGTATGATGACCGAGGGCATTGCAGATGCCAGAAGATGAGCAGCTATTGGTCCTTTAAATTGCAGGCTTTGTGGCTCAGTGCTGGTGGCAGATCACAGGTTTGTCTGGTATGAAAGGTGGAGACTTCAAGGTACCCTGAGAGATGCAATGCTCAAATTCCTGAAGAGGCTGAGGAGGCTGATGTGCAGCCCCTGAAGGGCTACAAAGAAGTCCAGCAAGCTGGTCTTTTCTCCCAGCCTAGTTCAATCTTCTCAAGCCTGGGCATCGAAATGGACTCATGTGCCATCCCTCTGTAACACATGGACTAGTCATTGGTGCACAGTGCTGACTTTTTTTCCCATTTGGTGGAGCACCCCTACACAACGGGATACATATCTTTGCCAGTGTACTCAGTGACCTCTAGCCATGGACACTGCTGAATGTGACTACCTAATAATGTTACTCAGTGTCAGTTAGAGCATGCCATTATGATTAAAAAAAAAAAAAACTCTCTACTCTCATGATGCTTGCCTTCTAATGAAGAGGCTACCAATAAGAAAGAAAACTCATCCACATGCCTGTAATGTCAGGGAACAATGGAAGCGGTGCAAGGGGAAGAAGATGCTTTTTACATTGGTGCATTCTGCTTTATGCAGATCCCATCATAGGATACTTGACATTTCAGGAAGTGTCAAGACCGAAGTGAATTTTCTTTATCTCCCAATATTTAGGGAAGTCCATTTCAGGAGAAGCGAAGAACAAGATCAAATACTCTTCAGAAAAGCTGAGAGATTTTTAAGGGGCCTGGAATCAGGTGAGTTAGGAGTTCAAAGAAGTTTAATGAACTAAAGAAAAGCAGAAAAAAATGTCCAAGATGATAGATTTCATTATGGCATTTTCATACTTGTAGGTAATGTACTTTGATGACCCCATAATCACTCTCATGGTTTGTATCCTTCCTCTCAAGAAGCACCCTTCTGCTTTCACTCATCTTTAGATTATTGTTTTATTCAAAACATACTAATACAAATGAATTCCCAATTCCTAGCAGTTAATTCATATAAACCTGGCTGACCACAAGTAGTCTACTAAGTCTGATGTGGCAAATGGCTGACGTAGAAAAAGTCTGGATCAGAGAAAAAGGCAGGTTGTGAGCTCTCAAAGATTTTTGTTGGATTTTTGATCTTTGAATTATTGGAGCTCTTTTGCTTTTATGAGCAAGGCTACTCGAAAGAGAAAGCCACTTGAGGGATGAAGTGGGGCAGAGAAGAGCACAGAACTATTGCCTAATGTCAACCTCAAGGCTGTTTCAGGACTTCTCATTACACCAGCCAATGCTCACCCTCGTAGACCAAATCACTGAGTCACTTCTATTATGCATTCATTCAGAACACTCCAATGCACTGTTCTCTATGATTAGGGTAGTCCCTTCTCAAGTTGGAAAATACTTTTCATTCAAAGCCAAACTAAATGATCACATCTTCCATTAAGCCTTCCCCATGCATGGGCAAGAATCACTGATGTTTTTATTCTCCCATAGGTTTTTTTTTTTCTGACTTTATGATGACTAATGTTGGTGTGTGAATTTGACCGCATTAAGGATCGTCAGAACAGTCGGTAAGACGTTATTCCTCAGCATTCCTGCAAAGCTTCTAGAAGAGATTGGCGCTTGACTACATAGACTATGGGAAGATGGTAGCTGCTAAAGGCGCAAATACAAGAAAAATGCAGAAGGGAAGATTCATTTTTTGAGCTGGGACATCCATCTTCTCCTGACTTCAGATGTGGGCACTTCTGCGCCTCGGATCTATGGATCTGAGCTCAACAAAATTGCAACACCAACTGTCTGGTGCTTCTAGAAATGCTGATGGCATATTATGTGACTTCTTGGCCTCACTAATCATGAAAGCCAGTTCCTATAATAAATCTCTCTCTCTTTTTGCATTATCTCTTTATTCTCCTTCTTTCTGTCCCTTCTCCACACCTATGTGTGAACATAAAAACTGTCTGTTTCTCTGTAGAATTCTTTTTTTTCTTTTTTTTTGAGTGCTTCTTTTTTTTCTGTAGAATTCTAATACATCCTTCTACTAGTTCTCCATTTGCTCACTATATATTCACCAAATGTATATGGTAGTTTTCTTATAGGCAAAGCCACATACAGATAAGTAAAATGGTGGAACTCCCAGCCTCTGTGGAACTTACGTTCTATTGGCAAAACAAAGTAAATACCAACAAAAAAATACACGAGGGGTTGGTATTTAAAATGATTGACGATGAATAAAGCCAGGAAAATAGGATGGGTAGCCATGGGGAGTGGCGGCAATATGAAGCAGGGATTGGGGAAGGTTTCTTACAGAAGATGAAATTTAAACAAAGATTTCAAAGGCATCAGGAAGGCCCAGCGTTCTTGGGTTACACAAGAAATGCCAGCACCTGGGAGACAGAGGCAGGAGGATCATAGATTTGATGTCAGCCTAGGCTGTACAGCAAGACTCTGTCTTTAAAAAAAAAGTAAGAAGTAAGTGTATATCTGGGGAAAATGAGGCAGGCTATTGGCCATGTTCAACATTATTGTATGAGGAAGAGAAAGAGTAGAGAACCAGAGACAGACCACTTCTGTGGTGGAACTGTAACAGGGAGAAGAGAAGAGTCCATGGGAAGCAGAAGAAGGATGCACAGAATCTTGTAAGGCCGAGACCTGAGTTTGGGCAGATACTGACAAGTTCTGGCTTCTGACTTAAGCCTCACTTGGTTGCTGATTTGAGCACCAACTCTGGGAGGATATTTCTCAAGTTGTGATTGTTAGTTGTCTATTTGTCTCTGGCATTTCTCCCCCTTATCAAGATTGAAGCTCGCTCATTTTAATATGCTTGTTATTTGACATAGTTTGACTTCTGGGTGGTCATCACTTTGTTGACTTTTTCTATTTCTTCATTAGTCATAAGATGTGTATATATATATATATATATATATATATATATATAACATATGTATATATGCATATGTGTGTGTGTGTGTGAAACGTAATCTGAAAAGGTATGCTAAGCATATTCATAGAAGAGTAAAACTAAACAGGCAGGTGAGTTTAAGTAGAGAAAAAGAGAAAGCTACATAAACTTGCACGTAGGAAGATAACATTTAAAAGAGAGAATAAAACAAAATGTTATTAGGTTCAAAAATGAATTAGGACCTACATGAATTTAGGAGTATAATAAAAATAAGTGTATCAATTCAACATCTAAAATGACAATTATCCTATGATGCAGCCTATTTCCTTTAAAATTAAATGTTACTAAAAGCCTAGGAAGAGACTCAAATGCTTCTATTGGATCACTGTTAGAAGCAAATCACCAGCTAAGTATTCTATAGCTGAAGAAACTTGTCCCCAGAATCTAAATCAAATGTGCGCTTGAGGCACATCTGTTACTTCCAAGTACAAACTTGCAACTTCATTGAATTGTCAGACAATTCATAGGTTTGACTGAACTTATTCTTTAGCACCAATTGTCTGGCGTTTGAAAAGCTGTATTCATAAAATCACTGGAAAATATTTATAAGCTGCATGGTGCCAGGCATTGGCAAATGTCCTCCCCTGGACATGTGCTGAAGCGAATAAGCCATACAGCTACTTCCCTCCCACATAATCCCTATGGCTCAGTGGGATTGGGTGACCTTCCTGGGAACTCTTTACTGTAGTCCGCATGGATGCCAAAAGCCCAAGGAAGCTTGCTGTGTTGTTCTCATTCAAATACTGAACTTGCTGGGTTCTTATTCAGGCATCTTTAGACACACTTCCTTCTTGCTCAGCAAAACTGCTAATTGGCACAGGAAACATCCTGGCTTTGTCTGTTTTCTATAGAAGCTGGAAACGCTTCTACCTGACTATGCTCACAGAATTATACTTTCAATGGTATGAATGCCCCAGACATTTCAATGACAACTTTGGGTGCAAAGTAACACATAATACAGTCAGTTGGTCTTACACTGTCTGGTGAAACAATGTAAGTCATTTAAAGCAAAAATCCTCAGAAAATGGGGATTAAATAAAGTAGGTGTTTGGGATATAGCTATTTAAGTTTGGCGAAAGCGGCATAGAGGATTTTTCTGTTTCTATGTTCTTCACCTTCACTGGTCCCCCACCCACAAGTTTAATCTGTTCACTGCTTGCTGTAACTAAAAAGGGTTATTGTGGTTGCTCTCCCGAGAAATGTTTTCTCATAAGCTCAAGAAAGCATGTTGCGTTGCCAAAAGTAAAGAAAATAGTTCCTGTACTTACTGCCAGCCATGAATCTGGAGGTGGAGGCCGGGGTGGGTGAAGGAAGCCTTTAATTCTTATTTTTAGGTCCTTCCTGCCTCTCATGGACTTATGTAGAGTGAAAGGCAATGGGGAGGAATAATTAATCACTTGTGAGCACATTGGGGATTTGGGTTTAAATTATTATGAACTTTTAAGGCTGGCATTTACATCCTGAATCTACTTGCCCAAGGCGCCTTAAAATCTTAGCATATGTGTTTCACATATATTTTCTTTGAATTCATGTAGATGCATCAAGTTTTACTTGAGTCTTTAAAGGCTGTCCTTGGAGCATGACATGTTCTATTGTGATGGTGAGTTCTGTTCAAATGCATTACTACGAGCAACACTCATGGAGCCAATCAGAAATTTTAAGTAACGATTGACTAACCAGGTAGATGGCTATGTATAGAAAAGTCATTGCTAGACTTTTCTACACTACATTTATAAGAAATCCATTCATGCTACCCTATTTCCAGTGTTAGTAGTTATTTGAGTCATTAACATTATATGTGCTGACATTATGCCCAGAACCATGATAAACATTTGAATGGATGAAAAAGAAGTCTCCTGGAGAACCCAGACAGCAATTGAATTGTGATTTACAATTCTTGCTAAGTTGTTTGTTGGAATTAGCTTTTTAGAGAGAGTTTGGAAGGGCAATATTTTATGCTTCAAACCCTCAACTTAAATATTCATTAATATGCAATGCTAAACCAGAAACTGTTTTCAGGATCACAGTGAGTTAAATAGTCAGTCCTTGAGAGGGCATTAAAATGACAGATAAAACAGAATTGACAGTTACAGAAATAAATACAAAATTCTCATGGGGATTTGGTGTGTGGCAAAGCTGTTACTTCAACACAGTGAGGGAAATCAATTATTTACTAAATAGGGGTGAAACAGCTGGCTAGCCATTTGGTTGAAGTTCAAGTGACATCTACATTTTTGAACATTATTAAAACAAATGGCTGAACAACAACATTAAAGGAACATTTAGAAAGTGATACAATTTTTCTTTATCATGAAACAGGTAATGTCTTCTTAAAAGATAAACCACCGAATGCAGGATACACAATATTAAAGGCAGAATTGACTACATAAGAACTTGAAATTTCATATCACAGAATTATATAAAACACAGCACCAAACTGAACAGATAGAAAAATTATCCCTAAAATGTAAATAGATAGATAGATAGATAGATAGATAGATAGATAGATAGATAGATAGATAGATAAACAAAAGGCAAACTGGTAAGAGTATCTGCTGAATATAGAAACAAGAATTTAATTTCTAGGTAAGCAAAAAAAATTCACAAACCCATAAAACAGCAAGAAACACCTAAAAATAATCCACAAAAGTGTAGACAGAAAATTCACCGAAAAGAAAACACAAAGGTCAGTAATTATCTACTTCACAAATTTGTACTGAAAACTATGACTGCTCAAAGTGCTTGGAGTATCTGAGAAAGCAAAGCAGGGATAAGCCCCTGCACTTGGGCACCTTCTGTAGTGGTGGGTCATGATGAGAAGCCATTTTTCTAATACATCTAATACAGAAGGAATTGTACCCTGGCTTGACTGGTGTGCTGTTTAAATTACCAAGGGTCTAAATATTGGTGTCCCCCAAATGCATATGTTAGAATTTAATTCTCAATGTCATGATAATAATAGCGGACCTTTAGGGAAATGATGCAGTGGTACATCAGAACATCTTGCTCCTACACAACAGTAATCTGATGCTATTGATTAATCCTTCCCAGCCTCAGCAAACAGCACAAACTTGGGTCCTCTGGAAGAGCAACCAGCACTCTTAACTTATGGTTAAGATAACCATGGAGGCATCTTTCCAGTCCCAACAATGTTTGACTCTAGCAAATAACATGGTAAATGGAACATTCTTCAGTTAAGAGGTATCAGTGTAGTGGTATGATTCTTAGTGAGTCTAAGAAGCCATTTCGATAACTTCCTTGTGAGTGCTGGAACTGAACCCGGATCCATGGAAAATCAGCCTGTCAAAGGTGACAGAGGAAGTGAGGCCTGGTTGACTGAAGTAGGTCACTCCTCCCTCACTCTCCTTCTTTTTTCCCTCTCTGTTTCTTCTTGGCTTTCTGGCCTAGAGTAAGTGAGCAGCCTTCTCTAGCACATTCTTCTACTACTGGGACAATTCTTCTTCACCACAGACCTAAAAGTTATAGAGCCTCTTCAATATTAACAGAACGCATGAGCAAAAATAAATCCTCCTTTAAAGTGATCTCAGGCATTTTGTCACAGTGACACACATTGGACTAATTACAGTCATAATGAAAGAAAAAATAATTAAAGATAAATGTCTGAAAAATCTTACAGTTCACGTATAAGCAAAAAAAAAATTATATAGACTTTCCCAACTTGATGATTCTATAAATTTACATGCCATTGCAAAAATGAGCCATGAAGGTGAAAGAAGCTTACTGTATTAGCATATTTTAAAAGTTCACCAGTCATATTACCCATGCCAGGGGTGTAACTGTGGGAAGACTGGATTATATGTATACATAGAACATCAAGAAACGACTCGGGGGCTGGGGAGATGGAGAGATGGCTCAGCTGTTAAGAACACCAGCTGCTCTTCCTGAGACTCTGAACTCACCCATTGATAAAATGAGCATCCTCGTGATCCCACCACCTGGTAAAGGGACCAGTGGCTGGGGTCAGACCCTCAACCCATGAGCCGGGAGCAGTCACTTCATATCTAAGCCCCAACCGCGTAGAACTTCAGACATTTGTTGAACTGATGACACTTTTGAGCAGTTTATAGTTAATACCTTGTGGGGAATGTATTATGAACTTTATATTATTTCCTCATTGTGATATTTAGGTTTTTTTTTCCTTTGAAATGGGATCTATTTTGCCATGCAGCAGTATGGGCCGGCCGATAGCTCATAGTATTCCTGCCTCATTCCCCATGCTGAGATTACAGGTGTGTGAGATTTCTCTGTTCTCAGAAAATACAGTACTGTATCAAATCATCAAAACCCTTCAGTAGTTTGATTTATATTCCAGGGGCACATTTAAAAATTGACTACAAATCAATATAAATATCTACTCGTTATTCCTTTGTGAAGTTACATTTTTTCTACTGACAAATTGCTATTTGTTTAAACTTTCTTTTTATTTATTCTTTGTGTCTTTTACATCACGCATCTCGATCCCACTCATTTTCCCTGTCCCTTTGCATCTGCACTCTGCCTTTGCAGCCTCCCCCCACCCCCACCCCCGCCAAAATGAAACAAAATAAAATTGAAGAGAAAAAAAAAAAGAAAAAAGTAAAGAGAGGGGAAAAAAAGGAAAAAAAATCTCCTCATGGAAGCTGTAGTGTGACACAGTAAGTCATAAAGTAAACCTTTTTGTCCATACATCTTTACTTGCAAGTGTTCAATCTGGTTCAAGGCCTCTGGTTTCTGCTACACCATTAATACTGGGCCCTCACTGGGACTCCTCTTGGATCTGCTGTTGCTGTCCTGTGTCGTGGAGATCCTGAAGCTTTGGGTCTGCAGGATCAGCCCCTTCACATGCTCCAGCCAATCATAGATGGGGTGGATGTTGAGGTGAGCCAGCTCATAAGCCTGGTTCGAGGCCTGGGTAGTTGCTGCGTTGGTCAGCCTGCCAGCTCTTCCCCATCCTCACCACCAGGATGAGCTCTCCAGCAATGCCCCTTCACCCCTTGCGGCGATGAGTGAGGGGCGGGGCTGTTCTCCTGCTTTCACGCCCTCAGGGTCGACTCTTGCACACCTGGACCATAGGGGTCAGCTCTACTGTGCTGTCCAGGGGCCACTCTCGGGAGTGCTGCAGCTGGTGAGGAGCAGGGACAGCTATGGAGCTCTTATGTCCTCAGGGCCAGCTCTCCCACCTGCCACATACGGAGAGGTGGCCAGTCTCCAAGTTGTGAGCCTGGGAGAGCTGTTCCCACTGCTCAGCTGTCCTGAGGAGGTGGCATGGACAAGAGAGAGGCGTTCCCCCTTATTCCTTGCCCCTTGCCATCTGGCACAGAGGAGGGAGCCGACCCCCCCTTTCCCAGCTACAGCGCTAAGGAAAGCCGGCCCTGCCCCTCTCCTGGGCAGCACGGGAGAGCTGACCCTGTAGGTGGAGGTTCTGGTGAGATGGCCCCGAGAGTGTGAGAGTGGACTAGCTGGCCACGCACCCCTCATCTGCCATGTGGTGGAGAGGGGGAGGGAAAGATGCCCTCCCCGCCTTGCCCCTGCCAACACCAGTGGTGGGCGAGGGAGCTGACCCTCCCCCTCACCAGCTGCAGCACTCGGGAAAGTGGACCCTACACCTCCCCTGGGCAGCAGAGCAGAGCTAACCGGATTGACAGGGGGACCGGTGAACTGGCCGGAAAACAGAGCCTGGTGGATCCGCCCCCCACCTCCACCCTCCCCACCTTCCCCCACCCCCACCCCTGCTTGCTGACTGTGACTGGAGGAGAGCTGGCCCTGAGGTCATAAATTACTGGTTGTATAGGACACGGTTTTGCTAAAACTCGATTCTCAGAAAGAAAGTAATGCAATTTTCTTTCCTCGGTGATCTTTATTGATTTCTGGTTCATATTTATTTATTTTATTTAAATATCCTCTCGGTTATTTAATAAATAAATGAGTACAGAGACAGAAATGGATTTTTAAATCTATTTTACGTGCTGAAATAAGGGTTTAATCATTTCTGAATTGTTTTTTTTATGACACATTTCAAAACATCCTTCCAAATTAGAGTTAAATGTACACACATTTTGCCAACATTTTAATGTGTTTTGGGTTTTGTTTTACACATTAAAAAATACATTCAAGAAAATTTTAGGATGATGTATTGTATTATATTGTCATTAAGATGCAGTATACAGCATCTTGACCTCCTAAAAATTGAAGTTTTTGAGTATTAAAAATGTTCTGTCAGTATGAGAAAACATAGGATAGATGTGACATATGGGAGTAATCAGATTTGGGTACCATGTAGACTGCTTTTTGAGATTAAGGAATGGACTCGTCATAGGAGTCATACTCTGTTCTTACATGTTTTTAAAACAGAGTCACAGATGCTTTGCAGAAAACACTGAGGAGAATGAAAGGATAAATTGTGTGCACATCACATTATCTAACAATGAACTTGTTTCCAAAATACACAAAGAACACTTAAAACTCTAGAGAAGAAAACGAACAGCCCAGCTTGAACGTGGACAATCAATGTGATCAAAAGCCTCACTGCAGATATACAGTTGGTAAATCAGCATAGGAAAGACATTCACATCATTTATCAATGAGGAACTGCATTCTGAACAATAATGATGGGCGACTGCTCCAGATGAAAAGGCAAAATTGTCAATGATGGTGCCTCGCCAAGGATGGGGAGCAGCAGGAAGTCCTATTCATCGCTGCCACGGGTATAAAATGGCACCGTGACTTGGGGAAATAGTTTGGCAGTTTCTTCCAAACCTAAACATAGTTTTACAATATAACTAGGCAACTGTATTCCTAGGCATTTATTCAAATGATTTGAATACTCAGGCCCACACAGAAGCTTGCACAATAGTACTTAGAGTTGGTTTCAGTAATAATGGTCAAAATCTGGAACCATCAAGATGCCCTTTATTAGATGAATGGATAAAAAAAAAACTGTGATATCCATACAATGGAATATTATTGAATGAGACCCCAGGACCCACATGGGTGAAGGAGATAACGGACTCCTGAAGGTTGTCTTCATATCTTCACATGAATATGGTGTTACACACACACACACACACACACACACACACACACACACACTACACACACATTATAAAAGTTTTCCTTTAAGAAAAGTCAATTTTGTTAATTTTTATTGCTTCCTTGTCATTGAAAAGAAAAAATAAAAGTTTGTCTTGTGTATAACTCTATACAATCAAGCCCTCATGTCCATAGTTCCCATGTCCATGGATTCAATCAACTTTTGTTAAAAATATTTTTCAAGTGTCTGTATATACAGGACTGGGTATTGATACTTTCCTGTAGTTATTCTCTAAACATCACAGTATAACACATATTAATGTGGCATTTTTATTTCATTATAAGACACCTTGAGATGATTTACTCTATGAGGCATGTGCATAGGTGAAAACACTGTATGAGATTTGGCCATCTTAGAGTTGGATATGGGCAGCAGGTTCTCAGAACAATCCCCTAGTGTCAAGGGATAAGTGAACTACCTCACTGTTTTCCTGCCAAGCAGAAACATCTGTCTGGCCAGACTTGGATAAAACCAGTCTCCCTTTATAATTTTACACAGCAGGTAAATTAGTGGTTATGAAAATATTCTACAAAGTGTCTTCTGGCTCCAATGCATTTCCTCATCTCTCACAAACACCCTTCAGATAGCAAGTCTATTGAGTACGTTTCTACCTCGTTAGAGAATCTGGCTGTGCACCACTGGGTCATGGCATGCTAGTGAGTTGGCACAGTGGTCAGGATCTCTGTCATAGCAGCTACTGGTAAATGGAGCTGGCTGCAAATTTACAAAAATACATGACCATGTGAAGAGGTTGCTTAGGTCCACTCTCAGGACTTAGAAAGTATGTGTGAAAGGAGAGATTCTGGCATTAGACTCTACTTAGTTTGATAGAAAAAATCAGAATCTAAGACAAGAGTACAAATAAATGAAGTGATAGCTATCCAGGCACATAGACCACCAAGGAACTGTCTGAAAGCCCGTTAGTATGTGAAAGGAATGGTGAATGACATATATACTCCGGCCATAAAAGAGTCAAATTAAGGACCAGAAAAGGTACCCCAGATGGTGCAATGAGGAGTGGGGAACTCATCCTCAGATTGTGTGGCAGCTGTGGGGAGCACAGTTATTGGCTGAGAGGACTAAGGAGGTGGAGGGGTCCTGATAAGGAGCCACATTTAATTCTGAAATGATGAAGGGAAATTGTGGAGTGTATCATGCATTTTCCTAAGCATGGGCTGAAATGTCAAAGGACACACATTACAAAACAACCTTACTGCATACCTGTGATTTCCTGGCTGCTGACGTACAGTGGAGGAAGATTTTTCTAGGCTAATGCACATTCTTCTAAGTGTAACTAACAGTGTAAGTCCTGACCAACATTACATATTTAATTACAATATATTATATTATACACATTATATAAAAATATATATTATATTACATTACAAAGTACAGGCCAATATTACATTTACACACACACATATACATGTGTCTGTTTGTGTGTGTGTGTTACATTAAAAAAAACTATTCTAGAGGTTAGCAAGATAAGTTAGAAGTAATACCCCTGGGCACAGCCAACTATCCTATTGAGGAAGATTGTGGGTTAGGGCTCGTAGGGTTAGGATTAGACTCTGAGCTGTACTTTATTTCTTACTCTAGGGTAATAGTGGTTCATTGTAAAATGTGAAAGAGCTAAAATATGAATAAAGCAAGCCTTTTTTTATTAGTAGGTTCCAGATCAGTGGATTCAACCAGTCATAGAAAATGTTAGATAAACTAGTCTATGTGTACTGAACATGCATTGATTTTTTTTCTTTTCAATATTTCCTGAACAATTCAATATAAAGGCTCTTCACACAACTTTTACACTGTATTATGCAAAACAGTTTACATTTTTATTATTTGTATTTATATTTGTGTGTGTGTGTGTGTGTGTGTGTGTGTGTGTGTGTGTGTGCATGAGCTTGTATAGTGGATGTATGGGCTCATATGTGTGCTGATTCAAATGAAGGTCGGAATATAGTGTGTTATCCCCAGGAGCTGGAGTTACAGGCCATCATTAGCTACTTGATATGGATGCTAAAAGCCAAACCCAGGTGCTCTTCAAAAGCAGCAAAGTGCTTTGAAACACTGACATATTTTGCCAGCTTCTCTATAAAACATTTTTAGGCATTCACCCGACAATAATATGAGAGGAGAAAAGGGAAGGTACTAACAGAGGGTTTGGTAAAAATGAGATATTTTAGGGTTGGAACATTGCTATGATTACTTGAAAACCTAATATACTCTTATGTCTATTTTTATATGCTACATTTCAAATTTTCCATAAGAAAGTCTTAAGAAATAACTTTTATCAAACAGTATGATAAAAGATATCTACTTAGTCAAAATTTGTTCCAGTTACATAAGTACTTTTGCTAAGTTTGAGAAATGTGGTGGTATAAGGATTCGCCGGTCCAGCTCTCACATTATTTATGCCTTAGAAAACAATGAGTTTATTAACTCCCTCAAACATTATGTTATAGGTAAAAGGATTGGTGAGCCATATTGACATTTGGGTTTTAGCATGAGAATAATGTGACTGTGTCAGTCATTGAGGTTTATATTACTAGAAAAGAAATGGGAGGTGTGTAAGTGTGGTGTTATTAAGCTGTAAGGTGTGGTCTGTATTAGTTACTTTTCTCACTGCTCTGACAAAATACTTAGCAAAAGCAGTGGAAGGTAGGAAGGAAAGGAGGGAGGGAGGGAAGGAGGGAAGGAGGGAGGGAAGGGAGAGAGAGGAAGGAAGGAAGAGAGGATGGGGTTATTTGGTCCACAGTTCAGAGCAATGCAGTTCATCATGGATGGGAAATCATGGCAGCAGGAGGGTGAAGCGGTTGGTAGTGTTACATCCTCAGTCAGGAAGCAGGGAATGATAAATGCAAACAAACACTCAGCTGGCTTTCTCTGTTCAATCCTGGGCCTCCAGCCCATGGAACAGTGCTGCCAGCCAACCATTGAGGTCGATCTTCTCGACTTAGATACAATCTTTCTGAAAACACCTCTGTAGACACATCCAGAGTTATATATCCTAGTTGACTCTAAATCCAGCTCAATTGACAGTGAAGAACCCCTTCAGCAGCGTTCTCAGTTCAACCTCTCTCCTTTCAATTCAAATGAACTCACAGGTTCACAACTTGGAACCTGGGGGTTCCTGCCCCCCTCCCATCAGTGGGATTTCTTTTTAATACATTTACCTTGAACAGTGATAGCTTCTTTATCCATACCTGATCTATCCAAATCTTTGAACTCATTTACATTTCCTCAAAAAACTACACATTTCCCACATCTTTCTAAACTCTTTAACTGTAGCTCTAAGAGCAGTACGAAGTAACCACAATGTCCTAATGTCACAGCCTGGGTGTTAATGCCGTCTTTTGTTTTTTTCAAGACAAGATTTCTCCGTGTAGCCCTGGCTGTCCTGGAACTCACTCTGTAGCCCAGGCTGGCCTCAAACTCAGAGGTCCACCTACCTCTGCCTCCCAAGTGCTGGGATTAAAGGTGTGCACCACTACTGAACTCTCCCAAGACAGGGTAAGATGGTCTTTCAAAATTCCTGCTTCTGATAATGGTCTGACAGATACTCTAGGCCTGCAGCCAAACTGGATGCCCCAACAATGCTGAGAAACTTCAGATGACTGTCCAGGATGCCAGCTGTCTGTCTATTCCCACAAGATTCCCGAAAGTTGGTTGGTGCATTTCCCATTTTCTCAGGTATTACTATATTCCTTCTCAAGTCTTTGATGGGGTTGAAGACTTACAGTTACGATCTTCTCGTATCTTAGCTAGAACATATTAAGAACTAGAGCCGGGCGGTGGTGGCACACGCCTTTAATCCCAGCACTCGGGAGGCAGAGCCAGGCGGATCTCTGTGAGTTCGAAGCCAGCCTGGGCTACCAAGTGAGCTCCAGCAAAGGCGCAAAACTACGCAGAGAAACCCTGTCTCAGAAAAAACAAACAAACAAAAAAACAAAAAAACTAGATTCATATTCTAAAGGATAGGACAGCTTTTGGAATAATCTCTGAAACATGCCACTTACCTACATTCTGGACATCTCTGGATTTCAGTATGTGTCTCTTGTTTGATGTTGTTCCCGTTGGTTGTAGTTCCATTTTTGTTTATGTCATTATCCTTTATTGACATATTAATAAATGGACTGTATTTGATAATCATTCCTATTGCATATAGTTTTGTATTAGGTTAGGACTTTCTTAGATTAAAAGGGGGGGATGTAGTGGGTAGCTGTTCTAGCCATGATCTTGAAGCACACACACTCCCCCCGCCCCCCAGAGAGACACCAGGTGACTGCTACACATGCCCATCACCTTGATTTGAAGTACATCCCCTTAGGGTATAGCCACTTGGGACCCTTAAGACCTGGGATGCCCGTGTGCATCACTCTCTTGGCTCCGTGATGGCTTGGATGCTGGGACTGACCAGGCAGAACTTGGACCAGGCAGATCAGCGTGAAACATAGCTAGACTTTCCTGGACCCTATGATAAATCTCCCATGCTGTAGTGAGTTACCCCTTAATAAATTCCTTTGCTCATTAAATAGACTTCGTGGATTTCTCACTTTAAATCCATGTTATCAATAATGTAATAACCTAAAGATACCAAATGAGAGGGCAGATTTATGATGGTGCATAAAATTCTTTATTTAGAACAATAAAGTATATGTTTATATAATGTAATTTCAAATTCAAACCTGTATAAAAAGGGTCAGGACATATACCTATTTTAAAAAGTACACATACAGTATATACACATACACATCACATTTTACAACTTTTATTTAATTAAACTTCAGTCATAAACTATTTAGAATAGTGTTGACATACATTTACATTACAATATGCAAACTCCAATCTATGACTGAACTAGCAATATATCTGTGAAGCCATCTGAATGTCTGAATACTTCTCAAGTCTAGTGACTTAAAAAAACAGTGGCAGGTGGACACAATAATCACACACCAATCCCTAGACTACTGGAAAATAAGACTATAGGAATTTTGACTGGAAAATTTTATTTAGTGAAGTCTTAATACCCTAGAAATTGAGTAAATGAAAATACCATGTTTTTTTGTTTAAACAATTTTCTTTTTCTAAAAACAGTATTATAAGAAAATATTTGGAGATGGCAGTTGTGCATTTACGATGCTTAGTAAACGTTTTAGGATCATAAATATCCACCTTAGTATGGATCACTCCAAAACACACACCTGTTATAAAAGAGGTGCCGTTAATTTTATTCTGACAAAGGCATTTTAAGACTGGCTAGTAGAAGGCAGTAACATGAGTTGTGTAATCAGATTCCATAAATAAATTTTTATCTGAATGGTTACATTTAAAGCCAATTTCCCAGTATCATTCCAAAGATAAACCGGCTTACTTTAAAACTCGTGTCCTACTTTTCCAATTTTAAATGTAATTTATGGATTATCATCTTACAGATTGGCTCGAAAACATCTCTTGGCATCCAAGATCCTTAGTAGCACCCTACATTTTTTTTTCTTAGCTTTCAATAAAATGAGAACATTTACATTCATCCTCAGACACATCTCCAAATGTTACATACCATATCTTGCCTCTCTTCCTGATTGAAAATGCACTACCAGTTTCCTTTCCACAGAGGTGATCCCAAACATTTACTTAAGCAAAGGTAAAAGCCATCTCAAGTGTAAATGGTTATCCAATTCACCCTACTTAAAACCGAGTTTCACTTTTACTAATGGACCCTATTTACATTAGAAACTAAAACAGAAAGGACTTCTCCCGGACCAAACGCTTATGGAGAAGCCAGAGGTGGGTGTTTTGCCTGGGACTGTTTCTGCTGCTTTCTCTGCTTTGTGAATTGTGTGGCATTAGGGCTCACTCCTGAAGGGTGACCTCAGAGCTTACCCACACACAAATACAAAACTGAGATCCAGACAGGGAGGTGACATTACATCTGTAGGTGGCAAAGCAGAGTCCCCCGACGATCTTTCTCAACAGTCACCTGACTATATCTAACTGTCAAGTTTAAAAAATACATTTCTTCAAGAATGTGTATAGGATAGCTAAGATTCCATATCAGAATTAAATCACAAAATCAACACCTACTGTAGAAACACAGTAGAAACAATCTCGATTCCACCCATGGATTTTTCTGCTCATTTATAACTTCGATTGAATTAAAGAACCAAACTATGCCACACTTTTTTTTTTCTAAGCACATGGAAGGTCACTGAAATGTGTTTATTTCTAAACTAAAAGCACAGACTTCATTGTGGATACATACTTTTACATATTTCCACATTTTCTCAATACTTTTTGTAGTGCAGGTTTGTTACTGTATAGAGAAATTAATTTTTCTCTGATTCATTACAACGTGGCAGTGTGTTAAGTATGTTAAATAACAATACAAAAACCAGAATTGCTCTATCACAACCCGCAGATCACACAGATAGGATTGTTATAGGCCTGATTTCTACTGAGGAGATCCGAAGCTTTCGATATAATTTGCACTCTGAAGATTTCTTAGATTGTTTTCATTAAAAAGCAAATTTTAAACATTAAAAAAGAGAACTCTCAGGAAAAAAAGTGGGCCAATGGTAAGGGCAACTTTGCACATTATCTTCTCAGTTGGGAGGTTTTCATAATTTAAGAAAAATATTCAGAACACACATGGAATAAAATATGCAAAGATATGTATTTTTAACTGAAAGCAGGTACGCCATAGGCCATAGTTAATGTCCAAGCAGCTAGTATTCAAAATAATGTTCAGCATTTTCCTATCGTTCATGCATTTTATTGAACTTTAGTATGTTAAAAAAAATTGGCAATCCATGTAACTCTCAATGAACCAACATATTTAATAGGCAGGACACATCTTCCACCGTAAACCATTTCGGATTTTATAACCTGTTAAATTTGTTTACTCCGCACTATTGATGAAGACCATGTTTTTGAGCGTTAAAATCCAACTGCTAGCTGTGAGAACCGATGTATATTTATTGTACTCTCAAGCTCAGGAAATAGCACTGTCCTAAGCCTGAGCAAAATGAAACTGCCAGGTAAATAAATCAAGCCACAAAACTGAGAAATAATAGCAGCCTCAATCTATATACACCTACACCTATGATTTGTGCTAACCTACATCTATTATTCTCCTCAAAGCAAAATCAATGCCCAACAACAAAACAGACCCTTTCAGGAACTAACCTGATTTCTCGTTTATTACTAATCAGTTGCAGCCTGGGATAGGTGAGGGCTTGAACAAGTAAGTGCAGTGTCTCAATGCACTTGGCTTCATCTTGTGGGAATGACGGCATTAGAGGAACCTCGGAGCCTTAGATAAGGAACTATAGAAACCATCTAACTCTTTGGCATAAAGAGGAGCAGCAGCCACGTACTGGAGCTGTATTTGGACTAGCTGTGAATGTAAGCTAGGTTTTTTTTCATGCACTTTCAAGACAGAATAGAAGCTAGCAGTTAGGTCTCCATGCACCTTTGCATAATTACATTGAAAATGGTTGTCTTAAGGTTTTAGTACAGGGCAAATAAAATTATTACAAGGATTAAGTTAGAATAAAAAGCTTTAAATTTTCTATGCGTCTAGAGTAGGCGAAAAGATCCTTCACCAAAATAAAAGCAAAAGAAAAGCCATTCTTTGATTTTAGTCAATTGTTCTCACTATTAAAAAACAAAAAAAAGGACCAGGGGAATCCACAATATATCTTGCAAGTTCTGGTTTTTAAAAGCACAATGTTCATTGTGGAATTACTGCCAATTTCTGTCTAATATGAGAAATGCTGTCACACATTTTAAATAGCAAACTGACATGCATAACTACATAAAGCTCTCTTTTTATTTCGTTTCATAAACCTTAATGAATATAGTGTCTGATTTTTAAATAAATGGATACTTTAAAGAGATAATGGTTACACTGTAAATAACTAATGTTTTCTGAGTCCCGGCATTCTTGTACAAACCCAGTTACTTAGTTTGCAACACCCATATTAGCATAAAGTGTACATTTCTAACCTTAGGTACTACACATTATCATTTATTTTCTCCCATGATTATTTTTTTTAAACAATGGGACTTATTACACATTCAGCATTTTCTCCCAAGTCTGTTTTCATATCTCTGTAGTCGTTTCCAAACATAAACATGTCACATTATACTTTTGCAAACATGATTTACACACTCTAGGCTGGTGGTCAAGGGGAAAGACCAGCTTCACTGGGGGCCAACCGTCTTCCTCGGCATGCTCTTCCGCTGGTCCATGCCTACAGTTTTCTGCTGCGATGACTGTACTGGAGAGTTTTCCGTATACCATGGCATCATACTTGAGTCCAGCACTGGCTCTGCTGCCTGGATAGAACCAGTCAACCATGTCCATTTTCCCGGTGGGATATGGTGCACATGGTTTACGTCAGGAAGAGCCGAAGAAGCTTAGGCTCCTCTTGCTAATCACAACTACAGAGCAGATATGCCTGCTCAAAAAAAAAAAAAAAAAAAAAAAAAAAAAAACTCCCCATGGCTTTCAACTCCATACAGTGGCTGATGCTATGGAGTTATTGTTTTTAAAACTGTTTTCTACATCCCTTTGTGAGGAAAAAATAAATCCCCCCCGCCCCCACTATCCAGGCTGAGATCTACTTGCAGAGACCAGAATTAATTACAGGCTGCAGGTTGTAACTGAAGAACAAAGCTGTGTGGTTTTTTTTCAGCACTTAGACATTTCTCAAGCCTTGCAAATGGCGCAAGTGGACTAGACACGTGTTCTCTTTCCCGTCATCACTTGCAAAACCTCCAGAGCCCTGCTCCATGTAAATTCTTCTTCTTTGTAGATGATGAATTCAGTGCCAGTTTTGCCGCTAAACACTCAGCTCCAACTTCGGAATCATCCACACACAGTCATGGGTAGCAAGAACAGATACAGATGAGGGCTGTCACTTGAGACAGAATAGGCATGTGTTTAAAGCTGCTTCATTTATGAAGCAAACATGAACTGTCACCAGCCTGGAGAGGGAGAAAGAGGAGAGGGATTAAGATGTGTCTTCCTGCCTTCTTCTCCTTCTCAACAGCTAAATTCACAACTCCCATATAACCGTGGAATGAGTAACAGAGTTAATAACATGTGTCACATTTGAAAAACTGGTAGAATTTTTTTTTTAAATCAGCTCTGATGATCAGCCACTGTCTCCTTGGGAAGACATATTATCGCAAATGATCTTATTTATGATCCGCTGCCCATCTCTTCTCATTAGACTAGAAGCTCTATAAGGTCAGATGACTTATCTATTATCTTCATTGTTGTGGCACGACTCTCAGAACAGGGCCCGGCATGTAGTATGCCATACACACAGCAAATATTCCTTGGATGTAAGAATGGATAAAGTCCACTGCTTCTCTGTTCATGATAGCAAGAAAATGGAGCCAGCCTAGGTGTCCATTAAACAGGTGGATGGATAACTAAATGTGATGCCTATACACAATGAAATTTTATTCAGCCATTTAAAAAAAGGGAAATTACAGTGTAGGAAAATGGTTTGATCTTGAATGTATACTATTAAGTGAGGGAACCCAAATTCAGAAAAAAAAAATCAAACAATGTGTGGTCTTCTATACACACACACACACATGCATACTCACACACACACACATGCATGCTCACACACATGCACACATAAATGGGTTTAAATGTGAATAAAACTTAAGAAGCTATAAAGGAAACCAGGAAGGACAGAAATAGGTGCGGAGGAAGGATGGGGGTGGGGTGGGGAAAAGGACATAAAAGAGATGTGGAAGTGGAAGAAATGATGGGGGCGGGGTGGGGGAGTTGGCTGTTACAAGGTGAGGACATGCTGCTTATTTCATGAGTATGCTGCAAAAATCCAAGGTAGCATTGTAAAAATAATTGAATTTTCCCCCTATGGAAAAACAGCTGTAAATGACAGAAAGGTAGGAGAAATGAGGAGGCAGAGAACCAAAAGGACACTTTGTTCAAAAATACTATAGTAACATAAGAACATTGAAAATTAAAAATAATAATAAATGGGTAAGTGGGCTGGGAAGATAGCTGAGCTGATAAAGTGTCTATCAGTCAAGTATGAGAACAGGAGCTGGTCACCAGAACCTATTTTGGAAATCGTGTGTGTGTGTGTGTGTGTGTGTGTGTGTGTGTGTATTTATGTATATTGGTGCTTTCTTTCCACACCAGAAGAGGGCATGGGATCCTTATGGACCGGTTGTGTCAGATACCATTATTGATAATTGTTTGATTTTGAATGTATCTGAATATCACACACACACAGATATGCACATACATACATACTATATATACATATATATATATATATATATATGTAAAATGTGGTGATATTTTGTGCTGAAATGTGACATTTTATTTATATGTTAATAAAGTTTGCCTGGATATCAGAGTTCATAGTCATAAACAGAAATCAGGTGGTGGCGGCACATGCCCTTAATCCTATCACATGGCAGGTAGAGTCTCTGTGTGGTCAAGGACACAGCCAAGCATAGTGACACACATCTTTAATCCCAGTACCAACCATAGAGACCTGGAGGTCTGTACAGACAGGCAGTGACAAGGAAGTGATGTGGCTGGGCTTATAGTCAGTGAGAAGGCAGAACAGGAAGGCAATAAAGGTGCAGGTTAGACAGGAAGAGGCTCTCTTGGGAAGCTATGGTGAGGTGATGAGCTAAGGTTAGTTGGCTATTGCTCTGATCTCTACAGCTTGCACCTCTGTATTTGGCTCTGTGCTTCTTATTTAATAAGACTATTTAGAAATTCATTTAACACACACACACACACACACACACACACACACACACTCACATATGGCCATACCAAAGCCCATTTCTCTGTAAGCTAATAAAAATAATATTTAAATTTTAAAAAATCCTGTGTGGTAGCATGTACTTGTAACCTCAGCGGGGATGGGTAGATCCCTGGACATCACTGGCCAACCAGCCCAGATGAATTGGCAATCTCCAAGCTGATAAAAGACATTGTCTCAGAAAACAAGACGGATGGCACCCAGAGAATGAGAGTCATCGAGTTGTTCTCTTGTCTCAACATGCACACGCGCACATGAACACACATGCACAAGGAAAAAGAATGAATAAATTGATATCCCGTGACTTTCATGCCCCCGAACCACCACTTATCTCAGTCTGTGACAGGAGAATGAGCAATCTACATAGCTTTGAAGTTCTCTAGCATACAACATAGTAGACAGATGATGAGCAAAGAAGGTCTGAAGCCCAACGAAGTGTCTGGGAAGTGCCGAGGTTGAACCAGGTGCAGTGCCGTAGGAGACAGAGCTGTACTGGTGGAGAACCATAGTACCACAGCCTCATGCCTGAGCAGCTCCAGTGTTCTGGCTGGTCTAGCTAGTTCTGAGCCATCTCTTCTCCCAGCTTAGGAAATCACAGCAACAGGTTCTCACTAAGTATTTCTAAACCAAGGAAGAACTGCTGAAATGCCTCATCACACACTGAGGAATTCACTTGGCCTCAGTATAGTTTATTGTACTTGGTGAGACGCGAAAGGCACACTTTGTTTTCCTTTTTCAGGGCTGGTTTTAAACCACTGAATGCTCAGATATTTCTGCTTTCCAGTAATTTGGGAAAGCAGATTTAAATCCATACAGATAAATGAAGAGCGATTAAAGGAAAACTTCAAGAATATATAGATTTTTAAAAATAGAGCACAGGCAAGGCAAGCAAACTGGAATAACAAGAAGCAATGAAGCTATGCATAATTCAAAATTCTAGCATTCATTAAATATAGAGAAACCGGGTTGGAAATCTATTTTGGATTTTTGTCCTTGAGTCACTAAAGCAAGGAAGAGAAAACTGAAGGCTGATGACAATTTTTCCATCAAACAAAATTACAATTTCTTGATAATGATTCCTTGGATCTTGCAACACATCCATGAAATGGGTACTGTGATTCCATCACTATACAATGATGTGTCACTTAATGATGGAGATGCAACCTTACAAACAAGTCGTTGGGTGATTGTGTTGTAGAAACAGCATAAGGTCTACAAATCTAGATGGGCTAACATGTCACACAGTGAGGCTATATTATAATGGCGACATTATATTACAATGCCACCATTACGTGTGGTACACTGGCTGAAACCTCAGCATGTCCTCTACGCCCGCGTATGAAAACACGGAGGTTAAAGGATTCTAAATCATCCAGGATGCTAGAACTAGTTGCAGAGCCGGGGCCTGAACTCAGGCCTAACCTAACCATTTCTAATCGTTTGCTTTCTAATGCAGAAATGAAAGAAAACTCACAGGGAAGAAAAAAAAAAAAAACCTCCCCAAACCCAGACATTTTTAGAAAATATCTCATAAAGTAATCAGGGTCCTCCATGACTGGTGACCTTCCATTTCTAAGCCTGCACCCTACATGTCCAGGCATGGCGTGAGCTTGTTTTCATATCAAGTCTCAGATCCATTTCTCCCAGTGCAGCTCAGATCGACAGGAAAATTTTAGGGCGTGCTGTTTTTAACCTCCTTCCTTTACGGCTTTCTACTCCTGTGTGTGTGTGTGAGTGGATGTATAAATATGAATTATAATATATATATATTTCCACAAAGACTTAAAATTTTATATATTGAAATTATAATAAATATATGAAAAAATACAATGTTAAGATCTTTTGAAATTAGAGTAATTTACTTTCTACTCTTACAATGGTAAAGTAACTGAAAGTAATTAAATGCATGCTACAAGCACATACTATTTACTACTACCAGCCAGCAGCCTGAGCCTCCTCTGGGAGCCAACAATGGTTTTCCCAAGGTGTCCAGTAAGAATCTGTGTAGATAACTCTCAAATTCCCGTCAACAGTTCTAGCCCCAAGTGACCTCCATACCCTGAGGTCACTCTATGTGGTAACTTCTCAGAACTATCAATATCCATTAAGAGCTCTCTCTTGACCTCAGACACCCCATTTCTTTTTTTTTTCTTTCCTTTTCTTGTTTTTTCAAGACAGGGTTTCTCTGTGTAGCTTTAGTGCCTTTCCTGGAACTCACTCTGTAGCCCAGGCTGGCCTCGAACTCATCCGCCTGGCTCTGC
The DNA here is from genome assembly GCF_049852395.1 of Peromyscus maniculatus bairdii. Taxonomy (NCBI): domain Eukaryota; kingdom Metazoa; phylum Chordata; class Mammalia; order Rodentia; family Cricetidae; genus Peromyscus; species Peromyscus maniculatus. The sequence goes on along the minus strand of NC_134869.1, from coordinate 25,261,499 downwards.
CTCCCGAGTGCTGGGATTAAAGGTGTGCACCACCACTGGGCCCCATTTCTTTTAACAGCACCATCATCCTTTCTGCCTTCAATTCCCAATCATCACTGACACCCATCAAGTTGTCCAGTCCACCAGTAAAGATTGGGTGACTGTTCTACTGTGATGTCTCCAAAGTGGTCCATTTTTTTTTTTTAATTGCCACGGCCTTGACCCTAGTTCTCATTCTCTCCTGTCTGAATGGAAGACATTTCTCCTGGGCATAACCTCTCCCTTCAGCTCAAACCTCTGTCCCTCGGGCCATACCAATATCTGATGACTTTTCCTAAGCCTCAGCTTTCATGACATTGCTGACACTTTTCCAACCCCTCGAACAGCTTTTCAATTATCTAATGGAACACAAGCTGTATTCCTAGAATTCAAATGTGTCTTCAAACTGATTTCCACTCTTCCCCCACGCCCCCACCCAGCCCCGGCATTGACCCTGTGTGCCAGATGTTGTTATGTCAACTTGACACAGGCTAAAATCGTCTGAGAGGAGGGATCTTCATTTAAATGTCCCCCGTAAGAACCAGCTGTAAGGCATTTTATTAATTAGTGATTGATAGGGGAAGGCCCAGCCCATTGTGGGTGGTTCAATTCCTGGGCTGGTGGTCCCAAGTAAGAAAGCAGGCTGAGCAAGCCACGAGGAGCAAGCCAGAAAGCAGCACCCCTGCATGGCCTCTGCATCAGTTCCTGTCTCTGGGTTCCTGCCCTGTTTGAGTTCCTGTCCTGAATCCTTTTGATGATGAACAGTGATTAGGAAGCATAAGCCAAATAAACCCTTTCCTCCCCAACCTGCATTTTGGATCATGGTGTTGCATCACAGCAACAGTCACCCTAATTAGGACGCCCTGTGTATGTGACTTCCGTTTCTACCAGTTGTATGGCTTTGTAATGGCATGTACTCTGAGCCCCTGCCATCTTTGTTTAGGCCATGAGAAGAAGTATCTACATTAACCCTCTCTACTGCTAATAAAATCCTACCCACCGCAGGGCAGTGGTGGCGTACGCCCTTAGTCCCAGCACCCGGGAGGCAGAGCTAGGTGCATCTCTGAGTTCGAGGCCCGCCTGGTCTACAGAGTGAATTCTAGGACAGACTCCAAGGCTATAGGGAAACCCTGTTTTGAAAAATAAAAACAACAACAACAACAAATTCCTACCAATTATTAATCATTTGATGCATCTAGTATATGTAAACATCACCTCTATCAATCACAGGACCAAGTCTTTGCTCTATTGCCGGTGATTTCTCCTCCCCTTCAGATAAAAGAGATGGACTGTGAGTGGGCCTGGCATAATCCTAAGGGGTGCTGTCCACATCAATATCTGGGTTTGTGACAAGTTCACATTTTCTACATTCAGTGGCCTCATTGCTTACCTTTTGGTAGTGTACCCTTCACACACTCCATTAGTTATTTCTGAACTTTTTAAACTTCCTTACTTCAAAATATGACTCTGTGTTAGTGCCTTTTGCAGGCCACAATTAACACAAGCACACAACTAGGCTATGCTGCTGTGAGTGCACCAATGTACCTTTCACAGTTTGTTGGAATAACAATGTGAGAAGAAAAAAGAACACAATTTCTCTCTAACGTACCAACATAAATCAAGCTTTTAATGCAAGTTATCTCTATTTCATTTCTCTCTTTTAAGCTGTATTTCCATACAGCCCCTGCTGTTGTGTGGGTCGTTAATATCATCTCGGTGACAAAGTCAAATTCTAGTGTAATATATAATTTTTCATCTTTGATGCCAAATAAACACAACTTTGACACTTTAAAAAAAAAACTTGTTTTGCTTCCAGCTCATTATTTAATTCCTTCCACATTATTTCCTTACTTTTAAAATATTACTCTTAATTTGGTCTACAAATTTTATTTTCTTCGGAGAATTAACTATTCGGTGTTTTCCCTTCTGCTTGGTTAAAATAACTTAAGCCTCACCAATGCATTCGTTCAACAAACTTTCATCAGGAATCCATATTATCCTTGCAATGTGCTCTGTTCTGGGAATATGGCGTGAACCAGAAAGACCCTGTTCCTGTCCCTGCACATTACAGGACTAGTGGAAGTATGCGTAACTCCTCTGATTATGTTTGTTCTAAAATGTCATCAATTCTTTTCCTCCTAAGTAGTGGCTTGTTTTCCCCATCATAATCCAAATATCAGAGGGCAAACGCCACAATCCCAACCACAGGATTGAAGAACTAGGTACCAAGACAGGATCCCTGGGATGCCACCCCCAAACCAAACAACAGTGGATAGCACCTGAGCTTTTAGGATGCAATTAACCCCTTAAGGCGAGGTGTGTGAATGACTGGCGTTAAGGAAGTGAATGGCAGTTATGAGAAAGACACAGTGATGTTTGTGCTGGGTCTAGAGGAAAGAGAAAGGGGTTTCTAGGAAGAAAAATAGTTTCAGCTTAGAGAATACTGTTTTGGGGGGGGGAAGGAGATTCCATTTCCTTATCATTTCTTATATTATTAAAGAGGAGGAAAATGAGCCTTGGGAAGCTGAGATGGGAGCAGATAAGAACTATACTCATGCTCTGTGCGTGGCAGTCAGGGGGATGGCTGACGGCAAAATTCAAACGTATATGGAGCAATTATCATCTCATGGTTAAGTCTGGTTGTTAAAAATGGTCTTTTATACCAATCAAAGTGAGTTACTAGAGCAAGACGCAGAGACTATGACCCAGGGTCCCCCCCAGGGAAGATTCACTCTGGAGAGATAATTTTGGAATCTGGGACAGAGTGACAGCTGGAAGGACAGTGACCTATAGGGAAAGGAGAGTTCAGCTGACACTCTATCTGAAGTAAGAAGCAAATGGTCCTCTGACAAGAAGGTGTGTTGGAAGAACCGAGGCTCTGGGGAGAGAAGCAGACATTCCCACTAGGTGTGGGAAATGTACATAAGGCCCAGAGAGCAATTATTAATGACCAGGTACCGGAAGTGAAAGTGAGTCAAAGGCTGAACTGATACTGGATTCAGATGATGGCTTTCTGGGTGTCCCACCAACCACGTCTCTACCCAAGAGCAGGAAAAGTAGATAGCATGAGAGATAATGAACATCTGTCCCTTCTTGCCTTGCCATACTCTCCTTTCCTGTACAGTGTCCCCCACCCCAAGCCACACAATCACATCAGGCATCTGTTCTTGGTTTATGGAGTCAGTACACCAAGCAGGCCGGCACCAAGCAGCGTTTTGCCTTGACAGTTTTGTTCTGACTAGAAGACACTGATTTTTTTTCTTTAAATGGTAGGAGAATCGTTTGGGGTTTTCTCTTTATTAAATATCTGCAAATGGGTCACTGGCATTTGATAATGGTCACTCCTAAATAAAATTGGTTGTATTTGTTGTTTCTTTATTATTTTATTTTATTCCCAATTTGCTCTTTTACTCCAAGTCAACAATCAATGATTAATATTTTATGTCTCTCCCATCTAAAACCAGCCCAGGAGCGTGGACCAAGACTCCCTACCTTTCAAAAACCCGAGAATCTGCCAGTGAGAGACACACAATTCAACTTTGTAACTACTTCAGCCTACATTCAGACATCAGTGACATCAAGGACATAACAATCAAGTTTGTTTCTAAATGTTGGCCTTTAAGATCTTCTACGGTTCTTGCAAGCTCCTACGGCTTGATTTTCCAGCAACTGCAACTTACCACTGTGCGAAGGTAACAATGTTGATACATCCACAATTACACCTCTTGAAATTCTCTCTCCTTTTGTTGCAACATACTGAAAAACAACAAGAAAAATCCTCATTTGCTTCTGGGCAGATTCTGAAGGACATCACCAGCTGGGCATTGTGAGACGCTGATCTAGAAATGCAGTAAATACAGTAGCAAAAAAGTGGCTGGGCGGGGAGGGGATAATTCAAACACGTAAGAAGCTTATCTTCATGTCTGTCCTATAGGGAAGAGAGATGACATTGTCTCAACATCATCAGCTGAAATAAGTTAAAATATATATATCGATAATGTTTATATGCTGTGTGTGTGTGTGTGTTCATGTGTGCGTGTGTATTGACAGACACAATAAGAGATAATACCATGCTGAAGATTATAATTGAAGACAGAGAAAGTCCTGGGTGAGAGGTGGAAGAGTCATCTGGGTCAGTTACAGTAGGTTGGAAAACATTTAAAATAATGGTTTTGTTTAGCTTTAGATAAAAGGCTAAATAAATTGGGCACAGTTAAGGGCTGCAGAAACCAGACTGAAGGAAAAGTTGTATTAAGGCTGCAAGACAAAAGTCATCTGAAGTGTTCTGAACAGGAAGTAGCATCACAGAGATTTACGAAGGAACACGACAAAGAAAGTATTTACAAGAGCTGGTGAAAGAAGATTCTGAGATAGCAACTCGGGCAACAAATATAAGACAGACAGCAGACACGGGTGAAAAAGGTTATCTCAAAGGACGCAGCCGTCTGTGGAAAAGAGAACACAGGCAAATGTGCCTCCAGAGACAATTACTCCACAGGGAAAGGCCAGGATTGAGGGAGGTCAGAGACAGCAAAAGATCTGGAATACACCGCATGGCAGGGGCGGCCCCACAATGAACAAAGATGTTCACGCTCATGCGCATGCTCAGCAGGAGAAATGGCGACCCCAAGCTCATTTGAGCACACGGTTAAGCGAGCAAAATACCTTATCTCGTTATCTTCTTCATTAATCTGTATATTTTCAACTGCCCTCGTAAGACTTGACTGTTTCTTCTGGAAAAAACAAAAACAAACAAACCAATGACGTGTGCTGTTGAAACAGCAGTGACCGCCGCAATGTTTTGAGGACAGTGGTCTTCACTTGCACCATCGAAGGCAATTAACGGCTGTCTCGAGTACTTTTTCTTTCTTTTTTAAAAAAATAATTTATTTGGTTTTATTCTATGTGCATTGGGGGGAAGGGTGTCAGATTCCCTGGAACTGAGTTCCAGACAGGTGTGAGCTGCCATGTGGGTGCTGGCAATTGAACCCAGGTCCTCTGGAAGGGAAGCCAGTGCACTTAACCACTGAGCCATCTCTCCACCTTCCTCCTGCACCCCGTCCTTCTTCTTAAGCATGCAAAATCTTTGTATGCAATGAAAGCTACGCAGGTATTATCAACTCAACATTTTTAGGCTGTTCTATAAAAAGTAATCAAATTAAAAAGATATTTCTTAAAGCCAAGTCACAATGATTTAGCACGTTCAAAATTTCAGACAAGCTTCAATAAGAGAACAAAAGAGGTAGCATTCGAAGTAGCAGCCACATAAAGACACTTCTGCTTGGCTTTTAAGTACAAGCATATGATTCTCAACATATTTTCTCCCTTTTCCTATTTAATTCAGACAATTAAACTGGGTCCCACCCCTTAAGTGTGCATTCTCTGTTCCAGGATTGCTCCAATGCATGATGGAGAACGATGGAAGTTTTTCTAAAGCTCGAATTTCATTGAGGCTCTATGTTATAGTAAAAATGATTGTCACCACCATGCCCCCCCCAACCATAGAAGCATTTCTAGGAAAAGAGTAGTATATTAATCACATGTATATATGTTTATATAGTATGAACAAATATGTAAAGTTGATGATGGGGTGGGGAAGAAGAGCAATGCTCACCTTCCAGTATAAGGCTCCAAAAGCAAAGCCAATTACAAGAGAAATGAGAGCCGGCAACGCCATGGCTGTCCATTGGAGGCCCGGGTCTTCAGGGGTCTTCGCAGCTTTCCCTGTAAATTCAAAGAACACAGTGGTGAATACAGCTGCTGCCTGCTAGAGGTCTGCCCATTAGGCTGTGGTTGTTCCCAAAGGTTTCCGTACTGACGTAGACAATCCTTTACAGTTTTCAAAGAGCAGGCTTTTCTGTTGAATTTTCTTTTTGCAAGCAGTATAAATCCACATAACCTCTAAAACACGAAGGCATTTTAAAAAAAAGAAAGAAACTCAACGGGCAGGAGACTTCCAGTGCTTAAGGTTCATGCATATTTGGAATACAGGATGGATATATTCCTGGGCAGGAAAGATTTCTACCATCAAGCAAATCTCTCTTCTCTAATCAATTGCCCAATATTATTTAGCTTTCTCGCTCTTTAGCATTCCGACCAACCCCCCAACTTTAAAGAGCCTTGCAAGGTGGATCAGATCCTGCATGCGTTCAGCTGGGGTTAGTCTGTTGCAGACAGTCAAGTGTTAAATGCATGCTGCAGATACAGCACTTTAAGCAGCCTTAAAATGATGACGATTCTTTGCTCATTCACAACCTCAGTACACACAGGGAAATGGGATTTTTTACTTTCTACATCAGAAAGTTTAAAATGACCAGAAGAATGACCGTTGCCACCACTGTCACCCCTCTCAAGATAACACCTTAAGGACAAAAGCAAATGGTACTGACAGCTAATACCTTCCCTGATCCTGCTACACCTTTCCTTATGAAGCTGCAAGTAGTTAAAAAATATATACCAATAATGTTTATATGGTGTGTGTGTGTGTGTGTGTGTGTGTGTGTGTGTGTGTGTGTGTTCAGGTGTGTGTGTGTGTACTGACAGACATCATAAGAGATAATACCATGCTGACGATTATAATCGAAAATAGATAAAGTGCTGAGGCGAGAGGTGGAAGAGTCATCTGGGTCTCTTTCTCCCAAAGCAGAACTGAATCTGATTTTCCCATAGGACTCCTTAAGAAGAACAACTTAGTTACTTGGAAACCTTGGCACATTTGCTAGCCTGGAATTTCCTTTCTAAGAAATTAGAAATTTCCAACAATTACAGGACCCACATTAAAATAGGATCAAGGTAAAGTGATGGCTTTTTAGCTAACCTTATAACAGGAATTTGGTCACGAGGTCAGCTTCCAATTACTTCTTTAGCATCTGACACCCCTCTAAGGGATTACTACAAAGGGACAGATCTACTATGTATGTAAACTCTTGCTGATAAGGGGAAAACTCAGAGGTTTAATCTAAATGGTAAGAAATAAATCATATCTACTATAATGAGAACAGGAATCCGCTATTCCTCCAGCATGTGTAAAGGACGGGGAGGGAATTTCCTAATTCTGATTCCTGTACTTCCAACATCATGTTCGCTTGGGAGCTCCTGCACATGCATGGGTTAGAGGGGAAGCTAAGGTGTGGGTGTTCAGTATAAAATGCAGGGATTGTGTGGGGAGTTGTGGGAAGGGGTACCAATCACTTACATAGTAAAAAACGACTTCCTCAAGAAAAAATGAACAGTTCTCTGGCCTGCTACATCATATAACCTCAGGACAGACATGTTTTAGGTATCCTAGGTTGGGGACCAATATGCATTTCTCTCTCCAAAACAAAATTTCCCTTGAGTTACAAACAGATTGAGTATAACAGAAGCAGTGATGTACATCTATAAATAGACTAGATATTGTAACTGTAATTCTTACTTGCTAACTGTTTGGTTATATATAATTTTACTATGTTAAAGTTAAAACTTTCATTTTTAATTAAACAGAAAAGGGGAAATGCTGTGGGATAATGCTTTTGTACACTGGTTTAATAAAATGCTGATTGGCCAGTAGCCAGGCAGGCAGTATAGATGGGATAAGTAGACAAGGAGAATTCTGGGAGGAGGAAGGCTGAGTCAGGAGACACCAGCCTGCCATCTAGAGATCAGCATGTAATGGCACACAGGTAAAGCCACGGAACACGTGGAGAAGTATAGATTAACAAAAATGGGCTGAGTTTAAGTATAAGAGCTAGTCAGTGGTAAACATGAGCTAATGGCTGAGCAGTTTTAATTAATATAAGCCTCTGTGTATTTACTTGGGTCTGAGCGGCTGCGGACCAGGAGGGACGGACGGACACACACACACACACACACACACACACACACACACACACACACACACACAAAACTTCAGCTACATACGTCATAAGCAATTTTACCACTTTGGGAATTTCAGTATCACTGTCTACAAATAAATAATTAAGCTGTGTTTGTCTTCCCTTTGAAGGACAACCAGCTATGGCCACCACTATCTACTAGGACCATTCACCCTAGGACGATTGTAGACACAAGTTGTGCAGTCTAAATGCAACAACATTTCTTCTACAGGAAAGGAAGAGAGAAGGACCATAAAGACAAGGGGAAGAAAAGGCATGGGTGATATTCCTTTTCCAGAGGTCAATGTTGATTTTGTTATTTCACACTTGGAAACCAAGCCTCAGTTCCCCCAGGTACACTCATCATGCCAATCCTTGCAGAGAGAGAACAGCTTTATCGGAAAAGGCTCCTTACACTAACTTCAGGGAGGACTTCGGCACCTCCACTGAGGCTCTCCACCAGAGCTGGATGCCTCAGGGCCCACATGAAGAGTATTTGAACCAAAGCCCATGCATATAACAGAGCTGTGCTTTCGTACAGAGACTGCCTGCCAAGACTTTGCGGGAAAAGAGAGCCGATCTAGACAGGATCTGAATCATCCTCAATCCCTGGGTAATAACTGCATGGATTGTAGCTCATTATTATTAGAACCTGTCCATGGTTGAAAGAGCTTATGGCCTGATTTGCTACAAATCATAGTAATAAACATCTGGAAAACACCTGGAACACAAACAATGGTGCTAATCTTGCTGGGCTTCTTTGTAGGGAGTTAGCCTGCTTAAGAACTCCCATACAATGGCTCTCTTAGTACTTAGGAAACAGGCAAATGATTTAGATTCCAAACTCAACAGAGTCACTGCCCCACAGTCGTGTCTAGTGGTCTTCATATCAATGACTAACTCTTTCTAGACATTAAGTATGGCTCCATGCACATGCATACCAACTCATTTAAATTCACAGAAGTCCTGTAAAGGGGGATTATCACACACCAGACTAAAGATTTAGAAAGCATAAGCAACTTGCCTAAGGTCGGTATCCAAATATCCTGATTCATAGCAGATCTCTAGGAGATGTGTACTTGATCACAAATAAGGCTTTCTTTCTATACTATTGCAACACTGTCTGGAAGGCTCTCAAATGTAAGTGTTCTGGAAACACTATTTTGTTTTGCATAAAGAATGGTACTATTTACTCTGTAACTATAATCCCATTCATATAAATGACAGGCCTGTATATGACTTCCCCCTACCCACTCACATCTTTGATATGTCTTGGTCCTCTGATTATCACAACTTATAACTCTTTGTTTGTTTTGTTTTTCAAGACAAGTTTTTCTGTACAGCCCTGGCTGTCCTGGAATTCACTCTGTATACCAAGCTGGCCTTGAATTCAGAGATTCATCCGCCTCTACCTCCTAGGATATAAGCACCACCTGATTGCTTATAACTCTTATTTCTACAAACTACGATGCTTTTTTCAAATTTTCCTGATCATTCTTCCCCCAAACAGATTAATTTCCTTGACACTACAAGTAAAACCATTTTAAACTTCTATGATGATTCACATTATACACTGTATATAGATATTTCCTTCATACCTCTTAGGATATGAGCACCACAAAAGACTATTCTACTCATTGGTATCTAACTTATGAGTGACATTATACCTAGCCAAGCTGTGACATGTAAGAAAGCAAAAGGGCAAAATAAATGAAAACGGGGAAGGAGAGGAAAGCTAGAACAGGATGTCCACCTAGCCAACAACAATAAAAAGGTTTAAATAGCTTTTGGACTTCGCATTCAGGTTTTCTTGAAGTTGTTAAGTAGGAAATTCTTTTGCTTTTAATCATGATGGTGATAGCCATCTCAAACAACATCATAATCCTGGAAACATTATGTGAATTTCACAAATTAGCCTACAAACAGTACAAAGGTGTGATTGCTAACAGAAAGAAATAACAAAGTGAATGAGACCCATTACTGATTTAGTTTCTAGCTTTTGGCTTCTTTGGGCTGGGAAGAGAGAGCTCCACTAAGACTCAATGCTCTCTTGCGGGATGGAAGTTAAGGGTTGCTGACTTGGGTAAGTTCAGGCAGGGTTGTACTTGATGGAAATGAACTATGCAAATTAGAAGCATTCAAACTTTTTGATGAGTCTCTTAAAGAGACAAATAATCTGCACATGCACAGGAAGACACATAACAAAGGCTGGCAGGAACACAGCAAGCACACACACCATAGTGTCACAACAATACACAGAGGTCTACAGCACAGAGTGTTCAGTATCCATAGTACTCTAGAGACATCTCAGAAACCTCAAACCTTAAGAATGAGGTTACCTTTTCCTTGTCCCTAACCAAGTTTTAAAACAAGCTTGGAAAGGAAGGCAGAGCTTATCTATCAGTAAATGACCCTCTAACTGAACAAAACTCAATGGCCTCTCAAAGAAATCCAATGGCTACAGAACCCAGAAGTCATCTAACAACATAACAGTCATGATATTCGGCATATGTTAAATTATTACTGACTGTTTATAGAGAAATATCTGGCCACAATCAGGAACACACACACACACACACACACACACACACACACACACACACACACACAAGCTATAGAGATTAAATGCTAAGATGACAGACGTGTTCAACTTAAGTGGTAAGAGTGTTAGACAAAAAAAAAAAAAAAAAAAAAAAAACATGTCTTGATAATGAAGATAGAAAATCTCCGCACCACAGGGAGGTGGTGGCACACGCCTTTAATCCCCTTTAATCCCAGTACTCGGGAGGCAGAGGCAGGCAGATCTCTGTGAGTTCAAGGCCAGGCTGGTCTATAGTATGAGTTCCAGGAAAGGTGCCAAAACTACACAGAGAAACCCTGTCTAGAAAAACCAGAAGAAAAAAAAAAAATCTCAGTATCAAGAGTAAAGAGTAAGCAGATGAAAATTCTAGAACATAAAAAAGAAACTAGAAATGAAAGCAGACTCTGGTTGTAAGATCAATCCAGAGTTGGTAGAAGGAAACCTTAACAAACTGGAAAACAAATAAATGAAGAGTATGTATTGAGATCAAGAAAGATAAAGAGGTTTCACAAAATGAATACATGGAGTCCCAGCACCTGGGAGGTGGAAGCAAAGTATCAGAAACCCGTGAGCTCAAGGTTAGCTTGGACTGGGTGAGATCTTTTCTTAAGAGAAGGAAAAAGAAAAAGATAAAATAAAAACAATGCGACTTTTGTGCCACCTACCACAATACTAAATTGACAAAATAATGTGTGAATGGTTATCTCAGGAGAGGAACAAGAGAATAAATAAGGAAGAAATATTTGCAAAAACTATGGGCAAACTCTCCCTAGCTTTGGGATTGAAAATAAACTTAGAAATTCAAGAAACTAGACAAAAATCCAGGAAAAATAAATACAAAGGAAGTCACCTGTCATTGGCATCTTGCACATTGCTCAAAAAATAAAAGAAGACAACATAAGGGAAAATACATCCAGTGTTTACATGAAGAAAAAACACCACACATGGTTGATTTTGCCTTTTAGATACAGTATTTGCAGAAAGAAAATATAATGCTGTCTTTAAAGGAAGAAAAGAAAAAGTTACTAAGCCAGAATTTGCTATTTAATAAAAAGTACCTCTACATGCAACAAATACTACAAACATTTTTCAAATAAAAGAAAAAAAAAGATCTGTTGCTAACAGATCTGTGTTACAGAAAATGCTAAAGAGGTTTTTGCTTCCTGAAAAGAGGTAATGTTAGGTAGAAACTTGGATTGAGGAAAAAATGGAAGGTATGAAAATAACATAAAAGATGACACACTTTTTTCTACTTGAAAGGATACACAGTCGCTTAGAACAACAGTTTGAAAACTCCAAATATGAGGGTTTATGACTTAAGGGTATGACATGTATAAACACAATAGCTTGGTTCAGGCAAGGTCCGTGTTTTTCTTGAAGTACACCAATATTAGCTCTAAGAAAAATATCACAAGTTAAGATGTATATTTTAGTTCCCCAAATCACTATAAATAATGAAAAGAGATATTGAAGATCAAATAGAGATGACATGGATCCCTCAGAATAAAGGGACTAGAATGAAGAAAGAGAGTACAAAAACTGGAACAGGAAAGCAAGGGGAAAAGGTGACAGATCCAAGCTCAGCCACAACAATGACATTATACATGTAGAGCTGAAATACCAGAGGCAGCTGGGTGTGGTACCACATACCTGTAATCCCAGCACTTCAGAGGCTGAGGCAGGCAGAGAGCAAGCCCGGTTACACATTAAGAATTCATTTCCCAAAAAAAACCAACGCACGTATGCATATTTTTGAAAAACCCCAGAAACACAATATACAAAAGTGTATAGGACTCAGTAACACCAGTGCACACAAAAGAACTTTTACCCTCTAAGAAAAAAAAAATAGTTTAAGATCAACGATGCAATCTTTCCAACTTAAGAATCTGGGACAGGTTGAGTAAATTAAAAGCCAAGTAAGGAGGATGGAAATAGTAGCTATTAATATTAATATCAATGAGACAGGAACAGAGACAGATGCTAAAAGTGGTTTCTCTGAGAAGGTGAGTGGGAGGCCGAGTCCCTTTCAGAAACTTGTCCGATCTGCTGTGTTATAAATTTTAGGTTTCTGGAGCCTGTCCTGCAAACACTGGACATTGTCGACTGCCAGCCAATGAGCTCTGGCAGCATCCTTCCACCTGATATATTAAACAATTACACTGCGAAATGTATAGATGTTCTTTAGAATGATAGACTACATATATATTTTTATTTTAGGTTCAGGCCAACGTTTGATGGAAAAAACTCTGAAATGTGTACTTCAGAGATTTTTCTTTGAAAACTCTATGAGCTCCTATAAATCTGTAAAACAATGAGACCAAAATATACCCAGTATATTCAGTAACCTTTATAATTATTGTTGCACAGACTTGAAAGTAAAGACAGTCTTCCAGGAACCTGGGTTCTTGGGTAAAGAGGACAGAAATCTTAGGGAAAGAAGTACATTCTCCTCTAACATACATTCTTAGGTAAAATAATAACGTCACCAATTTTCTAAACATGCAGTAGTACATACTGAGACACAAAACTGAAAATATCCTTGGAATTGAAGAGAGTTAGCACATGCACTTGAAATTTGAAATTTTAAAACTCCATTTTTGACCAGAGACATTCTCCATGAAGTTTAAGCCTACAATGATTTTAAAAAAGAAGTCTTTATCATACATCTACAATTAATTTCATGCCTTATTTAAAACAATCTTAGCAGAAAGTTCATTGGCCTAATTCCTTCATCATTATCTTAAACTCTAGGGTAATCCAATTCTATAAATCAGATATTTAATTGTCAGGAAGACCATACAAGGAATAACAGTAACAGAACAGTATGATTAGTAATAATGTATAAAATTTCTGTAAAGTCCATGCAATACTCCTATAGAGGCTACTCGGAGCCATGCATGCATTAACGCAGATACGTGTACTTACTATTACTGCTACTGCTGTCATTCCTAAGGGAGCTGGCTGCAACAGGGGGTAACATAAATGGTTTTGTGACACTGACTCTGGAATCTAAATAGAAAGCAATAATGCGTCAGTGTTACACGGTGATTTATATGAATTACAGAGTCCCCAAAAGGTGAAAGTGCAATACCAGAGTATGTTCTGGGCCTGCTTCCCAATCTAGATCATTCAGTTCCTATTTATTCCATACTCAGTCCTGCAGCTCAGTTGTATCAAGAAGTCCACCATAGTCAGTCTTACAGAACGATGATTTATTGCATGCATACCCATGCTAAGAAACGTGAACAATGGAAAGTTGTTGGTAATTCGTCATGTTTTAAAAGAAAGCAATGAAGTTAGTTCTGTCATAGGGACCCAGCTCAGGGAGGATAGGGATTAGAATTAACTAATGACAATCAGAATTTAAGTCCTAAGGAAAAGATATGAGAAGTGAACATCAGGGACACTGGAGATGAAGAATAACATAATTCCACTCTACTAACAAATATCAGATAAGAAAAATGAGAACCACCATCGTGTATTGCTAACTCACACAATTCTTCAATTTAAAAATATCAAGTACTGTGTTTGTCTTGGAAACTGAGATAATTAATAATCATTAGTAGTCATCGATATTTGCTTTTTTTATTAGATATTTGCTTTTTTTATTAGAAAAACACAGATGTTATTACTATGGCAACACATTCAGTTGATTCAGACGATTCATCTTCCTATATACATTTAATGCTTAATGCTTAAGTAGAAATGCTTAAATGCCTTACCTTTCTCAGGACCTAATGTTGATGAAAGCACACAATCATTATTGTCGGATGCCACCATAAAGTCCTTGAAGGCATCAATGGATCTATTGAAAATACTAAAGAATTCTTCAGGAGTGAAGAGCCTGGCTTCTTTCGGTGCTTCTTTTACATTCTAGACCAATAAATAAATAAATTAAATAAATAAGATTCCATTTTTCAAATAACTCATAGACTTGACTGATGTCCAGATAATGGACTATTGACTATGTTCTCAGAGATTCAAGTATTTGAACTCTACAAGCCAACAGTTTTGAACAGATGTTCTACCAGACACAACTCAGATTAGCTACAGGATAATGATGGCATCAGATAAGTCTAAGACTCAACTCAGGACCAAAGCAACTAGGGGGTGGGGCAGAAAGAACAAAGAAATACAACAAGAAAATGAAATGATTCCAACAAATAATTAAGAATTTATAAAAAGCTTATTAAAGTATGAGTATTAGCTTTTATTATTATTGGCTTTTTGAGACATAGTTTCTCTGTCTCACAGCCCTAGCTGTCCTAGAACTCGATTTGTAGACCAGGCTAGCCTTGAACTCACAGAGATCTGCCTGCCTCTGCCTCTGCCTCCTGAGTGCTGGGATTAAGGTGTGTGTCACCACACCCAGTGAGTGTTAGCTTTTAAAAGACGCCTCCATAACACGTGTTCCAAGAATTTACATCTGGGCATATTAAATATGGACAAGGATTTGGATTGAAGGGAAGTCTTAATTTTTTTTATTTCTGCATTATGCGTACGTATGTGTTGGGGGTAGGAGTCGTATGTGTATGTATGAGTACAGATGCCCATGGAGTCCTGCAGAGGGTACCATACCCTCTGGAGCTGGAATCACAGATGGTTATTGAGTTGCTCAACATGGGTTCTAGAAACTAAATAAATTTGGACCCTTTGCCTGAACAGTAATTGTTCTTAACTGCTGGGCTGTCTCTCCAGACCCACTGGAAATTCTTATACTTTGATCTAGAAATTCTACCTACAGGTAAATTCCCTACTGAAACTCTCATGCACATATATCATAAGACAGACAAAAACTGTAGCAGCAGTGTTTGTAACCTTTACATCCATCAATGAATGTGTGGCTTAATAAACAGTGGTATTCTCACTGATAATGGAATAGCCTATAAACAGCAAAAAAATCAACTGTTATGTTGATTATGGAAGTTAGTATATCTTATAAACAATACAGAATGAAAGAAACACATCATAAAAATAGTACGACTGACTTATATGAAACTTAGAGACTCAAATCATAGCTCTATGTTAGGAACACATAAAGAATTAATATTATATAGTATTAACAGCCCACATCTATAATTCCTTGGGCTCTAGTAAAAAAAAAATGCCATGGCTAGCAAATGCACATTTTTTGTTATTTGTAATGCTTTATCCAACATTGCCATTTGTTAAACACCATTCATCTTCAAATCCTCACTCTACATGTTATTTCCTTTGTGATAACCTTGTGATGTCTGCATCCATTCTTTTGTGATTCCTACTTGCTGTGAATGAAATGACATTCTATCTGCAATAGCAATATGATGTACATGGATAAGGCAATGTTAAGACGTTGTGAATTTCAAGGTCTGTTCTACGTTCACAAATTAGAAAGTGAAACAACAGAAATGGTCAACTGTCACGAACAGATTATTACTATGACAACACAGCCAAGCAAAGACAGCATTAAATAAGACTTCAGTCTTGGGGGGCTGGAGAGCTGGCTCAGAGGTTAAGAGCACTGGCTGTTCTTCCAGAGGTCCTGAGTTTGATTCCCAGCACCCACAGGATGGTTTACAACCATCTGTAATGAAATCCGGTACCCTCTTCTGTCCTGCAAGGATGCAGGCAGAATACTGTATGCATAATAAATAAATAAATAAATAAATAAATAAATAAATAAATAAATAAATAAATAAATATTTTTTTTAAAAAAGAGTTGAGTCTTGAAAAATAGCTGGAGTTTTTATGAGAACAGGAAGAGAACATTTAGGACTTTAATTTTTAAAATTGTGTTTAGACTTCTAGAAGTCCAAATAGGCTAAACTGGCTAGCTGAGCCACTGTATCTAATTAGATCAGTGGTTCTCAACCTTCCTTAATGCTGGGACCTTTTAATACAGTTCCTCACATTGTGGTGACCTCCAACCATAAAATTATTTTCCTTGCTACTTGATAATTTTATAAGTCGTAAAATAAATATCTGATATGCAACCCCAGTAAAAGGGTTGTCCCACCCACAAAAGGTCATGACCCACAGATTGAGAACCACTAAATTAGATCCTCCCCCTACCCCCCGCAAGACCTAGTCTATTCCAGAGATAGTACTACAAAAAATAGTATCAAGGTGTGTCCACATTTATTTTACAGGATCTGGTGTTAAAGTACTTATCAAAGACATTCTATTGTTGATTGCTGGGAGAGGGATTGTGCCACTGTCCCCATTTTAGATACAAAGAAAGTAAAGTACGGAAAAGTTAAAGTGAGCAGTGACAGACTAAGAATTTGAACCTCTCTCTTACTGTTAATTCCTTAAGCTCAGAAGCCAAACTAGAGTTATGTCCAGACCCTCAAGATGGAGCAACAATTCTATAATAACGTGAGGATCTGAAGTACACTGTTATTGTCACTGGGTGGTAATTACATCACAGGGCAAGTAATCTGAGTTTTCCAAGAGCAACACTGGGTTTGAATACACCTGTAACTTCCTAGAAAGGTGGCAGGAACTTCATTGAGATATGAATAAAAATAAAGGCAAAAGCAAAATTGTTGTTAGCATTACAGTGTAAAGATACCGTATTTTCACCTTAGGTGGCAATATTTAGGACTGAGTATCAATTTCAGCCTTGCAGTAGAACTACAGATTATGAACTCTTTTTAAACCATTTTTAAATTTAAAGTTGATAATTTAAAAGAACACAAAATAAGGAGGCTCTCATCCCGCCAATACCATTCAGTAGGAAAGGTCTTAAGAGATGTAGGAGAAAATTAATTCTGATGACTACCACGTTACCTTGGGTGCGTTTTCTTCCATACATTCCACGAGGTCATCCACTATTTTCACAAGCTTGTCTATGATGGAGTAATTACTCAAGCCTTCAGAAATATTTGAAAACTTGTCCAGAAGGTCAGTCAAGCTGAGTGACAATTGTACTACCATATTTCGTAACCAACAATGACTAGGCTGGAAAAGATTCAAAGAGAAGACCAAGCATCCATGAATATAGTGCGGTAGACCCAGAGCTATAAATGCTGTCAATGACTTAAGTCACTGGCTGCAGGACAAAGGATTTCCTTAGAACACAGCAGGTCAATTCTTGTCTCAATCACGTCAGACTTAGCATCCATTTCAAAATAAACAAAATGCATGGAGATCAGAGGAAATAGTGAATGATTTTGCCCTTCCACAAAGAAAATAAAGCCAATACAGAGGTGACCCTTACCCCACACAAAGTACATCTATTAATGGATTTTAAATTCTATGGAAGATTATTTATGTTCTACTCACTGTGTCCTCAAATAAGCATGAGATACAGACTGGATTATCAAAAATTACTAGGGAAGGGAGTCTTAGCTCTGAAGGAACTCTCAGGCTAATATAAATGAACCTAAAGGTCTTGATAGGTTTCAAGGCTTCTAAACAGATAGATTACAAGGGTAGGGATGTGGTCTGAGATCTGCAACGAAGCACTTCGGCCTAAAGACAGTACCAGCTGTGTTATTTGTGGGAGTAAGTGCAAGGTGAAAGTGTATTTCTTGTTCAAAATTATCATCCAACCATTTGTTCAAAAACTATCTAAAATCCCAAGGTTGTGATAATGGGACACTAAACCAAGCAGACACAGTTCTTGGAGCCAGTTCTGCCCACTCGTTAGATAACTACTAGAAGCTGGAATCAGGCCTAACTGCACTCAGGTCAAGCTGAGAGACTCCAGGCAAACAACCTAAACTGGGAATCACGCATTGCACGTGTGTATAGCATGAAAATGAAGGAAATCATGTGGATAATTTTTAACGTAAGTCGCACCAGGGCAACACTATAACAAAAAAATCCTTGTTCTCTGTGATGCCTCTACTGCCGAGTATTCTGAGGCATGTGGGGATTGCTGAGAAATAATGTACTAAAAGGATATAGGAATGAATGAAAAAAATGGATTAGTTAGAGCCCGGGGAAACGACT
The DNA here is from genome assembly GCF_049852395.1 of Peromyscus maniculatus bairdii. Classification (NCBI taxonomy): domain Eukaryota; kingdom Metazoa; phylum Chordata; class Mammalia; order Rodentia; family Cricetidae; genus Peromyscus; species Peromyscus maniculatus. Next base: position 25,243,109 of record NC_134869.1, on the reverse strand, counting down.
CAGTGGCTAAGGGCACTAGATGCTTTTGCAGAGGATTCTGGTTTCCTTCCCCACACCCTCAGGACAGCTCACAAACATCTCTAACTCCAGTTCCAGACCTAATGACCTTTTCTGGAGTCCGAGGGCACTTGGCAAACACACAGTGCACATGCGTGGAAGCAAGCTCTCAACAGAAACACTTCAAAACCCCCAAGTTCCTTCTTGGATTACTAACAAGTCCCTTGCAAAGCTGTCAGTCTTTCGTGCTGATCCACTCCGTGAGTGTCTTTCCTATTGGACCATGATAACACAAGTAGCAGTCTTCCGAGCAAGGGCCAATAGGATATGGAACCCAGCACACGCTACAATACCATTTATACAGTAGCACACACAGCCTTCACCAACCTGTATAATCAGCTGCAGCTATGGAAATTTTCAATGATAATGCATCTCTTTATTCCATGCTACCAATATTCTTGCCTATCTTTTTGGACACAAATTCTGACACAATTAAATTCCCTTGTTTTGAAGTAAGGTACCCCCTTTTATCCTGTGGTTGTTCCTTTAAAAAAAAAAAAAGTATTCTTCCTCTTCTCTCTTTCTGTGCCCCCCGCCCCCTGCCCGCCAAGCCCCCTGGCTTCGGTGGAAGACTGTTCATTCATTTCTTATTTTTGAACTGGGAAAATTTCAGAAGACTTGCCACCCCCCTGTTCAACTCTATTTATGACATTTCATCTTCTTCTGTCTATTTAGTTATGATTTCTCTCATTTTCACAGACTTAAATCAAGTCTGAGTGATAGGATTTCTCATGGTTTATCCTTTCAAACACAGGCACAATGTCTTAATAGCTAAAAAAAAAATGTCTTTGACATAAATTTATTCATTCAGCCTGGTGGTAGCGGTGCATGCCTTTAATCTTAGCACTCAAAGGGCAGGTGGATTTCTGTGTGTTCAAGGCCAGCCTGGTGTCAGAGTGAGCTGCAGGACAGCCAGGGCTGTTGCTACACAGAGAAACCCTGTCTTGAAAAAGCAAGAAAAAAAGTCATTCATTTATTCATTTCTTTCCTTTTTATCCCCATTCCCCATCCTGCTACACAGACAAGATCTTGCTATGAAATCCAGGTGAACCACCACCTTGTGATCCTCCTGCCTCCGTCTCCCAAGTACTGGAATTAAAGAAACATGCCACCATACACCAGGCTTGCTAGATATTTCTGAGCATTCTGTTCAAAGCTCACATATTTCCAAGCCCTTGTTTTATTTTATTCAACGGTCATTATTGTCTGTGCCATAGTTCTCCTGAAAAGACTGCCTCTTTAACTCAGCCCTATGCATTCACTAATTTGTTTACTCAGCTAGGCAGCAGCTTTTTGAGACTCTTGGACCTATTGGAGAGACAACCAGAGCAAACAAATCGTATTCACTGTCAGCCTCTTTTCACCTTCCCAGCACCGGGGTTGGGGGGGGATGGGGGGAGGGCCCTCAGGGGGAACCAGTTTTGACTAGAACATCAAGCAAACGTTTCTCTTCCTTCTTTTTTTTTTTTATTACTTTTTAATTAAATATAGTCAATGATTTGCAAAGAGAACAAAGCACAGTGGACCAAATATTTCATTTGCGAGATGGTGGGAAGTCTGTTTTTCAGTTCTTCCAGGATTATGGTTATGAAATAGATGATTAAGTGTTGACAAATTCACAAACAGAATCCTTTCTCCTTTGCCTTAAAAATAGCATTATTGATACTTCTTATCTTTCCGGGGCCATTTAAAACTTAAATACTTTAAAATAAATATTAACTTACAGCAGTCATTAGAAGATAGAAATGTTCTCTTTTGCTCCAAGAATGCGAAGGATTAGGAGAGTTAACAGTAACCCAAGATGCCAGAGACAACACATGACTGTCACATTTCTGAAGGACATAGAATTTGATTGTTTTTTCTAATCCATATATATATAATTATATTTCATATATAATTTAATTTCATATATATATATATATATATGAAATTAAAACTGCTTTGAAGAGGAAAGTTTGCCTGAGTTCCTCCTTGACTCCAAACTGCATATAATCTTATCTTCCTTCCTGTTACCTTCTGATGTGATAGGAGGTTAATTAGAGTGGGCCTGTCTGAGACTATTGGAACAGTGTGTGCTTCCTACCTCTATATATTTGTAACCTATATTCATCGAAAATGCTAATTGACTTCCTGACATTAAACCAACATCTTTGGACTACGAGCAGATCGCTACCACTACTGATTTAGCTATGAATTTTCTTAGAGATTTTAATGTCCCATGGGCACCAAACAACATGATTTCACTACCTGACTAAATACAAGATATTTGAAAGGCAAATATAATTATCAGTATTCTGAACACCAGGGGATATGACTGTTTGTGAGGGGTGAGGATGAAAATACCCATGCTCTCCTAAAGTCAAACAAATGTTAAAAAGAAGATGCATGGATTCTGTAAAGTGTGTGATGGAGCCATTCTACAGTATCAGAACTGGTCAATTTGAATCATGCATGAAGAAAATGTAGAGATAGATACCTTGGGGCTTGCTAAGTCTGGCCTATTTTGTGCTCTCAGAATCCGACACAGTATTCTGTATCAGTTTCAGACATACAGTCTCTTTGTGGTCACCATAAGATTCGTGGGATTCGCAGTACACTAGGCATACTTGGAAGTTAGGTGCTTTCTTAGTGAGCCTAAATTTGGCATAGTGCCAATGCCAGTCAGATTCTGCAGGAGAAAAGCCCTAGCTGGTAAACTTTGAATGATATTTATGAGAAGTATTCACCAGCTTCTAATTCTTGGCACCAGCAATATGATTCATTCTGTGGGTGGGCAAATCTAAAGTTTCCTAAAAACAGCACTCTGTAAAACATTATGTCTTGACATGGCTAGTGTAGACTCCCGAAAAACTTAACGCCTTCTGGATGATCTAGGTTTGGGGATGACTCTGTGAGTCCTCCCGGGAACAATTCATTTGGATCTCCAGAGCTTATTCCACTAAATTTGCATTTTCTCTTTTGAATGAAAGAGATGGACAAAATACTGACTCTGACTAAGACGGTATGCCACCCAAGCAGTATCAATACATGCTTTTTCTTGGGACGGGACTGTAAATGGCCTCTGAGCCAGACCCAAAATAGACAAGTGAGGACACACGGCAGGGAGGGGATGGTAGCAGAGACGGATCAGAAACAGAACCAGTTCTTAGTTATAGTCACCTCACTCTGAATTTTAGGCAAGTCAATCCATTTAGCGTCTCCCTTCCTCCCACTGTCAGGTAGAGGGATCTGTTTCACTGGTGGTGGCACATGCTGGAGTCGATCCCCACCCGTGGCTACTTCTTACAACACGCACGAGGAACATTTAGTGTCTGAAGTAGAAGTTGTTGTAGGCATGAAACCCGCGCAGTGGATTGTCAACAATGAAAGGAAGGTAAAAAAAAATATTCTATTGGTAATTTTACACTAATTGTAAAGTCAATGATTGTATTTTGCACATTGCAAGCTAAATACAATTTATTACATTCAATTGCATCTGTTCTTTTAAACCTCTTTTTCTTAAATGTATTTATTATGCAGTGTTCTGCCTGCATATGTATGTCTGCACACCAGAAGAGTGTACCAGATTTCATCACAGATGGTTGTGAGCCCTTGTGGTTAAGCCATCATGTGGTTGCTGGGAATTGAACTCAGGACCTCTGGAAGAACTAACTGCCAGTGCTCTTAACCTCTGAGCCATCTCTCCAGCCCTAAACTTTTCTTTTTTAAATGTGGCTACTCAACAATTGAACATTACACTTGGTTCTTTTTTTTTTAAATCAGGCAGTAATTTGGTCTATATGTTCTAAACAGGGTCTCATTTCATTTATCAATATGAGCTGTAGTGGGAGTACAATAAAAGCCCTTTAAAACAGTATTCAAAATCCTAGTTTATCCATTTCTTTTTTCTTTCCTTCTTTCTTCTTGTCTTTCTTTCTTTCTTTCTTTCTTTCTTTCTTTCTTTCTTTCTTTCTTTCTTTCTTTCTTTCTTTCTTCTTTTCTTCCTTCCTTCCTTCCTTCCTTCCTTCCTTCCTTCCTTCCTTCCTTCCTTCCTTCCTTCCTTTCTTTCAAGAAACACTCTCTTAAGGCAGGTATTGGTGGCATGGGACTATAACCCCACTACTTCAGAGGATGAAGTAGGAGGATGTGGAATTTAAGGTCATTATTGGCTACCATAGTGAGTTCAAGGTCATCCTAGGCTACAGAAGACTCTCTCTCTCTGAATAAAATAAAATAAAAAATTTTAAGTAATATTTTCTTCCTAAATTGGAGGTTGAAATAGATGAAGAGATAAGTACACTTACCCACTTAATTTAACTTCTATAGTAAGTACTCCATATCATAGGGGTGACCATCTAAATCCATATGTACAGTGACATGTTCTGTAGGACCACTGATTAGATGACCGTGGACACCTGACTCAGATAAGCCAATAAGAGAAATCCCTCCCACAATTGGAAGTGGTAATCGGAGCTAGAATTAGTCTTTGAGCTGGGCTAAACCTATAGTGTGTCGATTTGGGGACTCTGAGATAGTTGTGGAACAAAGAAGCAGCATTCTGAACAGACACAAGGAAAGACTGCAGAGAATCAGACACAAGCAAAGGAAAGTCTGCTATCTCTGCAACCTGGTACCCATGAGACCTGCACATGCCCAGGCCCTTTGCAGGGAGCTAGTCTAACAATGGGGTCTGCCTTCCCTTCCTTCCTCCTTTCCCATCCTTTTCTTTTTCTCTTCCCCTTCCTTTTCCTGGTTAAGCTTGAGTTTACTATTGTTAAAAAAAGGACCATGGGAGTCCTTATGAGTGGTACAAGATAGGCTTCTTCAACACTCAGAAACCTAGCATTTTCACTACAATTAAATGTTCTCTGGTAAGCGGTTTTTGAGAAAGTAGTATATGCACAGAGTCATCTAGAGAATGGAAAGGAATACAATAAGGCAAAGAGGCCACCCCTGCTCTTTCTGTAGTTAAGACAATAAACAAAGAAACCAACAACATAACCACGCCATCTGTGCATCGTGGCACACCTGTATAATAGCACTCAGCATTTGGGAGGCTGAGGCAGGAGGACTTGGAGTTTGAGACCAGCCAAGTTATCATCATTATAATGATAATAATAATGATGACGATGATGACAACTGTCATGTGCACGCCACACATAAGTGTAGCTAGAGTTTTCCTGCCTTGCCCACAGTCAGGACAAATCTTTGTCACCCGCCAGTCCCACAGCCGCTCAGACCCAACCAAGTAAACACAGAGACTTATATTGCATACAAACTGTATGGCTGTGGCAGGCTTCTTGCTAAGTGTTCTTACAGCTTAAATTAATCCATTTCCATAAATCTATACCTTGCCATGTGGCTGGTGGCTTACCGGCATCTTCACATGCTGCTGGTCATGGCGGCTGGCAGTGTCTCTCTCTGTCAGCTTTCCACTTCCCAGAATTCTCCTCTCTCCTTGCCCCACCTACTTCCTGCCTGGCCACTGGCCAACCAGTGTTTTATTTATTGACCAATCAGAGCAATTTGACATACAGACTGTCCCACAGCACATAAGACTCTTTTTTTAATGTCTTAATTATTCCTCACAACACTCTTGAGAAGAGCACATATCAGCGACACTTACAGCTGCCCTGTAAGTGATAGGCTGTTGTACCCAAAATGAATACCTTTTAGGGAAATTCCACAGAAATCAAGAGTTAATAAAATAAAAGACAACATTCCTTCAACATGCACAGTGTTCGTGCCGCTGACTACTATGTCTTCAGCATTAATCAAAACACTCAGCTCAAACTCTATGTGGTGTTAATTTCCTACAGTCTCATATTAAAGAGAGAAGAGAAAACACGATCTACAAGTGTAGGTAATGGCTTTGTGTGAAAACAAGACCTTAATCTACTCTTAAAAGAGCTGTTAGCTGGGCTGGAGAGATGGCTCAGAGGTTAAGAGCACTGGCTGCTCTTCCAGAGGTTCTGAGTTCAGTTCTCAACAACCACATGGTGGCTCACAACCATCTGTAATGAGATCTGGTGCCCTCTTCTGGCGGGCAGGGATACATGTAGACAGAACACTGTATACATAGTAAATAAATAAATAAATAAATAAATAGCTGTTAGCTAAGGTATGGTCAGTTCTAAAATAGCCACAATTCCATGGTAGGATAAGTGGGCAGATTCAGCATAGCACAGGAGTTGAGATCACATAGGACTTCAAAGGGCAGCAATTCATCGGGCTAGGGTAGTGAGTTGGTGTAGGGGAAAAATGGGTACTACAATGGCAAGGTTAGGATGAGGCAAGATTATGGGGATTCGAAGGTTTGGATCCCAGCCTTCAGCAAACTAGAACAATAAGATGGTTCTTGAACAGAAACATTCAGTACAAATAGATTAGGAGGTTCAAATGCTCAACTACAAACTCTTACAATCAAGACCTCATGGGATGTGCACAAGAAGAGACAGAAGCATTGCTGAGATTCAGATACTGTGCCTTGAGTTACAGGCACCCAGCCATCACATCACCTGGGACCTTAAGACGGTGACACGTGATTACACATCAGGGAATGTTCCTACTTCCCTTCCATGCATCCTTCCCTAAATGCCCACCAGCCAGAAGCCACTGCAGGTGCAGAACAACAACATGTATGTGTAGCCTTCATTTTTGTCAAGTTTGTAGGCTAGGGGAAGATCATCAATCAAATAGTCCTGTAACCAATCAGGAAACTGTACTCTGTGCCCTTGTTGCAATAACGCCTTTTCCTGTTTCAGAAGATGAACGGGAAGTCATTCAGCATATGTGAAGGAGAGATAGATCCACAACTGCATAATCATTTTTAAGTCTCTCTGTCAAACCAGGAACCAAAGTACCAACAATAAGTCCTGGGGTGGTGAAAAGAACACAGAGCCTGTGAAAGAGCCTCGGAGTGAACATGTGCGTGCCCCAGGAACGCTACAGATAAAGACAGCTAGGAGGTTTACTGTCCCAGGAAGAATGGAGGTCCCCAATCAATCACTTCCCTCTTAGCTGTTCCTTTAAAAACTGCTTTAGGAACCAGGCCTAAACTCAGTGTGCCTGGCACAATCCTGGGTTTGATCCCCAGCACCCAAACAAACAAAAAAGGAAAAAGATGGAATAGTAGAGATTAGCTCCGGTAATAAGGGTCAGTAGTTATAAACTTTGATAAGGAGCAAGTTGTTCATGTGGGTTTAAAGTGTCCCCAAGACTGTTAATGATTACATGCACAGAAATCAGTTGAACATCTTCACCAGGTGAGAGGAACAAGTTGCCTTGTGGAAGATGGCCTACGTACACTGCACACTCTGGGAAGGGCCATCTGAACAGGTGTCATGAAGTGACACCATGGTTTAGAATGCATGAAGTCCACAGAATCAGTAGGAACTCTCAATCACATTTAAAAGGGAACACTTTACCAAAGGGCAGGGGGTACATTGCCATAAAGACAAAAAAAAAAAAAAAAAAAAAAAAAAGGCTGAGGAACTTTTGAGGGGGACTTTAAGATAGAATCTGTTGACTTCTTATTGTAGCTAGAACAAATTACCATGGAGCTGCTAGATAAGATCAAGTTTATTGTACAGTTCTTGAGACCAGACATGTGGAATAAACCTTACTATAAAATTAAGTCACTCCTCATACTGAGGGAGAACTTTGCCCTGCCCTTTCCAGTTCCTACAGGCCACCCGCCAGGATTGCTGGAGCTGCTGCATTCATTTTCAAAGCCAGCAGAACTTCTGCAAATCTCCCTCTCTATCTCAGACACATCAGATTCCTTGAAAAAGGATGTAAGTGCATTGACTGGCCCCACCTGATAATAAAATCCTAACTGAATTACCTCTTGATAATCCAGGCTAATCCTCTCATCTCAAAATCTTAACTGAATTCCTTCTTCAAAGTTCCCATAGCCAGATAAATTAACTGGACTATGGTATCTTTGAGGAATCACTATTGTTGATTCTAAAATTATGCTACTGGAGAAATGGCTCAGCAGTTAAGAGATGTACTTCTCTCCCATGTCCCAAGTTCTGTTCTCAGCACCCATGTCTTGCAACACCTCTAGCCTCCATGGGCATCTGCACTCGTGTGTGTGTGTGTGTGTGTGTGTGTGTGTGTGTGTGTGTGTGTGTGTGTATACATATACACAATTTCAAATACCAAAAATAAATCTTAAAAAACATAAAATATAAATCATGATCATGGAATGGACCTTTGCCAGAGTAACAGAAATGAAAACACAAAAGGATGAAATTGAAAACAACCAATACATTAAAATATTTGCTAAATTTACTAGAGTTGAAAAATACCTTGCTGATAGGTAAGATAATTATTCTCTACTTAAGAAACACATATTAAATTATTTAGAAGTAAATGGCTGTGATATACACAATTTATTTGGAAAAAATAATTTAATATATATTTATAATAGAAAAAAGATTTGATAAAGCAAATGGATGTTGAAAAGAAACGCTGAACCTGGATTAGAGCATAGAGTGTTCTCAGAATATTCCTGCAATTACTCTGTGCAACTAAAGAGATTCCAAAGAAAACTGTGACTATGTATATATAATTTGATCTAATTTAAAAATGATGAGGAATTTACTCCGGCACCTCCTGGTATATGGGCTGATACACACATTAGAACAAACACAGCTGTGTAGCGACATTCAGCAACCCCATGTCCATTCTTTCTATAGTAACTGCTGGGTGAATGAAAGACCCAGCAGCATACATTAAGGTATTTCTAAGCTTAAGAAGTGGAAGGAAAAATCCTACCCATCTGGCAGTATTACAGTTGTGAGGATTTGGAATTGGTGACTACCTGTGGATTCAAATACCAACTGGATGGTCACAACCTGATGTTTCTGAGAGAGAATCTGCTAGGTTATTTTCTAAGAAGGCCCTTGAGTAAGGAAAGTAGATTTTCCCTTTCAGCACTGAGCTGGTTTTTTACAATAAAAGTGAAAAATAAACTGTATCCTGCCCAGGGCCCGTGGCTGACTTTTATTGCTTTGGCCCCAGGGAATCTTTCTAGCACCAAGTCCCGTCCCACCCTCCATTGTTTAAACACAAAAGATTAGGCAGCTGGAGCTCTGACCACCAACAAATCACCACAGGCCACTCAACTGGGAAAGGCCTCTGGTCTTGGCAGAGGCGAACACTTTAAAACGAAGGTAAAGGGTAAGACCCCAGTTTCTAGGCTAAGCCCTCCACACTGGCTTGTTTTCCTTGCCAACTGCGGTGGCCAAGAACAATGTTTCTCACTAGTTCCACAATAGCATGCCAAGACCGAATAATAGCAGGCTTCTCCCGATTGCAGAAACACGCACGAAATATGTGGCAATCGGTCGGCTTTATTTTTACAAGCCTGGCTCTAGCTATCACCAGCCCATACTGAAATTTATGATTTAGCACCATCTATGATTAGACCGGCACAAAATCATCTATTTAGTTATTTCCCGCTTAACGCTTGGCTTTGCAAAGAACAGCAGGGTTGCTTTGAGCAAGACTGGCAACCGCCAGGCTCAAGGGGGCTACCATCAAGAGCAGAGCGGGAAGGAGTCTTTATTACCTAGAAACTTCCTTATAACACTTGGCTCACCACCGGTAATTATTCACATCCCCATGTTCATAACCCAGTGTGAGGAGTCAGGATGGGTGGAGTGGGATGGGATGGGGGTGTGCTTTTTTTAGGGCTGTCACGTTCAAGCTGTAGAACCCTGGTCAAAAGAAGTCTGGACCATAAATCTCCTAAAGGCTTTTGTAAAATATGAGTAATAACAGTCTCCCTAATTTACAGGCTTTCGCTCACCTTTGTTGGGGGGCGGGGAGGAGAAAGTGACATCTGTCATTTCACAAATGAAAAAATGTTACAAAAAGGCTTTAGACTCAGATCTTAGTTTTTATTAAGACGTTTTCATTGTTTACTTCGTGTCATGCTACAGATGGAATTCCGGGACCTTACCTACACTAGACAAGTACCAGAATGCTAAGGCCAAAGTTTTTAACCTTGTAAGCACAGGTACAGGTGTGTTCTTCACCAAACACTTGGTGACAACGTGATCGTTTGGTGACAACTGGATCAAATGTCTGCACTGATTGACTGTCAAGATGCTCTAACTTTATGTCTCTATTGCTGAGACACCACCTCCCCCCCACCCCCACCCCCGCCCCCACCACCTGAATTGACAGTCAATTGATCAGGCTCAAGGATAGCTGGTCCAGCATGAAGAACCATGTTCTAGGAAGTTCTAAAGATTTCATGCTAAAATGTTCACCAAGTAAAAGAACCTATAGCCACAGGCAGTCTCTCGAAATGAAAACCTTGTGTAGTACTGGAAAGGTGTTCTGAATAATGGAGTCCTATGCTTAAATTGGTAACCATTTTGATGGACTGATCCACAAGATCCAGAAACAAAATGTGCATGCATCATCAACATGCGGTGAGTATTTGGTATAGGGAAAGATGGGGGTTGCAATGGAGAGGGCAGACCAAATGACTAAGTTTACTGCAGGATTGCAGCAGCTACAGTGAATTAACATGGGCAGCATGCGTGTTGAAAACATGTGACTAAGTTGCAAGTTGGAACACACAGTGTAACAGCATTAATATTGTATCTTTTAGTATGGCAAACCTTGAGGTCTCATTAGTGTATAAAATGTAAGTGTTACTATGCATCTTTTTCAGTCTACATAACTCTAGTGGAGTTTGTCCATAGCCTAACATCCCAGAACTTACATCCAAGCAGAAAAATCTAGCTCCTAATAACTTTTATCACTAAGAGACCATTCAGGGAGTAATAGAGATGGGGAAGCATGTCTGAGGCTGAGTTATATTTTACCACTGGGGGTTAAATACACTGAAGCTGATACTGTGCAATGCCAAGGTTTAATAATCTTCATGAAGAGGCTATACATACTTCACTTATTTCGTATTTACAAATTCTGACACTATAATAGGGTTTTAGTGACAGAGTAGAATTTTTAATTATAACCACACACTTTTATTCAAAGATCTATTGCATGGCTAATAAACTCAGAAATAAAATATTCTATGTTCTTAAATAAAATAGAAATGAATATATATGAAAGACATTGTCAAGGAAAAAAAATTAATTAACATGACTTTACTTTCAAGTCCCTTTAAGAGATATCTAGGAGAAAAAGAGACATCAGTTGCTAAGTCTAAGCATGAAGATGGCCTGTTTCCTTTTAGCTTACAGGCCTAAAACACAAGCTGAAATGCTCAATTTTAATCTAGCAATGGCCTGAAGGAATTTTTTTTTAATTGTATAAGTCAAAATCTACAGACATCATCTTCAAATCAAGACAAAGAGCAGAGAATTTCTTAAATGTGGACAATCCCATTTCCCCCATTAGCTACTAAAACACAACTCAGAAATGTACAGATTACATACCAAAACATCCATCCCGGTGACATAGTTGAGTTCTATCATATAGTCATTTGGAAGATTTGCCACCTACAGAGACCAATAAATAAGTAAGTAAGTATGAAAGAATTCCTTGAGAAAATTCATACATTCCACCTGTCATATCATTTACATTCCATTCCCCTTTGTTGTCCAAAACTCAGTGGTGAAACAAAATTTTTGAATTCTACTCTGATCATGGGTCGCTAAGGATATACCATACCTGGTACCTACCCAATCACCCATGGCTAGTGAAGTCATGGGTTTTGGTGGCGAACCTACAACCATCACTATTAATTCTACCCAGTTTGGGAAAACCTAACGTGAACCTTCATTTCCAACTGTAGCCCTGGAATTCCCCTTGAGGACAATTTTCCAATTTGTGTCTACGTAAGGCTATTATGCCTTTCTCGTCAGTAATTCTCACGGCAGACAGGTCAGGAGGCAGAAGGAAACGGCTGTAAGTGCAAGTTCTCAGGTCTCAGCATATGGGCTGTGTTTTATACAGCAAGTCCCGCAGTGAAGTTGACACACACTCAAGCCTGAGGGCTACTGGTCCATGTTGATCCTATAAAAAGTCAGGAAAGGTTCCGGAGGACAAGGCTTCTCTGTCTGTCTGTCTGTCTGTCTGTCTGTCTGTCTGTCTGTCTGTCTGTCTGTCTCTCTCTCTCTCTCTCTCTCTCTCTCTCTCTCTCTCTCTCTCTCTGTTTTTCGAGACAGGGTTTCTCTGTGTAGCTTTGGAGCCTGTCCTGGATCTCGCTCTGTAGACCAGGCTGGCCTCAAATTCACAGAGATCCACCTGCCTCTGCCTCCTGAGTGCTGGGATTAAAGGCGTGCGCCACCACCGCCCGGCTGAGGCTACTCTTAGAAGAAGTGGCTATTCGAGTTTCGACAGAGAGGTTTGGTTTTGTGATAGGACTCAGTTCAGTCACCTCGGGTTGGACACTTGATTGTGCTTCACCAACCTGGCTAATTTCCATAGGCTGTGAAAAGTATCTCACACTTTTAAAGCAATAATCCTGGGTGTCAGTGGATCAGCAATGGACCGAGCACTAGCACTAGAGAATTTGGAATTAAGCTAAACTCTCTTGGTTTCCCTCATGTATAAGACAAAGATCCAGTTACTCGTTACTAGTTAAGCGAATGTGCCAACCACATTGTAAAATAGCATCCCGCGTTCTTTATTGAGACCTAGCTGGGAAAAATAGTTTTAAAGGCGGATGACATCTTTATCCTGTGTCTGACATCATCATTGTTCCTATATAAGAAAGCTGGGATCACATGCATATTTACAGGGGCGGGTTATCTCCGACAAGTTTCCTATGACGTAAAACAGATGCTGCTTTTTGGTCTTGCCATGAGCATTTAGAATCTGAAGGCAATTTGGTGAGAAAATGCCAGTCTAACACAAGTGACCAGAGCAAAACTAAGGTAGTAATCGGCCCCACGGTGGCGTTATTCCACCGCTCACCCATTTCGGCCTCGATGGACAAATTTAACAATTTCGCTTCCTGCAACCCATGTGATGATTGGTAGCAAAGGGGTTTAACCGTTTTCAAGCATTTCCGCTATTCTAGGCACTGCGCTCTTAAGAGTGAAATTGGTATTATCATCTCACTGCCAGGGTACCTCTATTTAACAGGCGAAGAAAGGCAGACTCAAAGGGACCAGATCACTTGTCTCTTGGGTGTTACTTGTGGACCAGAATCCAGCTTCCCCCATAACCGAAGACGCATTGCCGCACGGCTCAGCCGCCTATGTTCATCTAGTGTTTGGCTCCCTGTGCATTGGAACAGACTATACCAGACAGTCTATATGTAAAATACTATGTACTAGCCTAGCAGGGCGACACATGCCTGTAATCCTAGTATTTGTGAGGCTTAGTGGTCAGACGGTAAATGAAATTCTCCTTGTGAATCTCTACCATTATCCATCTCTTGCTCGTCTCTCTGTCTACTGGAAATAAACCAGGGCTCCTGTAGAAGGTGGTAGCGTTATATTTATTTTAGGAGTTAACTCTTACATTCCACACTTTACCTTTCTTCTTCTCAGCCAATTTCCCCTTCCATGCTTTTATTACTTCTTTTGGCTTCTGTATCTTTAATTCCAACTTCGAAAAGCAAAACTACCTAGCCATTTTAGACAAGCCCCAACGCACCAGCAAAGGCATGAGACAGAGAAGTTATTTGTAGTTCATGATGGACTAACCATGTAGATTAGAGTTGTTCCACAAGGAAAACGCACCAAGAAGTTGTTAAGTATTCTGAACACAGACTGCTGAATACTTATCCATTTAATCCTCTTTCACAGACAAAGTAGAAAGTCCATGGAGATAATGTGATGTGCCTAAAGGCCACTGTTCCCATTGAGTGGTGCTGCCTCCCACAGGACTCCCACAGGACTAAGGAAGTGCTGGGCATCTCTCTGTTCAACACTGACACAGACAATGGAAATCTCTAGAAAAGCGGGAATCAGAGTGGAGTGTGTGTGTGCACACCTGTAATCCTAGCCCTTCGGAGATGAGGACGGGAGGATCAGGAGTTCAAAGTCATAGTTAGATATAGACTACTTGGAGGGATGGAAGTTTAGAATTAATATTTAAAAACCTTAGGGTCAGAGTATATCAAAAGGTAAGGGAGATGCTGGCCAACGTCATTTTATGAGAAATTAACACATTAAAAAAGCTGATTTAAAGAAGCCCAAGAAAGCTCATAAAGAGTCCTATGACCAGGACACTAACCATCTCCACGGTGTCAGTAGGAAGATGCAGCGCCACACTGAGCTACTTTATATTTGACTTGTGGTAGGACAAAAACAAAAACAAAAACAAAAAAAAAAAACAAGACAACAACAAAAACAGAAAACCAAAAAACAAAAACAAAACACAGAGACTACTTTTGAATACCGCTTTACAACAGATAGTGGGTTTTCATGCAGTCACTATGGTAACCCCATGAGACACGCCTTATTAAGCCTACTTCACAAATGAGGATGGGGAGGGACGTATGGCGGTCTGGAGGTTAAGTATGGCCGTTAAGTGGCACCTCCAAGGTCAAAGGCATCAGGAGTACCTGGAGGGAGGGAGAAACCCTGCCTAACTTGAGCTGCTGTCTGTGCAGCAAACCACAGTGAAGGCTCTTTGCTAGCGCTAGGCTTTCCTTGCTTGCTTTTCAGTTACCTCTGGAAGAGAATTTGAAAAACCGAGCTGCAGATTATTTATGATCATTTCATAGGTTATTGTATTACTTTCTCAGCATTTACAGTTATGTTGAATGAGACTGAGAAAACACAAATAACCTGGAGATAAATTCCACGTCTCTGACGTTTATTGATCACTGGGGAAAGTTTTATAGAGAAGGGAGAGCCTAGGACCTGACAGACAGATGTTGCTTAAAGACTCGGAGTTTGAAGTTGGGGCTAACAGCACAGGTTCTGAAGACAGACGTTTACATTGGATGCTGGCCCACCACCTGCTAACTCAGGTCTTGGAAGTTACTTCAACGACTTCAGCTTTCATTTCCACATGTGTAAATGGAAATTAGACTAGACTGTGGCTAAAGGTTTTATGAGGATTAAATAACTCATACTAAAGGCTAGCTGGGCATGGCGATGCATGCCTTGATTCTCAGCACTTTGAAAGCTGAGGCAGAGGGATAGTCATGAGATTGAGACCCCAGAGATAAATATAATGAGTATAGAGCCCTCCTAGGATACGTGGGAACCCTGTCTCTAAAATCCACAGTGGAAGAAAGCAAAGGGGAGGGAGAGAAGAGGACCTGGGCATGGTGTATAAATGAGTGCAATAAAGTGGGGGGGGGCATACTGAATACAAAAGTATTAAATGTAAGGGAAGGGACGGAGAGCTTGTGGTATATTTGAGAGGCTAGATAGAAAAGAGACACTGGATTAGAGACATGTCAGAGGGACATCTGAATCCTGGGCCAACAGATTCCTGTGGGAGGCAGCACCACTCAATGGGAACAGTGGCCTTTAGGCACATCACATTATCTCCATGGACTTTCTACTTTGTCTGTGAAAGAGGATTAAGTGGACAATTACTAAGATTAAGTCTGGTTTAGCTTTCTGGCAAGCAGGGAAGGAAAAGGGCAGTACATTTAGGATGAAGAGTCTAGAAGAATGGACGGGAGAATGGAGAGGTCAGGGACGAGTGGAGAGTTACCGTGTCACTAAGGAAGTGCTGGGCATCTCTCTGTTCAACATTGACACAGACAATGGAAATCTCTAGAAAAGCGGGAATCAGAGCGGAGGGGGTGTGGGTGTGCACACCTGTAATCCTAGCCCTTCGGAGATGAGGACGGGAGGATCAGGAGTTCAAAGTCATAGTTAGATATAGACTACTTGGAGGGATGGTGAACTCAACCCAGCCTGGGCGACATAAAATGCCACTGGAAGGGGGAAAGATAGAAAGATGGAGGGAGAGAAAGAAAGGGAAAAGAGGGAGAGAAGGATAAAGGGAGAAAAAGAAAAGCAGGGACATGGTCTGAATTCTCCACATGATGCACTCACTAACTTTAATAGAAGGAACCATGGGCAGTCTTCCTTGGATAGCCGAGGACTGACCATATTCAGTGACATTGGAAAAACCAGCAAAGGAGAACCGTGTTCAAAAAGGCTCCAATCACTGCCAAGAAAAAGAGGCTTGGCAAGGCAAGCTGGCACTGGCTGCTCACCAGCCCCTGCAGGTATTTGGACTCCAGAGAAGAGAACACAAAGTTGGGACACTTAACTCCATCTCTGGGTCACTGATCTAAAATGTCTGGCTCTCAGGACTCCAATGTCATCAAGGTCCCTTAAAGTCATGCGATCCATGGGCACTTGCACATCTGTGACAAGACCCTGATGGTCTCAGTGTTTCCCTCAAGTCCACATGAGTGACTCATGGTTTCCTTGGTACCATCTATGAAATGTTTTCCTTTTCCAACCTTTCTGGGAAAAAGGATCATGATCTTTGGTCTCATCAAGAGCAGAGACGTTTAAAAATCATGGCTGCAGCAGACAAGGCTTACAAGGCCGTCTCAATTCACTCTTGGCCAGCTTTCTGTAATGTGGCTTTTAGTTCTCAGCACACTTCAGGGAAATACTTTTTAGTGTCTTTGGATAACTTTATTTTTCTATTAGTAATGCCTAAAAAAAATCTAATTAACTAAATCAGCTACCATTAATTTTTCAAGGGTATCTGGGTGATGGCAATTGTCATTTTCAAAACCAAAATGATGACTTCAGAAAACTCTCTATACCACCTCTCATTAGTTCAGAACACCTAAATGAAAGCTGATAGGCTTTGTTTCCTTTCAAATAGAACAGATTAATCTTTTTTTTTCTGCGCATATGGTACTAGTAATCAAATCCAGGGCCTTATGCACGTTGGCCAATAACTCTATTAGCTGAACTACAACCCCAGCCTAAGACCATTTTTTAAAATCTACTTCAGAAGTGCCATGGTTTGAATATAGTTTGTTCCTGAAAAATGAATAATGGAATTATTTTTATTGTTTTTACACCTATTTATACTCCCTTCATCCCCCACCCTTTTTCCTGCTCCCCACAACACACACGTATATGCATGTGTGGAAGTCAGAAGACAGCTCATGGGAGCCAATTCTCTCCTTCCTCCTGGGGTTTCCAGGGATTCAATGTAGGTCCCCAGGCAAGCATCTTTGCTCACTAAACTAACTCAACAGTCGGTCTTGCTGAAATTTAATTATGAAAGGCAGTGGGAACATGTGGGACCTTTAAGAGGTAGCTAGGACTCTGTCCTTAGGAATGTGGGTTGTTCTCTTAATATAATGTATAGATTAATGGGCGATCTCAAGAGTATGTCTGCCATATAAGCCAGTTTAACTGGGTCTTAGCTTTGCTGTCTGTCTCACTTTGTGCTGCATTGCTCTGTCTTAGGACTCTGCTAGACAGAACAGCCAGACAGTCTTTGACTTGGACCAGAACTGTGAACCAAATTCAAACTCTCTATACCTTACCAAGTCTGAGATATTATGCTATTAGCAACAGAAACAGAATAAGATACGTATATGCACCTTCTGACAATTTCAGTTAACTTATATAGTAATCGAGCTCCTAAATGTAATAGCTTCCCAGTCACAGTAAGAAAAGGTGGTTCAGGGAACAAAACTCATTGTCTTGCTCTGGTATTTCACAAACAACAGCAGAAACATTTACCCCAGGCTACTGGCAAGGCATTATCAATTATGAATATCAACCTACCACAAAAAAAAAAACCTTTTGAGAAAGGCAAATGGTGATGTAGCAGATATTTAAAGATTAACCAGAACAGTTAAAAAGAATTAAAAATCACATTGAACTGAACTCCCCCAAACGAAGGGGAAAGAGTACCACAGTGAAGAGTAGGGAGAGCAGATGGGAAGAATCCACTTGGACTATTTCAACATTTGGATTCTTTCCTGGATGCACAGTGACAAGCATTCAACGCTGCATCCTAACTATCCATAGAACTCTTCAAGTCCATCCTCTTCCCAGATCCTCGACTCTTTCCTTAGGTAGGTCTGGCTTTGCCATTTAAAACAAGTCTTGCAACATTTTTCAAAACCGAGCAAAATGTTCTGTAAATAGATGAACTATTATGCTAAGTAAACATGCCAGAAGGATTTCAAATAAAAGCCATGGGGACCACAGAGGCAGGACAAAATGTCCAAGAAGAAATTAAAAAAAAAAAAATGTAAAGCTATAAATCATGTGCTCATGTGGCATGAGAATCACCCAGGCAAACATACTTTAGGTCTGTGGGCACAGCTCGGAACTGTCACCTACTGTAAGGGCAGAGCTAGCTGGTAGAGAGTACAAAGGAATGATCTCCACAGAAGAAACAGCTGTGAGCACAAAGCAAGAGCGTAATACCGGCTCACGTTCTTCCCATCACAACAAATGCACCCGGGTTACGGCCGCAAAACCTCTTCTTCCATACAATCCCCGTCAGTCTTGGAAAGATTGATTTATTCTAGGAGGCACAAACTAATGAGACTTCATTGTGGAATAAAATAACATAGAGCTTAGAAGGGATGCCAAATTCTCTAATCATATCGATCTGTCTGGGGCCCCAGACTTCTCTGGGAAGTGAGGAAATATATATACACAGGCTCCTCAGAAATGGACATAAAGGATATGAAAGTAAACTTATTTAAGAGTTTAAAATATGAAGGATTTTCAGTCATGCCCATGTTTCTTATTTCGACATTCAGAAAAGTAAATCCTGGAAGGACCCAGTAGCTTGCCTATGTATGGGCAGATGAACAGGTATTCAATGGTATTCAAACCACCCTGTGTCTCCAGCTTTCACCCACACACTGTGCCCTACTATTCTTTAAAAGAAATTCTGCCTCCATAACCTTAGCAGCCACTCCTGTTGGAAGGAATGAGGCTGTTGGATCAGCATAGGAAAAGCTTCACTTTGCAAACACAAAAACCAGAGACAACAACTCCACATAAGCCCCGCAGCTTCTGATGAGTCGATGGACATCTACTTTCTTCCCAGGCCCACATCCACCAGCTGCACCTCAACACTTCTGCCCTGGGGCCCACACAGCTCCCCTAGAGACTGGTGGGGCTGTTCTGCTCTGTCCTACCAATTTTGGTTAAAGCAGTGGCTTTCGAGCCGTCTTTCAAAAGCTCGTCTACGTCAAGCCAAGTTTTATCTGGAAGCCCAGATCTATAAACAAAAGTCAAAAGGCTCTAGGAACCACTCAAGGCTACTGCTCCTGAAGGCACAAAAGAGGTCACGGCCCCCAGAGCTGGGCTTCTCCTCGAGCACTCCAGTTTCCTTTTTTGTCTATGGCTTTTTGGGATCATCTTTACATCCCTTCTACATCCGGTACCCTACCACTACCACCACCATAAATGGCTGAGCATCACTCTTGTTTCAATTCTCACAATCATTTGATAAGATCAAGTGCAATTAATTCATTGTAAATGGCAGGAAAACTGAGGTGGAGAGAAACTATGTGAAAATAACTGGGTTTTTTTTATCTTTTGTTTGTTTGTTTTTGTTTTGAGACAGGGTTTCTCTGTGTAGCTTTGGAGCCTTTCCTGGAACTCACTCTGTAGCCCAGGTTGGCCTTGAACTCAGAGATCTGCCTATCTCTGCCCCCCTGGGATTAAAGGCATGTGCCACCACTGCCTGGCTGAGAATAACTGGATCCTATGCTATGTTGTGAAATTTTTAAAAATCAATTATAGTTAGCATGTGCGTGTGCGCTTGCACATGTGCACATGTGCATGACAGAGTGTGTGTGTGTGTGTGTGTGTGTGTGTGTGTGTGTGTGTGTGTGTGTGTAAGTCTGAAGGCAATTTATGGATATCAGTTCTCTCCTTCTCCCATATGCAGTCCCAGGGATAGAACCTGGGTTGGCCAGCTTGTCAGAAAGTGCCTTTGCCTGCTGAGCCATATTGTTGGCCCCACTGTTTTTTGTACCGGTAACAGTGGGACAACTCACATTGCAATTCAGAGAGTGGATCGATCAGGGGTTGCTTTATACATTTTAGTTTCCTCCTCTATAAAACACAGGCCATGCATTGTATAGGTCTCTATTCAGCTACAAGTGACCTCCGGAGTCCCATTTTTTCCTAACTTGACTTGTTTTCAAATGTCTTAATATAAACTATCCAAGAAAACATACTGCTTTCACTAGAGGAGCTCTTGGATGTTTTTCCCAAGTCAAATGCTGGAAGGCGGAAAACCTTTCTTTCTGGTTCAGTGATTTTTAACATTTGTTCTTGGGGTGAGAAATTATATCTTACTGTCCATATTAACAAACACTACTTTCCAAGCATTTCTTCTTTCTCAGTTTCTTAATGCTTTTGGAGTGTTGTTTTTTTTTTTGTGTGTGTGTATCAATGTACTATTAAAAGTAATAGTTCACAGAGTATCAACCTATTATTAAAAGGTAATAGTTCCCAGAGTATCGACTTATTATTAAGAGGTAATCCTCTTCAGATAATGACAAGCACAGAGTGCTGGAAGGTGTTTGCAATACCCACCTGTGCTGCTCAAAAATACCACTTTGACATTTACAAGAGGTGGTGCTTCCCAAGTCAAGTCCCTTCAACACTCTGCAGGGAATTTCTCGTAAGCATTGCATTCATCTTCCTATGTCCAGTCTGCGGTCAGATATACCCTTATCTTCCCACAAATATGGACCGCCTGTTTTTCAATTCATCTCATTTTGTATGTGTATTGGTGGTTTGCACGTCTGCATGTATACCTGTGCACCATGGTGTGCTTGGTGTCAAGGAGGTCAGACATGGGCATCAGATGCCCTAGAACTGGAGTTATAGAACCCAGGTCCTCCGGAAGAGCAGCCAGTACTACTGACCTCTGAGCATCTCTCCAGCTCATGACCACCTATTTGAAATCTGCAGCTCCCCAAACTTACTCTCAGCATCCACCAATAAAGTAGCATCTCCAGGAAGCTATTTTCCAGTGACCTACTTTCAAGTATCTGTTGGAGCTTTGTATTAACCAATATTCTTAAAATCTGTATAACATAGAATCGCTGGGAGATAATAATTGAGACTGAATTACAGCAAAAATAATGATCTCTTGACCCGTTTTAAATTATTATGTATTTACTTTTTTGCAGCACTAGATGTTGGACCTGGGCCTTCACACACAGAAGTTCTCTAACCCTGAGCTACATCCTGAGCACTCTGTCTCTAAACTTTTGACAGAATAGGCCATCTAAAGCAAACTGTTCTGAAACCTCCTTACAGAACTTCATGAAAAATGTAGGTGCCTGGACCCTTTCCCAGGCTTACTGAATCAGTTCCTTGGACTGGGGCCCGGTGTTTCATAAGCACCACAAGCAACGGTGACGATGTGCATCAAAGTGCAGCCTGCCCTTTCTCCATTCACCCAACAACACAGAACCATGATGAGTGTGAGGGTCACTTTCCACTGTCAACTTGCAACAATCTAGAGTTACCTGGGAAGGGAGTCTCCATGAGGGATTGTCTGCATGAGGTTGGTTTGTGAGTGTATCTGTGGAGGCTTATCTGGGTTGCTCTAATTGGAGTGGAACGACCTCCCCACTGTGGGTGGCACCATTCCCTGGGCATGTAATGCCCATTATATTAGAATGGAGAAAATGAACTGAGCGTTAGTATCCATGCATTCGTTCACTCATCTCTTCTGACTGTGGGTGTGATGTAAGCAGGTGCTTCAAGTCCCTGCCACCTTGACCTCCCATCAATGATGGACTGTGACTTGGAATTAGGAGCCAAATAAACCCTCTCTCTAAAGTTGTTTCTGTTATTCACAGCAACAGAAAAGAAAACTAGGACCATGAGCCTGGTGTGGTGGCATGTCCCTATCATCCCAGCATGGAATAAAAAGGTCACAAGTTTGATGAGGTCAGGCTGGTATACACAGGAAAATCCGAGTTCAAGAAACAAAACAAAATGAAAGACAGACAGACAGACACACACACACACACACACACACACACACCAACAACAAGTCTCCCAAATACTTGAATTTTGTGCTGGTGATGCATGTAACTCAACAATAAAGGACTTACTTAGCAAACACAAAGGCCTTAATACCACATTATCACACCCCCACCCACCCACCCAGTTCCAACACACAGGGTGGGGGCTGGTCCATCAGATGAACATCTTTCATTAATATACACAAAACTTAGAATATAAACACATAGCATCCTTTTAATATTATTTCCTGGGTCGCCAATTACCCAGAAACTCGAAGCAAAGGACCATGATCTATGCTTCCAAAAGGACTTCCTCCTCACCCCCATCTATCTGGCACTCAAGCCTGAGAGGGGGGAGCCAATAGCTGTCTTGTTTTGCTCACCAGACCCCCTCAAGTGAAACGTGCACACACTGTCAGCTATTTTATGTCTCTCGGTGTTAGGGAACAGACTCGGGGCCTTGTGCACACTAGGCAAGAATGCTTTTAAATCTGGAATGTCTTGGCACGCCGAGGAATCTGCATAAATCTGTGTGTGTGTGGGGGGTGTGTGTGTGGGGTGTGTGTGTGTGTGGTGTATGTGTGTGTGTGTGTGTGTGTGTGTGTGTGTGTGTGTGTGTGGTGTGTGTTTTCGAATTCTTCGCTGAGGCTAATGAGCCAAACCCTAACTACAGAAATCAACTTCTGTTTTCAAGTTCTATTATGAACACTACACACACACAAAACACACACACACACACACACACACACACACACACACACATCAACCCATAAACCTATACTGTGTACCTAAAGATGGAACTGCCTCTGTTTCATATACTAATACCAGTAAGTACAGTTTATATTTTATTCCTTTTCTCCCTAGTACAATTCTTATATCACCTATGTTCTCTAGTCAATTTTCAAATAGCCAAGAGCCCCAGAGTTAAGGAATTTTCACTCAATTTTGCTTTTCCTCCCCTTTAGGTCATCATAGAGAACTAGGCTGTCCTCCACCTCATCATGCTCCTGCCTCAGTTTCTTGAGTCATTGTATGGGTATGTCCCCATGCCTAGCTCAAATTTTGATGATGCTGAGATCATCTTCAGTCTTCCAAGTAAGTATAAAACCTCTCTCCTAGATCCTGAGAGTATGACCTAGTGAGTCTCAGTTGTACTTTGCTGACCCCGAGTCTTCATCCAGAGAAGCAAAGCAGGAAGCTGGCTGTGGCCGAGCCACGTGTGTACAGAATGGCTTTTGCTGAGGGAAGGCTTCCAGGGTGACAAGCATGGAGATGAGTGGCTTCTAGGGGTTGGGAGAAGCACCTCTTGCTACACTCACTGGGATCAAATCTCGTGCCACACATGACAATCTTTGTGCTGGTAGGGGAACATAGCGGTCGTAGGTGTCCTGTGGCTAAGCTTCCTACAAGATCAGGAAGGCATGTGGCAGACATAGCCACACAGAGAAACCCACTCAGCATATAATGGGGAAAAGCCAGCCACTGTCTTTGACTGAGAGGCCAGGACCCGAAAAGAAGCAAAGTCATTATGTTGGTGTTCAATGCGCCAGTTTTACAGACAAATCCTCCATGGCCTAAACATCTCTCATCTGCTCTGTAGCAGCCTTTCAGACTCATACAGTCCTTGTCTTAGAAAACTATGTACTCGGGGCAGGAGTGCCCTAATCTATGTTCAGCAAGCAGCGGGAAGAGTCATAGCTTCTCAAATTGTCCTTACTTACCAATTTTGTGATGTCTTTTACATTATCAGTCACAGGATTCCCGCAGATCTCCTTAGTTTTGACGAGAGGATTAAACAGGAGCAGTTGAAGATAAATGCAAGTGATAATCCAAGTCTAAACAAAAACAGAGACATTTCTTGGAGCCCATCAGTTAAAAAATCCATAATTATGCAAACCACTAAACCACCTTATACCATATGTGGTGAATGCAAATATACCAACGCGTTTTTAAAAATCTGATGGCTTAAATACAATTAAATGCTAAGCATTCAAGATGCTCTCACCAAGCTTAGAAAGAGCAACAACAAAATACTCCTGGATACAATCCTGATTGAATTATTCTTTCAATGGCTTCACTGTTCACTTCTGTTGTAAGCTTTCTACAGCCAATTTCCTAATAGCAATTAGGGGTGAACTTGTAGCAACATGCAGAGGAATTATCACTTAGGGGGACCTCGGAAAAAGTAGGAATGCATGAAATTCATACCCTAAGGCTGAAGGGAACCACTTTCCTTTTAAATGTAGACAGTTTGGCAAGCGGGAACACAACCTGGAGAGGGACTTTCATTTAGACCTCTACATTAGCACACCATGCCACAGTGAGGCTGAGCGGTGTGTCTTTAGATCGAAGGCAGAATTTAACCTCATTTCTAAGACAGAAAGAGAATTGTTAAGACAGAAAGACAATTGTTGTGTGGAGTCAGTTTGTTAGTGGCTTTATAGGGAAAACATTTCATTAGCCAATAGTTAGATGTTTCTGAACTCCTCTCTCTCTCTCTCTCTCTCTCTCTCTCTCTCTCTCTCTCTCTCTCTCTCTCCCTCTCTCTCTCTCTCCCTCTCTCTCCCTCCCTCCCTCCCTCCCTCCCTCTCTCTCTCCCCCCTCTCTCTGTCTCTTTCACAGACACACACACACCCCTCTAAGAAAATAACACCTTCCACCATGGATTAGTTATTTTTATTCAGGGCTTGTTTTTCTTCCATCCAGATATCATAGAATTTTCAGAGCTTAAGCATCTGACTTGCTTTCTTTTTTCAAGCATTGACAAAACACTTACACCGGTGCCTTGCATACAAAAATCCCTCAATATGTGTTTGCTGGATGAATCCATGGCCCAGAGCAAAAAAACCAAAATCTTTTCTAATTCTCTAATCCAGGAATCATTTACTGAACAAGCGTCAGGAGACAGTGACTGCAGCAGTTGCTGGGGAAACAAGGATGATGAAGATGTCCTTGAAACTCAGAGGCAGGTAAATACGTAACACCTCAATCCATGATCAATGTTTTGGGAACACAGAGAAGACAGCAATTATTCAATTAATCTTGAGGGGAGACAAGGAGAAGGCAGGCAGCTCCAAAGGAACCGAGGGAGACAATGTGACTCTGGTTAGATGGGAAAAGACAAGGACTTTTTCGCAGGCGACGGTAAAGAAAGCATGACCGCTGCAGAGCAAATAAGTAACATAAAGCAAAGGCAAGTGAAAGTATTTAAAAACGTTGCATCTTTTATGAACCGGTGGGTGTTCGTGTGTGGCATTTTAAAATTCTACAAACACACAGGTGCCCACGGTAAGAATCTTTCCTGCTTCTGCAGCTTTGCCACATGTTCAAAGGCACTAAACTATTGCAATTTCCCATAAATCTCTGCACACCGGCACACTGGACCACATGGCCATTTTCATTTGCTAGAAGTTGTCACTATAATACTGTTTTGGTGGTTATAGTGGCTCATAAATGGAATTAAAGCTTCTTCTTCTTCTTCTTGGGGTCTACTTTAGCAATAATCCCACTTAAGTATATTTAGGGCTGCTTTGAGCACTGTGGGGGACAGACTCCCCATTAGACCATCTCCGTGAGCCCATAGCAAAGACCAAGTTGTACAAATGATCTGTCTGGGGGGTTCTTGTTGGGGGGCGGGAAACCTGGCACATGCACTTCCCCTGGATATCGCAGTTTTCCTTCGTGGGTATTTACTGCAGTTTGCCTTCCTTTTATATTGCTGATGCCGAGTTGGGACTCCCCCTGAAGATGATTTCTCCAAGGCCCTTTATCCTGATAAGATATGAGAAGCCTCCTCAAGGACCTTGGTCCCGGGCCAACCTGCCAACCTCTCCCAAGAATAATGTTCGTATTGTAGGTCCTAGGAAGCATGGAGGCAGATGATGTTCCTTGTCTTCACTGTGGCACTATGCCTGGCACGGAATGAATAAAAGTTGGAGAGAGAGAGAGAGAGAGAGAGAGAGAGAGAGAGAGAGAGAGAGAGAGAGAGAGAGAGAGAAATGAAAATTTCTCATTCCTTCAGCAAATATTTATTGGGTGCTTTCTTAAGTATATATCATGTGCCATACTAGGATTATACACCGAACAAAAGGCAAAACACCTCTTCCTCCAGAAACCTCATCTTTAACTTAGGTAAATGAACCATGAACAGGAGTGAAATTGTGTTAGATCGCCTGCTATGAGGACTTAGGAAAAAGAATCCTTAGAGAAAGGGTTGGGTACTAAAACAATTAAAATGAGATCCTTTGAACCTAAAATCACAAATAGGCATGGTTTGGTAACAAAAGACCTGGGTATGGGACAGGCACACCCAATTTCATCGGGCTCCCCTCTGTCGCCTGTCACAGCCCTTGTGGCTTTCACACTGAAGGTCTGTGACAAGCTCGTGGCCATGGAATCTATCGGTGCCAATTTCCAACACCTCTGGTGGTCCTCAGCATTTTTAGCAAGAAGTAACTTGACAATTTATTTAAGGGGTATGAGTGTTTTTTCTGCATGTACATCTGTGCACCACATACATTCCCAATGCCCACAGAGGCCAGCAAAGGGTGTCAGACACCGTGGGACTGGAGTTATGGACGGTTTGTGGGTGCTGGGAATCGAACCTGGGTCTTCTGAAAGAGCAGCCAATGTTCTTAAGCTCTGGGCCCCCAATAAAGCATTTTGTTTCAGCTGTGCATACTGTTAACTTAGATATAATGCTATTACACACTTACTGCTATAAGTAGAGTAGACATAAATGTTGTATGTACAGGACAACTAAAGACTTTGTGACTCTCTTTGCTGTGACAGTAGTTTTGATATGGTGTCTGAATGGAACCCACACTATCTCCAGCTTTAGAGAAAAACTCAGGACAGATAGCAAAAAGCAGGTACCGATGAACTGAATCTCAGCTTCTAAGTCGTCTCTAATGTCGCAAGTCACTGCATACTTGGGATTCTCGAGGCAATGACAGAGAACAGTTATGCAGGACTACCCCCCTAGCTATAGAGACACTGAGAAGCTTCATCCTTTTACCAAAGTGGCTTTCCCTCACCAAGACGTACCACGGCAATTAAACAATAGTGACACTTCTGCTGCTACCTCACATCTTCAGCTGTATTCTCTTGGATGAAATATAGACATGCTACATGCATATCTTGAGTTCATGTGTTCGGAAACAATTACAGGGAGAATCAAATTCCCTGGCCTCCCCCTGAGTCTAAAGAAAAGACCATCAGACCTGGCCTTTACCATTATCCTTCCAAGACTACAGCATGGGTGGAAACAGGCTGGTATTTTAAACACAGTAATCAGTGGGTATCTCCCGGGTATTTCCCCCCCAATGACTGGATAGAATTAATGTAGTTCACTTAGACCTCTGTGGGAAAATGCTGCTACAGAGAAAAGAGGATGCCAAGTCCCTAAGGTATACTGAAGGGATCATCTTTATTTAAAGAGCCAGAGTAAATAGGAGCAGCAGATGGCATTGGAGAGAATGGGGAGGCAAAATCAAGGGTATTGCAGTTCAGTTCAAAGTCCAATTTTACTGTGCATGGAACAAGATTCATTGAAGACTGAACAGGACACATTAAGAGGGATATGAACAGATTTTGAATTAAAATGAAACAGAAGTCAATTAAGTAGGGGGCTGGTGGTGGAATGCTTGGTAATGTACCTAAAGCCTTGGGTTTGATCCGGGGCACCAAGTAAACCAGGCATGGCGGTGCACACCTGTAATCCCAGCACTCAAGAGCTGGAAGCAAGTTTAAGGGTCAAAATGTAAGGCTATTCTTAACTAGATAGTAAGTTTGAGGCCAGCCTGGGATACAAGCAACTGTGTCTCAGAATAAACATCTTAATTCATTAAACAGGCTCCTTTAAATAAATAAAACCACTGTGATTGCTGTAGGGTGACAAAAGGTAGAAACATTTTACAAAGAATAAAATAAGCTGGGTGGTGGTGGTGTATGCCTTTAATCCCAGCACTCAGGAGGCAGAGTCAGGTGGATCCCTGTGAGTTCAAGGCCAGCCTGGACTACAGAGTGAGATCCAGGACAGGCATAAAACTATGCAGAGAAACCCTGTCTCAAAAAACAAACAAACAACAAACGGTCAAGAAATACCAATGAAGAGTTACCCTTATAAGCCACCAAAGGATGATAACAAAAATGCATTGATCAGCATTCAAGAGTCTGGACCTGGGCAGGCTGAACCCCGAGTCAGAAGACTTACAGCTGTAGTGCGACTTGAGACTCACACTCAACTCCAAGATTTGGACCTGAACAAATGACCGGTTGTGCCAAATGAGATGAGTGTGGGGCACACTAGAAGCCACACTACGTGTGGTTGGGTCTGAAAATGAAAATAGGATCACCTTCCAT
This sequence comes from Peromyscus maniculatus bairdii, assembly GCF_049852395.1. Lineage (NCBI taxonomy): Eukaryota > Metazoa > Chordata > Mammalia > Rodentia > Cricetidae > Peromyscus > Peromyscus maniculatus. The sequence goes on along the minus strand of NC_134869.1, from coordinate 25,214,797 downwards.
AAATACATTGGATTCTAAATAAGAAGGGTCACCCAGGGATTCTAAGTAGGAAAACTAACAAAGTACTGAACACCATACAGTGTAGAGTTCAGGTCCCACAGAAGATGAGAATGTATGCAGGAGCTGTACCAGTAGACAAGGGAGTAGGAAAAAGCAAGAATAACCAACGCTAAGAGCAGAGTGTGGTTTTGCACGACTACAAATCCTGCCTAGCACTTGGGAGTCTGAGGCAGGTGGATCACAGTACTGTCGTGGATTTACACAGTGACACCATGGCAAGTTAAGAAGAAGGGGTTCCACCAGATGGTAGTGGTGGTGGTGGCAGCGGCAGCACACACATTTAATTCCAGCACCGGGGAAGCAGAGGCAGGTGGATCTCTGTGAGTTCGAGGTCAGCCTGGTCTACAGAGCGAGTTCCAGGATAGGCTCCTAAAGTTACACAGAGAAACCTTGTCTTGAATAACTTAAAAAAAAAAAAGAAGAAGAAGAAGAGGAGGAGGAGGAGGAGGAGGAGGAGGAGGAGGAGGAGGAGGAAGGAGGAGGAGGAGGAGGAGGAGGAGGAGGAGGAGGAGGAGGAGGAGGGGTCTGGGCCAGATTATGTTAAAGACTGAGAATCAACCATGGAATGAAGCAACATGGAAGCCATTGATAAAATACTAACCATGCATTTTGATTGAGGAAGCTGAGGGGGGGTGGGGGTGGGTGTCTGAAGTGTTTAAGAAAGCAGGAGGAGAAAAAAAAAAGGAACCAGAAAGAACATGAAACTCTTTTGAAGAATGTTCTTTCAAAGGGAAGCAACTTAATAAGCAGACAGCCAAAAGTAAAAGCAAAATGGAGTGGCCGGTGACGGGGAAGTAGGGGTGGGTGGGGGAGTTATTTGAAAGGAGACGGGAACATCAGGATATCTGAGTGTCACTGGGGATTGTCCAGCGAGAGGAAACGACCGCAGATAGATGCGGGTCAAAAGAGAGGGACCTGCTACAGCCACAGAGCTAGGTGGACAAGATGGAGGAAGACCTGTGTCTGACGGACAGCCGCTGACTTTGAACTGGAGTGTAGACAGCTCATCAAAACCAGAAAATGAGACCCCCAGTAGCCCAACTCGAGTCTGTCTGACTCACATTTCTGTCCCTTTAAATACAACATACTGTCCCAAGACTACAGGAAATCTGTCAGATCATTTATGAGCCCATTAAGGCACATCTCTAGTATTTTAATAATTCTGCAAATACCAAACATATGGGAACACATTTGTTCCATATTACATGCACAGCTGAATATTCTGCACCATTCAGAGGATATTTTTTACTATATGTCATTTCATAGTTTCTTAAAATACAATTAAGACAGATTGCTACAATTGCAAAAGAAATTTCACCTGCACAGCCTCAATTTTTGCTGTCAGTCAAATACAAATGTCTACAGAGATGCTTTTGCTAATTTTATAGACGTGTGCTCGGTTAAGGTGAAACTCAAATCTGTGCTAACTTAATCAAATGTCACCGGAAAAAAAAAAAAAAACTCTATTTCTTGAAAAACTTTATTTCACAGCTATTACAAATAAATCTGCAGTGTAATGGAGTTTTGCAGGTACTTTGATGCCACGAAGAAAGAGCCTCCCTCTCGCCAAGAGCTTACCATACGACCTTGAACAAGTCAGTTTACCCCCCTGGCATACCTACCCATTTATCAGCCCCACACGAACTGAGAAAGTAAGATAAAGAAAGAAAAGCCTCGCCCATCTCATGAACTGGCGGTAAAAGTGAGATGAAGAACTATTCCAACCAGGGGAACTACACAGCCATTCATTATTCACCTTATGAACTTTGGATTGGTTAGATGGAAAAAAAAGTGGAGGAATGTTTGAATAAGCCACAAGTGCTGGCTCACACCTATAATCCCATATCTTGGGAGGCAGAGGATTGCTGTTAGTTCAAGGCCAGCCTAACTACCTAGTAAGTTTCAGGGCAGTCTGGTTTTCAGAGTGGAATGTTGTCTCCCAAAATAACTAAAATAAGAAAGAATGAAAAGCTTGCATAAAAAGTCTTAGGAAGTCCTTTACAGAGTGAACTAACAGTGAACAGAGTATGGTTTTTAAATGATACATAAAATCCTATCTGTCGTGTGGAAGGTGAGGGTGGACTTTTATACACGGGTATTCTGACACTCTTTTGGGGGCCAGACACCACTATTCATCCATGCTTTAGTTTTCAACTGTGTTGAGAATAGCAGCAGTTAAGGAAATCCAGCGAAGCGTGCCAAGATACAGACAGAATCTTTATCCTCATTTTGTTCTCCTCCTCGTTCACCAAGTTCTAAAACCTTCAAGGAGAGCCCGGTACACCAGCGCCTCCCCGCATGGGTGTGCACACAGACGTAAGCACACATCCCAGGGGAAGATACCGTGCCTGAAGCAAAATAGCCCTTCTGTGCGACTGCCGTCCTAAATGTATCTCTTCAGTTTGCAGAATCATCTTGCTGTCGTGTTCTGCAACATTCTCATCTGAATGGCATTTTCTTTGGCTACTTTGTGTTAGAGCGGCACAACTCTTCTCTCTAGGCCACACTCAGTGTGTGATAACCTCCCCTTTGAGATAACCTTTACTGTACAGACACACTAAACAAATCTTACTGACCACAGTGCTTGATTTCTTTCTTTCTTCTTCTTTTTTAGAGGTAGGGATCAAAAGCATCTCCCTATCAAACTTACTACAATAGCTTTTCATTGCAAAAGATTGCTTTCAAACGATGGTCCCGATGGGAGGAAAATAATGAAAAATTTGCATGTCCTGTTGGGACTCAAATCATACAACGGAAGCAGTCCTGGGAGAAGGGAGTCATAGAGACTACAATCCATACTTCATTGAAAAGGACAGATCTCAGGTCCTTCTCTGAGAGTGGGTAGGGAAGTGACGGGAGGAGGGAGCTGGAGACCACTCCTGCCCCCAAGCAAAGCATCCTTGGGGAGAACAACCTTAAAATGGATTCCAGTGGAACACTCATCTCGTCCCTGATCCCCCTGAAGGCAGCTTGCCCCACGGTACAAAGCTATGAACCAGCAAGAGGGTTTGCACCCCTGAAGTAAACTATCTACTTGATCCGAACATGTGTCCCCACAGAGAAGTTCTCCAAGTGGGACTCCTGTGGTTTCCTGGGCAGCACTAGGAATCCACATACACACGGACCAGACTGCTCAAGAAACTAGAACACCCCAACTCGGTAAAGTTAAAGTACAAAAGCCGGGCCTGGCGGTGGCGGCGGCGCACACCTTTAATCCCAGCACCCAGGAGGCAGAGCCAGGCGGATCTCTGTGAGTTCGAGGCCAGCCTGGACTACAGAGTGAGTTCCAGGAAAGGCGCAAAGCTACACAGAGAAACCCTGTCTCAAAAAAACCAAAACATAAAAAAAGTACAAAAGCCCTCTTCCCTATGTGCCTATGTGTGTGAGGAGTTTTTAAAAAGCTCCCATGACCAGGCTCCATGTTACAGACTCCACAATGTCATAAAGAGAGGGGAGTGACTCATGTATGCAGCGAAACTGACAAAATGGATATTACAAGTGCCCTGAACAAAACAGCCGCTGCTACCAGAAACACCATTCATTTCCTCTTTAATCTCACCAGCCCTCTGTGGAAAGCAGGCAGTTGGTTTCCTTGTAGCCCAAATGTGTCTTGGAACACAGCCAACGGCTTAGCCACCCAGAGCCAGGAAAGTAAATTATCAAGACACAGGTATAACAATTAGTCTTGGGCTCAGGTCGTCTGAGGTCATCAGAAGCAAAAACTTCTCCCGAGTAAACCAACAAGAAGATCCTCGTTCGGTGAATAAGCAATCCGTGTTTTACTACCATTTTGCTTTTTTGGATTTTTTTTATTACTTACAAAATTTACCATCAAATGTTATCAAGAGCACAGCCACTCACTGTACACAGATTCAAACTTCCTCTAATTTCTGTCTCGTCATCTGTAAGAAAGAAAGGAACTAGCAGAATTCCTTTCTAACTGTTACTGCTCAGTGAAACCTGCTGGCAGGATAACGACTTCTCTCTGAGATTACTCCACAAATATTTCTATCCTCTTGTAAAGATGTAAAATAGATATTTTTAAAAAGAAATATTAAAGGTATTTTAACATGCATGACGGTAAGGATGTAGTGAATAAACTCTTGTAACAACAACAACAACAAAAAAAAACCCCTAACACTGACCTTAGCATGGTGGTGATACCTGTAATCCCAGTGTTTGGGAGCTTAGATTATGTGATGGAAAGTTCCAGGCCATCCTTGGGATACAGAGAGTCTCTCTGTTTCTGTCTCTGTCTCTCTCTTTCTGTGAGCACGCAAGCAATCAATTCTACATTCCCAGAAACAAATTGGTTAATATAAAAGGCAGATGAATTTAATAGGAACTTTAAAGTATTAATCTATTGTGGAAGGGGGAAAAAACCACTCAGAGTAAAAATCCTTGTTATATATAATGGCTACTTAGAGGGTAATTCAGCATATGTTTACTAAGGGCTTCACAAAGAATGAACAATTGGCAAATAGTATTTCATAGAACACTTTCATTTACCAAGTAAATACTGCCCTGTTCTGGAGGACAATAAAACACGATACTGAGAAATCAAGTAACTTCCTTAAGGCCCTGCCCCTGGTAAATCACTGTTAGGTTTTAGCCAAGACTATACTACACTGTAATGAAAAATACTGGGCCAGTGCCATAAGAAAGCTGACTCCATTTACATGAAATGAACCATTAGGTTTTATGTAAAGGTCTGGGCAGTGGGAAAGATACATGTTCCTTGAACTTAATCAGTCCCCTAGACAAGTGCCCTACTGAGCTCCACCCCGAACCCTTGAATCAGCCCCTCGCTGAAACCACCAGGCTGGGATAAACATGCAGAGCAGGTAAGTGAAGGTATTCTAAACCGGAGTTTAAAAGACGCAACTTATACTCAGAGGGACGGGAGAAACCCAAAATTTAAATTGAATGGTTCCTGCTGCCAACAAATATAGATGCTTTCTGACTTCTATAAATCTTATTCAACAAACACACTTTTGAGTACCTGAAAAGTAGATAGGATAAAAGCAGAGAAGATACAGACCTACCATCAGGAGCTCAACCACTCACAGAGGCAACTGAGTGGGAAGGCCCAGGATAAACCTGCTGGGAGAGATGGCTGGAGGGGAGGGTTGGGACAAGGAACAGGTCACCACCCACCAGGACCCCACAATTGACTTCTAATTGAGTGAGATGTTCAATAATACATCTGCAAATTCCCTAGAGACAGAGGTTCCAAGACAGCCTGTTGGAGAGGAAGTTTTTTCAAAGGTATACAACAGGAGATAGCCAGGTCAAAAAGGGCCATGAGGAGAGCGCCCAAAGAACAGAGGGGACAGGAAATACTCACAGAAGGCCTGTGAATCTGTGGCCTTAGGGATTTAGCTGAGCTTAATTCTGGCCACTTGCAGGAGGCGGTGGGGGTGGGGCTGTTCTGGAATGTGGGCCACTAACCAGTGGTGGCAACACTTAAGAAAAGGATACCCTCTCTCCCAGCATCCAATAGCTACCCATCATCCCTCTGTGAGGGTTGGGACTACATGAAACCCTCTCCCACACAAGATGAAATGGTATCCGTTAATCGTGTGCTACAGGGAGTGCATTGGCCATGCCACATCCAGAAGACTCAGCACTCCTCCCTGACATCCCCTTCTTTTTTTTTGCTTTTGTTTTTTTTCGAGACAGGGTTTCTCTGTGTAGTTTTGGTGCCTGTCCTGGATCTCTCTCTGTAGACCAGGCTGGCCTCGAACTCACAGAGATCCGCCTGGCTCTGCCTCCCGAGTGCTGGGATTAAAGGCAGGCGTGCATGTGCCAGCACCCATTGCCTGGCCCCGTCATTCTTTTCTGCCTCTCTTTCAGGGAACTGACTGAGCCTTGGAGGGGATACTACAGATGTTAAGCTCAGGGCCAATCACTCCTCAGTCATTTATTTCCCTCAGTTTGCCCAGATGTTGAGTCTCTACTTTTTAACTGTCACCTACTTCAGCAGGAAGCTTTTCTCATGAAGGCGAAGAGTAGCATGCATTTCCCAAGCAAAGACAGGCAGTTTTGATTTTTACTATAAAGGGACTGGTGGCCCTAGAAAGATTTGAAGGGTATCAAGATCCGACTCAGTCCTGAAAGGTTTATGAGGCATCAAAAGGAAGGAGCGGGGATGGGGAGCAAGTTTAGAGGCAGGAGGCCCGTAAGGAGAGCTCCAGCAACTTGATTCATGTTTGGGCAAGATGGCAGAGCCACCGTGTTAGTTGTAGTGGAAAGCAGTGCCCAAGCTCCAGATGCGATGGAACTAGAATGGAAGGCCTTCTTGACTAATGGGGCAAAGGGGAGGTACAATTGATTTTCAGGTTACAAACTGAGCGAGTGGGTAAAAACCAGCAGGATTCACCGAACCACAGAGATACACACAGGAGCAGAAGAGAAGCCCCATCTGCATGTCTTATGGCTAACAGAAAAGAAAGAGCTACACACGCAGGATGTGATGAATACAGTAAGCGCTAACAGAGGTCAAATAAATGGCACTGCCCGAGCAGCTCACAGTATGGATGACGTCGACCGGGACAGTGCAGTGATGGAGCTGAAATCGGACCACAGGGGAGAGAGGTCACAGACTTGAGAGGGGGCGGGACCACAGGACCGCAGTAGAACAGCGGCTGGTCATACAAGGGCAAAGTGGAGGAGCAGCATCTGGAGCCCTGGAAAGTTCACCTCTGCCATCGTAAAAGGGGAAAGAATGAGGTGGAAGTGACGGCCTCAGCAAGTCTCTTTTCCAAATGGCCTAGAGGGGATGACTCACCCGTGGCTAAAAGGGAAACCACCTAAGCTCCCAAGTTTTGACCTTGAGGAAGAACCAGACACCAGGCCTGTGTCTCAAGAGCTGCTGCTGTGACTTTAAATGCATGTGTGGTCAACATTTGAGCTGGTGTTGTCTATATTATTCCCCTGAAGACGAGTAAAAGTACAGGTCACGAAATAGTCAGATTAGCAGCTCTCTATGAGTTCTACCAAACTTTTGGGTGCATGCACGGTTGGGGGAGAGTTGACCTCTACCCAGTAGTCCACTAGAAAATAGAGTTAACAGCTAATTCTCATCCATTTTATGAAGATGAACTATGACAGAATGAGTCAAGAAGACTCTGAACACAGAATGGCACATCTGTTGCTCTTTGGGATATAGTTTAAAAAAAAAAAAAGAAGAGGAACAGCTCCCAAAATTGGCCACATTATGGAAATACAGTATTGGGGGAGGGGGAAGCAAACAAAACCCTCGTGACCCTTTTGAAATGTCCATGACCTCCACAGGCACTGATTCTTTCATGGTGACACTGTTCAATCATATCCCAATTAGCTGCTCTTCAAACTGAACCATCCAGATGTGCAAAAAACCTGATGTTTGTAAGCTGTTTCAAACCAGCAACAAAATCGTGAAAGGCGGTGTGTACTCTCTCGCAGAGGAGGCTGGATCCTGAAATGTGTTATCTTATGAAAGTCAAGAGCTTGAAATTCTTTAAAATCTGTAAAAATCGCCCAAATTGCAAAGAATTCAGTGATGGGAAATGAGTGTGAGCTCCCACTAAGTCTGGAATTGAGTGCCCAGAATGTTCTAGGATTCCTTGTGCTTCCTGCCATGAATGTAATTAAACGTGAATTATTGTCAGATTGGCTGCCAAGACAGTGGCATGGGGGGCTCATGGGCCATTTCCATTTTTAACAATCTCCACGCCAACCCTGAGAATTCATACACAGTTAATGGTTAATTAGGGAGGGATAGACATTTTCTTTAGAAGTGTAGTTACTGATAAGACACAAAGGCTCCTGCAAACAACTTTCTCACCCATACTTATGTTAACAACTCTACTAGGAAACATTGAGTCAGTCCCCCTCCCCAAAAAAAGGGAAAGAAAAAAAAAAGATGTCAGGGCAGAAGGGGGATAGTTGGGAAGAGGAAAGGATTAGGAGAGGAGGAGAGAACGAGGTAAAGGGCAAGTTAGTATAAAGTACAGTTTGTCACAATCAAACCCATGATTGTGCATATAGTTACTGATGAAGAAAAAAAAAAAAACATTAAAAAATGTCACACCAGGAAGCAGATCAGGCAGTCTCAAAAAAAAGTTTCTGTTTCCTGGGTTTTCCACTCAATTATGATACAATCAGCTTTTCTAATCTGCTTTAGTACTTTCCAAAAATCCTCAAAACTGGCCGAGATGAAGGCATGAACTCCACAAACATTCACAATCTTGATTGTTTCCTTCATCACGTCGGATGTCAGGCCTGACAGGCAAAGGTCAGGGGAACTAGCATTCCGGATTGCTCAATCTGTGCTGGACACACCAACTGCCTTCTGCTGAACTACACAGATTACGGCAGCGCGCCCCTCCCCTTTCATAGACTGTGTCCCGCATGGAAAACTGGAGCCGGCTCTCTTGTGGTGAGGGGAAGTGGAATCATTTGGGATGCAGATTCCTTAAATGCAGATTCCTGTGAAATGATTGTCACAAGGTATCCAGATTTCTGAGGGTGCATCACGTGCCCTCTACCTGATTCTTAACAGGTTCTCTGAAGTCTGGGACACTAATTTTAGGCAGCAAGTATAATATGATTGAGGGGAATACACACGAGTGTCTAAAATGGTACACAGCATTTCATTCCATTCAGAAGCCATCTAGTAGATGCCTGAGATTAGAACAACTTGCTACAAGTAAATGAGTGTGGAGGAATATAACAGGATCAGCTTTTCAAATCCCATTGTACCTTTTCTTGTGGCATATCCCGTCCAAAATGCCTAGAAAGCTAAAAGCGAGCTCTCTCAGCCTTCGCTTAGTTTGCTGGGCTTGCAGACCTGATTTAGGTCCTGTCCGTCTATCAGACATGACTCTGCAAGATTTCTTGTGCGAAGGGAGAGTGGCGAGAAGAGGCTGGAGGCTGGATGTGTCTGCTGGCTGCGCCCGAGCAGGACGACAGGGCGTCAGTGAAGTCTTTCAACACTGGCTTTAGCAGCTCTGCTGACTGCAGTGGACTTCTGCTGGAAGCATTCCCAAGCTCAGCCCACACCCTGTGCCCACAGCCCTTCCAAGGGTTTTTACAGCTCGTCCGCTGCACTTCAGCGGCCCCCTTTCTGTTTTTCGCCAGCTACTGTTCGGCTATCGCGTTATCTGCACAAATCTGACATACAAAGGCCAAGTTATTAAACATTCGTTCTCAAAAAGCTTGGTCTCGATTTTGTTTCCCCGGGGACTTGTCTATTAGCAGTTGGCAGTTCAAACTGTAAAACAATGACCATTTGAAATGTTTTTAAAAGGAATTTTGGGGAGTCACTGCTCAAGAATTTTAATATACATATGCTACTTGAAGCAGAGTAACACATTTATGGGGTATGCTAGGGACATGTTCTTGTGGTAAGATACGTTAATAGTAGCTTCACTCACATGCCTGAGATATATATGTTCACCTCACACATCTCAAGGGCAGGGATTTGCTGTGGTTGCTGTTTGTACCTTTTACAAAGGCAATGGTGTTTGAAGTAGAGCAGCCTCAGAATAAGACCTGGGTTCAAATTCTGGCTTTTGTCAACTTTGTGCTTCTACCACAAACAAATTATGAGCAGAGCGCCGCGCTGTGCCTCCCTCCCCCCCGCGCCCCCCCCCCCCACCTAAAATGACATTTTTGAATTCTTTTTTAAAAGCTTAAATAAGGTAATATATGAAAGTACTCATAAAAGGATTGGCAGACATAGACATGAGGCCATTGTGCGTCAGCTAATGCCAGTTGCTGTTTTACTAGCCATTTAAGAAATCCCTTAAATGCTGAAATCTACAAGCTGCACCTAAAGTCAAAGACACTTTTCTGGGCATGCGCTGCCTCCCTGTAGACTAAAGACCAGCACACAGGAGTGATAAAAAGTTTTGAAATCACCCCTGGGTTTGGAATTGGATCAGGGAGGCAGGCTCCTGCTTACCTGCTGTAACAGTGAGCCCGCTTTGTTTGGGCAGTAGCTGAATGTTTAACGTACATAGCAGCTTCAAAAGTTAACCTCAGCCCAGACAGCCCGAGAAGACCAAGTGTTTATTCTTTTACAGGGTGGGGTGGGGTGGGGTGGGGTGGGGTGGGGTGGGGTGGGGTTGCAGGGGGGAAGAGTGGAGTAGAGGAAGATGGGAAGCGTCTGTTTCGGAAGCAGAGTGCCCAAATGTTCCTCTCTGTTCTGCCATCAATTAACCTGTGGCCTTCAGACACTTATTTAATCTTCCCGTGCCTCAGTTCCCTTGTCTGGAGCATGGGTATAAGAAAAGAAACCACTTAACGGGTGCGTGGAAGATTAGATAGAATTGTTGGAATGGTGTATGTAAGACACTTGATACATTATTTGAGAAATGTCTCAAAAATTCTCTGGCTATTATTATCAGTTTCAACCATATGTTAAATGAGCATGGCCAGGAATGCCATTTCCAAGCTTGCAGGATGGTGGTTCACGCCAAAAATCTGAGTTATCATTTTGACTCTTTCCATCCCATTTCCACATCTTGTCTGTCGTGTTTCCTAGTACCACAAACAAACACAGTCTCAGAACAGTCATTCCTCTTCGTCTTCTCTTGTACCACGCCACCACAGTTCCCACCGAGCTCCATCATCCTGACTGGAGGATGCCTATGAGGAGATGATAAACATTTCCCCTTTTGTGCTTGATACAGTTATGTACTCTGGAAGTATAAACTGTCACTGCCTGCTTGAAAGGTCACAAGATTTTCCCATCACACTCCCAGTCGAATTTGAACCCGCAACCAAGTCTTGTACAACTTACCACTCTATTGAATTCCTATGCCTTACAAGGCTTTCTCTCTCTACTATGCTCTAGCTATCTATATCAGCCTTTTTTTTTTTTTTTTTTTTTTGGTTTTTCGAGACAGGGTTTCCCTGTGTAGCTTTGCACCTTTCCTGGAATTCACTTGGTAGCCCAGGCTGGCCTTGAACTCAGAGAGATCCACCTGGCTCTGCCTCCCAAGTGCGGGGATTTAAGGCGTGCGCCACCAACGCCTGGCTTGTATCAGCCTCTTTAAATGCCTGAAACATGAAATACACTTGTTCCTCAAGCCTCCTGTACTTGCCGTGAGTGGCAATTCTTTCTCATTCAGAACCACTTTCTCGGGGAAACCTTCCAATGTTTGGTTCTTAGATATGGCTAAATATGATACCTGTAACACAGGCTTTTTAATTTTTATTTATTTTTCTTTTGAGTACTTGTCCCTAGCTGGTGGGCATTATTTAGGAAGGTTCTAGAACCTCTAGAAGGTGGAGACTAGCTGGTGGGAGAAGATTGGTAAGGACAGGCGCCTGAAAATTCTAAACTCTGCCCGTTTCTCTTCTCTCAGCTTCCTATCAGCCATGATGAGAACCACGTCTGCCACACGTACTCGCCATAAACTGAGCTCTGCCACATGCACTGAAAGCCTCAGAAGGAAACCAAAGTAAACCATTTTCTCATCTGTTGTCTGTCATGTGTTCTGTCAAGCAACTCAAGCATACCAGTGTAGCATCTCAAGGCGGTCTATCAACCACGTCACAGTTTTCTTGCCAAAACAATTTCCACCACCAGCAATGATGTGTCTGTGTGTCTGTGTGCAATGTAATGTGTGTCTGTCTGTCTCTGGGTGTGTCCATGTATAATGTATATGTTTGTGCATAATGTCTGTGTATATATCTGTCTGTCTGTGTATAATGTGCATGTGTGTATAATGTATGTGTCTGTGTGTATGTATCTCTGTCTGTATAATGTGTATGTGTATCTGTATGTGTGTATGTGTATGAGTCTCATATGTGTGTCTGTGTATAATGTCTGTGTGTGTGTACGCGTGTGTACGTGTATCTGTGTGTCTCTGTGTATGTCTCCATGTCTGAGACAAGAACTCACTCTGTAACCAAGGCTGGCTTGAAACTTATTAGGTAGTCCAGGCTGGCCTCGAACTCACGACAGTCTTGCTTCAGCCTCCACACCTACTTCAAATAAATGGTTATTTTTATTTGTTTTTTTTTATTTTTTTTATTTATTTTTTATTTTTTTGCTTACTCTTTTGTATATGGTAGGCAAGTACACTATCACTGTTACAATCATGGCAGAAATAAGCATGAGAACCTAGTAGGTCTACTCACCATTTGCCCCTTGTAGTGAGGGTATATACATTGTAAGAAGGAAGGGTTTACTATTCCTGTTCTGTCTTAACCTGCTCTTTACAGTGCATACTCATCCATTTATGAGTGGTGTCCATTGCTCACTGTGTTGTACTACTTATAAGAGCTGCGTAAACGCTGGGCAGCAGTGGTGCAGGCCTTTAATCCCAGTACTCGGGAGGCAGAACCAGGCAGATCTCTGTGAGTTCAAGACCAGCCTGGTCTACAAAGTGAGTTCCAGGACAGGCTCCAAAGCTACACAGAGAAACCCTGTTTTGAAAAAAAAAAACCAAAGAGTTGCGCAATGCCAGGAGTGATATTGTAGTCTTGTAATCCCATCACTTAGGTGTCTGAGGCAGAAGGATTACCATGAGTTTAAGATTACCCCAGGCTACATGATATGTTCCAGGCCAGAAAGACCCTGTATCAAAAAACCAAAACCGAATTCCCTTTTATCCAGTGTAGACCGTAACTGTGGCAACATCCTCATCAACCGCATTGAGAATAATCCTAAGTATGTGAAATGGACAGAGAGGACATTTTGGTAGTGTTTAGTTCAATCTTTAGCAGATGGTGTCCATATTTACATAATGGGGTTGAGTTGCAACATCCCTAACCAGTTTTGCTTATCTGACTCCCACAATGAGTACAAAGCACCATAAGACAGGACTTTCAATTTCTCCCTGTTCCGTGGAAGGTGGTTGGCCTAGTGTCAAGCCTGAAAAGGTCTCTTGCAAATATTTTAAGAATGAATGAATGTCGGAAGAGTCTTCTCATGGTTGAGTATAAACCCTTTACTCCTGGGTGTAGTCACTGTGATATCTAAGATCTAACTGATCAGTTAACAAACCACTTCTATGTTTGAACTTCTGGTTTTTCCTTCTACCTTGAAATTTCAACTGATGCAGAAAATAAGTACCTAAAACCAAGAGGGGACTGCAGACTCCATGGAGACCAAAGAGATGGCAAGTGTTTTGCTTATTATTGCATCTCTGGGTTTCAGAGCAGTGTAGAAACGAAGTCTTCATTAATAACTAATCATTGGAAAATGTCTAGTGCGTTGATGCAGAAACATGGTAGATCCAAGTGGCTGGTGTTAAGATCCTGGGTTCCCCTCCCACAGAAGTGGGTAAAGATAACCTAGCAAAGTAACTTTCTTACATTGTTTCAACACAGTGGTCCTAAATAAAGCCACTACAGTGTCTTGCAAAGCAAGTCCCCAAGGAGACTCCAGTTCCATGCAGCTATGACTTGCCCCCTGTAATGCAAATGAGCTGCAATCGATCCAAATTTCTACAGCAGGACTTCATAAAAAAAATTATTCATGGTGACTCTGCACAGGAAACATACACAGGAAATAAGACTTCACCCAGAGACAGACCCATTTGAAGTGGTGACATAGGGTAAACTTTTAAATGCTAATCACATCCCTTTCCCAGAGTAGATGACTCTTACCTATTTGTCATCCCCACAGAAGCAGGCCAAAAGACTCACAGAGAGGCATTTCTGGATGCCAGTCCAATTTTCACTTTGACTCAAGAACAAAACTAGCTGCCCTTTCTTCAAGGTCACATGGACTAGTGCTGACGCATCCCCCTCTCACGTGACTTCACATAAGAAGCAGATAGTGGCATGCCGGGATAAGTCATGTTCATATCTCATCCCCCACCACCACCACCACGCCGCCCCCCACCAAAAGCCTGCCTTACTGCATTTTCATGCTAATAAGCATGAGCAAGTGAGGCAAGCTCACTTTTTAAGCTTTTCTGTCCCCCCCCCCCCCCGCCCCGACACTTTATTTTCACCATGACATCTGGGTAATTATACCTAGGCATTCTGTATGATATGACTCTAACGGATATTACAAAGTCATGCACGCAGGAAATAAAAGAAAGTAGAGATAATTTAGATCTATCAGCACAGGTGATACGGGCAGACATTGTTATTATTATTAAATACTTGTTTGTTTTGTTTGTTTGTTTGTGGGAACAGGGTCTTGTTGTGTAGCCCTGGTTGGCCGGGGACTCAAAGAGATCCACCTGTCCTCTGGCACCACTCACATGATTAAATGTTCTTAAAGGTTCAGTATTCACGTTCTTTTTCTGCTGTTCTGATTTTCATCCTTATGCGAGACTTCGGGAAGATTACCAATTAATCCAGGTTTAGAAATGAGAATAAGAACAATGGACTTTCAGAGTTCAAGTCCCCACACTAAGTCACACTGGGAGAAGAAGAAAGATAGCTTCTCTTAGGGACAGGAAAGAGGGTAAGTGAGTAAACCATCCCATGGTAATCCTCTGGGCTTCTTTTCAAAGCAGCTGCTTTGCTGGGGATTCAAAAGAGGAGGGAGGCAGAAATGTAAACACGAGACTGTTTGGAAAGCAAAGAGACTCTCTCACCAGATGGCAGAGAACAGGGATGGAATCGACTTCCTCAGGAAATGGAGAGACGGGCTTGTGAGCAGAGCATCCAGCTAAATGAAATTAAGACGACATGCTTCAGCTGCTGCAGCGTCGGAGTGCCAAGTCCGCATGGACCTTCCTGCACACAGGCCTCGGGGCTCAGCTTTCTCTCTTATCTCCTCCCCTCACTAATGGCCCTTTCTGGAGGTCTGCTCGCAAACAGGGGCAAGAGCGGAACTCTGCTCTTGGTGAGAAAAGCAGCTAAAATCTGAAAAGGATTGGTTTCTGGAACTGCCAACTTGTTTGTTTGGTTTTTGTTCCTCGGTCTCTTTGCTTTTTTTTTTTTTTTTTTTTTGAGACCAGGTTTTGCTAAGTGGCCCAGCTAACCTTGAACTTGCAGCAATCCTCCTGCCTCAGACTCCTAAGTACTGGCACTGAAGCATACACAGTCATATCCATCACTAAGATGCTGCCCTCTATGTTATCTAAAAACACTCCTAAACCCTTCTCCAGCTCTTTACTCCACACTCCAGTCATCTCTAATCTTAACTGTGGGAATACTGTTCTGATATAGACTCCTTGACCATGTCTGCCTTTCATTCATAAATATCGCCCAGATGCAACCATCTCAAACTTCTCACACTGTTACAATCCTGAGTTTGCCGGTTATATACATCACAACTGGTACTAGTCACAGCATCCGATGCATGTCTATGACCTCAGGCACCTACTATGTAGTCTAAAATATGGGGACATTTCTGGATGAGGCGTGATGAATAAGGGTAACCTGGGGGAGGGGATCCCTTTACTGTAACCATCTTGCCCGGCACTGCCACTAAACAAGAAACTGGGAGCAGATGAGACCTGATGACTGATGGTTATAAAATGCTGAGCAACTTGTTCAACCTCTCTGAACCCATATTCCTCTTCTGTACCAAGGAACTGTCACATTGCCACTCTCACAGATGGGGCAAATTAGGACATAAAAGTACGTGACACACTTCGCTCATAGTTAAGAATCTCGCACTCAGAAATGAACAGTTTCAGTCCCAACACCCTGACTGGCTCTTAATTCTTCCAGATATCTAGAATCAGCTGCAACTGGTACTTGCCTTTCAAGCTGTCATGCTGAGTCCTTAAAGAAGTGGTTCCTAACCTATGGTTCGAGACCCCTTTAGGGGTTGAATGACCTTTTCACAGGGGTTTACCTAAGACCATCAGAAAACACAGATATTTACATTAGGATTCATAACAGTAGCAGAATTACAGTTATGAAGTAGCAACGGAAATCATTTTTACATTAGGATTCATAACAGTAGCAGAATTACAGTTATGAAGTAGCAACGGAAATCATTTCTTGGTAGGGGGGTTCACCACCACACAGTATTCAAGGGTTACAGCGTTAGGAAGGTTGAGAACCACTACCTTAAAAAGAGGCAAGCAACTGCCCACGGTCTTCCTCAATCTCAACAGAATACGTCTCATTTTTTTCTCTGAACAGAATTACGTTTGAACAATATGTGTGTTTGCAGGGGACTGATACGTGCATGGTTTCATGCGCCTCCATTGACACAAGCGCATAATAGTAATAGACCCACTGCTTCCTCCTTTCCAACTCACCCACACTGATGCCCACAAAGTGTCAGCTCATGTCAGTGGGCATAAAACTAGTAAATGCCCAGAGCTGTGCTTAGACGGCTGGTGGCGGTGGATGTTTTCCCCGGGACACCAGACATGATTCGCTACCATCTTAGTTCGGGCTGTTGAGATAGTCCAGCAAGTAAAGGGGCTTGCTACCAAACCTGACATCCTAAGTTTGATTCCCAGGCCCCACATGGTGGAAAGAAAAAACCCAATCCAGCAAGTTTTCTCCACACATGCCATAGTAGGCACACACTAGATAAATGTAGTAAAATGTTTAAAAAAAATAAATCATAGTTCAGTTAAGAAAATCTTCACGAAGACTTTGGCATTGTGTTACTATAAGATAAGAAACTAAGCCGGGCGGTGGTGGCACACGCCTTTAATCCCAGCACTCGGGAGGCAGAGCCAGGCGGATCTCTGTGAGTTCGAGGCCAGCCTGGGCTACCAAGTGAGTCCCAGGAAAGGCGCAAAGCTACACAGAGAAACCCTGTCTCGAAAAACCAAAAAAAAAAAAAAAAAAAAAAAAAAGATAAGAAACTTAGTTTAACCAAGTAAGTAAAAAAAAAAAAAAAAATTCAAGTTATTATGAACAGTACTTCTGCTCTCTCTCTCTCTCTCTCTCTCTCTCTCTCTCTCTCTCTCTCTCTGTGTGTGTGTGTGTGTGTGTGTGTGTGTGTGTGTGTGTGTGTGTGTGTCTGAGTCTGAGTTCAGGGAGGGAGAAGAGGGAAGAAGGGTTAATGGACCCCCCAGATGACTCCCTGGAGAAAGACTCTATCTGCATTAGGTACATGAGCTACCAGGCCTTTAAGAACATTCACTACGGCATGTGCTCTGGTCATAGAAGATGCCAAAGTGAAATTTATGACTCAGGGTGTGGTGGAGATAAGCAACAGCCAAACCACAGAGGGCCCTGCATGGTGTGCTGCAGGCTTGGATTTTGTCCTGGACCTTGAATAGTGTGCTACAGTCTTGGATTTTATCCTGGTACTACAAAGACCAGTGGAAGATTCTAGGAGGTTAGTCATAGTTTAGCCTTGTCTTGATACCACTGCACAGTGGTCACTACAGAGAACCTCTAAGATTCTAGAACCCACTACTCCTTTTGCCTATAATGAAAGGGACATCTCTATGACTGACTGTGGGCCAACACCAGACACTTGAATTTAAGAAGGGAGTCTCCTATGTGCTGCCTTGCAAATTCTTATTCTGCTTTTCCTGGGTTCTTCCTCAAAAACTAGGACAACACAGACCCTTGGGGAAAGGTGGAAACCTCAGCCCTTTTAAAATCTAACTCTGCTCCTAAGCCCTTTATAGGCATGGTCAGTCTGTCTTGTTTGCTCTTTTCTTTCAGGGGAGGACATCGAAAGTGGACTACCTCCCACCACCTTCCACGACCACTACCACCGACAGTAACACCAACGGCAATACCTTCCAACATCCACCACCACCATGACCATCCACCACCACCAACAGCAGCAACACCCTCCAACACCCACCAGCACTACTACCACCAATAACACTCACCAACTATCCACACCCACCACCACCCACCACTCACCAACACCAACACACCCACCACCACCCAACACCCACCACCACCCAACAATCACCAACAACATCAACATCCTCCATCACTACCCCTTTTCCCCCACCACCATCCATGAGAGATTCCCCATCTGTTTTTCCTGGTGAGAATTTTTGTGTCAGATCCTCTTCTACATTGAGCCCAACTTGACTTTACTCTTGTGGCTTGGTGAGTTTAGTCAAAGAAATTGTAAGCCTGTAGTCAAAGATTCAGGCAAGAAACCCT
Source organism: Peromyscus maniculatus bairdii (assembly GCF_049852395.1). NCBI lineage: Eukaryota > Metazoa > Chordata > Mammalia > Rodentia > Cricetidae > Peromyscus > Peromyscus maniculatus. The sequence goes on along the minus strand of NC_134869.1, from coordinate 25,196,728 downwards.
TTAAAAAAAAAAAAAAAACAACAACTGTGAGCTTGGAAATGATTAGAAAACAGAAGCTGTGTTCTCTCTTCTACGAGTGCTTTGAACAAGTCAGCACACCATCAAAGAAACATAACGATTTAATGTTCTGTCAACGAACGGAATGCTTGTTTACCTGAAGAAATGGACTGATAAAAGAAACTTGTGTCTGCTTTTGACTGATAAAAAACTTACTCCAAGATTAACCTGTACAATTGGGGCCTCAAGCTCTCAACAGAATCACTGGCAAGAGGCTTGGGATTTACTTCAATTGTACAGCATGTGCTTAGCACGTGTGAGGCCCTAGGCTCAATCGCTGGTACCAAAAATAAAAAACAAATAAATAAAAAATGAAATCATTGAGAAGAAACAGAACATGGATTTATAAGAGAGATGTTGAAACTGTGTCTTCTACATTTATTCAAGTAACACTTTAAAAAATTAAACCACAATATTACACTCCAAAAATTACATTTAACTGGAAGCAGGAAGTATTTACCTAGGTTTCTGGTAAGTAGTTTCTAACCCTTTACCTATTTGGTCAACTACAGTCTAGCCTCATTTTACAAATGAGAAAATCTAAATATCAGAAAAACAGAGGGCCTCAAAATCTCTCAAATTGAAGAGCAGTCTCCATAATGCAACCCCCCCCCCTCCAAAAGAGGTTAAGGCTCATTTTGAAAGACATTAATAAACAGGTATTTAGAGTGCTTGAATTTCCCCCCTCACTTTCATTGCCTTTGGCCAGGCCGTTTGTAATGACACAGCCCGCCTCTCACATTGCCCACAATCTTGCTTTGCTTTTCAATGAGAGCGGCTTTCAAATGATGATACCCATCCTACACATGGAATACAGAGACAGAGTAGGTAGACAATGCCCCTCCTGAAAGAGCAGCGACGTTACTTACAGAGAAAGGCACCTAAGTTAGACGATTTCCCCCGAACTACCTCATTTAAACCTGTGTTCTAACTGTAAATTACCGTCTAGCATTCATCTGGATCAGTGATTCTCAACCGATGGGTCGTGACCCCTTCGGGGAGGCTGGGGGGGGGGGAATCGAACAACCTTTTCACAGGAGTTGCCGTGTGCCTATCAGATATCCACATCACAATTCCTAACAGTAGCAAAATGACAGTCATGAAGGAACCACGAAAACAATTTTATGGTTTGGGGTCACCACAGCATGAGGAGCTCTATTAAAGGGTCGTCCTCTTAGGAAGGCTGAGAACCACTGCACTAGATGAAGCTCTGAGGCCTGAAGAAAGAAAGAAAATCATATCGGATGGTCTCAGTGATTGACAGAGGTAGGACACAAGCCTCATTCTGATGTTAAAATCTCACTCACGTTCCTCCGGGTCTGTGCGGCCCCTCAGTCAACACGACAAATACAGAATTTACCCGCCAACACTATCACTATCATAGGAAGCAGGTTAACTCTGAAAGGTTTCTTTCTGTTGGCATGTTTGTGGCTAGGGATACAACTAGGGTCTTCCAGAGGTTAAACTAGCAGTCCACCACTGAGTTTTATGTCCCCAGCTCTGCAAAATACTTATCATGGAACAATTCTGAGATGGTTCATCACATACATGTCATTTCTAAACTTAAAGGGGGGTGGGGGGGTGGTAAGAGAGGGACAGAACAAGGGGAGGGGGGGAGAAAAAACAAACAAGGAGGGGGGTCGAAAGGGAAACTACAAAGTCTCCTCTTTCCATTCTGCCTAAGGTTACACAAAGGTTAAACAAAGTTAAATACATTGCCTAAGACCCCACAGCAACCCAGAGTTAGAGCCAGAAGTAAAACGGAAGTGCTTTTAACACAAAAGCTACCCTCTTCCCACTCTCCCTCAACAATTAGGTGGATTTCTTCAGATGCTAAAACGGACATCTCTCAAATAAAAGATGGCAGGGAAACACGCCCTGAATCAAAAATGGGAAAAGGTTAACACTGTGCACCTCCACCACCACCCCCAGTTTTAGGCACCAGGCTTACTGACGTGAACTTTGGATACAGACCTCCTGGTTCATGGGCCAGTCCACCACTGATGAGCTCTGTGGCCTTGAACACGTGACAGAAAAGGAACTTTGCTCTTGGTAAACTCTTCTTGAGACTGGATAATCGCTTCTAGTCTTCCCATGCACCCCTACAGTCTGGGTTTAACAATTGCTCTCTGTAGGAAATGAGCCATCACTACAGATGGACACTAAGTTCCCATTTTCTTCTTGCTGATATAATGACTTCCCTGGGTGTTTATTCAGGGCTTCCTTTTTACCAGGCACTGGCCCCAAGTGCTTTCTGTGGGCTACTTCTTTCAGTCTTCAAGGTCTCCTAGGAGAAATGTCCCCTCACCCTATTTGACCAACAGGGAAACTGAGGCAGGGAGCTTACATGAAAGAGCAGACCTTCTGCCAGTCTGTTTGGCTGAGCCTCTGTTCACAAGGTGCCACACTATGAAGTAATTACAAAGTAATTAGTTACATGGTGATACTGTTACTAAGGATGCTAGAACAACTGTCTGTAAAAAAGTTATCTGGTGGTGGAAGCCTTTAATCCTAGCATCTGGGAGGCAGAAGCAGGTGGATCTCTGAGTGCCAGGTCTGCCTGGCGTAACAGAGAAACTCTGTCTTGAAAAAAAAAAAAAAAAAAAAAAGGAGGAAAAAGTTCTCACTTTGGGCTGAGGTAGAAGCTGAGGCAGTATAGTGCTGGAGGACCTGAGTTCAAGTCCCAACATAAAAAGCCAGGCACAGTGGTACAGGCTTGTAGTCCTGGTGCCAGGTTTTAAATCTCTTAAATTAATTGTCTTCTGTGGTCTTTGCTGAATAAGTAAGGAATCCTAAAGTAAAGAATACAACACAAATGAATTACAGACTTAAAACCCAGACATAATCATAAGAGGCATTTGAATGAGTTTCCTTATCTGATTGTGGCCATTGAATATTGTCTTTAAAAAAAAAAACAGCATGGAGACAGAGTCCGAGCAAACTGATAAATATATCCTCTCCAGCACCCCCTCTTTCTCCAACGAGTTATCTAGAAGCACAATTTAAAAATATTTAAAAACCTGCTCTCTGCCTTTCAAGTACTACTTTTTTGAAAGATACCAAATCCATCCAATAAAATGGCATTTTTACAGCTTACAAAGGGCCTCCCCCACAACAGTCAGAAGGCTTGGGTATGGAGCTTCCATTTGAGAGTTCCGGAAATGGTGGGGGGTGGGGGGGTGGGGTTGGAGAGCTGCCTATGAAGTCAGGCTCCCTGACTTGTAGGGCACTGTTCAAACATAACCATTGACACTTGTGGACAGCACCGAGGAGCTGGAATCAAAGCAAATTTTCCCCTTAACTGGAACTCAACTTTGCCTGCTCCCAGGTTCCCTGGTGCAAAAAGATATGGGTGGAAGAGGAGAAAAAGGGTGAGGGGAGGGAGAGGAGGAGGGGAGGGAGAGGAGGAGGGGAAGAGTTGGAGTAGCCCCTCAAACCTTACAAGTGGGGTAGAAATTGAGATGATCAACTTTTCAGGAAACAGGGTTCCTTTGGGCTTGTAGTTTCCAAGACTAGCACATGGTCATGTGGCCTCCTTGCTTTGGGGCTGTAGTAGCACTGTGTATCATGGTGGCATGGTGGTGTGGCTGAAGCCTGTTCACTTTATGGTTATCTGAAAGCAACACTTCAAGAGCTGGTACTAAATGATCTAACTTCCATTCACTAGGTCCACCTGGTAAAGGCTCTGCTACTTTTAACAGCACTACGGTTGGATACCAAGCCCTCAGCACCCTGCCTAGGGGGAACACGGCACTTATAGCACAGGTGGTATCTCTAAGCATGTGTGTAAATATGGGTGTGTGGCATGTCAGTGATTAAGAGGGATCTAGTCTTTAGAACCTAATAGGTGTGGCTTCCTGTTCTCAACCTGGAGACTTCCTTGCATTCTTTCCCTGTTAATCCCAGGCAAATCTTCTGAATCTTTCTGAACTTTTATTTATTTTGAAAGTCTCAGGCGGGGCAAAAGGCAGGGGCTGGGGAGAGGTGGGTGTCATCACGTCCTTGTATTATGTACTTCCAAATACTTTTGCTTGAAAATCTTGTGTAGTTTGTGGCTCAGTGTCTCCCTCATGGGAAGTTCAGTGCATGCTAACTTAATAACTAGTCTTATTTTCCTTGCTCAATAAACTTCTCTTTCACTTCTTAGGCAGCTACTCCCTTGGGTACCCTTCACAGAAACGGTACTACGTGAAGTGCCAGTTGCTAGGACAGCTGATAGTCTATCATGTGATCTGCCCATGAATACGTCTACCTTGCAGTTACTTCTGCCCATTCAAATATGGGGAAAGTAAAATACAGAGAGAGAAAAACGGACGGAGGGTCACAAAGCCAGTAGGTGATGAAAACGATGAGACAGCTCATCCTCCGCTCTATTCACTCACGTGGTCTCTAGTAATAGAGGATATGGGCCTCCACAACAAACCAATTGCCTACTCACTGAAAATGATTGCTGTTAAGTGATGGACAAAGTAGCCTCTGGAGTTATCTGCACATGAAACTGGTAACAGTTTTTGGTTTTGTTTTGTTTTTTTAAAGTTAGTATTTTTGTACAAAAGAAAAGCTTGCAAACAACTGTACCAATCGTCAACAACCGGAATCAGACATGCATGTATTTCATTGTGTATTGATGGGAGCATCTAACATGAGCCACCCTTCCAGGCAACAGGAACTATGACTTTCTGTCCGAATTCTATTCCTGGCTGCTGCTTTCACTCTCTGAATCACTTTTGCTTTCTATTCAGTGTTCCAGTCAACAGAATGTCTATCTCCAAAGCACTGAATCTGTCACACTAACGTACTCATTGAGTGACATGCCATCTCTCTGGGGGACAACAGTGGCAATATATCACAAATTCCCTGAGGCAATACCTAGTTTCCCCACCTGCATAATGAAACTGAACAAGAAGTCACACCTACCTCCCAGAAGAAAAATTAAAGGAATGAATTAATTCTCGAACTACTTTCTGCTGGGCACCATTTTGCCAATGTGTTATGACCAGAATGGTTCAATTCTATAAAACAATGGTGGGAACTTAAAAATAGCTTCCCATTTTAATACTTTACATGGATTGTAGCAAATTTCAATCCTTCAAGCTAGGTTATTCCCATGTGGGCATGTGCACAGAAGTACCAACAATAAGTGGCCAAATCAGTTTTGCATTTAAAAGTCGAACTGTTGCCCGGCAGTGGTGGCACACTCCTTTAATCCCAGCACTTGGGAGGCAGAACCAGGTAGATCTCTGTGAGTTCCAGGCCAGCCTGGTCTACAGAGTTCCAGGACAGGCACCAAAACTGCACAGAGAAGCCCTGTCTTGAAAACAAACAAACAAACAAACAAACAAAAAAGGTCTAATTGTTTAAAATGTTGAAGCATATGAAGGACTTAGAGCCCTCTAATTGTGAATGGTAGCTTTCAAAACTAGCTGTATTTGAAACTATTTCTGATTTTTTTAATTAAAATTCTTCACAGTGAAATGGACATTAACATGAAATAAAACTCTGTAGCTTAGTAAGTTACCAAACGTAATTCTAAAAGTGGAAAAGAGGTTTCTAGTATTTCATAAGCAGTGTTAGGGTGTAGTTTACTGAGGCTTTTAGACATGATAAACCTATACAAAGGGTTTAAAACACTCTCCTGGGAAGGGTTTAAGTGAAAAAAAAAAAAAAAAACTTTTAATTTGTTACAAAAAAAAAAAAACTATGCAAATTGTATTTCTACACGAAATTAATTTCATCTAAATATGAAAAGCTTCCTGTTAACCATCTCCCTTTTATTGCTCACGAACCCTGCCTAGCCCCCTCAGGACTCTGCAGTCCAGCCCCTAGGGCAGGCAGACTACCTGGAAACAAACTGCATCAGCCCTTCCTCTGCACAGTTACAACTTTCGACAGAAGAGACCTGTGTGATAGGCTGAGTGCTCCCCCTAGGAGAATGCACCAAAGGTCTCCCGTGAGGCCTACAAAACGTAAGCTTTTGAATAGTGTCACAGATCCGGGCGGAGGCAACCACAGAGGTTTGAGCTGGTTGTGGACACTGGAAGGCCTCCTGTGTTTATTATTTCATTAAGTGCTAAAGTGTGAGTTTATATAGAAGCATAAATAATGGCTCTGCATATGACTCCTGGGGTTTGTTTTGCAATCCTCGGGTCTTGGGTTTTCTAGATTGTATTGTAAGCCAGTTAGTATAAAAGCATCTCTACTTTCTCCCTTCTCGAGGCTCATCCAGCTAACTTTCAGTGGTGACTTGAGTTATAACAATTTAACACACGGTACCCGCACAGGACGGATCCCAGGAGGTAGCAAGACCTTTAGAACAAAAGCATGTTTTGTCTAATTAATGCTCTTCTTTGAGACCCAGGAATTGGTCTGTTCTCACAAGGTGATTGCTGGGTGTGTGTGTGTGTGGGGGGTCACCCCAGAATACAACAGAAAGCTCATCACAGTAGAGTACCTAGGGACCCTCCACAGGCATCAACCACTACACACTTCTGAGTGTTGACGGCCATCTTGTCTAATACACACACAAGCCAGTAACGTGATGTGATTCACCCTGGAGTGTTAGTAAGCACACTGAAATGGAAAAGGTCATTTGCTTCAGAGATTGTATGTATATCAAGGTGAAAAAGAAGACGTTCTAAGCACCCACAGCGCTTTTGTTCCTAAGATGAACCTCGGGTGGCAACACAATTATGTGCGGACAAAGCAACCCCCCCCACCCCCCACCCCCCCACCCCGCAAACCAACCCGCCCCCACCCCCAGGACAGGCTGCGCTCTCCCCTCCAAGGTTTACACAAGGCCACAGTTACACACCAGAGATGCCCTTTCTGCAAAGACGACCCAGCCTTGCTTTTATAAGTGGCTACTGTGGATGGATGGGTTTCCCTGTGGTCTTTTCACACCCTTTTACATGGTCACCCTAGAGAGCAAAGGCATTCTTCACAAGGCATCTAGGAGATGTTCCAGCTGCCGTCTGTGTACAGAGAACACACACACACACACATACACAAAGGCCACCTAATCGCTCCCCTCCCAACAAAACCAGCCTCTAATCCACAGCTCTCAAGAGAGCCGAGCATAGCCAACAGTTACAGGTGCCGAGTCAAGTACTCAATCTGCATCCAGATAACCAAAAGAAGGCTACTGCTGTCTTTTGTTTTTTTTAATAGTCTGGAGTATTGCCTCAATTGTGAACTTTCTTTTAATAGGCAACTCATTACTCGCTGGCAGCACTCGGAATTGAGCATTATTGCCATGGCCATGGCACAATTGTTCAGCGGAATCTCTAGTCTCTTGGCTGCAGGACGGCCCAGCTGGCTTTTAAGTATTCTGATGTCAACAAGGAGAGCTGTGGCTTCTGACATCTCAAGAAAATCGGTTGCCAGCCCTGCGTCCTGTATCTAGCACTAGCCAAGGAAGTGAGGTGGACGGGGATTGCTTGAGAGGCGCTCTGGTAAATGCTGAGGCAAGCAGGGACTTGGCAAACACTACTACAGAGCTAGCCTTCCCCCAAGGCTCCCAGCTCGGTCCATGTCTGTGGCCTCAGCTACTGTTGCCTTCTCAGTATGGATGCTATTCAGGGATATTGAGACTCAGTGGCTTGTCCAAGGCCACGCATCTAGACACAGAACAAAATGCACAAGCCCCTTCCTCTGATTCTCTCTACTCCTGTTTCCTGCCACAACACCAGATTTGTCTATTTTCACCCCATAGAGATGTGGGAGCCTGGCAGGAAGACACTGGGAAGCAGTGTCTCAAAAAAACGTATGTCGTGGGACTGTCTGACTGTTTAGGATTCTTCCTCGCTCAGAGAACTCAGAAGATTGGTGGAAAGTGGAGGTCTTCTTCAATTAGAAATATCATCCTTGTTTTAGAGAAATAACTAGCAGTAGGTGAAATTCCTAAAGAAGAACAGTCTAAACTTAAATCTGACTGTCTCCCCATCAGCCGGCGCATCATCCTAAACCAATGGCAACACACTGTATTCACGCTGAAGCGATGGCCACATAAACCTCAAAACTAAAGGAAGCTCCTGCGCCATCTGGTTCAAACTTCCCTCTTAGAAGTATTTTAGTAGAGAAAGATTTTTTAGAAGCAGCGGCACTTAGAAAAGAACAGTCCTACTTTTCCTTCTTACAGTTGAGGAAACAGGCTTGGAGAGGTCCAAATAATTTCCCAAAGTCACACAACTCGGTATTCAGGTTAAGAAAAGAACCCAGGGGCTGGAGAGATGGCTCAGTGGTTAAGAGCACTGGCTGCTCTTCTAAAAGACCCAGGATCAATTCCCAGCACCCACACAGGCAGCTCACAACTGTCTGTAACTCCAGTTCTAAGGGATCTGACACCCTCACACTGACTTACATGCAGCCAAAACACCAATGCCCATGGAGTATAAATAAATAAAATTTAAAAAAGAACACAGTCCCCTAATAGCCAAGCCAGTTTGTCAGCCTAGAAACAATCAGTAAAATACAGTCAAAGGACACAGGAAATGCAACAGTCTTCCCTTGGATGACACACACCATGCTTCAGAAAAAAAAAAGAACAACAACAAGAAGAAGAACAACCAGGAGGAGGCCTAATTATATGAAAAGCACCCCCACCTTCTTTTTTTTTTTTTTCTGGATAGACAGAAATAGGTAGGGAAGGATAATAATAATACCAGTCCCAGTTCCAGTAAACAGTTTTCAGTATGCCCATAATTAAGTCAAAAGGCAAAACATCTTTCTGCATCTGTAAATCAGCAAGGCTGGAGTCAATGGTTTCCATGAAGCAGGGACTGTACACGTACACAACAGCCCTGAGTGCAGAGCACGGCTCAAGCATCTCCTCCAGGTGGTCTCTCTCACCACAGAGGTGACTAAGACCAAACACAGAATTCCTGCAGCTGCTGGTGATTCACGTACTTGAACAGATAACAGATCTCTACTTGGAGATTTATATATCCAATGCCTCTCCACAATTTACAGATGGAGGGGGGAGGTCCCCAAACTTGGATAGTGGGGGGGGGGGAAATATCACAGATCGTTGCCTGGTTATGACAATAAAGAAGAAGCAAATGTCCATCCTCACAGAGAAAAGCAATTATAACAGCATGGATGGGAGCTGACCAGTTCTTCGTAGTCTGAAGGAAGACTCAGAACTTCAGAACCACAGATGATGAACTTGACCCAAGTAGACAGACTGGAAAGTAAATCGGAAGAATGCTCCCACTTCTGTTTCCCACCCTAGATCTCTCGGTCACTTTAGAGAGCTTCCCATCCGCAGGTCCACACACTACCACCCTCCTTTTGGCGCATTCCTAGTTTAGCCTGTGTTAAGGACAACTGATAATCAGATGTCAGCTTGTAATGAAGGCCAAGCACTGAATTAAAGGATCCAGATTTAGAAAAGCTTGCTCTCCGCGTTACTCCTTAGGGGTCATTTTAAGTCGGTGGGAGGGCTATTCCCTTCTCAGGAATGCATTTCAGACTGTAGTTACAGTGAGCTACTGTGCAGGACAGAGACTGTTTACCCCCTCTTTAGTCCTCTCAGCCACCATCTGAGAAACATCTTTATAACTATTTTACTAACATCGCACAGATTACAAAACGGAAATCCCAAGATGCCTCTTGCCTAAGGTCATTTGTCTCATGAGTGGTAAAAACGGGAATTGAAGCCTAAGTCTTCCCAGGCTAGAGTCTTCCCACTAACTGTATTTTAGGTGCTCCACCAACAGGGAGAGAGCGGAAAGAGAACATGAAAGAAGCTTCCAAAGCTGAAAGACTAGTTATTTTGGCAGGGATTTTATTTTTAAATGTTACCTAAGGTGGCGGTAAGATCTCAATCACCTGTCATTAAAGAACAAACGTTCGCTCACAATTTGCTATCTTCACATCAGCAGTTAAGACATAAATAAAATTTAGCAATTTTAATTGGTTTGGCACTGGCTTTCAGATTTCCATATGGTTATTTTCCCTGTTTTATGTTAAATGTAATCGACTTAGCACTTGAGTCTCGAAGTCTTGGCAGAATGTATCAATTAAAAGCTACATAAATTAGGCCTACTGGAAGCACCCACCGAAAACCGAGCGACTGCAAGGACAAGATTTAAAATGCTCTTTTGACAAATATGTTAATTTTTCTAGATTGTAATTGCCGCTGTCACCCACGTGACAAATATTTCGTAGACCAAAAAAAAAAAAAAAAAAGATATATTTTTTTTTTAGTACAGTCAGTCAAAGCTAAAATTCTATTTGTTGCCGCCTCCCTGAGCGCTTCAGTGTTCCTAAAATAGACCTTTCTGCATTGTTTTCAAGACAGACCTTTCCTGTCTCCGTACTTCTGACGTTGACAACACTCACAACAAGCTATGGGAACCTGTAGGGGACACTAAGATGTAAGCATAACAGGCATAAACATGAACACAGTATGTTGACCACACCACTGGCCCTGCAACATGGCCTCTCCATTGCAATGTAACGTATTAGAGTCTTGTGTTTTTAAAAAAATAGCTGCTTATTATTGAGAGGGATACTGTTTCTAAGCCAGAGTCACAGTTTTCTTTAGATACTGTAAATTCATGCACTGGGAAGGGGGTGGGGGGAGGGGGAAGAGAGAGAAAGAGAAATCTCAAAAATACAAAACACATTCTTCATTGCAGACACAAGACATCATTTATTGTCCCGACTGCTCAGCGTGACTGCTGTGTGTACTTATTTTCCAAATCCTGAAGTCTATCACTGGTGGTACTAAGTAAATCAAAGAGCCATCCATCAAGCCCCAAGTGGCTGCTGAGGGAATTTTCACACTTATTTAGCTTGACTGAAGGCTCAAAATGCCTGGTGTCCCCATGATTCTTGCAAAGCTAGATCCTTTAAATCAAAATCCTTTTAAAAAATATTACCAGTAAATTCTTTTTCACTTAGAGGGTAACGAGAAGACACTGAACCAGGGGGCTGTAGCAGAAGTTGGTATTGTTCCCACATTTACAGTAGACTAATAAAAGTAGATTTTCCTCCCCGGCAAAAATAACATCAAATTAAAAAGGAAAAAAAAAAAAAAAGCCCGGATCTTTCTTAGTGTCCATTTCCCTTACCCTGCACATGCAGAGGTATGTAGACAATCTCTTCACAACTCTTGGATTAGGAGACCTGATAACAGGAAAGCGAATCTAATCCCCTCCTTCATTGCGACCGAGTATTTTATTGATTTTGGTGCTATTCCCCGTGTCCTCTTTTTCAGGGACAAGAATGTGAATTGCTAGAAGTATCCTTAAAGGAAACCTTGAAGGTCATTAGAGTCGAGACAATGAATGCCTTCATTCAATGAGAGCGCTGCCCTCCATTTGCCTACAAACCCTTTATCAGTGGCAAGTTCCCCCAAAAGGGCCTGCACTTTAACTTGGTCCAAACAGGTCACATTTCTAAAATACTTAAGTTGTCTCAAATATCTCTGGCCGGCACAGCACAGAGTCACCCAGGCCACCGCGACACAGTGTTGCAGACTGGACCTACTTCTTTCTAGTTTCCAATGGAATTATTCCATGTAATCCTATTTACACAGCCATTTAATCAAAGCGAGAAAGGAGATTACGAAGCTCGCACTTCGTTTTGCAAAGAGGGTGCAAGGATCATCAATCCTACCGCCTCTCAAAGTGACTCCATAGCCACACTGCTGGGCTTTGGCGTGTTGCACATTAACCTTGTCTGCCTCCTGTTTTCTTGTTTAAATAAGAAGGTCTGGCCTCTCTTCCTGAATCAGAGGCTGCTCCACTCAGAGCCGCCACCATTATTCATGTAAGCAGATGCTATTATAAAAAAGAAATAGGTACCCCACCCTTGTTTATCATTCCACAAAGCAGAAGGCACGTACACGCAAAGCAGCCACAGCAAAACTTTTCTTTGTTGCAGGAATCGTTACCATCCGCATCTCAAGAGCATACTATAGCGATCTTAGGTGTGATGCCTTGGGTAAAAACTAACCTGCATGCCGGGGTGGATACCTGCCTTCCATTTCTCCCCCAACCTCACTGAGTCAGGGAGAGTGTTCTAGGGAAAACACCTCCAGTATGCCTGGTCATGCTCCCTCCCCATCCCTTTCCAAACCAGAGAAAGGTGCTTTATTCTTGCTGGTTCCTAATGGGTTCCTCTCCAAGCCTAGATATCTATTTAAAATAAGACGTCATATGAGTCATTTAATTAATTACTTGCAATACACGGATGCCTTCATCAAAGCTGAAGATGAGTACAAGCCCTCAAATCTCATCCCGATCCATACATTTCAGAAATTGCGATCACCCACAGAATGGGGGAGGGAGGGGACGGGAAGGATGTGAAAGAGACGCTTTATCTAACCTGCTGCAGCTAACAGAACAATTCGGAAAGGAAGAACCATGAAGAGGTGGCAACCGCGGGGGGTAAAAGGAACTATAGAGAAGAATACTACAGTGGCTCTTTATAACCCCGAGCCAGATATGTGCGTCAACGAAGAAAAGACATAATTGTACCCCCGGGCAATGTTTTATGCATAAAGCGCAATTTAGCGACCCTGGGCATTATCTCAATAACCATCCTTAGGAGGTGTACATTTAGGGAAAAAAAAAAAAAAGAACTTTTACTGTTTTGTAATGGAAGAGGGCGTCATGCAGAGTGGAAGTACTACTACTCCATCTAGAGCTTTCTGGAGGGCCCACCCAGAGCTGTGAACCCGGCCGACTTCTCAGGTTGCCAAGTTTTCCCCGCCTGCCGGGCAGGTTCTGCACCCCGCCTGGCGCTGCTGCCTAGGAGCTCTGGCTTGGCTTCTCTCCAGCGGCTGCACCCGCGTCCCCACCGCGTCCCGCGCCCACCTGGGGACCGCACAGATAAATCTGACTGCGCGAGCGAGCGAGGGTGGCGCGTGGGAAGCTGTTTCATAATCTCCCCGAATCCACGGGGAAAGACCTCCCGTGCAAAAACAAGCCTTCCCCCGTGATAACTCGAACTCCCAGGCCGAAGAGCGAAGCCTGCAAGCTGCGGTTTGCGACTGACTGACAGCTCCAAACTTCGCTGGGGCGGCTGCAAACTTGCCACCCGCTCCCTCTCACCCGTGGCGCTCCCCAGCTCCCGGGCTCATCCCCCCTCTCTAAACACACACACACCCCAGAGCAGGGAGGCTCGGGCTCGCACACCACGCCTGCCTCCCCCGCACCTTCCTGGCTCACCCGGCGGGCGCAGCCCCACATGGCCCGGCTGCCGGTCCCAGGGCGCGCCGGGCTCCCCGGGGCTCCGGGCGCGATTTTCTTGGAAAGCCTTCAGGCTCCTCCCGGGCGTGCCCCTACTCACTTGTGTCTTCTTCATAAGGAAAGGCAGCGCTGCAATCCAGCCCAGGCAGCGGTGTGGCGACTCCGTTTAGCTGTTCTGGAGCTCCAGCATATTGCACGAGCAGCGGCTGCAGATAGTCCCAGCATTGGGTAGCCCGAGCGCAGAGCCCTGTCCTCGGCCGTTGCTTTCCCGCAGCACTCCCGGTCCCAGTGACAGACAGCAAGTGAAGCCCCGGCTGCTGCGCCGCCAGGGCTTTTTATACAGCTCCTGCTCGCCCGCCCGCTCCGGACACGCCTCCTTCCCTTCCGGAGCCTCCTGGAGGCGAACCGCGCGCGCAGGAGGGCGGGGATCGTCCCAGAGGTTGGACAGATCGGGCCTCGTGCGTCCCCGGCCTAGGGACTGGCCAGAGTCCACTGGGGGCGCGGGGAGTCTCGGACGCCGCTGAACAACCTGCAGCGGTTGCCGACCGCAGCGCGGGGCTCAGCTCTGCAGCAGGCTAGCACCGCCGGGGGGAACCGTGGGGACCATGGTTGCACCTCGTGCTCCGGAGAGGGTCCCAGTTCCGTCTATAAGGGTGAAGCGGAGCTGCGCGGCCAACTTCACCTGTTTCGCAGCGGAGACTTTCCCCCGCCCCGCAACAAAATAATAGAACCAACAACAACAACAAAAGTTTAATTACAATCTATGGTTTAGCTATTGTATTAAACAGTCTTCTTTTCTTTCTTTTTTTTCTCTCTCCTCAGTTACTTTAGTGAGAAAATGAATGACTCAGGGTTAAATGTTACTAAGGGAGATGTTGTTTTCAAGAGTCTACTCCAGTGCCTTTAGAAAACAAAATTGAAAGAAGTTACTAAATGTGCGAGCTGTCCCTCACAGCAAGGGTTTTGAAAGGTCCACTTTTTGGTCAGGAAAGTTTGTAAAATCGGAACGATAATGCAAACCGTCATAGTAATAGCTAACACCGCCATATGATGACTCGTTTATTACGTATGTGGTGTTGCGCAACAACTATGCATAAATTATCTCTTTAAATCTTTTCCATGGACCTAGTGCGTGTGTGTGTGTGTGTGTGTGTGTTTCCCAATTTACAGATAAAGAAATAGCCTCAAGAGGTTAATTTCCCCAAATAGCCAAGTTTAAATTTAAATCCAATTTAAATTTAAATCCAGAACCTTGGATATACTGCCTTAAAAAAATATGCCAAACAAGTATGTCCTTGATTTTCCAAAAGCACTTCAATATTTTTACACGCAATTGAAGAATAATAAAAAATTTGGTTATTTTTATAAAGAAAATATTAACCTAGCATCCCCATCAGTAATCTCTTGGAGCAAGCATGCTGCATAAATTTAGGAGTCCAGCCATTCTCCCAAGAGAGGAGCATTCCAAATTTGCTTTGATTGCTTCAGTTTCCATTGTTAAAAAAACAAACAAACAAACAAAAACCAAGTATGCCAAACTCACTGTACTACTTGCCTACTTCAGCTGTGAGAATGTAACACAGATTAAATGGTGTAAAACATCACACGTTGGTCTTAGTGTTGGGGGTCAAAAGTCCAAAATGCCTTTTGTTGAGGGAAAAATCAGCTGTTGCCAAGACACATTCCTTTGGGCAGGCTGAGTGAGAGAATTCACTTCCTTGCCTTTCCCAGCTTCTAAGGCTGCCCAAGGTTCCTACACTCACAGCTACCCTTATCTTCAAAGCCAGTAATGTGAAACTGAGTCTCCCCTTGGAGACTCTTACCTTCTGGTCTGCCTCCCTGTGGCACTTCTAAGGATTTAGGAGATTGCATTGGTTTACCTGGGCTATCGGGAATAATCTCTCCACTTTAAAGCTAATTGTTTAGCAATCTGAACCCCACTGACAGCAGCCTGGATTCTTGACGGAAGTGCTAGGGAACATAAATCACAGGTTCCAAGACATGGCTACTTTAGGGGCTAATATCCTGTCTGCTTCCCTCATCTGCAAGTTTGTGGAGAACAGAGAGGAGGTAAATCTCTGCACATCCTCGTAGGAGCTCGCAGCTGGAAGAGTAAATCCTTCTTCGGTTACAAGATTATTAATTTTTGGTGGGGGAGACCAGAAGAAAAGCTGAAAATATTATATAACTGATTTTTTTTTCACTTTCAACTAAAAAGGTGCAACGAACCATTTTGACCAGAAGAGCAAGAAGCCTAAAAGGGCACCAAATATAACTATATTGGAAAATCTTTAAAGGAAGGGGTCCCTCCTGGCAATCCTTGTCTTAACGCAGCCCTTCAGTATCTCTTTGGTTTGTCTGACAGAATCTCCCAAATATCTGCTATATGTACAAAAGAGCTTTATCCCGACAAGTTGCATTGAGATCTAATGAGAGATGATTTTGAGGAAGGTTGATTTTTCCCTTCAGATTCCCGTGCAGACTCTAATATCTGTCTGCAAGGTTCAAAGCCAGGCAGACATTCATAACCACAGGGAACCCTGAGATGACTTTAAGTGTGGCTCATGGTTTGCAAAATTGTGGACTTGTTAACAACATTGATATATGCTGAGAAGTATATTTAACAATGTAGTAGATCAACAGAATATAACAAGTGATTCCAAATTGATGTTTAAACCTTTTGTGTATAAATTATCGAGCATTAGTATTAACAATAGCAGGCGGTGGTGGTGCACACCTTTAATCCCAGCATTTAGGGGGCAGAGGCAGGTGGATCTTTGTGAGTTCCAGTCTAGCCAGGGCTACACGGTAAGATTGTATTGAAGAAGAAAAGGGTGGGGGCGGATGAATATAAATATGTAAAATATTTTAAAAGAAATGCTTAATCTGGGGCCTAGCAAGTGTTTTCCTCTACTGGCATTACTTTGTGGGGCTGGGGAGGCAGTTCATTTATTAAAAGCACTTACTGCTTTACCAGAGGCTCCAAGTTCGGTTCCCAGAACTCTTAGGTGGATGTAACTCCAGCTTCAGGGAACCCAGCCCCGTCTGACCCCTATGGGCACCTACACGCCTGCAGCAGACACACAGATACACACACATACACATGAATAAAAATAAATCGTTTAGAAAAAGATTGCTGCCGGGCGGTGGTGGCGGCGCACGCTTTTAATCCCAGCCCTCGGGAGGCAGAGGCAGGAGGATCTCTGTGAGTTCGAGGAAAGCCTGGTCTACAGAGCGAGATCCAGAAAAGGCGCAAAGCTACACAGAGAAACCCTGTCTCTAAAAACCAGGAGAAAAAAAAAAAAAGAAAAAAAAAAAGATTGCTTTGATGGGAGCCGATGTGATGATTCAGCAGGTAAAATGCTCGCAGTGTGAATCTGATGGCCTGAAATTAGATCTCTGGAATGCACGCAAAAGTGGACGGAGTGCGTCAACCCCGCATTCTGCCCGCCATGTGCGCACTGTGGTATGTGTGTGTCCCCACATACATCACACATATGCATGTGCAAGAACAAAAACGAAAACATCGAAAAATTATTTTGAAGTCAGCTATGTATTTTCCCTAGAGGTAATGAAGTATATTTAACAAGTAAAAATTGCATAAGTGTATCATGTACAACATTATACACACACACACACACACACACACACACACACACACACACACACACACTTTAATTCTATCTTTTATTTTACATGTATGGGTGTTTTGCCTGTATGTGTCTGTGCCCAGGGAGGCAAGAATAAGATGTTGGATCCCCAGGAACTGGAATTACAGATGGTTGTGAGCTGCCTTGTGGTGTTGAGAATTGAACCCTGGCCCTCTGGAAGAGCAATCTGTCTTCTTAACCATTCAGCAATCTCTTTAAGCCTATTGTGAAATTTTGAAATCAAGCTAATTAACATGCCTGCATTCTAATATACTTATAATTTGAGGTCTGGGAATACTTAAAGTCTACTTTCCTAGCAAAGTCTAAATATACACCACACTGTCAACTGTGGACCATTTTTGTGGTCCAGTCAAGTGGCTTGAAAGTCAAGGAAACATAACCAAGCCATGAGAGGGATTGGGAAGAGCTGGTAGTAAACTGAACATCATAGGCCAGCTCATCCTAAGCTGAGGAGTGGGTCAGAAATAATAATAGCCTTTACAGTGGGTAATTTTTAGCATGCAGTCAACATTTCCTTATCATGAAAGATCCAAGGAGTTATTAATACAGGCAATATGATGTCCCAGTAGACAAGGCCCATGGGGTGCTTTCTCATGGTAGGCTCCCTACCTCACAGCTCAGAGTTCAAGATACAGCATGCTGGGTAGAAAGCCTTCCTGTGGTTATCTAGTCTTCTATATGTCTGATGCTTTTTGGTAGGTAGTTCTTTGTGCATTTTAAAAAATTAATCCAATTAATGGAAAAGTTTGGAGGGATTTACTATTTTTGTTGTTGTTAGGCATATTTAGTTTAGAAAATAGATGTTATGAATCTTTGTCTTGAACACAAGACCTATCCTGTGCTCTTTTAGCATCTTGTGGTTGTCCTCTTTTAGATACATATGCTGATTTTATGTACACATTTGTGTGTGTGTGTGTGTGTGTGTGTGTGTGATGTATTTGTGTTTATACACTCACCCTTATGTGGGAAGACAAGAGATCTACACTTGGAATCTGCTAGCTTACATTTTTTGAGACAGGTTCATTTTCACTGAACCTTAAGCACACCAGTTTCATCGAGACTGGCTGAGCCCCCCCCCCCCCCCCCCCGCCCCCTCCCCCGCCCCCAATCTGCCTGTCTCCTCCCTTCCCAGTGCTGGGGTTAGCGGCCTATGTGTTCACACCTTGTTTCGACCCGCCTACCAAGGATCTGAACTCAGGTCCCCATGACTGTGTAACAAGTATTGTACCCACTGAGCCACCTCCCCAACCTCCTGTACCTGTTCTTTTTAAAGATGGCGCCCCGTCCTGAAACCTGCACGGTCTAGGCAAACTGTACCAGAAGGGTGGCATCCATTTCCAATTTAGATAACTAAAGAGGAGAACAGACCAAAGGATAAGAACCATTCTCTGACTACAGAGCCTCCTTTACTGAAAAGCCTTTGGTGGTTTTGCACCGCCCTTGTCCTAAAGAATACAGAGCCTAGCAAAGGTTTTAAGGTCTCCTGGGCATATCCTGAGCTCCTCCTTGGGAGGTCAACCATTCTCCTGCTCCCCACAATTCTATCTCAGCTAAGTGCATTTGCATATGATCCCATCCTCTGCTTGGACGCTTCCACTCTCTCATCTTCGCTTAGGATATATCTGCTCAGTATTTAGGGGTGAACCAAGGCACTCTGTCTTCCCTTGTCCGTCGAAGCTGCTCCCGATGGCTTCCATTTGCTCAACTCCTACTACTGTAAACTGAATCATAAATCCCTTCCCTTACTCAAAACAGCTGCAGTTTTACATTTGTGTGCTTGTGTGATCATTTCCCTAAAACCAAGACTGTGTATACCTTCCTGCATGCATAATTTTATCTCCAGTGTCTAGGGCTGTGAGCACAACACAGGGACACTTCCAAATACCAATCTGACTAAGTTACAGAGGCCAGAGAGGAGCCAGTTATTGGAAAAATGAGTCTGAGAGGTAGAACTTCTGGATCCATGTCAGAAATACTAATTCAACTTTACAGAAATAACTATTGGTATTTATTCACCGGTTCATTTAGTTGACACATATTTTAACACCTCTACATAGTATTAACGAATTTTCATAAAATTAATATTTTCCTAAAGCACTGTTTCTCTCCAAATATTAACAATAATAGTCAATAACTGATTTCTTCCCAAGCATTTTAATAATATTAATAATTTCTTCCAACTCATCACCCGTTCTCATCACTTTAATACTGCTAGTAATTTTTTCCAACGCATTGTCCATTCTTACCACTGTCTTTCAGAGAAGTCTTGTGAATCTCACCTAACTGTCTGCGGACAGCATTTTAACTTTGCTGCCAAATTTAACTATTACACGTGTACAAATCCGGCCGTGCCACTTCACTGCCTACATGCGTATTTTTACTCTTAGTATCTAGGGAATAAAATGTAAAGGCTCACAATTTGGTCACAGTGTGTATAGCTTCCTGGACTCATCTATGGCGGTACCCACCTCCTTCCAGCTCCTCCACTGGATAGCTCACACCTTCTCTCTCGTGCTTTCTGTCCCTCTGCTCCCCGTTCCTTCAGCCCGAAGCAGCTTTTCCTCTATTTTCTGCCTGAAATCTTCTTTTCATGACTGGAGCCTGGCTCAGGTATCACTTCCTCTTTGAAGCAGAGTTGTTGCTCATTCCTTACAACTTTAATTAGGTTTACTGTTAACGGGAACATGAATTTGTCATACACAAGCCTCCACTTCATGAAGAATAAGGAATATTGCTCAAGATACACTGGGTGAAAGAATAAAATAAGCCGTGGAAGGCAAAATGGAACATTCTAGAGAGAGTGTGCCTACAGGACTTGATGAAGACACACTTCATGTCATTTTTTTCTCTACTGAGTGTAATGCTTTTTTTTTTTTTTTTTTTTTGAGCTGAGGATCAAACCCAGGACCTTGCGTTTGCTAGGCAAGCACTCTACCACTGAGCTAAATCCCCAACCTGCATAAATGCTATTTTTAATTTAACAAAATTTGTTTTCAAAGAAAAGAAATGTGATCATTTAATTTACCTATTTGTGCTATTCTGTTTCCCTCTCTTGAAAGATTTTAGGAACTGTTTTATTTCATGGACATAGGTTTAAAACTGAAAAAAGGATTTTGGTAAAATGTAGTTACACAACTAATCCGCAGCTAAAACAACAAAACTCTGAGGACCAAGATGAGCCCATTTATAGTAGAAGGAAGGCACTGCTCACATGCCTAGACCTGACTTATGAGAACTAACCCCAGCCAATCCGGAAGCAGGGCTGCCAATAAAGATGAAAGAGAAAACATTCTGTTCCTGTCCTAAAAGAGGTAAAACAACAACAATAAAAAAATTAAAAAAAAAAAACACAATTGTTTTGAGACATGGTCTCTTTGTGTGGATTAGGTTTTTTTTCAAGTCCTAGGTTCCAATGAACAGCTTTCTAAGTCAGTGGACTGCAGTAGGCATGTGCCACCTCAGTGGAGTGAGTGGTTTACTTCTAAAAAATATTTAGTTATTTGTGTGTATGTGGGAGTATATTCACACGTGTCTGCAGGCGTGCTTATGTACAAAGAGGTTGGAGTTCCAGGCCTTTGGGGGATGCCCACCTTGTTACATGTGTTCTGGGATCAAACTCAGGTTATGAGGCTTGGTGACAAAATCTTCACACACTGAGCCCTCTTACTGGCCCAGTGATTTAAAAATTGTTCATATAACAACTTTTAGAAAAGAAGAAAGGGTGAAATTTATTTCTACATGATGTGTTATTCTGGGAATGTTTTCATATATTTGTTTTGCTTATGATATAAGATTGTGGCCGGGTGGTGGTGGCACACGCCTTTAATCCCAGCACTCTGGAGGCTGGGTGGCTCCCTGTGAGTTCAAGGCCAGCCTTGTCTACAGAGAGTTCTAGGACATCGAGGGCTAGAGTGAAACTGTCTCAAAAATCCAAACCAATCAACCAAATAAACAAACAAAAACCAATATAAGACTATATGTGTACATTTTGGATGTTCAAATGTCTCATAGTTCTACAACTTTCATGTATTTTATTACATAACTCTTCTCCATTGCCATGTACACTTATCATATAACTGCACATTCTTATATAATTTTAGTTATATCTTCTATGTGTCTGATGAATTTTATATGCATTAGATAAATTTATTTGGGCAGTGACATTATCCGTTTTTCAATTATTTGGTTATAAGGTAATTTATGGGGCTAGTGCTCTTTTTTCATATTCAACATTTGAAACGTGTGTCCTCTAAAGAATCATTTAAATGAGAAATTGCCAGAGCATGGCTTATTGCCTAATTGACGAGTTTGTTCTATGTGACTCTCTCTTTTTTAAACAGGAGCAGAACTGTTCTTTCATTGGAACAACTGAAGGACACCCGTCTCTCCACAGGGTGTGTGACTTTTGAAACGGCAGAGTTAATGAAGAGTATAGGGGCATAGATAATTGTACTGTCTGAAACGTTCTAGCTGAAGATGTAATCATCCTATAAAAATTAACAGGGACCATGAGGCAGCTCAGCAGGTTAAGGCATTTTCTGCTAAAGCTGGCGAGCCGAGTTCTAGTCCCAGGACCCACAGGGTAGAAAGAGAGAACTGACCCCCCCGAAAGTTGTCTCCTAACTTCCACTCACTAACTGGGGCATGAACAGGTTCCCCCCTTAAATAAATACAACAGTAAAAACGTAAATAGAAAAGAATCTATCAATGTCGTATATGTGGTACTCTCTTTTTGTTCAGAGTGGGGTGGTGCACAGATCTGAAAATAAAGAAAGTAAACAACTGATGGAGTTACACTGTGGATTCCACAATCTGAAACGGTCCCTACAGACGCTCCTCCCCCCCCCACTTTCTTTTCTTTTCAGCCTATGTGCAACTTGCTCAGACAAGTAGCAGATTTTGTCATGTGTCCTTCCAACGTCATCAAACCCCTTATCAATTTAGATAAAAGATACTTGTTAACAATGTGCCTTATTGTCTGAATTTCCTCTCAGCCAGAAACAGACTGGTTGCAAATGACCTCCATCTCTAGAGGTTATGTGTGCAGCTTGACCAGTCTTGATCCAACTCACCAGAAGCCTTGAGGGAAGAGATGGCTTTTGGGCTTTAAAGATTCCCAAGCTTAGAATGAACTACAAGCTGCAGAAACTGCCATCACGAGAGGCATAAATCACCCATTTCCACCACCCCCTCTTTTTCGCTTTTCTTGTTCCATCCGAGACTGCTACTCTGTGTTCTGGAGGCATCCATGGCAAATCGCATATAACCCAGGTGAACCAGTGGATGAAGGGATCACCGTCATAAGCATTGATTTTTTAAGTAAACAGTTTTTAATGATAGAGGATGCATGCTTAAATTGGATTCATCACAGCTGTGATAGTTTCCGTTTCCGTTAACACATTCAAAGTGGTACTGTGTAGTGTGCTGCACCGTAGATGCCAAGTGTTAAAAGCATTCTACAAAAGAGATTCAGTCGGTAGGTAGGTAGTGTTAGGATCCTGCCCTCACTCCTGCACATGTGCAGCTCGGGGTCTTGCACCTTACATCATCAGGGGACGTTGGCGACAAGGTACTAAGTTTGTGCCTTAAAAAGCCCCTATGCAGCCGGGCAGAGGCCTTTAATCCCAGCACTCAGGGAGGCAGGTGGATCTCTGTGAGTTCGAGGCCAGCCTGGGCTACCAAGTGAGTTCCAGGAAAGGCGCAAAACTACACAGAGAAACCCTGTCTCGAAAAACCAAAAAAAAAAAAAAAAAAAAGCCCCAATGCAGACCCCCCCCCACACACTCTCTCTCTGTTACCTACTCTGCTCTACTCCCTCCCCCCCACCATCTTTCTCTCTCCAGGGTTGGCTCTCTTCTTTCTCCTCCCTACCCCTTTCCCTCATAATAAAGCACTATATACCGGTTCTGTTGTGACCGTGACCTTTCCATGTGGTCACCAGCGCCACCACGAGCACCATTTGTCTTTCAAGTAGACAGCAAGTTACTAGAAATTTCTAGTAGGAATTTCCAGGTACTAGGATGGACTAATGCAAACACTTCAATTACATGAATCCATCTTAGGATCTAGCTCATGTGTGAACATTGAAAATATACAACAAATAAGAATGTGTGGGCATATTCACAAAGCATATTATAAGGGAAAGGGAGTTTGTGGTGGGGGAAATAGTGGCTAATTAATCATTATCACTAATCTAAGAAAAGAGCTCTCTCATTGGTAAACTAAAACGTTAGGATTGGTGGACTAGCTAAAATTAGTTTAGAAATACTTGAGATTCCCAAGAAAGGTCTGAGAGAGGAGGAGGAAAGGATGGGGGGAGGGGAGGTGGCGGGAAGGAACTGGGAGTAGAGGAGGGAGGGGAAACTGCAGTTGGGATGTAAAAACAAACAAACAAACAAACAAACAACCCAAACCAGAAAGGTCTGAGAATTCAAGAAGGTCAAAACATTTTAGCAATGGAAACAACAGGGATTTAAACCCTAAATAGTCTCAAATACTCCAGCTACTGATGTGGGAGGATTTCTAATGCTATATCGATCTTAGACCAATAGCTAGTGGAATAACTTAATGGAAAGATTCAATCAAATTCAGGTCTAGAGGTTAATCTTTGTCGACACACCAGTATATTGTTGAAAATCCATGTTAACAGGGAATGGAGCGTTGGCTCTGTCAGGATCATGCTTGGCCTGTAAGCATGAGAACTTGAGTCCTACAGTAAGTAGAATCTCAGCATCAGGGAGATGGAGACAGGCAGATCCCTGGCACCTGCTGACCAGCGGGTCTATAGCCATTCAGTGGGTTCCAGCTTTGGTGAGAGATTCTATCTAAAAAATAAAATGAAGTAACTGAGGAAGACAATGTTGCCCTCTGGCATCCACATGTATGCCATTGGCACCCACACTCATGAGCATCCACACAGATACACACATATGCCCTCATCCTTCTCCCCAAATCTACAATGGATTCACTAGCTAGTTTTTACCCATCATATGAGAGAAAGTCATCTTTATTCATTGAAGCTGAGGATTAAGAAAATAATATGTATTCTATGTATTCAAATATTAAACACGTGAAAGTCATTTTTAATTTTAATGTTTTATATATACTTAGTTTACATTTTATAATAAGAATTCTTAAAACGTCTATATACCTGGTAAAACTTAAATCTATGATTTGCTTTCAATTTATACCATAATGAACCCAAGAGTCACACATACTTAGTAGAATTGAAGCCAATTTATAAATGTTTATGAGTACCTCCCAACCATTAAGTACTATAAATATATTAATGAATATTCATTTTTTTTTGCACAATAGTGTTCTCAAACTGTTGTCTGACAAAACTGTTCCTGGGAAAACAAAACTGTACTCACTCCAGATAGGGAAACCAGAACACACCAAAGTTCAGATACCACCAAGTCCAACTTGGTGACCCAATGTGTTTCCTTGGCCTTATTTACAGGGGCAGATATGACCTAAAGACGGCTGCATCACCAAGACTCACCCCAGCACGAGTGACAGCTCACAAAAGCTGGGAAGCCCAGGACACACTGCAGGGCGGCAGGTAGCTCAACAGGATGGAGAGTGTCTTTTCCAGGTACCTCAGCTGGTCTAAACCTCTTCCAGGCAGATCTGCTGGTTTCTGCTTCTTCCAGGCTGCTAGACTGGTCTGGAATCTTCTTTGCAACTTTTCTTCTCTGTTCTTCTCTGGGAGTCTTCTTTGCCCTTGGAGGTTTACTGTTTACTCTTGTAGGGAGGGGCCTCGTGAGTCTGGTCAGTTTCAGGGAGTTCTTTATGGACTTTTTAGGTTGTTTACTTCCCTGTTGTAGAAGCTCCCCTGCAGGATGGAATGTTTTAGAATTGGAAGAAGCTGTTACACAACACAATATCTCCATTACTGTTTTGTTGCAGGTAAGCCTTTGCGCATGGTCATTGTTTACAGAAAGAAACATAGGATGATCACATTCAGCAGCCGGGTGAGTAGTATCCTGCTTTACGGATGAGGAAAGTAAGCCCCAAGACAGTTAAGTGACTTCAAGGTTACAGTGGTGGGATCCCACCTGACTCCCGAAGCCCATCATCATTCTAACCATGAGGTTTTACTGCATAATGATGCACTATGATGATTCTTTATGTCAAATAAAGACATATATGTGAAAGACCCCCGGCTGAGATCTTTCTCCGGGAGAGACCCCAAACCCAAGGAACACACCGAAACCACAGATCAGATGCAAAAGCAAGAGGGTTTATTTAGACCAGGTACCTGGGGCGAAGTCTCTTGGAGGACTTGCGCCCTTTCCTAGGGCAAGGGGGACTTTTTATGGGATCCCAGGGGCAGAGGCGCGGTTACAGAAGCGAGAAGCATAGTTACAGGGTCCCTATTGGTTGTTTCAAAGAAGGCCAGGGTGAACTTGGGGTCATATGTGTGTGGCTGATTTGGCCTTGTCCAGGCCAGCTGCTTATTCCTCAAGGCCAGGGGCCCGCCATAAAATATCAACTGTCTTACTCCCAAGGCTGCTGACCACAGTTATCTCTCTCAAGGCTGGCCATAGCTATCTCTGTCAAGGCCGGGTAGCTGGCTATGGCTGTGAACTCCTGTTTTTCTGATTCCTGCAGAATGGCGTTTCTAAGGCCAAGTTATTGGGGGGGGCACAACATCGGCCCAATGCCCCATATCCTCATAATGGAGCGGGGGTCTTTCATTCCCCCATTTTCTTTTGTACCAAATGAAATCTTTCATTTTAGGATGGAGAATAAGGGGTTAACTCTATCTCTGACTGTCTGAGCCTCTGATATTGCTGGGTTAGGATCAAAGCCTGGGCAACAGAAACCTTATCCTTGATGAATTGCACCAATCTGTTGAGGATGTATGACCCAAACAATAAAATGAGCAGGAGGACGATTAGGGGGCCCATAATGGTGGAGACAAGGGTCGTAAACCATGGTGACCTTTGGAACTATCTTTTAAATCTTTTCTGTTGAGCATGGCTACTTGGAGCTGTCTGAATTGGCCGGTCTCTATAAGGGCTGCAGTCTTGTATCTACCCCAGCAGCTATTCCGCCCATGGTAATTTTTTTTAGTAACAGGGCCAGCGTCAGGGAAACAGGCTCTCTGGTGATGCCCCTCCCAATGTCAGGAGGACTATTAGGGGGATCAAGGGGACCCCCGGGTGAGTTTTATCTTTAGTGGGTTTGGAGAGCGTTGAACTAGATGTCTCGGTGCCCTCAGCTTCGTCGGGTTCCTTGGCAGCCTTTACATGCGACGTGTGGACCCAAGCCGCTGTCCCGTCAACCTCGGCTCTAGGTTCCTAGATTGATGGCGTCGGACCTAGACAGAGTCCCCAATCTTGAATGGGTGAGGCATCACCGGGCGGTTCAGTTGCTCCCGGCAGGCAGGGGTTTTTGCACCGTCTTTTGCATCAATTGGAGGGCTAGTGGCAAAAGAGGAGATATCAGAGTAAAGGAAATTTACAATTGGTGGGGGAGCCCCATACATGATCTCGAACGGGGTTAGGCCATGAGGCCCAGGAGTGTTCCGGGCTCGGTAAAGGGCTAGGGGGAGTAGGAGCACCCAATCTCTAGTGCCAGTTGCAAGCGTTAATTTGGTTAAAGTCTCCTTAATGGTTTTATTTGTACGTTCTACCTGTCCTGAGCTCTGGGGGCTGTATGCACAATGAAGTTTCCAATCGATCCCCCGTAGCCTGGCCACCTCCTGACTTACCTGGGAGACAAAGGTGGGCCCATTGTCTGACCCCAATATCTGGGGTATTTCATACCTGGGAAAGATGTCATCCAGGAATTTCTTGGTTACCACGTTAGCGGTCTTTTTTTCTTGGTAGGCAAGGCCTCTGTCCATCTATGATGTAAGCGTGTCGCTCGGGGCTTTATTTCGCCCCCATTTTCTTTGTTAGTTCCTGGTCCTCCGGGCTTCCGCCATCCGGAGGGCCTGGGTCAGCGCGATCAGCTCTGCCTTTTGGGCCGATGTTCCAGGTAGCAGTGGTGAGGTCCAAACTATCTCCGATTCGGTGGTGACGGCTGCTCCGGCCCTCCGTTCTCCTTCTTGGAGGAAGCTGCTCCCATCCGTGAGCCAGGCAGCAGGGTTGCGGGGTTGAGGGAGACAACTGGTCTGAACATCACTCGGTCTGGGGGCTGCTGGACCAGAGCTTTCACCGCATGGGAGGATAACACAGTTAATGGCTGTCCCAAAGTCAGTTTCCCTGCATCCTTGAGCAAAACAGCAATAGTGGCTACCCCGCGCAGACAGGGGGCGGGCCATCCTGCAGCTACCGGGCTTTTATGGCCCCAGTCTCTGTACCAGCATTCCTTTTGCAAAGCCTGAGTTCTCGTCCACGAACAGTTTAAAGGGCTAGGACTTGTAGGGGGGTCCCTTTGGGTCCTGTCCAGATGTCAGCTGAACCTTTTTCTCGGTGGTCCTTCGATATCTCCTGTTACCTGTGGCCCCCTGGACCAAAGCTGTGCGGTCATTGAGAGGGCCTCCGGTATGGGTCAGGACTGAATGTTGAGCCCCGGTGTCCACTAGGAAGGTCACTGGCTGCCCCCTAATCTTGAGAGTTATCCTAGGTCGGGGGGAGGGGGTCTCCTGGCCTTGACCTCCCCAATCTTCCAGATTGAGGACCCTTGGCTTAGGTCTCCGAGACCCTTGAGGCTTTTTTTGATCAGTCACGAGCCCAATGTCCTCTCTGTTTACAGTAAGCACTTTGTCTTTGTCAAGCAGTGTTCTTTTTTTGATCTCCCGTCCTAACTTTCTAACTCCCTCTCTGACCTGTCCCTGAGACATTACAGTGGCCAGGACTTTTTTGTTTGTTTTTCCTCTCCCTCCGTGTCTCTCTAAGTCCTTTTTTTAAAAACGCGCTGCCGGCGTCTCTTTCTGGTAACCTGAGCCCAATCGGTAGGGGGTTAGAGCCCCTGGAGACCCGCTAAGAGCAACTGGCCAGAGATGTAGGTGTTCCCTACCTTCGCTGCTTTGTCCCGCCTTCCTCGTAGGCGACCGGCAATTGGGGAGGAAGCAGGAACTCATCCTCCGCTGTTTGGGGGCCGCTGCAGGAGCCGCCGGTCCCTCCGGCGCTGTCGGGGGGGTTGTAATATTCGGGGCGGGGTGACTCGGCGTCCATGGGTGACGCCGCCCCCTAGTCACCTTCCCCATATTGGGCCGGAGCCGGTCGTGGCACATCGCTGTGGGTCGCCGGCCAGGGGGCGGTCCCTCGCCGACCCCATCCCCGGCCCCGCCTGCGTGTCCCTGCCACATCCCGTGTCCGCCTGCGCCGCCGCTGCCGACTGTGCCGCTCGGCCGCCCATCGCGCTATCCACCGCCCCTCCGAGCGAGCGGCTGTGGGGCGTTGCCGGGACCGAGGCCGCCTGCGCCGCCGCTGGCTCCCCGCCGCCCGGGTCCGGCTGGTCGCCGGCCCCGCCCCTGGCCCCGCCTGTGTCGCCGCGGGCCTCCGCCGCCCGGGTCCGGCTGGTCGCCGGCCCCGCCCCTGGCCCCGCCTGTGCCGCCGCGGGCCTCCGCCGCCCGGGTCCCGGCCAGCCGCGCCGGGGGCCGCCGCGCGCGCGCGCGCGCGCGCGCCGCCGGAGGGCAGGTCCGAGCCCGAGTAGGCGCGGGTGCGGCCGTTGGCGGCGGGGCCACTCTGCTTGGTGCCCATGTCCGCGCCGCCCCGGGCCTCCGCGATCAGATTCCCCTGGTCTGCACCAGCTCCAAGTCCGCTGTTAGGCGCCACGCGGAAAACCACGGCCCGGCGGGGCGGACTCCTCCGCCCGCACGGGAGACATGGACAGCCGGGGAGAGCGGGGAGTGAGGGGAGCCCCCCCCAGCGCCGTCCCGGACCCCCGCGACCGCGCCGCGGCCGCGCGGACGGGAGGAGGCGCGGGGAGCTCCGGCACCCGCCGCCACCACCGCCATCACCGCTGACGGCCTGCGGGGACTGGGCAGGGGGCGTCCCGGCGCCCTAGCTTCCCGGCAGCCCCGCCTGCGCGTTTCCTTTTCCCGCACCCGCCTGCAAGCCTGCCCGCGCGCCCGCTTGCGCCGGAGCAGCGGCCCGCGGGGAGAGGAAAAGACTTGCTGGTGTGGGGTTAGGGAGGAACAGGGAGTGGGAGGGATCCGCCGATCTGGCTTCCTCGGCTCCGGGATTCGGCGAGCGCTGCTGCCGCCGGGGGGCTGAGGGGAAGAGAAACGGCTTAACCCATGGGGGAGGTTCTGTTGTCAGGAGTCTCCACCTGGCAATGTATGGGACCTGGTCCGGGTGGCCATGGGGACTGGAAGCAAAAACTTTTTTTCTCCACCTGTGAAATAAGACTGAGGTTAAAGGTTTCCTGACGAGGCCATCCTACATCCATTTTAACCCAATCGGCCTCGCAAAGAGTGATCTATTTTTTTTTTTTTTCTTGATTACGACTCCTTTGTTGTTGGCTCGTGTCTTTCTTTACGTCTGACCAGTGTTTAAGCATGAGGCTCAAGGGGGTGATGACAGTCTGTCCTATGGCTGTTTTTAGGAGGAGAACGGTTAAACAGAAAACAAAAAACGACAGACCAATACAAATAACACTGACACGCGCTGCGCGGCTTCGGTTCCAAACCGAAAGCAAAACCAGAAAAACCGTGCCCCCGGAGGGGTCTTTAAACCGTGCCCCCGGAGGGGTCTTCAGACCGTGCCACAGAGGGCACTACAGATCGTGCCTCAGAGGGCACTTCAGACCGTGCCTCAGAAGGCACTACAGATTCCCGTGGAACTCCCTTCCAGGGTTTCAGATTTCCCTAGGACGTCTCCTAGGGTTCAGCGGCGAAGTCCAGACCCGTCGGTCCCCCCTTTCAGATCCACTGACACAGACAGATTATCAGACGCAGGCGCGGAGACAAACAAACAACATTTAACATTCAGACAAACAGACAACCCTCAGACTGGACAGGGATGACATAAATCAAGGCCGGCCGGCTTACCTCCTGATGGTGGGTCGGTGGTTCCAGGGAGGGGTCTCATTCTCCCCGTACGGGCCACCAAATGAAAGACCCCCGGCTGAGATCTTTCTCCGGGAGAGACCCCAAACCCAAGGAACACACCGAAACCACAGATCAGATGCAAAAGCAAGAGGGTTTATTTAGACCAGGTACCTGGGGCGAAGTCTCTTGGAGGACTTGCGCCCTTTCCTAGGGCAAGGGGGACTTTTTATGGGATCCCAGGGGCAGAGGCGCGGTTACAGAAGCGAGAAGCATAGTTACAGGGTCCCTATTGGTTGTTTCAAAGAAGGCCAGGGTGAACTTGGGGTCATATGTGTGTGGCTGATTTGGCCTTGTCCAGGCCAGCTGCTTATTCCTCAAGGCCAGGGGCCCGCCATAAAATATCAACTGTCTTACTCCCAAGGCTGCTGACCACAGTTATCTCTCTCAAGGCTGGCCATAGCTATCTCTGTCAAGGCCGGGTAGCTGGCTATGGCTGTGAACTCCTGTTTTTCTGATTCCTGCAGAATGGCGTTTCTAAGGCCAAGTTATTGGGGGGGGCACAACATCGGCCCAATGCCCCATATCCTCATAATGGAGCGGGGGTCTTTCATATGGACTAAGAAGTGAGTTAAATAGATATAATACTCCAGTTTTCACACTGCAGGGTTTTCTCATCTGGTTGAAAGGTAAAAAGGTAACTTGTCAAGTCCTAAGGCATGCCGGGTAGCTCCCAGGACTGCAGGATAATTAAACACCTTTCAAAGCGGTGCTCTCAGCATGGAAAATGTCCCTAAGGACTTTGATTCAAATGACTGATTTCATGACAATGAAGGCCTCTAAAGTAGAACAAGCTTCTTTTATGTGGAGCAAAGTAAATAGTCAGGCCAGCACGGGAGCCCTTTCGTGGCAGAACATGGGAATCTGAAGATTATTGGTGCTGATTTTTCCCTTAATCCCTGTTATTGGGTTTCTGGTTACCCGACCTTAGCATGGCCTATACAATATCATCTCTGTAACCTTTGTGTTTGTCGGTTCATCTTGATGAACTCTCAGTGCAAAGTGAGAAGCCGCCTTCATCTCGCTTCCAATGGTGCTAACTAGAAAAGGAGAAATGAAAAAAAAAAAGTTTGCATTGAGCAGAAATAAGATATGAAAGCACCAACGGTGAACTTGAAGAAGGTGTTTGAAGACGGAAGGATTCCTAGGGAGAAAGTTCACTGAAGAATAGCCTCAACCCGGGACACTGGGAACAAAGAGCGGTGGCTAAAAACCCGATTATTTTCAGAAGTACAAAGTTTCTCTTTTTGAACTTTTCTAAAAAGTTTTTGTCAATTCATCCTTCTGCTGAAGCTGCCCACCTAAATCTCATGCATCAAAGGTGGGCATTGTTAAGAAAGATAATCCTTGAACTCCTAGGAAGAAACAGGGAGAGCGGGTGTGTAAAAGAGATAAGGGGGTGGGCAATGTTCCACACACCTTCTTCACTGGAAACAGTAGAAGAAGCTTGGATTCTGGAGACCAAGGGACCCTGAAAATAAGAGAAAAGGCTTCATAGCCAGGAAGAGAGGAGAAAGCGAACAAGGATGTTGTAAGACACAATACGAATACTTTACAGCTGTTTATTCAATGAAAGGGAAGGTGCAGCTTGCGTATCTATCCTGGCTCCTTCTCGGTTGTCGGAGCTGCGGAGATGGCCGCTCCTCTGCTTCCTCCTTGGAAACCTTGGTGTAGCTTCTCTCTCTACAAAGGAGAAGTAGCATGTCCAGAGCGTCCTCAAAGACCTGTGGGGCCCTGCCAGTATCTTTTCCAGTCTTCTATGTGACTGGGCAGCTCAACCTGTGAGCTTGAGACGCTGCATCTGTAAAGAGGCGATAGCAACCTCCAACCTCTTCAGTCTAGAACTTTGTCCTGCACTCGGGGACAAAACGTATAGGACTGGTGATCTTTAGTGATCTATATCCTCTCAAATGAAGATAATAATGACTATCTAGTACTACCACTTTAATGGTTAAGCAATATTGAAGGTCTCCAGTTCTTAGGATCCAGGTAATCAATATTAGGATTGCATTATCAATTCGACGCAAAGTCTGTTGGAGGTATTTGCTTACTCAGCATTTTATTTTATAGGGAAAAACATATGTAAGCCACAGCAGACAACAGACAGCAACAATGTCCCATACTTTAGGTTTTTTTTTTTTTTTCAGATTTCAAAGCATAGCCATGGTTTCATGAGCAAGAACACACACACACACACACACACACACACACACACACACACACACACAGTTTTCTAAAAGAGGGGGGCTGAGATTCCAGAAAGAAATGGTGATATGTGTTAGAGATGATCTCATTTTAAGCAGAGGAGTCACAACAGAATCTCAATTTCTAAGTTCCACTCAGAGGATAAGAATGCTTGCCATGCAGATGTGAGGCTCTGTGTTCAAATCTCTAGCTAGGTGTGGCTGCATGCAACTGTAAGCTCAGTGCTGGGGTCAGAGACAAGAAGATCATCCCGGCTTGCTAACTACCAGTGTAACCCCAGGTCCAGCGAGAGACCCTCTCTCAATGGAAGAAGAATCATAGAGCGGGACATAATACACCCTCTCCTGACCTCTGCACATAATGAGCATTATGCCCCACCCATAGGTACATACACTACACACGCATAGTCAAGTATGTGTACACACAAGAAAAACAAAACAACACACCCATGAATTCCTAAATTCTGTCCAAATTACATTAAATTCTTGCTGTCCTATAGGTCTGTCATTTTTCCTGTACATGTTTAGTTAGACTAAGCCTCTGAAAGAATGGAAGGAAAACAATCAGAATGGGCTTTTTTTGTTATGAGTCCATGATATATCAATAAATAGCCTTATCTTAAGTTTCCAGTTTCTTAGAGATGTGGATGGGGGTAGAATTTAGATTACAGAGAAAACCACTTGAGTAAATTGTACCACTATTGGTTTTGAGCTTTGACCTAATTTCCAACCCTTGAGAGTTGAAAATTCACCAATTTTGTTTTGCTGTCTCTGAAAAATAAAAAAATATCGAAATGAGCTCTTAAGACAACAAATCAAAATTTTCAATGCTAAACAGCTAAGGGAAAAATTGAACTGTTTTGAGCAGCTGAGTAAGTGAAATATAAATATTATTACATTTTTAAAAAAATATCTATTTCTAAGAGTAGATTATTACTGTCGGTATATTGCTTAAAAGTCTTGCTTCTTTAATATACATATTTTCCACAAGTAAAATATTTTAATATCTGCTTTGAAGTTTTTTTAACAGCATTAAATACTTTTAGAAAGTGACGGAAATATAGAGAGAAATTGCCGTGACCTATTTTAATTCAAGCCATGGTGCTTATTACAAGCCTATAGTACCAAGCATGTAACACTCTGAGCTAACCATGGTCTCTACATGAGAGGGAGCCAGGGTCTGAGTTTTATGGTGATATGTGTGTATAGTGCTAACTTCTATTGAGCTCTAATATATTCGAGCTACTCTGCTGAGGGTATTGCATGTGTTTTCCTTTTTAATCACCTCCTGCAAAGTCCTTTGAAGATAGTATTTCATTAACTCAGTTTATAGAGGAGGGGAAAGTAGCTGAGATCAGGAAATTTATCCAGGGACACACAGCTTATAAATACAGTTTCATCTATTTTCTTAATTGACATACAAACATAAGTGAACATACATATGCAAATATAAAACACAAATATAAAATGTTGCATAAATACAACTGATTCTTTTCATCAAAAAAGGAGTCTTTGCTGTTTCTCCTGCCTGCTCTTGGTCACATACGGATAATGTGTGGGTGGGATCACTGGAGTGCAGAAAAGGCCACACTTTAACAATGATGAGAGCAAAATTCTTCCAAGACTAGCAAATCCAACCTCACACACTCTCACCTCACACAGCAGCCTTGTTTTTACTTTGAAAAAAAAAATTAAGATCAAGTATAAGCAAAATGATATTTAAATTTATTTTTTTGTTCTGAGACAGAGTTTCTCTGTGTAGTTTTGGTGCCTGTCCTGGAACTCACTCTGTAGACCAGTGGCCTCAAACTCACAGAGATCCGCCTGGCTCTGCCTCTTGAGTGCTGGGATTAAAAGCGTGTACCACCGCCACCCAGCAAAACTTCTAATCTTAAATCGCATTTGGAATTGCATCTCATAAAAGTACACCAAGCACATACGGCCAGAATATTTTAAGTAGGTGTACATGAGGGGCACAAATGGAAATTTAATAAAAAACCAGGAAAGCATAAAACACTAAAACAGAATAAGTTCTCTCCATCCTATTTAACCTTTCGTGATGGAAAACTTTTATAGTTGGCTAACTTTTCATCTCCTCCCTCCTCTCCATTTTTTTTTCACATATACTAATGACCAGTTTATACTCAAATCAACTTTCCTAATCTCCACATAGGAAAGGGAACACATATCAGCTGTCTTTCTTTGTGTGATTATTTCATGTAATGCAATGTCCTCAGGCGTGTGTAACATTTCAGTGCTCCCGGTTTGCATGTATTCAATTTCTAGTATTTTACTGCTACTTTCTCTTTCTCCATTTTCTCTCTGCCTTTGCTCTCTAAAACTTCTCCTATTCTAGTTTTGGTCAATCAAAGAACTCCATCTTAGTTAAATTTTTGCATTTCGTTAAAAATTTTAAGTGCTATTTTGATGATTAGTGTGTTTCTTTCAAAGTCCCTTAGTTACAACTTACTTTCTAACACCATTTCTAAAATGTTTCTTGAATCCTTACTTCATCTGGTTATGCTACTTTTTTAAATATAAAGGTAAATAAAACTATGAATTCATTTCTCCTTCATTACATTCTATACATCTTGATCTCCAAATGCAGATTCCTCCAAATCTGCAACTGTAACTTTTTGTTTTCCTCGACCTCATACCTCTATTGATACTGGTTTATTATTTATTTACTTTTTTCCTAAACATCTTAGAGCAGGATTCTATGTATTTATTTTGAAAATGAGGAGGAAAAGCATAGAACCAAGTCATAGTTATGAAACAGGGATGGTGAAATTAGTGTGAATAAATCTGAGGCTGTCCGCTGGTGGTAGTGGCAATGATTCACTTAAACCAAAAGTAACACTAATTGAGGAAAATAAAATTATATTCCCTTTCATGTAGATGTAACCAATCGTCTTATTAAAATAAGAAACACAGAGCCAATGTAAAAGAGAAAGCCGAGAGGTCAGAGCTCAGAGATAAAATCTTACCTCCTGCAGTGCTCTTAGCTTCCCCGAGAGAGAGCTACTTCCTGTTTGTCTGTGTTTAAATAGTCTTTCTGTTCTGCCTTCTCATTGGTTGTAAACCCAACCACATGACTGCCTCATCACTGCCTGTAAGTACCGCCCTCCAGGTCTTAAAGGCATATGTCTCCAATACTGGCTGTATCCCTGAACACACAGAAATCTACCTAGCTCTTCTAACCATCACGCTCTTGCTATGGCTCTAATAGCTCTGACCCCATGGCAACTTTATTTATTAACATAAAATTAAAATCACATTTCAGTACAAATAAAATATCACCATACTTTCATGTTATTTTTCTCAGGCTTGTGACATGGTAATACTCAGTGGTTGGTATACAGACCAGGATTAATTACAAGGATGAAAGCATTTATTAGTTATAAGAATCTATGCTGTTACATGGTGTCATTTAGTATTCTAGTACCCAACTTTAGAGATGTAGAAAGCATCTTTACCCTTATTTTTATTCTGCTTCGTTGACCAATTTTGGATACTTTTACTGTACATAGTTCCAAGTTTTGCTTAATATCCTGAAACTGATTTAGGCAGCAAATGTTGGCATCCTCTTGCAATGCATCCATTTGCCACTCTGTAGACAGTTCATTTTTAATTATGGAGATGACATTATAGGCCTCCAATTATTCTATTCTCTTATCTTACAAAATAAGTCAATATGAGGCTGTATAGTGAAAAGTTGACCCAGAATCTGCTTTTGTCTGTCGCTAATGTCTTCATTTTACCTCTAGCCCAGCTTCTCATTTGTTAATGAAATAGGAGGTTATACAGTAAGTCAGACTTTCTAGATTGTGTGACCACAAAATCAACATGTTAGCTGAGATGTAGTTTATCCACAATGGTGACGGTTTAAATATATTCCCAACCATGGTCCCTTGGACATGTGACAAGTTACGTAGTCAGGGCCATGTACCACACTGAATCCACTCAAGCTCTCTGATATGTTCCCTAATAAATCATGTATGTAATAAAAAAACAATTGTGTTACTTTTTAATTCATAAATGTATACAGTTAACATTGTCAAAAGACAACATTTAAATTGTATAGAGCAAATTTCTGTTGTGCTAAACATGTTCGGTATGCTGGTCAGTCTGTTGAATTTATATGGACATTTGTTGATACTTAACAAATGATATTTCCAACAAGCTTTAAAGTCATATAAAACCTTTTAAAAGCCACAAAAGTATAAATGAGTGATTGTTAAGCTTTAGATGTTCAGCAAGATATGTCATATTTCGTAAAATTCTCTGCAGAATGTTCATGCCTCTGCTGAACCAGGCTGGTGGATATTCAGTTTTCTAAGTTTTAGTGCTAGATATTTAAATATTTTATGGTGATTTTACATTAATTTAAAAATAAAAATGTTGGGACAATAATTATGAATCTATGCTCATAAAATAGAATATAAAAATAAATTATATTAAATTTATTAAAAACCTGGGTATATAAAAAATTGGAACTACTAAGTATATCGCCTGGTTAAAAAGTGTTTCTTTTTTCTAATCTGTTTCACAGCTATTTGCTCAGACTGAATGATACCGTGGTAATAGTTCTGGATAGTAAAGTGACAAGCAAGAATTCAGAAAAACTCTAAAATTAGGTAAAGGAATCCACGGTTAAGTAGCTATAGTAGAAAGCCTAGAGCCACGAATCTGTGAGAGATATACAAGAACATTCACTTAGTGCCCTGGAAGGGACCCTGGGCCTGTTGACACCTTGAATTTGGACATCTGGCTTTCAGACCTATGAGATAATTGTTGTTTTAATTTCAATTGCTTTAAATCATTTGGCTCCAAGGTTTCTGTAGCATGAGCC
This sequence comes from Peromyscus maniculatus bairdii, assembly GCF_049852395.1. Taxonomy (NCBI): domain Eukaryota; kingdom Metazoa; phylum Chordata; class Mammalia; order Rodentia; family Cricetidae; genus Peromyscus; species Peromyscus maniculatus. Next base: position 25,159,736 of record NC_134869.1, on the reverse strand, counting down.
AAGACACAGTAGTCACAGCCTTTGTGTTCCAATAGCTTTCTCTTTCTCCCTCCCTATAAATCCTTGGGTTTAGTCTTACAGTATTTCTCATTATAAAATAATGTTAGTCCTTTTCTCCACCCTAATACTAGGCAGTGAATGAAAGTTCACATGCTTAGTTAGCAAGCATCCTGATACTGTACTAACACCCCTAGTTAAATATAGTTAAGTTGAGGCATTAGCTGTAATTTTTAAAGGATTTTTATTTTTTAAATTTTATTATTATTATTACTATTTGGTTTTTTGAGACAGGGTTTCTCTGTGTAGCTTTGGAGCCTGTCCTGGATCTCACTCTGTAGCCCAGGCTGGCCTTGAACTCTTAGAGATCCTCCCACCTCTGCTTCCTGAGTGCTGGGATTAAAGGCGTGTGCTACCACCGCCTGGCACCACCCAGCTTTTTAAAGGATTTTTAAAAGCTACTAAGTAGAAAGTATTCATGAAGGGCTCAATCTTAAATTGTAATGTGGTGTACTCTAAAATGCCTTCTTAGAGAAGTGTAAACTAAGAATTATTAAATCTTCGAAGTCTTGTTTCCCCTGGCTCAATATATCTTGACACCCTGCCCCCCCCCACACTCCTCATCTAGTAGACAGGCACACCTGAGACGTCAGCTCCAGTACCCCATACCATACCCAATGGGTTCTCATCTAGTGATAATGCAATATGGTGCCTAAGTGTGTTGGGAAGTGACTGTGGATGCCTTAAGAAATGGGTTAGCTTGCTAACACGGACTTGGGACTTTGTCAAGGGATGAGGTTAACTCTTGAGGAACCGAGTGAGTTCTCGTTCTTGGCAGACTAGAGGAGATACAAGAGAAGATTATTTACAAGGTGAGTCTGTCCCCTGTGCTTTGCCTCGGTCACTCTGTTTTCCACCTCAAGTGGAAGCAGCAGGAGTCCTTTCTGGACACTGAGGAGAAGCTGGTGCCGTGTCTGGGGTCATCCCAGCCTTCAGAACTGTGGTTCTCAAGCTGTGGGTCGCGACTCTTTCACAGGGGTCTCCTCAGACCATCGGAAACCACAGATACTTGCGTGACGGTTCCTAACAGTAGCAAAATGACAGTAATGAGGTAGCAACAAAAATAATTTCATGGTTGGGGGTCACCACAAGATGAGGAACTGTATTAAAGGGTCACAGCATTAGGAGGCTTGAGAACCACTGCTTTGAAATTACGAGCCTTGATGTTACTGCAACAGAAAATGGAATAACGTGGGTATCCTACAGACACTTTAACTCTCTGGCCAGGCTGTTTTATCCATTTCCCAATTGCTCCAGGTGTTTTGGTATTCATTTTCTAGAGCTGTCATGGCAAATTCTCACTCATTTGCAGTTCGTTTAGAGAGACTTTATAGACCCTACTCTCATATACACGTTAAAGAGTGTATATTTCTGAAAGTGTTAGTGGAGTGTTTTTACACGTCGGACTGAGCCTGTTAGTTGGGTTGTTTAAATTTTCTTTATTCTTATTGACACCTGTGTGTGTGTGTGTGTGTGTGTGTGTGTGTGTAGATGTCAATAAGGATATATATATATATATATATATATGATGTCAATAAGGATATATATGTGTGTGTGTGTGTGTGTGTGTGTGTGTATTTCCTTTTATTTAAAAGATTTTTTTCCTCACATAATATATCTTGATTACTGTCTTCCTTCCCTCTACTCCTCCCAGTTCCTCTCTACCTCCCCTCCCATCTGGATCCACCCCTTTTCTATCTCTCATTAGCAAACAATCAGGTGTCTAAAGGATAATAATAAAACAGGATAGAATCAGCTATAATAAAATAAAACAAAAACTAACACATCAGAATTGGGAATTGAACAAAACAGACAAACAGAAGAAAAGAGCCCAAGAAAAGGCACAAGAAACAGAGACTCTTTGGTATGCGCACTCAGGAATCCCATAAAAACACTAAACTGGACGTCATACTATATTTCAACAAGCCAGTGTGAGCCAGCTACCACCAGCATCTACAGAGTTGTGTTTCAGAGAGGGCAATGCCCGGGATCAGAGACTTAAACAGGAGATAAGGTGAGAGGGGGTTTACATCAGGCAAAGTACAAGGAATAATACACTAGCTAGTCTAGGGGAAGAAGAGTCCTTTCCTGGCAAGCACGAGGCCCTGGGAGCCATCTCTAGCCAGACACACATGACAAAACAAAAGCTAAGTAAACTAACAAAAAAAAAAAAGAAAGAAAAACACAAGGTAGCAATGTCTCTAATCGTTGTCCCACCTGTGGTCTTTTCCCAGTTCTTTCTGTGAGGTTCTAGAAGGAATCTCTGTGAGATAAATCAGAGATAAAGGTAAATAGCATCACCTGCAGATCGGGAGGCAAGGGCCTAAGAGTCGTCTTACGTCTTTCATTCCCCTGAGGAGGCCTTCTCAGTGTCTGTCCTCTGGTACCCGGCCCTTCCTGTTGATGAACCCTTATTCTCAAACCTATAGATTGACCAGTGCAGAGGAGGGAGAGATCTTCACTGGTGAAAGCGCTTCTAACAGTGTAAGCAGTGAGTCGTCCATTCTAACCAGCTCCAGAGTGAGATAATTCACATAAATCAGCCTCTCTCTCCTCTGCTCTCTCTTCCTCCTCCCCTCCCGTAAATGTTCTGCTTTGCCTAAGGCCACCTACCACTTCAGGTGGCCTCATTCACAAATATGCTGTCATAAGGGGATTCTTTAATTCACGGGCCAGGGTGGGAGGTTTCAGTGTTTAAAATGAATTTGTCACATAGTTCTTATTTCTGATAATTTTATTTCCAAATGAAATGTATATCCTAAAGAATGGTAAAGATAATTTCTAAATGGCATCATTCTAGAATTCTGGAAAATGTATCCGGAAAAAAATCATTTCCATTTGGAAGAGGTCATAATGGCCCCGACACTGGTATTGCTACATGATATCCTTTTCCTCCCCCAATCTTAGGCATTTTGCACTAAAATTTCTAGTTTCTAAAAAATTGTGTTATGCTACTTCCTGACTAATCACCTTAATTGATTTTCTATAACCTGTAGGGTAAACATCTGAAGATGAATGACAGCCTTATACTATAGAAATTGCTGACACAATTTTTAAATGATGTATATAGAAAATTAATTATTTAAAAACATTGGAAGTCAAAGAATTGGCACCGGTTCATAATTAATTTCCGTGGGTAGAGCAAAATAAGATTAATAAAACTTTTAAGATATTTATTTAGAGTCACTCTGCCCAAGTTACAGCCCATTTAATTTCTCATTTTGCCGTTCCATGCCACCTCGGCTTGGCTGGGGATCAGCTTACACCTGTCCCCAAATAATATACCTGGGCTCTTCTCTAACCCTACCCATGTGCCCCAGGGCTTCAAGCTTTCCATTTCTTTTAAGTCCTAAGCTCTGTGTGTCTTGTGAAGATGCCCAGCTTTCCCATGAGGAGTCACCCCAAAGCTGCATTCCCAGGCTGCTGATATTTCTTTCCATTCATACTCCATTGAAGCCTTCCCACCTGGTGGGGAGATATAGGCCACTTTGGATTCCCAACCCTTACTTACCCAGGCACTCCCCATTTTAAAAGGCAGGTTCAGTAGATTCTGTGCCCTTCTTGTTTTGGAGGCACACTAGCAGCCGGAACCACACTACCCTAAAACAGTTCCTTTGAAATTACCTTATGCTGCACATATTAATGGTTCTTTAATGCTCTGTCCCTGCTTTTGCCTCTGTTGTCACCTCTAACACTCATCACTACTTGAAATATGAAATATTCTTTTGTATTTGTCTATTAGCTATTTTATTTTTCACTCAAAGTTAAGAAATAGGGGTTATTACTATGTTTTTGTCTTGTCCAATGTCCTGTTTAGTAGTTGTGAAATATATAAAAAAAAAATGAAAGAATTAGTGAATACATCCCAAAAGTCAGGGTTAGGAGGCCATACTCTTCAAAACAGTGACTTTGTAGAAGTTAGCTTAGTAAGAGGAACGATAAAGATCCTTCCTACAGAGAGGGCTATAATTTGTTCCCATTACACATGTCATTACTTTAGTAGTTGTCAGGAAGGAACCTTGAGTAGACAAAGGCTTGCATGTTATGTGCCAGATTGATGTAGGGTTCCTACGTAGTAGTCTACTAGGATGATCGAGATTTAGAAATGATTACATCACACGCCACTGCTCCATATAGCTGTGCTTTCCTGCTTACTTGTTGGCTAAGGGGGTTATGAATGAATCCAAGAATAAGGGAGCTGTGTTGTGGGAACCCATAGGTTAGGCTGTCTTTGAGGAGGTTGTAGGGCATGGATGGACAGAGGAGGAAACTTCTGTCATAAATTCTTTAACAGATGGGGGACATTTCTGAAGGAGGAAACCGAAGAGTCAAAAGCGAAGATGAGGGGCTGGGGGGATGGTTCAGTGGCTAAGAGCACCTGTTGCTCTTGCAGAGGAGCTGCGTTTCCTTCCCAGCTCCCACCTGGCAGTTCGCAAACATCGGATCCAGGGGATCCAATGCCCTCTTCTTCTCTCTGTGGCACCAGGTCTGCATGTGGTATACATACAGACAAAACATTTATATAGAGAAAATAAAATAAATAAATCTAAAAACATAGATGAGAAAGAGCCCGGTATCTTGGGGAGATTTTCTTGTTTATGGTAAGAAAGTTAGGAAGTATCTTAATGATGTTAAGCGCTTGTCCTGTATAGGTTATAGGAAATCACTGAAGGCTGTTAAGCAGGAGGTAAATGTGTAGGAGGGTGGGTGGGGGCAGGGGGAATGTGTTTTCAGAAACATGAACACTCTTAGTGCAAATGTTAGGGATTGAGAGAGAAGAGACAATTCATTAGGATACTTGAGACATTTCATTAGGACATTTCATTGGGATCCTTCAATCTGGTCCAAGTGGAAAGGATGAAGATTATAGTAACTATGATGGAAGCCCTAGGACTTCATGCTTGCCTGGTGTGAAGAAGAGGACAAGAGAAGGAGTGAAGAAGAGTTATGGAGCCTCTAATACAATTGGCATACTGCTTTATCCATCAGTCACATGGCTAGGACGTGGGGGAGAGGATGCAGACTTGCTTGAAAGGCCACATGCTGTGTTTGAGCTGTGAGACTGTGAGGAAGCTCAGTGTTAAACAGCGAGGCAGAGGTAGATGAGACAGACATGGGCTGCATTACTGAGACCTGGATTTTATCAGTCCTCTCAGATGGAGAATGAAGGGCAAGCATACAAACGCCCTACATTCTAGGGTGCGATGTTAGACAGAGCCCAGTATAAACAGAATGAACAATCAGTCTCATTGGTATAAGGAGAGAAGAGAGAAGCATCTCTGCAGAAGGAAGAAACAGACAGCTGAGAAATACCGCTCATCATGAAGACGAAGTTCTGCAGTGAGCAGTCTTGGGGACCTTCCCAAGAGTCGTAGCTGGATTGCAGGGTTGGTAAGATGAGAAAGCAGGGTGAGTAATATACATTTCACGTGAACGTACACAGCATCCACCATCGCACCCTCAGCTCTGGCCTTCTTATGGAAACAGACTCTCTGCCACCCAGAGCTCTCGATGAGGTGCGTTAACTTAGCACCTTGTGTTTCTATGAAGACTGTAGCAGCATTCTATTAATTTTTAAATTTGATTTTACATACCAACCACCGTTTCTCCTCCCTCCTCCCTTCCTGTTCCCTCCCCCACCTCCTTTTTACCCCGCCATCCACTCCTCCAGGTATCTTTCTCTGTTGCTATCCACCTTATTTTTGTGTGTGACAGGGTCTCTCACTGAACCTGGAGCTCACCATTTTATCTAGAAAGTCTCTGCCACATAGATTTGTGGAAATGGATTAATTTAAGATATAAGAACAGTTAGTAAAAAGCCTGCCACTGCCATACAGTTTGCAAAATAAGTCTCTGTGTTTACTTGGTTGGGTCTGAGCGGCTGTGGGACTGGCGGGTGACAAAGATTTGTCCTGACTGTGGGCCAGGCAGGAAAACTCTAGCAACATTTCACTCTACCCAATGCACAGGATTCTGGGTAGGTGAGGCCTTAAAGAAGCATTCTTAAGGAGCACATCTGATGATTCACATGTGTATACCAGCAGCTGAAACATCCCTGCAAATATAAAACATCACTCACTTGGGACTCTGGGACCTGAATGTTTGCCACATACTCTGCATGGTTTGGGCAGACTGCTTTCTGTTTAAGTATTTCCTGTTTCGTATTTCCCTTTAAGTATTTCATTGCTCTTGAAGTCCACGTATCATTGTATATGTGACAGAGCGCTGTGAAACGCTTTCCATAATCTTGTTGACCTTTGTACTTGGTCCTACAAAGAGAAAGGAAGCCTTTAATGAAGTCGTGCTTATTGACAGTCAGCCTAAGTGGCCAACTGACTTTACTTACTGTCTCAGACCCTCGCTTATCTCTGATAAGAATTCCTGCTGCTCACGGTCACCAGTGTGGGCCTGGGAGTGATCCTTGCCACCGTGAGAAGAATGTAGCAGCCATAAAAATGTCTCCTATCTCTTCCTGCTTGGTAAATATTTAGATGCGAAGTGTCTGAAATGACTGGGGCTGGTACGAGAGTGTCTTGGGATAAGAGAAGTCTTGTAAAGATAGTTTGTTTTCTTTCCATGAAGCTCATGGAGCATGATGCTGCCCACCGTGGAGATGACACCGACTGTCCCCTGCTTTCAGCACCCAGCAACTCCATCATCAGGATACCAGTCCCAGCACTTTGAACTGGATACTTTGCCTCCTGACACACAGTGGTCAAGGATTAGCCCCGTGAGATGGCTTTGGATTTATATATCCTGATCAGAGGAAACTGAACGCGCAGTTGCAGAATGCCTGTCGGGATAGAGAGCCTATCTTCTGCTCTTTGCTCTACTTCGGAGTAAGAAAAGAAGAGAGAGGAGAGGAAGGAATGCGTTTGTGCCAGAGAGAATTTTCTGTGCTTTGGTATTTAACAGTATAGATATTTATAAGAACTTGCCTTCTTTTCTCCCTTTCCTCTCCTCCACAACCTTCTCTCCCTCTCTTTCTCTTTTCTTCTTCTTCTATTTTCTAAAAGTCATAAGAGATACGATTACATTCCCAGAAAGTCTAGTTTAATGAGAGGGGAAAACATGTAAACTGATCATCATAAAAAGTGACAATTCGACAGATATAGAAGCAAAACTCCATGAGAAACTCTTATATTTGTTTACATTCGTTAAGAACATAAAAATGTGGTTTCATTGTTACTATTTAATACGCCACTGAATTCCACATAGCCTGCTATATCATAACCACAATGGAAACAGCCTCTATCTCCTTTACAATGCCCTGAAATTTCCTGCTGGCATGCAGGGAATCAGAGTCCCAACTGTATGTTGCAAGGCATTTGCCCTTTCTTTGCACTGGTTCTTTCTTTTTTTTCTAGTCCAAGAACTATTGCTCTTTCTACCTTTGACTCTATTCTCATCTTATTTCTTTATTTTTTATTTCTTATTTTATCTTTTGGTTTTTCAAGACAGGGTTTCTCTGTGTAACAGTCTTGGCTGTCCTAGAACTCTCTCTGTGGACTAGGCAGAGAGAGAGTTCTAAGACAGAGATCCATCTGCCTCTGACTCACAATGATAGGATTATAGGCGTGTGCCACTGCCACTTAGCATTCTCATCTTCTTTCTTTGAAAAATAATCATTATTTTATGTGCATTAGTGTTTTGCCTGCATACACATGTGCACTATGTGTGTGCCTGGTACCCAAAAAGGGCAGAAGACATAGGATCCGCAGAAACTCTAGTTACTGATGGTTGTGAGCTTGCATGTGGGTACTGGGAATCCAATCTGGGTCTCCTGGAAGAGCAGCAAATGCTCTTAACTACTGAGAGCCCTCTCTGTCTTGTTATGGGGATGGAACCCAGGACCCTGTTGCAGGCACTCAGTAGCTAAGTGAGGTCCATCTCTAGTGTCCCTTTTTCTTCCTTGTTGCACTCATAAAATATTAGCATGTCTGAAGTAGTTGAGTCCCGGTAGCACTATTCTGTAGTGTGCAGTGACTTATTAATACACGCTTAACAGAGCAACCCATTAAAATGTCACAACTGCTTATGAATCCTATAGTGAAGACAAGATGAAGAGTGAAGTACAGAAAAGGCCTGATAGAAAAGGTTTGCACAACAAAGAAAAAGATGCTTGGCCAAATAGTGAGAGGGACAGGTCATTCTGAGACACTGTGAGGCTAACCAATCCATTGTTCCCTTTGGATGGCATATGATAGGGATAATATCAGAGTCATCATAAGACAAGAAAAAGGACACGATCAAAAAGGGAGGGAAAGGGACAGCAATGACCTTCAGGTGTCCTAATAGAATTTGGTCTTGAATTTTTTTCTTTATTGTGATTCCTTTATTTATAGCTGACCATTCTACCTGTGAGTTTGGCATCTTGACTGTTCTATTAACCCCAGATCAAATATATTTGGAAGAAAGAATGTGTTTCTACTGAACATGAGCAGATGGTATCATTAAAGTTTTCCCTAGACAATACAGTATAGTTACTATATAACATTTGCAATGCATTCCATAGTACAAGTACAGTACCATTTAAAATATATGACAAGATGTGCATAGATTATATGCAAATGATGTGTCATATTAAATATAGCACCGGAGCTTCTGTGGATTTGGGTATCTGCAGGGGGTCCTGGAACCAACTTCACATTATGATTTTATAATTAAAGCACCAGTTAAGCTCTATTAATCATTGAGGCTTAAGAGTAAATTTTTCTGAGCGATATTGCAACGTAACTCCTTGATGAGAGCAGTAATCAGCTCAAGACCTTAGTTAGTTGTTAACCTTTTCGTGAGGCCAAGAGAAAGGTGACAGCATTCTTTCAAGGGACACATTGAAATCATCATCTGTCAGATTTCATCAATTGGCCCCAGTCAAAAGAGATACATACAGAAAAGCAAGAAGAGGGACTGCCAGCCATTGACCAGCAGCATGTGGTGCAGCTGTCTGCCAGGAATTCCAGTAAACTGAAAAAGAATTTGAACAGCAACATGGATGCTGGAGCCCAAGCACACTGAGAGTTGACCAACCACAGCACCACTGATCTCTGAAATTTCGTTGGCTTCTTAGTCCCCACGAATACCCTGTTTCTCAGCAGGGCTTCAGAGTTTTGATGTCATTCGTCTTACAAACCCCCTTGCCACCCTTGCCCTGTGATGGTTTGCATGGAGTTGGGGCTAGCCCAGGAAGTCTTTGAGGCTGAAATCCTCTCCATCTTTCAGCCAGCAGACAGAGATGTTAATCTCTGCCTCCACCTTGACCTTCATGTCCAACAGCTCATCTTACTGCTGGTCCTGGTGTAGGCTGCCTGCTCAGGTGGGTGGCAGCTCTGAGATGTTACATCTGCATGTGATCACTGGCCTCTATGTCCCTCAGGTTAAGCTAGCCTTCAGATTTCTCATGGAGTCTAAGGCCTGAAAAGTGTGTCTCAGCTCTGTAATTATTGTCTCGGCATCTCTGAACTCTGCAGACTGAATGGTGACTACTGTGGTCCTCTCCTCAATCTTCTGGGACTGGTGTCTGCCCAGATGCTCTTGGTTCTTCTGAACCAAATGCTCCTATTGAACCTGATTTCTACCATGATCTTGATAAGGTCCTTAATTGGGAGAACATCCACTTCCACTCTGGACCCATAACTGACAGTTGGGGCTCCTGGGCCATTGTCTTCCTCATGCTGGTTTTCCTTCACTAACAGTAGCTCCTCCTTGAGAGCTTCGATTTCTGTCTACAGCTGCAGCTTGTGACGTTGATGTTGTCCATGGATAGGTCCCTGGATACCATTCTTCATAGACTGACACCTGGCCAGGTGTCTCATAATCGACTCTCACGTCATCAGCAGCAAGATGAGCATTGCCTGTCTGTAGGGCAATGCCAACATTGCCCACACAATTCTCAAAGATTGTGAGCCTTCAGACCCTCAATGATCTTGAGGTTTTGGCCCCAGTCTCTGGCCTTCTGGGACCTTTCTCCAGTTTCCCATTCTCAGTCTCCAGGCTTCCCATTCTATCCGGGTAGGAAGCCAGGCTCTGGTATGAATCTTGCTTAGTTTCCTTCTGTCTGCATGTTACCCATTCCCACCAGGCCTCAGGGCCCTGAACTTACCTAGACACTAGTGGAACAGGATATAAAGATGTCAGACCTGCCTGGAGCACTTGGTGCCCGCATAGCTATTGGTCCGACTGCCGGTTGGTGAAACTACTGACTGGGAAACCAGAGAGAGCCCAGGGAATGGTAGTTGGTGGAGAATGTGGGGCAGATACTGAAGTTCATGCTGTTTCCAGAAGATGTAAGACCAATAGTCAGGTGTGGTAAATTGAATCATTTTTATTCAACTATTAAGTAAATGGCAACCCTGTAGCTAGAATTTTCCTGCCTGGCCCATGGTCAGGACAAATCTCTCTAACCTGCCAGTCCCGCAGCCACCAGACCCAACCGAGTAAACACACAGAGACTTATATTGCTTACAAACTGTACGGCCATGGAAGGCTTCTTGTTATCTAGTTCTTCTATCTTAAATTAACCCATTTCTCTTCATCTATAAGTTGCCACGTGGCTCGTGGCTTACCGGTACTTTACATCTTGCTTGTCATGGCGGCAGCTGGCAGCGTCTCCCTCTGCCTCAGTCTTCCACTTCCCAGAATTCTCTTCTCTCCTTGTCCTGAATATACTTCCTGCCTGGCTACTGGCCAATCAGTGTTTTATTTATTAACCAATCAGAGCAACACATTTGACATACAGAACATCCCACAGCATGACCTGAAGATCCTGAAAAGTATGAGGATCCCACATCAGTCAGATTTGCCCCATCATGGAAATGTGCTGCAGTTATGACTGGCTGGTTTGTAGACATGAATGAATGAATGTGGCATTAGCACCTTCTGTCAGCTGGTATTTTCAGCAGTCTCTCAACTCCAGGGATGTCTTGTTACTTAGTTCATTTGACAGTACCCACCATGTGACCTTAGATGTACAAAGTTGGTATCTGCAAAGGAAGAGGACAGGAAGTACCAGGAAGGCTGAACTCTTAGAGGTCACCCAACTGGTTAGAAATGAATAGCGTTTATTTGATTGACAACTCCCATAAAAGGGAATTTCAAGGGAAAGACAATCTGACTTTGTAAGCAGGCACAGTGTTGTTTTCCACTGTCCTCCTGGAATTCGGCCATTGATACAATGCCGGCTTTACAGTCTCATTTTTTTTTTCTTAGTCTCTGCTTCATTCCCCCAAATTCTCTTCAGATTAAGAGAGACAAAACCACACTGAGTAACAGTGATTCACTAAGGAAATATTCACACTCCATAGGCTTACAGCTCCGATGTATCTTTCTCATCCTTCAGGCTTTTCAGCTTAAACATAAATAGAGGCACTTCTGGGAAGATTTAAATTAATTTTTGTCTCAGATTGTTGTCATCAAATTAAAAACCACTCATTTCATCTAAGCTTCTTTGTCTCAAACAATGAGGGTTTTATACATCATCATCTTCCAGCATAGTTATTTTTTATCCTTTTACTTTGGTGAAAAACTCTTTTAGTAGTCAGTAGTCTGGTTTCTGGGATCAGAGGTGAACGGGGGTATTAATTGTGGTTGTCACTTTACCCAGTACATCAGTGCTGCTATCAGGAGCCAGGGGCCTTGGAGGGAGATATAAATTGGTGCCACAGGCCTGGCGCCAGGCACAGACAGGGCCTGGCCTCAGTCATGACAGATGTCCTACTGTCAAAGTGATTTCTGGATGTTGTGACCTATTACCAGCCCCTCTGCCCTGAAATGCACAGCCCGAATTGAACAAACTTGTCATTAATGTGTCTGTTTGCTTTTATGTTCCTTCGCTTTCCTGGCCTCCCTGGCTCCATTGCGCCTCATCAGTAAAGAGACCATCATCCGGATGAAAGTCTGTGTGAGAGAGGATGTGATTGAGGTGGCAGGGAGCTTGGAGGAGCATGCACCTCAGACATCTGGAAGCTAGAAAGGGACACCTAGGGGAAAGGATGAATTGGAAAAGAAGGCTTCAGAAATAAAAGGCTTCTTCAAAGGATGCCACCGGCAAAGAGCAGCCGCATGGGGGTTACCTGGAAAAGAAAACACAGTAGCTGAGACATCTAAAGAAGCCAGGCTGAGGAGAGAGAGAGAGAGAGAGAGAGAGAGAGAGAGAGAGAGAGAGAGAGAGAGAGAGAGAGAGAGAGAGGTAGTTGGGAAGACAGAATTCAAGAGGGGGGAAAGAAAAATGAAAGACAAACCCTGAGGAAGCATGTGACACAAATCTTCTTTGCAATCTTCTTTCCAATGTCCCCTGAGTGTCCAAATGCTCCCCAGCTGGTGGCTGTCTTTGTAAGTGGTGTCAACTTTAGGATGGGGGCCCACCAAGAGGAACTGGATTGCGGGGCTGGGGGCTGGGGACTGGGAAAGGATGCTCCAGGCCCAAATTCTCCCTGCTTCTGGATCCTCTGGAGAGGGAATAGGTTCCTCGGCAAGCTCCTACCACAGAAGGAGTCCCAGCTGGCATGCCTCCCTCACCGCCGTAACACTGAGCTAAAATGAATCTTTTTGTTTGTTTGTTTCTCTAAGGCTTCTCTCGGGTAGTTTGTCCCAGAGATGACAAAATTAACTAGCCAAAGCACAACCTACACTCACGTTACTTCTGAACCTCTCTCGAATTCATCCACCTCTCAGAGTGGTCGTGTTTCCAACGATTAGGTTTCTCTGAAGAAATAAATGTATTACGAGTATCCATAAAGATAAATTTGGTGAGTAGACAATCTCCTGTCCCTGAGTTGATGCTTGAAGAGAATGGTTCTCAATCTTCCTGATGCTGCGACTCTTTAATATAGTTCTTCATGTTGTGGTGACCCCCCCAACCCGTAAAATTATTTTTGGTGCCACTTCATAACTGTAATTTCACTACTGTTATGAATCATCATGTACATATCTGCATTTTCCAATGGTCTTAGGCAACCCTTGTGAAAGGGTCCTTCGATCCCCCCACCAAAATGTCACGATCCACAGGTTGAGAACCACTGCTTTAAGACCTAATGAATAGAGGGCTTGGAAGAGGTTTAGAGGGCTGTCTTTTATATTGAAACAAATCATATCCTCTTCTCCTCTGACATTGAAGTCTTATGCAGCAGTGGATCAAAGGACATTAGAAACACATTGAGATGTTGGCAACAAAGCCTACCACAAAGGAGAAAAGACTCTTTGTGGTCCCCTTTGCTCCTATGGACCAGAGCTTACTGAGGTCACCGCCATTTTTCTGAAGCTGTATTTACTGTGCTTATTCACTTTTCAATTAACTGGAGATGGTTACTTACAACTTATTTATATTTAATATCCAAATGTGTGACGGGTCAGGAAGGTCCCAATATCCTGCCATTATGAACTTGGCATATAATCATGAAGAAATGAGTGAGAGTCAGCTGAACACAGGAAATATGGATGTGAAAAAAAAAAAAAAACCCTACGGACTCAAAAACATTTAGAAAACCTAGAGTCAAATGTGTCATTGTTGAGGATGTCCATGATTTGAAATTATTTCTGTGGCTGTCACTTCTTCTTTTTAGTTGGTATGGCTACCTGGCACTTTACCAAATTCTGGTGCTTGGAATGCAAGTCTGTGATTATGTCTATGAAGGTATAAATGGATGACCTTAATATCTGAATATGCAGATTAGGTAACATCACCTGCCCTTTCAAACAGCATCCAATCCGCTGAAGGCCTAAATAGAACATAAAAATTGAAAAAGAGAGAACTAAGTTTCCTTGGGTGGGACTCTTTGAGTTGGAGTATTCTGTCATCTTCTGCATTCAAACCTGGATTTGCACTCAGATGAGAACCATAACATTGCCTTCACGGAGCTTTGGTTTGGTAACTGTAGATTCCAGCATTTCTTAGCCTCCAGAATTTCATAAACAACCTCCTTAAAATATCAGTCTCCCTCTCCTTCCCTTTCTCTCTCTCTGTCTCTCTCTCTCAATATCTATAAACGTGTATTTGTGTGTAGTGCTTATTTATATGTATGTACCTCTATAAAATCATTATCTCATTTCATTCTGACACCTATATAGCTTTCTCATGAGAAACTTTCATGAATTTGCTAGACCATGAAAACACCACGTTCAAAGATGTGTACCCCTCTTAAGAAGTCTCTTTAAGGAGTGACCCTGAGGGACAAGAGGAGCCATTTCCATTCATGTGTCTTGAACTCCATCGCACGGCAACCCTGTTTAAAGAGCTCACCAGAATAAGGAAATGTGGCTTCCTTGAATCTGTCCCCCGGCTTACTTCATTAAATAGCTCTGTCTGTTTCTCCCTGGCTTGGAGTCTCGAAATGCTTTTAGCATCTGGCAGCGCTTGCTCAGTTCCCAACTGCTGATATGATGCTGCTGGTGACTCGCTCAGCTTCTGGAAGAACACCTCAGCTTCTGGTTGTCTCTTCACTTGTTATTTTCAAAGCCTCCTGCTCTGACAGCTTCTACTGGAACCGCTGCTGACTTCCCCAGGGTTCTTTCCGCCCACATGTACGGATGGATGGGATTTGGGAAACCCTTAACCCTACGACATTAAAAAGAAGCCTCATATATTAATTTGTTGGATAAACAGACCATGCAATTCTCTTTTCTATTGGATTTTCAACCCACCCCACACCAAGAAAAAGACGTTTGTCCTAGGGTTTGCAGGCATTTTGCCGTTGTTGTTTCTTTAAGGATTTCTGACTCTATGCCTTGAGAAGGGACATTATTTTAAAGACTAGTATCATTTGTTACATCAGCCCAAAGCTAAGCATGCCACAGCAATTACTTTGTTCTTTTTTTTTTTTTTTAACAAAGCATATTTATCACCTCAAATATTTACCATTTCTTTGTGATGAGAACATTCTAAAATCTTCTCTTAGGGCTATTTCAAAACATAATTCATTATATCTAGGTTCTCCTTCTCCCCGGAAGGTTGGGATGTCTTCTTCCACAAAAGGACACTGGAACTCATCTCAACAGCCTCAGGTTGGGAGGAATGCCTCAGTGGCAAGTACAGCTGTCCATGTTTTCCAACACATGCTCTAATCCCTAAGCTTTCAGAGTGAGGCACCCACAAGTTCACCATTGATCTGACTTGCTCCATGCTCTGTCTCTTAAGCACCCATATCAGAAGTTGTGTTTCCTCCACTCACCCTAAAGTATCCTCCTCTTTTTTAGCTTTGCACCTTTCCTGGAACTCACTTGGTAGCCCAGGCTGGCCTCGAGCTCACAGAGATCCACCTGGCTCTGCCTCCCAAGTGCTGGGATTAAAGGCGTGCACCTCCACCGCCCGGACACCTCCTCTTTTTCTATTTGTCCATAGCAAGGTGCACTGGAATTTGGTGTCAGTATTATCTTCCAACACTGACATACTTTTTGGATGCCTGATTTATTTGTTTTGTTGTTGTTGTTTTGTTTTGTTTTTGTTTATTTCGAGACAGGGTTTCTCTGTGTAGTTTTGGTGCCAGTCCTGGATCTCACTCTGTAGACCAGGCTGGCCTCGAACTCACCAAGATCCACCTGGCTCTGCCTCCCAAGTGCTGGGATTAAAAGCGTGCACCACCACCGCCCGGCTTATTTGTTTATTTATTGGCTTTTGAGGGAAAAGTCTCACTTTGTAACCCAAGCTCCCCACCAACTCCCGGTCCTGCCTCAGCCTCCAGCACTCCAGGCGCAGACCATTATGCCTGGCTGTCTTTTTATTTTAATGCCTGGGATTTTCCAGTTGTAAGCCACAGTGACGAAGCAAATTTACTGCTGTGGTTTCCCCCAGAGGAAAGGACTATCCCCGGGATCCTCCTGTGTTCTGCCAAGCCTCTGAGAATGTTCCAGGTTTATCTCCTTGATGTTCCTATCACCTGAGTTTAGGACTGGTCCTTGTCTGCATGGAGCTGTCATTCTAGGGGGAGGGAAGGTATGTAAATAAACAGTGACAGTAAAGAGCAACCACAGCTATAAAATGATGTCTCTAAAATGCAATGGGACTACAGCCTGGGGAGCAATTCATTCTGCTGTTAGGAGCAGATTGGAAAGAGCTTGGAGAGTTACGGAGATGAGAGCTGCTTCTCCTGGGTCCTGATATAATTTAGCCAAGGAGACCAGTAGGAAGGGAAAAAAAAGAGGCGATCTGCTAATGGTAAAATACTCTAGAGACTTGAAAAGTATTTAGAGAGGCATTGTGCGTGATTACTCTTTGAAAAGAACATTAAGTGTCCTTATCAAGCAAGGCCTGATCCAATGATTAAGACCAGGAGATTCTGGGCTCACCTTTGTAATTGGCAGCAACCATCCACCTTTATTACTTTTCATTTTTAGCAACAATTTCAAAACGTTTTTTAAGAGTCCAATTTTCTTTTGATTCTAAGTAAAACACTGTCTTCTTAGGGGGAAGCTTTTTAATTCTTGTATTTGATGCTTATTAAGTGCCTAATGAATTTTATTTACTCATTTGGTAAAGGATTTAGTGTTTTCTAGGAAACAGAATTGCTGCTGCTAATCACAGTAAGGTTTGACTTATTTCAGAAGGTCATAAGTTGGATTCATTAATATGTTCTATTCAAGGGACCATTCTGAAAGAAATTTCTTTTGATTGTTTCAAGTTTTAAAATAATTTCTGTGTGGTACTTCCTGAAGTACCTACTGCCCTATCTCAATAAAAAATCAGAACATGGTATTCTTTATGGCCGAGAGTTAGGCTATTTTGGGGCAGCTACTGGAGGAAATGTATTTGAAAATTTTTATGCACAATCATTTAGCCAACCTTATTTAAACCCTTCAGTGGCTATAAGAATTTTGTTGTTTCAGTTTTCCATTATTAACTTATTATTCTCATTAATTGATTCTTCACCAGTTTGTTATGTAGACATTTTGCAGCTTTTTTATTGGCAAAAGAACTTCCCTCTGAAATAGAAAAACTTGAGTAGGCCGTGCAGTGTGTGTTTAGTAAAAATAGTGCATAGTCTTGATGAAGAAGAAAATTGTAGACAAGAAATTCTAGCATCAGTCTGTAAAGGAAATATGCATAGAAATATCAGAGACATATCACAAAATGTTAAATTCTGCCTAAGGGGCTGGGGATGTGGTTCAGTTGGTTGGTTGCTTGCCTGGCATGGTGGTACATGCTTGCAATCCTGGCACTTTGAGGTATGAAGGCAGGAGGATCAGAAGTTTAAGGCCATCATTGCCCACATGGCAACCTGGCCCACATGAATCCCCATCTAAATAAAACAAAACAAGAGCCAAGCACGGTGGCACACACCTTGGAACCTATCACTTCGGGGGCAGAGGCAGGTGGAGCTCTCTGAGTTCCAGGTCAGCCTGGTTTACATAGCAAGTTTCAGGAGAGCCAGGGCCACACGGAGAAACCCTACCTGAGACCTTTGCCCCTCAAAAACAAACCAACAAATAAGTAAATAAAGGAATTCTCTGGTTGAGAGTTGACAAGTCTGAGGAAAGCAAGGAGCTTGGGAAGTACTTGGGTGCATGAGTTAAAGCGAAGATGAGAACTCTAGGGAAAGTCAGACAATGATGGGTAGCCATTCCAGCTTTGTTCTGGAAGTTCCAACCTCTACTGAGGCTTCCATAACTGTCACACCTACAAAGCAGGGCCAAGAGAGGACCCTGAAGACCCGAGATCTGGATGCAGCTGTCTCGCTTGGTTCCTGGACCCTGGATGCTGGAGGCAGACCGAGCAGAGTTCTCCAGAGAACACCACTGGACTGAGCCATGCCTTTCCTAGACCCCACAACCTACCTATCCCTTCATTTGTAAGTTACGCCACTAAATAAACCTCCCTTTTAACTACGTGGAGTGGCCTTAATAATTTCACCAATACAACAGGACAGGTACCATGGGTGTGAACAATGAGGAGCTCCTCTAGGCAGGCAATGAGGTTGGGAACAGGGCTGGGGAAGGTATGCTGAAGAGAAAATAGCTGAAGATAGTTCCTGGGAAGAGAACATTAGAAACAGGAGAAGAGACAAGGGCCTGCAGCAAAGACCAATGACAGGGATACCATAGCTAACAGGTGATAGGAGAACCTTGCCTGTGGTCCTCATGGTAGAGGTGGCCAAGGGGCTCAGAGGAGGTGGCCGTGGGATAGAGAAATGTTTGGAGAGAGTGGACACAACAAGATCAGGGCCCCAAAAAGTAGAGAAGAAGGTGGAGATGTCCTAGAAAAGGAAGAGTGGCAGGGAACTACACTTTCATTTGTGAAGACAGTGTGAATGAATGTACACTGACCTTTCAAAGAAATGAAAGATTTTGGAAGAAGCCAAAGTACTACTTAGCTTTTGCATAAGAAAGGCTTTCATCAGCAGTGAAGAGACATGGATGCAGGCTTTGAGCTAGTTCTGTCTTCCAGGTCTGCCAAACTTGGAAAAGCCCTGTACCCTGTCAACTTCTTTTTCATCCGTGGAAAATTTTTTTTGTAGAATCGTTGAGTAGGCCAAATGGCAAAACGCAGGTACAGCAACTTCCTTGGACTCTCAGAGGCACTCAGCCCATAAATGTTGCTTTCACTTCCTCATTTGAGGAATTTGAGGAGTGTCGAAGGTCTAAACCAGTTATCCAGCTGGCTAGAAGTGAAAGGAAGGAATCAGAAACTCGGTCAAAGTGGGGGACTGTTGAAAAGGTTCCTGAGAAATTTCAAAGACACACACACACACACACACACACACACACACACACACACACACACATACACACACACACACACACACACACAAAACAAGTATGCAGAGTGGATTGTCCATTTTATGGGTCTATCTTCCCAATTAAAAAAAATAGCTAAGGAGTTATGGAAATGGAGAATCACTTACATAACCCAGGGTTATGAACAGATTCCCAAAGAAGCACACTCAAGACAAGCTATGGTTGTGGTATGAATGTGGTAAGACAGGAAGGGAGGAAGAGTCACCACAGCTGGCATGCAATAGGCAGTTGATGACTTGCTGGATGAATGATCAGATTCATATTTCATTGAGCATTTTGAGATGACTATGTTTTTACATGATTCCTCTCTTCTAAGTCATTCTTCATTTGGAAGATTTTCCTGATACAAATACAAACAATAGTTTTCACCTAAAGCATCTAGATATTCTGTGTTTGTCTCAATTGCCAGGTTGAATGTGTTGGGCAGATTAAGTGCTCAGGAAGTTGTCATCCCTCCCTTCTTGTTACTCCCTAGCCCAAGAGGGCATGTCATGCAGCTTCTGTTAGAATGAACTTGAACATAGAGAGAATATGGAGCATTTTCATGCTGTCTAGTTTTGTCCACCTTGTTCCGAGATTTGAGATAACCAGAAAGAGAGGTTGCCTACACTGTCTCATGGATGCTTTGGGTAGTTAAGAGATCTATTGAGTTCCAGACATCCCTATCTGATATCATAACTTTATTGTGTATTATCCAAATACTGTTTCTTCCTTGCAGCCCTGTACTAGTCCTTTGTTCTGGGCAAAAACATGGCATTACTCTCGGTTCAATTAAACACTTTCAGATTGTGTACTAAGTCACTTGCTTAAGAACCAAGGAATGCTCTCATCCTAATATTCTGCAGCTTGACCAGCAGTTGCTATTCCTGGTCCCATGCAATATCCTTTTTGCTTCTATCCTTTTCCAAGAAGGAGACAACCTGAAATTCCAGGGCATCAGCAGCTCACTTGTAACTCTTAGCTACAGATGATATAAGTTAGTTGAGACCGTGTAGATCTAGTCTTCTGCCACATGATTCTTCTTCATTTGTTTGCTTGTTTTTTTTTACATCTAAGTTTTTTTCTAAAACAAATTTTATTTTAGTTTTTGAAATTAAATTAAACACTATCCCTTAGAGTTAAGAGGGGATATATTACATCAGAGGATGGCAGCTGTCCAAGTTGGTGTGGTCCATTGGGAGGTTCCTGCTTTGCGACTGACAGCTTTGTCTACGGATTGTCCCTTAAGCTCCAAGGGCTTCATTTTTCAGTTAGTTTACAAACCTTCTAGGCCACCTACCAAAGAGTTCCCACTTTCTTCCAGGACATTCTCTTGTGTCTCACCAATTTCTTTTCCTTCCAGAGTCATTCCTGTCTCTTTTGTCTCAGCAAGACATTTTTTTCCTCCAAAATAACTCAGCTACTTCTAATTAAATGGCAGAAAAAAGTCCCTAGAACACAAAGCCAATTTACCTTTCAAAGGGAGAATCCATTTCTATTTTTAAGAAAATGAGAATAACCATTTTTCCCCATTAGTATCCAGTATTTGAGATCCCTGTCCTCCTTAGTTTGGTGGCTGTAACTGTTCTCATGTATAAGAGTGTCCTAAGTAGTTACCTACTGAGAACTGAGATTTTGAGTACAGAGGTCTCATGGGTTGAACATATTGTGAGTTCATGCCTATGTATATCTTCAAATGCAATTTAATTTGAAGCATTGCCAAATAGATAACTGTATATTCATCCCCAAAGTATTTTATGAAACATTACTGTTTGAAGTGCTGAGATTGGGATTGGGAGTACAGCTTCAAACAAGACAAACAGACCACAGGAATGCAGATCTTACATTCTCCTAGGAATGTGCCCAAACAGAGATGGCAATTAAAATGAAGAGAAGCACTGTTGTAAATACTGCCCTCGAGAGTGTGCATGCATGTGCGAGCACACACACACACACACACACACACACACACACACACTGTCACTAGGAAGGAAGTACAGAATGGATTCTGTCCCACAGCTTTTTGAAGAAACCAATGCAGCTGACTGTCTGACTTTGGAATTTTGGCTTGCAGAACAGTGAGACAAAATGATTTCTATTGTTTAAGTTACCTAGTCTGTGGTATCCTGCAACCATCCAAGCAAGCTCATACTGGAGACAACACACTGATTCCTGTGCAAAGACTGATGGAAACAGCTCACTGTTTATCTGCCATACCTCTTCAATGGTGTGCACATTTTCTACCTTTGTTTTTGAACGTGTTTCTGCTTTTATAGTTAATGGATACCTCTTTCAAAAACATTTAATTGAGTCTTGTTCTTTTATTTTTTTAAACCTGTCTGACAATTTATAGCTATTTTCTAGGATCCCACTCTCTTTGGATCATTTTGTTTTATTTGAAAATTATCACTATATTTACATTTGGTAGCTTCGTAGACCGATGTACAGCAAGTTTAGGTTCATAGAGATTACCCACATATGCCCTGCCCGACACTACAGACTTGTCTATCCCCAATGCCAAGAGTGGCTTGTGTGTTACAATTGATGAGCCTACATTGTTAAAGTATTACAGTAAGTGTATAGTTTGTATTCCTTTAACTTCTGGTATTACAAAATGATTGAGCTTAGACAAGTGTTTAGTAACCTTTATCTACAATTTTTGCAATCTATAGGGTAGTTTCACTGTCCTAAAACATCTGGGCCTATTCACCCAACCTCTTTCACTAATCCCTGGTAACCACTGATCTTCTACCAACTAAATAGCTTTTCCTTTTCCATACAATTGGAAATATAGTGGATAACAGTTTGTCAGAATGACTTCTTTCACTTAGCAATATATATGCAAGTTTTCTTCATGTCTTTGCATGTCATGCTTTGGTAGTAGCTCAGTTATTTTGAGTGCTAGATAATATTCTGGGATTAACCATGATTGATTTATTCCCTGGAAGGCATCATGCTTCTTTCTGTGTTTTAGCAAATATGAGTAAAGCTATGATTGACAACTGTGTGTACATTTCTGTGTGACCATCACTTCACTGGGTGAATACCAAAGAACCCAGTGTCAAGATTATCTGCTGTCAGTGTGTTTAGCTCCCAAGAGTGCCTGATCCTTTTGCTATGAGTGTAAGTTCCCTTGTTGCAGAAATTCACTAGTCTTTGGAGTTGTCAGCAGCCAGGAGCTTGGCTATTCTGATCGGTATATAGTGTGTTCTCATTGCTTCAGGAGAACATGTTGTGATGGAAGCTTGTTATCTACACCTTCTTTGATGAGCTACCTGCTAAGATTTTGGACTCTCTTTTTAAATCAAATTGTTTTCAAAACTCACGGATGTGACTATTCTTTATACTTTTTATGAACTTCGTACCATTTTTCATCTGATATACCTTTTGAAACTATTTTCTTCTACTACCATAGAAGAGCTTCTCTCTGTATTCTCTCAACAGTGTTCTTCACCAAGCAAGAAATCCTAACCTTAATGAAGCCTTGTTTCTCCTCCTTTCATGGATCTCATCTTCAGGAGAGAAATGAAAAAGTCATTTCAAAGTCTGGGTCATCTAGGTATTCTCCTGTTGTCTTCTAGGAGTTTTATAGTTTGACATTTTCCATTTATCTTTGTGATCTGCTTTGAGTGTTTGTGAAGAGGATGGGTATAGTTTCCGTGAAGGATGGATCAAGAGATTATATATATATATATATATATATATATATATATATATATATATATATATATTTGGGTATTCAGTTGTACAGCACCACTTCTTTAAAAGATTATTTTATTTTCTGTATTCCTTTGCTCCTGTCAGAGATTACTTGACTATCTTTCTATGTTCTTTAGTCTATTCCATTTATTTATTTATAAATGTCATATATAAATATCATTTTCTCTTGATTACTATACTTTTTAGTGTCTTAAAATCAAGTGTTACTAGTCATCCAAATGTATTCCTTTTTTTTTTAAATTTCATACTAGCTATTCTGGATCATTTGCAACTCCACATGAAGTTTAGAGTCAGTTTGCTTATAAAAACAAAAGTTCACTGGAATTTGGGTTAGAATTACTTTGATTCAACAAATCAAGCTGGAAAGAACATTACCATCTTGCAAATATTTAGTCTTTTTACCTACAAACATGATTTATATCTCTCCATTTTACCAGTTGTTGCCTCTCCTGGATTTCACTCTATAGACCAAGCTGGCCTCAAACTCACAGAGATCCACCTGGCTCTGCCTCCCAAGTGCTGGGATTAAAGGGGTGCGCCACCACCACCCGGCACCAGTTCTTTTTCAATTTATGGTATTGGGGTTTTATAATTTTTCTCATTTCTCTGTCAGCTTTTTGCACACTATTTTATTCTAAGAAGACACAGGTGGAATTGAGTTTGTTTTCTAATTTTGAATTTAAAGGCCTGCTAAACCCTTGGACTGCACCTGGCTGCTTATTTATTAACATCCTTGTAGGATAGCAATTTCTCTTCATGTATCACCAACTATATTTACTGAATCTACACATTTTTTTTTTTTTTTTTTTTTTTTTTTTTTGGTTTTTCGAGACAGGGTTTCTCTGTGTAGTTTTGCGCCTTTCCTGGAGCTCACTTGGTAGCCCAGGCTGGCCTCGAACTCACAGCGATTCGCCTGGCTCTGCCTCCCGAGTGCTGGGATTAAAGGCGTGCGCCACCACCGCCCGGCCCTGAATCTACACATTTTAAAAGGTTGTATTTTTATTTACATCAGTTCAAACTCTTCAAAAATATTAAACCTCCCTTTTTGAACTATTAATTTTATTTTTGAAAAATCATAAAGGGTATTGAATTTGAATTTTAGCAAAACCAAACTATTTGCTGAATACTAGCCACATTAAATAAGCTCAAAAACTTCAGTTGTGTGAAATCAATTCTCATATAAGAAATAAATACTTTTATTTAGGATGTATAGAAAACTTCAGTTTATATATTTTTATAGATATTTAACTATGCTTCTATGACAACCTCAAAAATATAATATCCCTTCTGGAACTCTCTACATAAACTAGGATGGCCTCAAAATTACAGAAATCTACCTGCTTCTTGCACCATCACACCCAGCTAATTGTTCTCTTTTAAAGCAGGCATTTCACAAATTAAATACGTAGATATTTAAAATGGGATCACTATGGATGATTTTCATTAAAAATTGCATAGTTAAGCTTTATCTCCTTTCTAGTGTGATAGTTGGGTATCGATGCAATATACATAAGTATGGACTGAAAAGTGGTTAAATTAAACAAATACATGAGTTGATTTAATTTATGAAATAAATCAGACCTAAATCTTTTAGTTAATGTGTTGTACTTGTATCCTCATCTGGCTTTGCTAGCACAATAGCAGCTCTCTCCATCTCCATCTCTATATCTATCTCTGACTCTCTTTGTCTTCCAGATAGGGTCTCACTATATTGTCTTAACAGACCTGGAACTCACTGTTTAGCTCAAGCTGGTATGAATTCATACCAATCCTCCAGCCTCAACTTCCAGACTGTTGAGATTATAGGTATGGGCCACCATATCTGGCTTTCTACTTTGACACCACATCCTGCTTTCTGTTACCCTCTCCAGCTGTGTGAAGTGCTTGCAGCCGTTCTTTCTTAGTCCAAGAGTGGAGCTCCCAGCTGTTTTGGTCTGAAGAACCTTGTACTTCCTCTCCCTCTGCTTCTCCTGTTTTCTTTCGGATGCTGCATTTCAAATTGCTTGAGCCTTGAACAATCTATTCTGCTTTCAAGAATCATCTCCTCAGTCTTGTCTACTTGCCCAACATGGAACCCTTTACTTTTCTTGGCCTCAGTTATTTGAATAAGAAACTGACTTTAAAAAAAAAAATATGTAGAAAACAAGTATTTGAGAGAGGATAAACCTCGCGTAGTATTTTCTCAGCTCTGTCTTAAGTATAGGATTGAAATACAAGTGTTCAGTCTTCGTTGAAGACTATGGCATCCTGGGAAGAAGTAATTCTGGAAGAAAAGATAACCTCCCAGTTATTACGAAATGCTAACGCATAAGTGTGTTCTATTATAATGAATCACTAGCCTTTGAGTAGCTTTTAGAATTCACGCTGCAAGAAATCAGTTCTAGAAGGAGATGCTTTTCTTTTCTTTTTTTTTTCCCCCACAGCCACGTTTCTTTCAAACCATTTTTCATGCCACCCACTTTGTGGAGTCATAGGGCAACGCGGAACACGTCCACTTCCTCTGCTGGAGAGGAAGGCGCTGCGTTCTTTAATGGGTCTGATGGAATGAGGAAATTCATAGTCTCTCTCCCCAAAGAGAGTATGGTAGTAGTTTTAACAGCTTAAAAGTATCTCTCAACTTCTCTCCGTGTTCATTAAGGCAGCACGTGAGAAATTCCCATGTGGAGAGTATGGATTTTCTTTTTCCTTTAATCACACAAAGTAGTTTCTTGCCGCTCCTCTTCTTTCAGCTGTCGTGAAATGGACTAAACCACAAGGCTGTTGAGCATCTCGAGGTGCATTCCGGTTGCCTTTTCCCCCAATTAATTGCTGCTTGCTGGCACACACAGACAATTCGCTCTTATGCTTGTAGAAATGAGCTGCCCTTCTCCTAAGCAAGCATACAGTGGCTTGGGCTGAGGTTTCAAGGCGCCATGTTCAAGATTCACAGTGCCTAATGAAGTCGGGTCGGGTGGGGCAGGCTACAAGCCTGTAGAGCAAAGCCTACAGCAGCTAGGAGGGACTCCGGCAGGAAGGGAGCTGCTTTGAAGGGAGATCTGGAAGACTCAGAGGTAAACATATTTTAGGCCCCAAAGGCATCAAAATCAGAGACGTCTTATGCCTTCGAAATAAAATCTCAAATGGGTTCAGTATGGTCACACAGCTGCCTTGTCTGCAGATAATTCAAAACAGTAACTGCTAGGCCGGTGATTTACCTTAGAACTGTCGCAGGTGAGTTTTACTTTCTGCTCTGGAAACGGAGCTGTGCTTCGGTCCCTTTGTTTTATTCTGCATTTCTCCCTCCCCCCTCCTGGCTTTCACAATCGGTTTCACCAGGTAGGCCTGGCTAGTCTTGAACCACTGTGCAGACTGGGCTGGGCTCAAATGCACAGAGATCCACACGCCTCTGCTTCCTGAGTGCTGAGGTTAAAGAGATACACCATCACACCTAGCTCTTCCCCTTGTTTATGAGCATCATTTATAAAAGCAATATTTCAGAAGTTTGTTCGGGGTTTGTGTATATGGAACTCATATGCATTCATGCAAATATACAAGATTCACATGACAGAATTTGAAACATCAGATTTTACAGTGTTCTATATGATTTTTATATGACAGGTTTGTTCCTCCAATATAAATACATACATATATGAGTGTATACACAACACATACACATGCAATAAACATATATGCATGTATACACAACAAATTTTGCATACACATATGTGTGTATACATAATACATATGCATGCATGCACACACATGCCTATGTATACACAACACATACTCATACATACATATCACACCCATATATGTATGCATATACAACATATACACCTGCGCACACACACACACACACACACACACACACACACAGATATTGTTTGCTTTGAAACAGCTATTCCTATGTAGCCTGGCTAGCATGGAACTTGCTCTGTAGACTAAGGTGTACTAATGATTAGGGCATGTCTCTTGCCTCTGCCTTATAAGAACTGGTTGATATGCATGTGGCACCACATCTGGCCACAATTATACTTTTGATTTGACTGCATTGAATTTTACTCTCGCCCTGAAGCGTGTACATTGGGTAATAGATACAGATCAGGTAATAGGGATCAATACTTATATATAGTAGGCTCTAAATCTATGATGGTGAGTGAATAAATAAAGATATGGTGTTGAATGAAGCCCTTGATAAAATAAAGTAAAATATTTAAGTCAACTATCAGTCACTGAAAATGTATTTATTGTATAGATAAGATAATATATCATGTTTTATATAATACCTACATGTTTTATATATTGTTTTACATGACCATGACTTTTTACTATTTGCTTATTCCATTGCAATGCTTACCATTTAAGATAAATACCACTTTAACTTGTATTTTTAAAGCATAAGGGTTTTATATTGAATTTATCTAGATAATACATCAACAAATAAGACCACGTTTTTCCACAGACCATAGGGTATTTGTCTTCACTAAAGTCATCTTTTATACTTAGGTTCTGAATTAGTTTTTATTCTGCTCAAATGCTCTTTGATTGTAGTCTGAACTGCCATTGAATCAGGACACAAAAAGGATGAAAGGTGACTTTCCCTTGTCGAAATCTATTTTCCCAAAATCTTTCTTAACAGTATGTTTGTAACAGTTACATTCTCTATTGAGAATGGTTTTTAGCAGCTTTACTCCATGAAGTATAAAGATCTTTATATCAAAAAAGAACAGCTTGGCTTTTTCAGGATATGGTAAAGGCTAATTCGAGAATTGTTAGTAGCAAAAGAACTGTAGATTCCCTTCAGACATATACTACAAATGTACATTTCTTCCAATGCTCAGCTGACACTCCATAGATCACTAAATGATTTCTATATTGCTGAACCTTTAAGCTGTTTTCAAACATTTGTCTTTAAGAAGCCTTTTTTCCCTTTAGAATGGATTTGTAGGGGCAATACTACTGGGTTCCATTGTCCAAGTGTTTTTCCCTTGATGATCTATTTTTATAGTTGTTCAAAGTGGTGGTCTGATGTACAATGCCAACTTGGTATCATCTACCTGTGACAGTAGAGCAGCAATTTCCCAACATGGGTTGATTACAAAATGAACGCATCTGAGACTAAGCCAGCTGGCATTTAAAGTACAAGGTATAGGCTTAAAATAATCTTGTTCGCCTAAAGTGCTAAGAGAGTCTAGCATCATCACTTGTAGTTGACCAATGAACCTTCTGTTTAATTGTAGCCCACCTTACTTTAGAAAGTATTTCAAGATGATTAGATGTGTTTATAATGACAGTCAAGAACAGATTTGAGATAGTTGGGCAGAGTACACAACAAATTTTCTTCCTAGTAAGGGATGGCAGAGGTAACAAAAGCTACTTAGAAAACTCTTTAACTCCAACTTCTATCTGAGCTTCGTGAATCTTAAAGCTGAGACATAGTCAGAATTAGTATCTTAGCAAAAATTTCTATGTCTGTTGTAGTTTGAATGAGAATGGCACCCGTCGGCTCACATATTTGAATACTTGGTCCTCAGTTGGTGGAACTGTTTGGGAAGAAGTAGGAGGTGTGGTCTTGTTGGAGGAAGATGTCTCTAAGGGTAGGCTTTGAGGTCTCAAAACCCACACCATTCTCAGTGTCTCTCTTTCTGCCTCTTGCTTGAAAATCAGATGCAATCTCTCAGCTACTTCTCCAATGCCATGCCTGCCTACTTCTACCACAATCCCCACCATGATGGCCATGGACTCCTTCTCTGAAAATGCAACCCCCAATAGACTCTTTATTCTATAAATTGCCATGGTCATAGTGCTTTGCCACAGCAATTGAAAAACAACTAACACAACATCCTTTTGAAAAACAGTTTTGTGAATATATTTAAAAAATTCACTTTGACTTTTGTGAATCTAACAAAATAAAACATTACATAGGATGGTATATACTGTATGTTTGTCACAGATTTACTTACAGTGTCCCAAGCTTAGAAACAACCAAATTGTCCATCAGACAAGGAAAATGCCAGATAGGCACTATTATAGTATTATACCTATGGGTAGGGATAGCAATTTGGCTATTCAAATATGATTAGCAAGCATTGAAAAATTAATCTAAGTGAGATATAAAATACTGTGTGCTGTGTGACTACAATTATGTTGGAAAGAAAAGTACTGTGTAGTATATAAAAGCAATGAAATTAAACAGGGCAGGATGATTACTGTCACAGTATTAATATGGGTGTGGCTGGAGAGTTTCTCTTCAGGTCCTGCCAAGCCCCGGCAGTCCCACAGCCCACTTATAAAATAAACACACAGACACTTATATTATTTAAACTGTTTAGCCTAATGGCTCAGGCTTCTTGCTATCTATCTAGTTCTTCTATCTTAAATTAACCCATTTCTATGAATCCATAACTCACCACGTGGCCCATGGCTTACCAGTACTTTACATCCTGCTCCTCATTGCGGCAGCAGCTGGCAGCATCTCCCTCTGCCTCAGCCTTCCACTTCCCAGCATTCTCCTCCCTCTTTGTCCTGCCTACCCTTCCTGCCTGGCTACTGGCCAATCAGGGTTTTATTTATCAGTCAGTCATCCATCCATATGGGTACTTTTTATGTTCATAAAAAATTTTCTATAAACTTATATCACTTCAAAATAAATTACCGCCGGGCGTTGGTGGCGCACGCCTTTAATCCCAGCACTCGGGAGGCAGAGCCAGGCGGATCTCTGTGAGTTCGAGGCCAGCCTGGGCTACCAAGTGAGCTCCAGGAAAGGCGCAAAGCTACACAGAGAAACCCTGTCTCGAAAAAACAAAAAACAAAACAAACAAAATAAATTACCTTAGATATTAACAATTAATCTCTAAGTATAAAATTGATTGTATTTTCTCATGTAAGGCTAAGAAATAGCAATAAACAATGGCTGCCAAGAGGTTCCCCCATCTAGCCGGTAAATATTCTCCAAAGGCATCAGCTACCTTCAAGCAGGACTGTGGCAAAGTCTGTGGAGTTGTGGGATCGGGGGAGGGTTGAGTTCAAAGGAATGAACAAGCACATGAGGACCAAAGATGGTGGACTTGTGGAAGCCCCTCGTGTTAGAGACAAGCCTAAAGCTGGCCAAACTGTAGCATGACCTAGGCAATCCCTGATTGCTCAAGAAAACAAGGAGATCCCACATCCACGGGACCAGTGTCGGAGGGGACAGACAGTATAAAGTCTGTACCATTTCTTACCAGAATTCCATCCCAACAGGATGTGAATCTGCTGTGGATATCTCTCTGTATGCTGTGAATGTGTTGCTCTGATTGGTTAATAAATAAAACACTGATTGGCCAGTAGCCAGGCAGGAAGTATAGTATAGGCAGGATAAGCAGAGAGGAGAATTCTGGGAACAGGAAGGCTGAGTTAGAGGTCGCCAGCCAGACACAGAGGAAGCAAGATGTGAAGGCAGAACTGAGAAAAGGGATCAAGCCACGTGGCTAAACATAGATAAGAATTATGGGTTAGTTTAAATGTAAGAGCTAGTCAGTGGTAGGCCTGAGCTCATGGCCAAGCAGTTTTAAGTAATATTAGCCTCTGTGTGTTTATTTGGATCCAAGTGGCTGCAGGACTGACAGGTGAGAGAGATTTGTCCTGACCATGGGCCAGGTAGGACATAGGAAAACTTCAGCTACATGAATCCAATGAGTAAAATCTGTCTCCACTCCTTCTTATAGATAAGAAATGGAAAGACAAGAGGAGAAACAAGTGTGAAGACTCAACTAGTTAGAATGTAAGCCATACAGGATTAGTAAGCAATTCATTGGTTTTTTTCTTCCTTTTCCCCATTGCTGTTGTTTGGAGACAGGGTCTCATTCAATAGCCCAGGATGGCCTAGAATGTGTGATCCCTCCTGCTTTGGACTCCTGAGAGCTGGAATTACAGGTATGTGCCACCAAGCCTGGTGAGAATGCTCATTTTTTATGTGAATTGGCTGTTTTCAAAAGTCCTGTTGGATGCTTTGTCTGTGTTTGTCTCATCCACTCAAACCTTTATTAAAGAGATGGCATGGTGTCCATTTTTACAGAGGAGAAACGTGAAATATCACATGTTTTAACTAGGGGTATACAGGTAGAACTAGGATTGGCACCCGGATCTCCACAGCCCAGGAACTTTCTTTTATTTCTCATGTGGAATAGCCCAGTAGCATAGGTCTAACAAATTGTTCTTGTATTTCTACCTCAAAGAATAGGGCAGAAGACAAGACATTCAGTAGTTCACTGTCCATGGAAAGCAGCTGAGCTGTTGTAACCCATTAACCTATAAGTGGCAACATAAAAGGTCAGATCTAGGCAACTACATTTAATATAATGGGATGAGTCTAGACCTGGAGTCAGATCTTACAGGCAAAGTACTATTGATAACATTAATGGTGTCTACAGAGAAAATCCTAAATGCTGCCTCCAGGCTTGTGAGAGTAAACACATCTGGAAGAAGACAGTAGATTCATGTTTCTGGAGCTTCGCTGTCTAAATTCAAGGTGCTTTGGCAAAAGGTTCAGTTTATATCAGTGGACCAAATAGGAGATTTGAATCCACCAAAAAGATTGTCAGTTCTTCATAAGAAAAAAAAATCTAGTAAAAGCTTGAAATAAGGCAACAGAGGCCTTACCACTGAGAAGCAATGGTTTTAAAATAGAGTCATTGCCATTAAAGAGCTGAGAAAGCATTCCCCTTCTTAGGACCATAACAGCTGACTTCTTAAAATGTGATAATCACACCTGAAACCATCTATTCCGGAGCCACTTTCAGACATATTTGAAATGCGTGACAGGAAGAGATCCAGAAGAAAAAAAAAATCCCATTAATAGCAAGTGTCTCTGTGTTTGAATCTCAAGGTTCTGTTTGGTACCCAAAATACAGTGTGCTATTATAACCGACTCCCTCAGTTTCTCAGCCACTCGGATCCCCATCTCTTGCTCGTCCTCCTGTGTATGGTAAATATCACCGCTGTGTCTGCACATGAGCTCACTCCCCATTTAACTGTTTCCTAGCTCTGCTCAGTCTACAACATTGGTTTCATTTTGGTTTTCTTGGAGCCTTGTTTCCTGAATCAGTTGTGGCATAACTGAAAATATCCCTGTACCATTCAACACTCCACCATTTCAGCCTTTGTGGTTCAACATGAAATCTCCCTTCCGGACCCTCCATGTAAATATTCTGGCAGAAGTTTTGGCCTTCTTATCTTCAAGAAGTTTGGGTTTCTTATCTTCTCTTCCCCTTGAAGCTCATTCCTCTTATCTTACCCCAATACCTACTTTTTAACCCATGGGTCAGCTGAGGCAGCTCCGATCTTCAGGATCCATATAATATGCTGTCAATCACTTATCATGTTCTCCTGCTGCTGCCCCTGTCCTCTCCATTTCTCCAGTGATGTTAGGACAAGATGGAGTACAGACTGCTCTGGCCATCACTTCTGTTTCATTATTCTGCATAAGCAACCACTGTCCATTCATGACTCAGCTGGTTGGCCTCTACCTAAAAATAGCACTCATTCAAGGCCTTTGTGTGTGGATTAGACTTCCTGCATATCCTGGTTCTCAGTCTGGAATTCAGCTTGTTTCACACTCAGAGATGTAGAGGAGATTGGTCAGTCTGGGTTAGAAGGCTCTGTGGAGGCAATTTTCCTGCCTTATTAAGGCACACTTCTAGGTCTGTAACAGATCTTATCATGGGTTTAGATCTTGTATCAGTCTGCCTGTGAGTTGTTTTGAAGGTAAAAATTCCAACTCTGTCATTTCTATGAGTAACTAACAACAACAATAAAAAAAAGATTAGATTTTTAAAAATAAGTGTTCGTGACTTTTGCTTCACTGTGACCACAATATCTATCAGAAACTATTTAAAGGAGGAAAATTTTAATTTGGCTCATGGACTCAGGGGTTTCAGCCCATCATGGCAGGGAAGGCAGGAAGCTCAGCCCCTGGTGGTAGGAGCTTGTGGCAGAAGGCAGATGCTCATATCAGAGTGAAGCAGGAAGGGGACAGCATGGCAGGAACCAGGGGCCAGGTAGCACATTCAAAGTCCTGTCCCAATGGAACTACTACCTGCTAAGCTCCACCTCCTCTAGGTTCCACAGCCTTCCAAAATAGAGCCATTAGCTAGGGAGCAAGTACTCAAAACATGAGCTTGTGAGGACATTTCAGATCCAAAGCATTAGGCTCCAGTTATGTATAATTAATCTGTAATACAATGTATCCATGTGAAGTTTGGAGTTTGGCAAATTCCAATAAGCACCACTCTGCCTAAATGAGGTATGGAATATTTTTATTATCCTATAATGTTCCCTTAAATTCTTTGCAATCCATAATTCCCTGCTCAGTCCCAGTACTTCAGGTGACCAATCTCCGACTTATTCTCTATTCATATGGGGCTCATTTTGCCTCTTTCAGAAATCCATATAATGGAAACATAAAGGCCATTCATTACTGTCTGGTGTCTGTTATTCAGTATAACAGTTTTGAGATTTGTTGCTGTTATTACAAGTATTAGTGATTTTTTTCCTTTTGTGTTGCTGAATTATAGTCTACATCAAGTATACTGCATAATTTAATTCACTTGTGGATAAACATTTCAATTATTTGTGGTTTCCAAAGCCCCTGAAACCTTTTGTATACAAGTCTTTGTATATTTTCATTTCACTTTGAGAAATAAATATGTAAGAGTGAATGTTTAAGTGTGTTTAGCTGTGAGACACAGACAAACTATTTTCCAAATGGGTAGACCATTCAAGGCTCCTAACAGCCATGCGAAAATTCACATGGTTAATCTACTCCTCTGATACCATTTTATTTTCAACTTTTGGCCATTCTAATTAGTGTGCAGGATCCTATTGAGTTTTATTTGCATTCCTTTGATGGCATATGGTGTGAAAACTATTTACTATGGATGCTTTCATAAATGTATGCTTCAATTTTTTAAAATCAGTTTTAATTGCTTGCTTTTTTAATCATTGAGTTGTCAGGCTACACGTCTATATTTATACAATTTGAATAAAAATCATTTGGGACATGTATGATGCTACACATATTCTTTCCGCCCAGTCTGTTCTATTTTCATTACTGAGAATGCTGATTCTATTATGAGAAAATATTTTATTTTGGTGATGCCTAACAATATTTTTCAGTTTCTTTTTAAGATTTATTTTTATTTCTATTTGTGTGTGTGAGTGCGTGTGAGCCCATGTGTACGCCTATGGAGTCCTCAATCTTCAGAGCACCTTCAGAGGAAGGCTTCGATCTTCAGGTGTTGGAGTTACAGGAGTTTGTGAACTGTGGGAACCGAACCGAGGTCCTCTGGAAGAGCAACAAGTTCTCTTAACAGCCAAGCCATTTCCCCAGCACCATTGTTTAGTTTCTTATGACTCATATTCTTTTTTTAATACTATCTGAGAAATGGTTGAATAGAACAAAGTTATAAAGATTTTATCTAAGAAGATTTTAAAACATGCAGGTCTGAACTTTACATAAACTCTAGAATCTGATTTCCAATTCCTTCTGCAAATAAAAAGATTATTGAGATTTTTACTGGGATTACACTTAACTGACAGACCAATTTAAAGGGTGATTGACTTTAGCTATCTTGTTTTCCAATTTAGGAACATGGGAAATCTTTAATTTCTCTCGTTAGTGTTTATAGTTTTATGTGAATGAGCACTGCTTCCACATATTCTGTTTTTTGAAGCTATTTGTATTTGGTATGGCTTTTTTGAAAAAATTATTTTGTGAATATTTGTGAATGGTAGGATATCTTGATGTTTATCTAGTTTGCAAGTTTCTAATGTCCCACATGCAAATAACATGCAACTCTGACTTCTTTTATGACCATCTAATAAGCATACCCTCTCTTACTTGCATCCATGGTCACTGTTGAACCATTCACAACAGTGAAAATGGAAACAGCTTATCTGTCCACCAACAGATGAATGGGTAAAGAAGACGTGGTTCATCTATTCAGTGAAACTTTAAGAAATATTTGCTTTTATATTTTGTTTGTGTGTTTGAATGTATGTGTATATATCATGTGTAGGCAGGAGCCATCAGTGGCCTAAAGAAGGCTTCAGTTTCCTTGGAATTGGGTGACAGGCAGTTGTGAGCAGCCATGTGGGTGCTGAGGATCAGACTCAGGTCATGCTCAACTGCGTTAAGCACTCCCAGTCAACAAGTCATCTCACCAGCTTCACACTCAATGAAATTTTATTCAGCAACCAAGACAAATTAAATTATGACAACAGTTGCAGGAAAATGAATGGAGCTAGAAATCATTAGATTACAGAAAAGAAGCCATCAATAAAGACAAATTCCTAATCTACATATGCGAACCTAGACATAAAATGATATGTGTCTGATTATTTGTGATTGTGTTTGTGTGTGAACTTGTGTATGTGTGTGCATGTGTATTTGTACGTGTGTGTGCATTTGTCTGTGTGTATGTACACGTGTGTGTACACGTGTGTGCATTTGTCTCTGTGTGTATGTACACGTGTGTGTACATGTGTCTGAGT
Organism: Peromyscus maniculatus bairdii; assembly: GCF_049852395.1. NCBI lineage: Eukaryota > Metazoa > Chordata > Mammalia > Rodentia > Cricetidae > Peromyscus > Peromyscus maniculatus. The sequence continues at coordinate 25,124,747 of NC_134869.1, read as the reverse complement.
GTCTGTGCTTCTCTGTCTGTCTATCTGTGTGTGATTGTGTGAGTATGCAGGTTCTGGCACTAGAAATAGGATCAATAGGGGAAAGATCTTAAGATGAGAACTGGGAAGATGAGGTGGTGGAATACATGTGATACAAATGGAGGAGAGACTATCTGGAGACAGGAAGAGGAACAGTAAGAGGGAGGGAGGCCACGATGAGGTGGTAAAGAGGACTGGATTACAGCAAATTATAGTGACAAACGTATGAAAATGTCAGAATGAAGCCCGTTAATTTTTATGCTAATTTAAAACCCCAATAAAAAATATGAAACCATATTACCTCTAGGGTAAATAAATTAAGCCCATTTCCACTTCTGACAATATACTCATAGAATAAGGTTAATTTTAAGTTTTGTATTGCTTTACATATTTAGCTGGCTGGTTATAGAAATTTATTTTTTTAACTTTTGACTGTACATTTCCTCCTATGAGCAAAACCTCCTTGAAATCACATACCCTTATTTGTGACTTAGAAAATTGTGTATAGATTATATTCAAACAATATTGTACTAATTTATTATATATAATATAAGATACAAGTTATTGATATTTTAAAAGGTCAAAATAGCAATAGCAACCTGAGGTAACTGGAGGCTCCTGGCTCTTTTCCTCCCATAGACACACCAGTCAAAACCCTGTACACCAATCTGAGCTTTCCAGAAAAAGCCAGGATCCACTTTAAGATTCCCATACACCTGAAGAATGAGAAACGTCCAAAGACAAACCAATGAGTCAGGGATGCTGAGTCAATGCACACAACCACTTCAGACTCAAAGGAAATTCTGCCTTTCAGCTCCTTCACAGCACTCAAGGGCCTCTGTGTCAGTCACACAGAGTGTCCAGCTTTAAAGTCCCTGCTAGAAGGCTTGGCTGTTAACTCACTGCACCAAAGAATCGGGGGCTGGGCAGCAGAGTGTTTTCCACAAGCACAACTTAACAAAGGAGATTTTGAATTGAGAAATCATTCTAGCCGCCATAGTTCCCACAGTTTACCCAACATCCCCTGGGATGGGTCTGGCCACACACATCTCCAGAAGATCCCCATGTCTCTAGATTCTAGGGAGTCAGTAGCTGAGCACCTACCCAACAATAAGACTGAATTGCTCCCGTCTAACTAGGATGAATAGTACCATCCATGCTTTCATCCTTGGCTTGAGCCAGCGGCATTTCCAGCCTCATAATCATTTTCATGGGGAGAGGCTGGAGTCCTCTGCCAATTCAGATAGGAGGATGGCACACTCTGCATCTCATGCCTTGGCTTGCTCCTGAGATAAATATATGCAATCTCTCAGAGGGAAGCCAGAGGACCTGTCTGTGCCTAAGAAGGAAGCTGGTGCTCCCTGTGTCCTCTTCCATGGCTTACTATAGTGATAACTTCTAGCTAGAAATCTTTCCCTGCAAGGAGGATGCAAAACTTCTGCTCCTGTTTGCTTTATCAGAAGAGCATCTGTCTTGTTGCTGTGTCAGCTTGCTCCATTGATAATTCCAGCCCTATCATCTCTCTTTGGAAAGATGTTGGAAGTGTCTGCCAGCAAGAAGACAAGGCAGCACTCCTTGAGACTTCCTCTGATACAGAAATATAGGATATAGATATGATAGGATGAAAGTGTAGATTATTGAACCTACTTTTAAAGAGCAACAACTTGTTTAAAAATGTTTTACATTGCTATAGATTTTAGTTTATTGATAGAAATTTAAAGTTAATTTTGTTATACAGTATGTATATTTCTACTCTTGTTTCAAGTATTTTGTGCAACTCATTTGAAATTATGGTGTATATTTGAGAAAGACAGATTAATAATTAGTCATCTATGATAATCAAACTTAGTCATGTTAGTTAAGTTTTCTACGTATACATAGATATATCTCAATGAGGTAGGTAATCTTCAAACACTTCAAAGACCTACAGAATATGATATTTAAAATGTTTTAAAAACTTAGACTTTCTTGGACAATGAGACATGTCTGCTCCTGGCAGCACCAAATTACTTCAAGGAAGATGATGGCATCGAAGATACTCCATGTGGAGTTTATCTTCTTCTTGACAAAAATAGCCATTTGGGCAAGAAACTGTTCTTGCCTGGATTGCTTGACAAAAATGTTGTATCAACTGGACATGCAGGACCCATAGGAAGGTAACCACTGAACTTTATAAGGCAAAATGGTCCTTCAGGTTCCTGCTTCACAGAGGAAGCTGCCAGACATTCTATAGGACACAGGAAAAAGTGACTGAGAGACTATGCCTATGGGCTGAAGATAGATGCCTCAACATTGCAGAGGAACTTTGGGTGACTGTCCAGGCAGGCAGCTGTCTCTGTCGTTTCCAGAGTTTTGGAAGTTGCTTACAATGCATTTCCTCTTTAACTTAGGTAATATTATATCCTTCTGAGGTCTCTGATGTAGTTGAAGACTAAGTAGTTATAGTTATAATTTTCCTTGGTTATGATAAAAGACAAATTAGATATAAAACTTTTGACTCACAAATATAGGACAGATAGAATATTTTCTTTAATTTTGCAAATACAAACAGACTAAATATTATAACTGTAATTCTTGCTTGATTACTGTTTTGTTATATGTAATTTTACTATGTTAAAGTTAAACCCTTCGTTTTTGATTAGACAGAAAAGGGGAAGTGCTGTGGGATATTCTGAATGCTGTGAATATGTTGCTCTGATTGGTTGATAAATAAAATGCCGATTGGCCAGTAGCCAGGCAGGAAGTATAGGCGGGATAAACAGACAAGGAGAATTCTGGGAAGTGGAAGGCTAAGTCAGTAGACGCCAGCCCACCATCCAGGGAGCAGCATGTAATGGCACACAAGTAAAGCCACAGAAAACATGGCAACATATAGATCAACATAAATTGGTTGAGTTTAAATGTAAGAGCCAGTCAGTGGTAGGCCTGAGCTAATGGCCAAGCAGTTTTAATTAATATAAACTTCTGAGTGATTATTCTGTAAGTGGCTGTGGGGTCTGTGGGGCTGGGCAGGACCGGAGAAAACTTCAGCTACATTCCTCCATCTCTCACTTCTGATCCAGATATCTACAGCCTCTGGTAAGAGGGAAGCAAAAGGGACCACTTCATGGCTGCCCCTTTCTTCTTGGTTTGCTACGGTGATGACTACAGACCAGAAGGCTACCCTTTCAAGAAAGGTGTGCCATTTCTTTTCACAAGCAGGAGAGTGGATCCTTCCTGCACCCCATTTCTGACTTGATCCTGAGACAATCACAGCTCTGCAGTCTTTCTGTAGAAAGAGGTGAGAGGATTTTGCCAGCAAGAATTGAAGGATTGACACTCTCACACCCTCTTGTCCACTTAGCTCTACAGGTAAGATATGGCAATCCTTAGCTGGAAAGAGACTGGGGGGAATCTTTCTACCTCTGAAAAGTGGACACTCCTACACCTTCCTTTCTAGCTTATGTCAGTGGCAGCTGTAGGCCAGAAGTCACCGTGAGCCAAGAGGGTGAGAATTCTGCTTATGTCACCAGGAGAGTGAATGGTCCCTATGCCTGCATTCCTTCTCACCACATTAATAAACCGACACATGCATACCCTCCCTGGAGGCAGTGTCTACACACGCTCAGTGCCCTGACTTTTATAACTTTCCCCAGAGGGTCTTACCAACTCTGGGGGTTTTCAGAGCTCTGCCTTCCTCAGTCTCCAAAACCATAACGTTAAATTTAGTTGATGTTATGCAGTTTGACAGTTAATCCAATTACTGACTGGACTTGTGCTATAACATTCTCAAAAGCAATAAGTGCATGGCAGGCCCTGCTGCAGAATTCCTACCTACTCCCTGGTAGTAGCCATCCTTTCTTATGGCCCTTTCATCAGGCTGCCTGGTAAGCATAGCAAGTGATTATAACAGGTCCAGTACATAAGTTAATAAACCCTCACTTCCTTTCAAATTGTTTCCATTAAAATTAAGTGTAAGCAGATATTGTAATTTTATTCTCCTGTAATTCAATGGGTTATATTGCCATTCTCTGTGTCTGTGTTTTCTTCTCCTTGGGAGAATAATGATTTAGGACTTGTTACTACAAGGGACACGGTATTATAGTTTATTCTACCACAACCAGCACATTTCACACAGAGACTAAATTAAGAGTATAAAAGTAAAATAAGAGCCGGGCGGTGGTGGCCCACGCCTTTATTTCCAGCACTCAGGAGGCAGAGCCAGGAGGATCTTTGTGAGTTCGAGGCTAGCCTGGTCTACAGAGCGAGATCCAGGATAGGCACCAAAAACTACACAGAGAAACCCTGTCTCAACACGCCCCCAAAGTAAAATAAAACAGTACCCTTCATTCTACAGCTTTCTGACATAGTCTGCTGAATTATAATATGTTCAATTGGTCACATGCAAAAAATTGAATGGTGTTTTTAGTCCGAAAGTTTGGAAATAATAACATGAAACGTGATTCTGAGGTCACATAAAAGTTCAATATATTCTCACCCTGTGAAATATTTTGCTGAGCAGTCCTGGAAGACAAGTTATTTGTTTAAATGTGTCCATTCTTTTTCTTAAAATGTTTGTTTTGTTTAGTATATAAATATATCTCCAACATCTTATCCCAACTCTACTACTGTTGTATATAATTTACTGGCAAAAAATCCAAATCAATTATATGACAGAGTTCTTCATTTCAATGTCCTTGGCTTATTCCTAGGAAACTGGGTATTTGTAAGTGACGTAAGCCTACGAGCACACAAGGCAAGGTGTGGAGTGTTGTCTAGACACTTGCCCTTCACTCCAGTAGAACTAAATCCAGAGGATCCTAACCATCAGTAGGGGAGAGAATAGGATGCAGACAGTCAGGTGGAAGGGAAGCATTTCATCTTCAACGTCTTTCTGTTTGAGGAGTTGCTGCTTACACCTTGGAGTTTCATTTTTACTGTAACAGGGATCAAGAGCCACTAAGAACAAGAGCACAGGGCATAAGGCTCCCGGGTGATAAGGGAAAGGGGTGCTGAGATGGATCAAAGCTCATTAGGGAGGTAGAAGTAGATGATAGATGAGAAACAGGGCTGACCCACCCCACTGTGTACAAATTTCTGCCGTCAGTGCTTTAGAGAGACTTTTTTTTTTTTTTTGGAACAAGTTTCACTGTGTGTCCCAGACTTGCCTGGGACTTGTAGACTATGCTGACCTTAAACTCAGACTACCTTTGCCTCTGAGTATTTGGCTTAGACACATATACAACCACACCCAGCTAGATAATCTTTTGATTACTTTGTGATTGATACTTTGGAAGGGACTTTTCAGCCATGACTCCTGGACCAAACCCAGACTGATTTGTGCTTTTATCCATTCCTCCATAGTGTAGCTAGAGTTTTCCTGCCTTGCCCCCAGTCAGGACAAATCTCTGTCACCCGCCAGTCCCACAGCCGCTCAGACCCAACCAAGTAAACACAGAGACTTATATTGCTTACAAACTGTATGGCCGTGGCAGGCTTCTTGTTAACTGTTCTTATATCTTAAAGTAACGCATTTCTACAAATCTATACCTTGCCACGTGGCTCGTGGCTTACCAGCATCTTCACATGCTGCTTGTCCTGGCAGTGGCTGGCAGCGTCTCCTTCTGCCTTCCTGTTCTTTTATTTCTCCTCTGTTAGTCCCGCCTATACTTCCTGCCTAGCCACGACCAATCAGGTTTTATTTATTGACCAATCAGAGCAACTTGACATACAGACCATCCCCCAGTACAGCCAAGTGCAGACCATCTCAGACACCTGCACTCAGGCCCATGGTCCTAATCATCCTCTATGCAAACCTGCTGGGTAACGCCACAAGGAACCCAAGAAGGGCTCCCACAGGACATACATTAACATCCCACAGCACTTCCCCTTTTCTTTTTTTTAAAAAGGAAGGTTTTAACTTTTACACATCTCCAAAGCCAGCTTGGTATATTTGGGAATTTGGGCGTAGCTTCTCTTACTACTTCCTGCTGGAGGGGGGCGCTGTATCTTATGGGGACACAAAGAATATTTAAGGATCATGGAGTAGTCCGTGAGGCTGTATCGTCTGAGCCAGTTGCCTTGAAACAATTCTGGATGTTGAATCATCTGGGCCATGGTGTCATCAGAGACCTTTCAGGTGGTCTTGGCTGGTCAAACCTGATATATCTTAATCTGGAACAAATCCATAGCCTCTGGCTTTCTGTAGAAACAAAAGCAGAGTCTCCTTTCCAAAGCAAAACATCCTTAGACATAAATTTCAAAATTGAAATACCTTTAAAATATACACATTGATTTAACTGAGCAGTCTTTACAATCAAATGTCTTTCTGCAGTTAAAAATCCCAAAGACAATATAATCCAGACTCTCTGTGTGATATCCATCTTTACATGGCTTATTTTTTATATTACTTTTACTTTCTCTTTAAAGACTTTATTATTTTAAAACTTTCTATTTCTTTATATAACTGTCTATGTTCCTTTTCCTCTCTCTTCCAAGCCTATGTACATTTTTACACACATTGTAAAGCATTTAAAGTCTTGTTCCATCTGAATCTGTCTTATTGTGAATCTATTGCTTTAAACTGCAGCATTTGTAAGACTGAAACAGCACTATGGCTGCTGGCTCCGCCCACCTCAGCTTCCCAACATGGCGGTGGTACGTTTACCCCCAGCTCTGGGAGCTATCATGAGTCTATGCTTTTATCCAAGCAGCGTGTAGCCCAGAAACCTTTTTTGTTTTGTAACTAGCAAAGGCTAAATCCACCATGCAGCTTAATGTGCCACTTGCAGAGGCCTCATTTCCGCCTCACTGCAGGTTAAGCGCACACGCCAGGAACCCGCCAGTAACTCAAACCGGCAGCTGCCGCTCATTTGAGAGAGACAATTAGGAACTGTTTTTAGCTCCGTTTTAGAATCTTTTTTCTCAAGTTTTAGGTGGAAACTCTTGCCAACACGTTGGGCGCCATTTGTAGCTAGAGTTTTCCTGCCTTGCCCCCAGTCAGGACAAATCTCTGTCACCCGCCAGTCCCACAGCCGCTCAGACCCAACCAAGTAAACACAGAGACTTATATTGCTTACAAACTGTATGGCCGTGGCAGGCTTCTTGATAACTGTTCTTATATCTTAAAGTAACGTATTTCTACAAATCTATACCTTGCCACGTGGCTCGTGGCTTACCAGCATCTTCACATGCTGCTTGTCCTGGCAGTGGCTGGCAGCGTCTCCTTCTGCCTTCCTGTTCTTTTATTTCTCCTCTGTTAGTCCCGCCTATACTTCCTGCCTAGCCACGACCAATCAGGTTTTATTTATTGACCAATCAGAGCAACTTGACATACAGACCATCCCCCAGTACAGCCAAGTGCAGACCATCTCAGACACCTGCACTCAGGCCCATGGTCCTAATCATCCTCTATGCAAACCTGCTGGGTAACGCCACAAGGAACCCAAGAAGGGCTCCCACAGGACATACATTAACATCCCACAGCACCATAGTTACATGTATTTTTGAAGAGAGATGATTCAGTGGATGAGAACATTTGCTGTGCAAGCCTGGAGACCTGAGTTCAAATCCTGTACCCATATAAAGGTGGAAGGGGAGAACCAACTCCACCCAGTCATCCTCTGTCCTCCATACACACACACCATGGCACATATGCCCACACGCACATATCACAGACCATACTCACACACACAGACATACACACAGATATATAAATAAATAAACATTTAAAAAAACAGAACAGCTTATGGGAAAATGATATGAAACTGAAAATTAAGTGTACATGTAACTCTTTTAACCGAATTCATTGACACTACATTTTTATTTTCATTTATTTTATTATTTATTTATTTTGTTTTCTTGAGGTACTCGTGTTATTTTGAGAACTCATGCTATAGACCAGACTGCCCTCAACCTCTAGGAACCTCCTGCCCCTGCCCCCCTAATGCTGGAATTAAAGGCATGTGCCACCATGCCAGCAGATACTACATTCTTTATACGTTGCTTGTGGCTAGTTCCATAGTACCAGTATAGAGGCAAGCTGCTGTAACTAAGACCTATGAAGTCCAGAATGCATCTGTATGGTAGCCTGTTTGCATAAAATTAGCCGCCCTTGTTTTAGATGATCTTTGACCTTTATTTCTTGTTTGAACATAGGTTATTTTCTTTGAGGACCTTTAAGAAAAGAATGGATATTTAGAGAGAGTTTTTGGCTAGATCGTTTCAACTAGTACTACAAAGCCCTATTAAGCAGGAGCTCATGTCCCCTTTCATAGATGAAGGATCCAGAAATTCAAAGAGTTTAGGAGTTGGTGTAGATAGTAAGGTTTGGAACCAAGACTCAATTACTCAAATGCATATTTTATTGTATTATATCTTTTTTGTTTGTTTGTTTTTGAGACTGCGTTCCTTTGTATAGCCCTGACTGTCCTGGAATTTGTTCTGTAGACCAGGCCTCAAATTCAGAGATTCTCATACCTCTGTCTCCCAAGTGCTGGGATTAAAGGCATGTGCCATTACCTCCCAGCTTGTATTACTTCTATACTCATGAAAGTAGATTTGTCTTGCCCCTATAAATGCAAAAATGAAAAGAATTTGTGGGGTATAAGAAGGGAGCTGGATGTTTAATGGAGATTTGGTCACCACTGGGACCAGGTATATTACTAAGCCATCTCAGAAGGAAAGCTTGGGGCTTGTGGAAAGAAGGCAACCTCAGGATTCTTCATCATTCCCAGGGTATTTCCTTCTAAGAGAAATGCCTCGTGTCACAGAGATTGAATGAAGAAGTACCCTTCCATACTCTATGAATAAATCTATTAAATGAAGAAATGTGAATCCTAAACTTCAAATCCTTGCTTTTTCTTTAATAGTCTATGATTAAAGAAGCTCAGTTTATGTCACTTTCAATTTCTTTTAATGCCTACAGCTAAGACACCAGCAGGTGAACAGTGAGCAGCCACTGAAACACATTATATTGCTCATTATTGATCTCCAAAGCATAGTTTCTTTAGAAACTGGCACTTGAAAATTTACTTAAGCTATATAGTGCCTTAAACAAACAGAGTTAAAATAGAAGAGAGAAGGATCACGTGTTCATGTGGTGGTTGAACCAAACTGGAAGACAGTGTGAACATTACCTTTTTATTACAATTTTTTGGTATAATATATTTTGATCATGTTTCCCACTTCCCCAAACTCCTCCCAGATCATTTCTACCTCATTACCCAGCAAATATTTTGTTCTTTCTAAAGCCCACAAAACAAAAAATCAAAACAAATAAAAAAGCCCAATAAGACAAAAATTAAAATGTCAAAACAAACCCTAATGAAACAAAAAAAAAAATCTACTGCAAAACTCATGGAATTCTTTTTGTGTTGGTCAACTGCTTCAGGGTGTTGTGCCTGCTCTGGAGTATGGTTAGTATACCCAGTGACACTCCTTTGTACAAAACTGATTTTTTTTTTTGACAATGAGTAGTATCCTTTCCAAAAACCTTCTTGGTTAGGGGTGGGACCCTGGATCCACTTCCTCTGTCAGCACTGGGACTCTGTCTGGCTTGAACCTGGGCAGGTTTTGTGCATGCTACCACAGTGTCTGTGAGTTCATGTGTGCATCAATACTGTTGTGTCTTCAGGACATTGTTACCACCTTGGAGTATCCCATCACCTCAGGCTCCTACCATCTTTCTGTCTCCTCTTCTGCATAGATCTCTGAGACTTGAGGGGAGGAGTTTGGGGAAACCTCTTTTAGAACTGCAAACATTAAGTTTCACTGGCTGATTGGTTGATATCATCATATTCAAGTAAGCATCCACTGAGATGAAATATTTCAGACACTAAAAATAAATGTTGGCTATGCTGTGACCTATTCAGTTTTAATTAAAACAATAACATTAATTATTAATTAATTAATTAATTAATTTGTGAGGGCAACTCGTCAGTGGTTGTGTCACTGAAGAAAATAGCATTTTTCTGCCTCTATCAACCATTAATTGTCAATATTCCCTCAGGGAGGGTTGGGACATCATAGCCCTTCCCCCATCCACAATGGGATTCCATCAGTATCTATTTTGCCTCTGATCCCAAAATATCATTCTTAAAAAAAGGGGAAAAAAAAGCTAAGGCTGATACATATAGTCACATCGGCACGTAGGCTGTAGCACATGAGAAAGGCAGATCAAAAGCAATGGAGTCAGAAGCAGAAAGTGATGTAGGTGGACTTTCCTGTCCCATCATCCTGCTCCCCAGCAACCACAAGAGGCTTAATATTAATCATAAATGCTCAGCCAAGAGCTCAGACTTGTTACTTGCTAACTCTTACATTTTAAATTAACCCATTTCTATTAATCTATGTGCTGCCCTGAGATTCATTTACCTTACGTACATATTTCCCATCCTGCTCACTCTGCATCTTTCAAGACTCTGCCCTTCTTTTTCCCAGCATTCTCTCTGCCCTGAAAATCCTGTCTAGTTATTGGCCAATCAGCTTTCTATTAACAATGAGATCAACACATATTTACAGTGCACAAAGATTTTTCCACAGCAAAGTGAAAAAAAATCCATGCATGCAGAAACAAGATGGGCAGAGGTAGACAGTCTACATAGTCTGAAGTTCTAAGGACAGACGATTATTCTCCTTGTAGGATCCTAAGAGAAAAAAGTGCTTTGTAGATGATCTTTCCTCCCATGTAGTAACACCCAAAGGAACAGAACAGACCAACAAACAAAACAAAAAGCGGCCAAAGTTAGTGGAACATTTAAAGCATTGTGCTTTTTCAACAATAGGAAATAACCCATGTCACTAGAATGGTAACTCTAAATCCTTGTCAATAGACAGTCAAAATTAGTAGGAAAAAATTAAGAAACAATATAAGTAAAGAGAGCAGAATTCAAAACAATCTTGAGTTATAAGAATGCTCTCAAACTGCACCACAGAGTTTAGACAGAAAAAAAAAGAGGAACATAGAGAAGGGTGAAAGAAAAAGATAGGTCAACAGCTGTGTTTACAATGACAGAGGGAACCATTCTGGACACCAGAGAATCACCACATTAAAGCTTCCACACTCGGAATGGTGTGGACAATGAATGCTGCTGACAAGAACACACCAAAGGATGTTTTCTACTCTTAGGAAGCTTGACAAATACACCTGAGAAATTTCTCAATAGCAGCAGTCATTTTTCTCATAGTACTATCAGGCTGGGGAGAAATCTCACCATAATTTTATTGGTTGAGGATAAGAATGTGGTGATATTTTATCTGTGTACACCAATAAAGCTTACCTGAAGATCAGAGGAAAAAGCCAACCACTACAGTAAACATGAAGTCAGGCAATGGTAGACACTTTTAATCCTATCACTCAGGAGGCAGGGATTCATCTGGATCTCTGTGAGTTCAAAGCCACACTGGAAACAGAGCCAGGCATGGTGGTACACACCTTTAATCCCAGCACTAACTAACCATAAAGTTCTGAAGGTTTGTACAGATAGACAGGAAGTGACAGGGCTGGGCAGGAAGAGGAAGTGATATAGCTGGGCAGAGAGAGGAAATAAGATGGCAGAACAGAAAGGCATATGGGAGTGGGTATACAGGAAGTAGGTCTCTTTGGTGGTGGTGGTGGGGAGGGATCTCCAAGTGGTAGGAATGTGGCTGGTTTCCTTCTGCTTTTCTGATCTCTCATCTTTTTACCCCAATATTTTCACTGGATCTGGGGTTTTATTAATAAGACCTTTTAGCAATTTGTCCTACATAACAAGATTGATGGGGAGGCTGGAGAGATGGCTTATCAGCACTGGTTGCTCTTCCAGAGGACCCCGGTTCAATTCCCAGCATCCACTTGGCAGCTCACACCTGTCTGTAGCTCCAGCTCCAGGGCTTCTGATTCCCTCAGCAGGGTTCCATGCAGGCAAAACACTAATGAGCATCATCATCATCATAATCAAATTAAAAAAAGATTGATGAGTGCCTTTTTAATTACTTTAAAGGTGTTCTCTTGCATGTTAAAACTTTACATTATGTTTTACTGTGATAAAATGGAAGTTGAGAAGTGACCTTCGAACTTACTCATATCTTATGATTATAAATTTTCAGTGAAATTAAATATCCCTTAATGGTAAAAAAAAATTACAGTTACTTTAAAAGTGACAAAGTAAAATATGAATTCTGGAGTGTGTATTCAATGTATTAACTTCTGATGGCCCAATCCTTCTGCTGAGCCTTTAAAAAATGTTAAGGTTCTCTCTGAATTCGAGGCCAGCCTGGGCTACAGAGTGAGTTCCAGGACAAGCTCCAAAGCTACACAGAGAAACCCTGTCTCGAAAAAAAATTTAAGGTTTAAATTTTGTTTGTGCATTTTACAAAACAAATTGCTTTTGTAATTTTATAGGGACTGTGTGAAATGAATCAAAAGCAGGGAAATTAGAAAATAAAGGTATCTCTTTTATATAAAAGGAATAGAATGTTAAGAGTTTTACAGTACATACAAATTGGAGTGTAATTAGAGTCTCGACAAAAATTCAGGGAGACTGGTATCATTGGTGGTTTAATGAACTACACATATATACTTTATTAATTTTTAAACATTACATTGTAACAACACTTGTTTTCAGGTATAGCTGTACAGAAAAAAATTTCATCTCCCTTTTAAATTAAAATATTGCATCATTTCCCACTTTCTCTTTCCTCTCTCCCCATCCTCAGTGTATCCCACCTTCATGTTCCCTCAAAATTCAGGACCTCTTTTTCTTTAATTTTCATTGTTACACTTATGCCTAATATTTAAGTACACCTGTTCAATTCATTTAGTGTTATTTATATGTATATGATTTCATTGTACAGAAGAATTTTTATTGATCATATGAATACTTTAGTTGTCAAAGGTTTGAAGTTATAAGTATGTAATGATAACAAGTAGCAGATATCTCTACAAGACTTGTCCAAAGTGTGGGGTCTCATTGCCAGGCAGGCCATAACATGATGCATTTTAAAGAGAAGACTCATACTTTTTTAAAAACAATGTCTATCATTGGACAAGATTTGTATTAAGGGTGTGCATGTTTGGTTCATGTAAGTATGTCTGAAAGATTGTCTGGGTCTGGAATAGTAAATGAACAGTCTATGTGTCTTGGGTTTGTTAAATTCTAGGGTTACTGGAAGGATTGTGGAAAAAATAAAATAGAGTCACTCAATTTCTTGGCTAGTTTTGATGCAAAACTTTTAAACAGAACCGACAGGTTACATACAGAATAAAGTTTATTGTAAAGAAATTGGCTAGTAAGATTACGGAGGTTGAGTCTCATAATCTGCCATTTGTAATCTAGAAGTCCAGGACGGTGGCTCCAATCGGACTCCAATGGCCTGAAAACCAGGAGTACTGGTGATATATATCCCGGAGGAAAGGCTTTTCACTGTGGAAATACAGGCGAGTGTGCTATGGACTATGTCTTAGGATATTTCTATTGCTGTGATGAAACAATGACCAAAAGCTAACTTAGCAAGATAGAGTTTATTCAGCTTCCACTTCCACCAATGGAGGAAGTCAGTAAAGGGAGGGCATGAACCTGAAGGCAGGAGCTGATGCGAAGGCCATGGAGGCATGCTGCTTACTGGCTTGCTTCACCCTTGCTTACTCTCTTGCTCCTCATTACTTTCACAGCCTACTTTTTTTTTTTTTTTTTTTGGTAGAATCCAAGACCACCAGCCCAAGGGTGGCCTCACTCAAAGATAGCTGACTCCTTGCATATAAGTCATTAGTTAAGAAAATGCTTACAGCCTTGGCTACATCGTATGGGGGCATTTTCTCAACTGAGGCTCCCTTCTCTCTGATGATTCTAGCTTGTATCGAGTTGACAAAAAACTGGCCAGCACGGACTATGACTTCATTTCCTTCTGGTACTTAAAAAAGCACTTGCGTGCGTGCGTGTGTGTGTGTGTGTGTGTGTGTGTGTGTGTGTGTGTTGTGTAAAGACATGTGCATTCATAAAGAGGCCAGAGGGGAATGGTGGGTGTTTTCCTCTCTTCCTTTCTGCTTTCTTTTTCAAGGCAAGGACTCTCACTGAATCTGAAGTTCACACCTCTTTTAGGCTAGCTGGCCAGTGAGCTCTAGGGATCCATCCACCGGAACCATGCCCAGCTTTTATGCCAGTGCTGTGGATTTGAACTAAGATCCACTTGTTTCCACAAAAGGCAGTCTTACCCTCTGAGCCATGTCCCCAACCCCGATTTTCGGTACTTTTATTTGCCATGGATTAAGTTACTGTATTTTGTTTTCAATTATCTTCTTTTTGATTTTTTTTTACTAAATGATTCTAAGCTTTATACTGTAAGTATAATACCATCAAGTTAATCAGCACAGTAAGTATTTCATTCATAAACTATTCGTGGACCCACTGATTCTGGAATGCTGCGTCCCTTCTCAAATCAGATCTGCTAATGACTAAGTCAGCTCCTGAACTGTCACCTCAGGTATTTCCTTGTCACCCCTGACAGTTTTTTGATCCATTGCTTTGGTCCTTTTTTTATTTTTTATTTTTTATTTTTTTTTTTTACTTGGTTTAGTTTCTGGCTTTATATCTGGGGAGAGCACACTCCAATCAGTCAACATAAAATTGACTCTGGGTTTGTGATGTTTTGTCTAATAATCATCCAAATTATGTGTGTCAAGTTAATTGCAACAATTTACATTGGTTTTAGGATTGCCCTATTCATCATGCTTTAATTCAGTTAATATGAGCGAGCCATTATTACAGATGCTGTTTCTAATGCGTTGGTTGCCATTTCTAGGTCAACAGCAGAAATCCTCTGTTCTGTCTCATGCCCTTGCATTGCAATTAAGCTTGTAAATTTCCTCATCCATTTTCAGTAATGCAGCTTCAACGATGCATGCAACACTAAAATTACAGAATTCTGATGCGGGCCTTTTCATTTCCTTTCAGGAATAGAAACAAAACTGCCATAGAACAAGTCCAAGACACTTTGTAATTTGCATGGGTTTTAAATATTTTTCTTTTTTTTTCCTATCTGCAAGTAGCTGTGGAACTGTGGCTTTTATTTCTTTGTAACATTCACAGAGACTCCTTCCTTTTATTTTCCTTTCCCTCAGCGGTGTGTAAAGGAGTACATTTTGAGTTTGTAACGGAGTCAAAGATTCCTAGAAATAGCCTGATTCGTATTCACAGAAAGAAGTCAGTGTACTAAATTGATAACAATTATTGACCAATTATCATTTTCTTCAAGTACGCTACTTTTAGCTCATGTTGAGGAGCAGGCTAATCAGACATCAGGGTTGATTGCATCATTGTGTGGTTCATTTGTTGTCACTGATGTTTGCTCCTCCCACGCCAGACATCTGCAAATATAGATGAATAAGCAGTTATTTCGTGCACCGGGACTCTTCTTAAACACACTTTTCATCTGCCACTTTTGTTTTTAATGGAATATTTACCAAGGGTCAAAGGTCGTTGATCGTATCAGTACGTCTGGTTTATAACCTCTAATCCCTCAAATGATAAGGAACCAATACCTTCAGAAGGAGTGATGGGGAGAAACGAAAAAAATCAGTGGTGTCATGAATTATGATAGGAACTTTCTTATTTCCAGCACTTATTTAAGTGGATGATCTGTGGACAAGGATTATTTTGTTTGCTAGTATGTTTTAGGTTAGCATGTTTTAGGACAGGACCTACTACAAAGAGAATAGGAATGAGTGGCTGCTTAAAGAACTCTGGCATCTCATTTAATCCCAAGAGAAAAAAATAAAACATTTTTTTTCTCATAGGTTATAATAACAATCAGCAGATAAAATTCAAATTTACAAATATATGGCTCCTGGTTTATACTCTAAAAGCTTTTCTCACTGAGAATAGTGGTTTCTACATAGTATTCAGGAAAGAGGAAAAAATATTATATGCATGGAGGAAAAAAATAAAAAAGAAAGCAAAAAAGCTCCCCCTGGGGGGAAAAAAACAAAAACAAGAATGAAATACATTCCCTTACATAAGCTTAGGTATTTTTTATTCATTAGTTTTTATCAAGATTTTGTCTTTTACCACATCTTGGCAAGGACTTGCAATTTATTTTTAAATATTCTCTCACACAAGCAGCTCCATTGTCTTCTTGTGGTTTTAAGGAGGACGGCCAGTGGGTGTGGTTAGCAGTGGTTAGATTGTCAGACTCACTCATGTTGTTTACTTCAGTTTTCATTGTGCTCAGACAATGATCTGTTTTACACATTGCACTTTGACAAGCCCTGCATAAAACACTCTTTCTGAATCTGATTAAAAATGCAGATGCCTGAAAACATTCATCAATTTATGCCTGAGATACCTAGTACAACTGGCTTCACCATCTTAAATAGCTCAGATATCAAATGTTATTCCCCTAGTATGTCGTGTGATAACGGATTCTGTTGCATGTTCCCCTAAAAGGCACCACAGTTAATGTTTCCGGCTTAGTGTTGTTTTTTCATAATACATTCACTTATAAAGAAAGTCCAGTTGTGTGTTATCAACAGCAGAGGACTTGGCAAAGTTATGTCTGAGCCAACAGTTCAAAACTGGGGGAAGTAGTGAAAGCTGTGATTTCTGAGTGTCAGTTAACCCGTATGTGACATGTTTAATGGGTCCATGCATTGGCTTCTGCTCTCCAGGACTTCTGTGAGCATCGGATGGGATGCTGTTTATGAACCCACCTCATGTCGAGAAAAATACGAAACACCTCTGGTAGGACTAAGAGGTTTCATTGCTCCTTTTTCTTTTAATCTCAGCCTCTGTCTCTCTCTGTGTTATGAGCTGTGTGTTGTGGTGTGTGTGTGTGTGTGTGTGTGTGTGTGTGTGTGTGTGTGTGTGTGTGTGTGTGTGTATTCTGTGTACTTGCACATGTTGTTCTTGTTAATAGAAAACCCAGAGCCAGATATTGGGGTGAATGCCGAAAGATCAGAGAAGCAGAGCAGCCAGCCACTAGCTTACGTCTACACAATCCTCAGCCTCAAGAGAGTGAGTTCCTGTTTCCTCACACCTCATATACCTTCCTGTGTCCTGCCATATTACTTCCTGTCACCACTGACTGGCTCTGTTTCTCTCCTGTGGTCCAATGTGGCCTTGAACTCACAGAGATCCAGATGGATCTCTGCCTCCTGAGTGATAGGATTAAAGGTGTGTGCCGCCACTGCCTGACCTCTATGTCTGATTTAGTGGCTGGCTTTGTCCTCTGATCCTCAGGTAAGCTTTATGGACCACATGCACATGATCAGGTCTGAGGACGTTCACATGCGTAGTCCTTCCTTTTCACGTTGTTTGAGACAGGGTCTCTTGGTTGTTCAAATAACCCCCCTAATACATTCTCATTCATTACTTTAACTTGCACATTGCACTCACACTTCACCCCTTCATTCTTTGCTAGAGGAGCTGTTCCTGGTGACTAGAATATGCTAAAATTCACTTGGTGAATGAGTGATGTACAGGAAACAGAAGAAACATACAAGGCTGATAAATAACAAAGTGAAAGGTCCCGTGCAGCGATCACCAATACCAGGCAATAGTCTGATTGAACCCACTAGTTTTAAGAGTAAGAAATCACAGAGACTGAAAAAGAACTAGATCTTCAATGATCATTCCTTTTGTATGCATTCAGCCAATGTTATTTGTATGTGTGCAAGTGTGTACATGTCTATGTATATTTGTATATATGTGTGTGTGCCAGTGTTGGTGGTGAGTGTCCTCCTCACTCACCACCACTTACACCTTGTTTGTTTGAAACAGGGTCTCTCAGTGAACCTGGAGTTACTGATTTGGACAGGCCGCTGACCAGCAATCTCCAGGGATTCACCTGCCTTTAACCTCCCTAGTTCTGGAACTATAGAGTCACACTTCCATGTCTAGCTTCTTCTGTGGGTGTGGGGTTAGAACTCAGGGCCTCATGTTTACCTGACAAGCACTTCACTGACTGAACCATTTCCCAGTGTGAGAAACATTGATATGAACATGCATTCAACAAACTTTAATGTGAACATTTGCTTCGTCTTCTTTATTAGAAATGGTAAGGAAGCTCACTCACATTTTGCTTCTACCAAAAACGCATCAACTTGCGTGAATAAGGAGAGGAGAACTGATGTGTCCAAGTTACTGTCCTTAGAGCTACAGTGGGATCAACAAGGAAATCCAGAATTCTAGCTTGAAAGATGGTATGCTAGCCTCTGAAGCCTTCAAATGCTTTAGCGAAGGTTCTATTTACATTCCAAAAGCACCAGCTCATAGTTTAGCCTGAGTATTACTCCCTTAAATAGAGGAAATGGCTTGAAGTTAGTCGCCGCATGCCTTTGCCTATTTATTCAAGCATACTATTTTTTTAATGTATGCAGTTTGACAAAATGAATGTTATCACGAACCACGTGAATATAGAATTCTGACACTAGAAATTATGGGTTGAATCCACTAAAGACATCATGATTACAGTTTTTTTTTATTGTATAGTTTCCTCTGCATTTTCACCATGTGAATGACACCCCTACTAATTATCAATAGCTATTTTCAAAATTTAACCAGTGGTCTTAACAATAATTATTATTATACGTATAGAGAAAATTGGCAGAGCAGATGCGGTTCTCCATTCACAAAGTTGCAGGTTTCCTATAAATAAAAGAAGGTGATAATTATTCCTGGAGAATTTGCACTTTGCATATGAATGAGCAAAGGAAGAGTGAGGCCTCTTAAGGTATAAGATGGGAAAACTAGCTGGTTTAGACTTTTCGGTTTTCATCTGTAACTTGCCTTTCAATTAGATTGCCCTAGAGCTTCCTCTACCCTAAGCAATGATTAAACAAGGCTAGGAAATGTAAGCCATACAACCCCAATTAGGAGGTGTTCTTGTGAAGCTATTTCTGGCAATACTATTCCGTCCAGTGAGGTTTTAAGGACTGATCTGTCTTAAGGACAATATTCCTATTAAAGAGATGGAACTCTTTCTTTCAGCTGTGCGGTTTATTTTAAGTGCATCGTTGTCTGAGTTGATTTTTCTGTTGTCACAGAATACACAAGACTGGATGATGTAGGAAAAATAGAGAGGTTCACAGTTCACAGAATCGAGGCTGTGATTGTGCAGTGGTATCCATTAAAGGCCTCATGGTACTTTTGTCTTATGGCAGAAAAGCAGAAGCAAAGAAAAGTCAAACACAGTAAGTGAGGAAGAAAGACGTAGCAAAAATGTCCCCAGAGGCAGCAAACTCACTTTACAACCATTCACCACATGAGAACTACCACAGTCCTAGTAGAGTGACAATCCACTCACCATTATGATAATTAACTTAGTCCGGAGGGAATGTCATTCATCTATCTTAAACAGCTTAATCACCCCTTAAACGTCTTTTACCCTGGCCAGCACTGTTCAGTCAGGGACTAAATTTTCACATGAGTTTTGCAGGGGCGGACCAAATCCATGCCACAGCAGCACCCGAACTTTGAATTAGCAAGACGGCATTTTGCATACGAGAGAGCCGATGATGCCTACCACAGAGCTTGCAGATCACTTAAGCTCATGTGTGCTCGAGTTAGTGTTTGCAAGATCTTCTTACTGTGCTCAGCCCTGCATTTCTAGCATTGCATGGGATGAAAAGCCTCTAGAGTTCATTTATAACAGAAATTCCATTCTGGTGACTCCATTTTGGCTCATTGTTAATGGAATCCCAGAGCAACATCAAGGACTTTCCACCTTTAGCCAGTACTTGGACCTGCATGCATGCTAAGTACTTTGGGACATGGTATGGATAGTAGGGTAGGAGAACCGGAAGTGGTTGGGGTTTCCTCCTCTCAGTCCACTCAATCAAGGTGATACAAAGAAGAGGAAGTCTACAAGGTTAATACATTTATGAACTGTTTATTAAGGGGGACACATTTTTAAGGCATACTTCACCAGGCAATCTTGTCCTAGGAATATCATAGGGTATACATACATAAACTAAGGTGAAATCTTACTGAACCATGATGGATGCTTTCCATCAGTGACTGAGACGTAATCACAGGACATGTGGCTGCCATTTGAGGAATGTTCTACTCTATTTCTCAGGGCATTTCAGGCATAGGACCTCTGTTGCCCATGGGGATAATTAGCTGGATTATGAATTTTTTTTTTAAATCTTTATTCTTCTATTGTCTCATTTTTTTACTTTCCTACTAATGCTTTCTAAACTAATCTCCTAGATAAATAAGTTACACTGAAATTCTTGCCTTAGAGTCTGTTTTTAAGAACAATATTAATGTAGGTATTTATGACAGGAACTTAAATGATAAAGCAAACATATAAATCTGTAGGCATTATTTAGAATGAACCATGGTATTGATAAAAAAATAAAAAGCAGAGCTGTTTTGCTGAATTCTTGTTCCACCATTATGTAGCACCAAGAAGTCTTCAATGTTCATACATATTGATATAACTCTGCCAATGTATCACTTTATAAGGCAGTAATGCCATCACTTTCATTTTGGGGGCTGAAATTAAGTCTTACAGATAGTCATTTTACTGTGACCCTTGTGCTTCGGACTTTTTGAAGCCCAGGTTTGAAACTCGTGTTTCTCAGTATCATTCAAAAGAATGTCTTTCCCAAATTGCAAATCCTTTTCAAAAGTTATTCCCATAGTCTCCCTCTGCCGAGAAGTTTCTTACTGTAATGGACCAACAGCAATCACAGAGACTCACCGTCAGCATGCAGAGAGCCAGACACCGTGAGTGCTCAGCCATGGATGAGACATTGTGGAGGAGCGGGTGGAAAGACTCTAAGAGCCAGATGTTGGGGAGAACTCTGCAAACACCACCTCTGGACAAGATAGGGCTATTGCAAATCACAAATGCACAGTAATCTGGTTCCCAGCATAAGGTTAAACAATTCAACCTGCTGGTGTGGATAGGGGAGGGGCTCATAAAGTTCCACCCCTACCTAGCTAGCTCAGAGGTTTTTTGGCAGTTGGCAGCTTCTGGGAAAGGACAGTTTCCTCAGAGGTGTGGTATCTGAAGGTTGTCCATGGTACAATAGATGGCTCTACTCCCATGTGCATGTGGACAGCTCTAATTAGAATACTTAGCCTTAGTGAGTTATAAAACAACAGCAAAGAAGGTATGAGGGTGGGTAGGGGGTGTGGAGGGAGGAGTCTGGGAGAAGGAAGAGTGAGCTGGGCTGCCTTATATAGAAGAATGAAACTCTTAAAGAATAGATCAATAAAACTTTAAAAATTAGTGCCTTTGGGAAGAAACTAATATTTTACTTGTTTGAGACATAATATTAGTTTACATTGTTGAAAGTCTCATGGTTGCTAGAAATAAATGCCAATTTCTTTCTTTAAAAAGCAAGTCAATTTTATGCATGAAGAATAGTAATCATTATAAAAAAAAAACATTTCAAAAGAACAAATAAAACTTGAGTCATGGAAGTCGCATGAGTCATTCACCATCTGCCAAGTGACTTTTCCTAAGAAGTGAGGCTAGAGTCCAGTTGATTGATGTTACCAGGCAATAAATCATTGGCGCTAGAATCTTAATTCTGGTTTGTTTTAAAAAAGAGGAAGCTCTGGTTTTCTGTAGAGACAGAGCCAATTGCTCATACTAACAAATTTAGGATGTGACTAAAACTTGTGAATAGCAAAGACCTTGGCCTTCTTGTCTACTGATGATTTACAATTAACCAGAGAAAATTATCTGAATAGAGGAACCTTGATATAGTGGAAACTTGTACTCAGTACCAGCAATATTTAATGTATAGTAATAAAACAGCTCAAAAATCTTAGAGTCACAAGTAGTGTCCTTATATTAATTATAATAATCATTATATAATGGTTATAATAATCATCAATCATAATATCATCATGGTGGAAAATAACCACCATGGGAAAATATTGAAAGCATAAGCACTATTGTATGGCAAGTATTTGACAAATGCTAGTCCCTTACACAGTGAGGTTGGTTTTTTCATAATTCCAAATTAACTCTTTTTGAAAATAAGACCTTATTTATTATTTTATTTGTAATTATGTGAACACACATGTGCCTTTGTAGATGAGTGCAGGTGTCTATAGAGGCCAGGAAAGGATATTGGACACCATGGAGCTGGAATTAGTGGCGTTTGTGGCATGCCCAGCATGGGTGCCGGCAATTGAACTCACATCCTCTGCAGGTACTCTTATTGGTGAATCATCTATGCAGGCCCTCTTCCACAATCCCAAATGGACATGGACTCCTTTTCTCTTTCCTGCATCCCTTTCCTCCCCCCCTTTTTTTGCTTTTCTCTCTCTCTCTCTCTTTCTTTTTTCTTTCTCCCCCTTTCTTTTTCTTTGCATGAACTAATTATACAATGTTGTCTTATATAGGGTTATGTTTTGATAGTTAGGTTTGCCTCCACATAGCCAAAATCAGAATGAAAACAGAAGACAACTTGTCATTTTAAGTTCCTCACAATTATATAAATTTTCCCAGTAAAATGGAAAGTCAGCATGTAGCAATTCAAACATGCATAGTTTATTTTCTAAAGGAAAGAATAAATGTTAGGCAAAAAGCATACTTTAAAATGTTAAGTGTTTACCTATATGGGATCCTGCCAAGGAAGACTCCACTTAGTGATGGTAAGTTATTTCTAAAACTAACTTGGTCTGTAAAAAGATAGGACAAGTGTATTTCTAGTTTTAAAAATAATGGTTCTTTCATCTTTGCATTATGATTAGTTAAATACATATTTGTCATTGTCAGTTCAACTAAATTCTGATCATAAGGGCAGAAATGATTTAATGACTAAACAAATATCTCTGTATTCCTACCCAGGACGCATAGTGTCCCAAGCTTTAAGGACAAAGAAAAATGAGACAAAGGTGTCACTTTCCAAAATTCCTTTAAGAGTTCGGAAGAACAGACTGAGAAAGAGGTTGTTAAAGAATGATACGATCAACTACTGTGATGTCAGCATGCACAAAGTTATCTAGGACTCAGGGTGACATTCATACATAAAAAGTTAAAGATGGAGCTATCCTAGAACTGGATGACAACACCCCTACTAGACACCACAGGCTAACAAACAACAAAAGCACAGTGTCAGAAATGGATTGTGTCTTTTAGAACTCTTGATTAGTGAGGTCCATAGCCCCCGATCCACATTACAGGCTATTACCATGGTTTGGGTTGCCCTCTGTAACTGTAAGACCCTATTGCTTTAGAGACCACATACTTGAGTTACACAACATGAAGAAATCAAGCTGGTACTCACCTGGGAACTGTATTCCTACTGGCTAGCTTCCATAACACTGAAGCTGCTATGTATAGTATTGGAAGAGAAAAATAACCACCAGTCTTATCCTTTGTAATGTTGTAAGCCTTTGAGTTATAATTATGAGTGGCCTGGCAAGACATGCCCATTGGTACAATAGTGGCTGAAATATCATGGGTGTAGACAACAACTTTCTGATTAGATTTAAGTCTTGTCCACCAGATGAAACCCATACCAGGTACAGGCCAAGAACCTATGGCTAGACAGGTCACAGTCCCTAGTGGAGAATTTACTACATTTTTGCTGCCAAATGACATAGTTATACATTGATTCTTAGTTACTTATTGTTATACCCATAGAGTAATTCATCTCTCAATCCTTATCAGAGAAGCGTCTAATTGCAGTACATAATTATTAACACAGAGACCAAAATGCAAAGAAAAAGAGATGTTTGAATGCTCAGCTCTAAATGGAGCATCTATGTGGCATTCCTTCCTCCCAAGGCTCAGATATTTCAGAAGATGGGCCAGGAAAAGTATAAGAGACAAGATGGTAGGTGACCACAAGAAACAATGTCTTCTGGACATAGGAGGACAATTGCACATAAGAACTCAGGACAGTTTTGATAGCATGCTCAAGTCAGACCAAATCCCAGCATGGAAAGGGGAGTTGGGCATGAAGCCCTGGAGGAGCTATTGGCAAAGGATAATTTCTAGGAGAGAAAGAGCCAATTTTCTGTAAGAATGTAGCCCTTGGCCAGTTGACCATGCTCTGGTGGAAAGCCATATTCCTTAAAATGTTTCCACAGAAAAAATTCAATTGGATTGATAAAAAAAAAAAAGAGGACACAAAGCTGGGTTGATAGGGGTTGGGATGGATCTGGGAAAAACTAGGAGTGTTGCAGAATATTCCTTACACTGTGTGAAGATGTGTCACTGCGATGGGTTTAATAAAGAGCTAAATGACCGTTTAGCTAGGCAGGAAGAGGTTAACGGGACTTCTAGGGACAGAGAGGACTCAGAGAGGAAGAAAGGTAGGATCACCTGTCAGACGTGGAGAAAGCAGCATGAGCAGTATGGAGAGATGAGGTAATGAGCCACACGACAGAACACAGATGAAAATAAATGAGTTAATTTAAGTTATAAGAGCTAGTGGGACAAGCCTAAGCTAAGGCCAAGCGTTCATAATTAATAATAATTTTCCATGTTGGTGTTTGGGAGCTGGAGGTACAGAGAAAGGCTTGCTACAGATGGCACCCAAAGTGGGACTCAAATATCCAAACATAGGTCCTGAGAAAGCTAAGAAAAGTTCTGGTCAAGGAGCCAGATACAGCTTCCTAGTCCTGTGGTCTCCCAGGAAGGCTGATGCTTGGTGGCATACAGAGGCACAGCTGCCTGCTGCTGCCTGCGGGCTGGAGCCAGCCTCCAGTGCCACGTGCCAGTGCCGTGCGCTAAGCGGAGCCACTCAGCAGCTGACATGGCAGTTTGAGATTTGTCTCACATGGTCAGAGAACTCTGCAGATGCTTAGTAAAGCCAGGTTCAGACGAAGAAAACCTCTAAAAAAGAACAGTATGTTTGAAAATGTGCTTTAATGCTGAAGAAAAGAAAATGAGTATAGATAGTCATAGAAAAAAAAACCAAGTTTAAAAATAATAAAGTCTTTAGAGAAAGAGTAAATTAATATTTAAAAAAGCCATGTAAAGATGGGAAATACACAGGGCATCTGGATCCTGAATGGTTCTCTGTTGACTTTGAATTTTTTGAATGCTCATGTACAGAGAATGACAGCTGATGAGAGACATTTGACTGTGGAAGGAACTGCTGAATTAAACCAGCCTATATACTTCAGAGATATTTTGGCTTCAAAATGGAAGTCAGACATTGTGTTGTGTTGAGGGAGAAGTTGGACTTTTGTTTCCACAGGAAATGAAAAGCTATGAATTCCTTCAAAGTTAATAAAGGTCAGATATGACTGGGGGAGACCTCCTGAGGATCTTAGCTGTAGACATGAGGGAAAAAGCCGAGAAAGACTACAAGACAGATAAAGTATAAGCTGATCACTCAACATGGGAACAGCTTTGAGATTGGATGAGACACAATAAATCTTGTTGGCTACAGAGTCCTCATGTCTTATTATTACATGCCATCCTTTCATATGGCATGGATAAAAATTTATATTACAGTTTTGTTATATAGTCCAAACAAACTTATGAAGTTAGCAGACTTTTACCTGCTCAAACATAAAACAAAAAAAATCATCTTTGACTGATTCGTATACACTGTACAGCCCATATTTGTGTTAATGCACATATAAATGTTACCTTTAAAAGTTTTGTGTGTTTTCAGAAAAAAAGAACCAGATACCTATAAAGACAAGTAGCCTAGGTGGCCCAGCCCCTCAGAATGCCTCTATTGTAGTTTCCTCAAAATTCTGCATCCAGAACATCTTCAAAGCTGCTGGCTGAGATGGTCCAATCTTACTCTACTCTCACCAAGACTTCAGATAAGCCCTGCACTGAGAATGGACAACAAATGATACAGCTAGCTCTTCCAGGATTTGACTGATAGGGATGTCATTCTGCATGTTGTGAATATGTGTTGCTCTATTGGTTGTTAAATAAAGCCATTTGGCCTATGGCAAGGCAGCTTAGAGGCAGGTGGGAAATTCAAAGAGAGAGACAGAAAGAAGGTGAAGAGAGACGCTAGTGAGCTGCCCAAGGAGCAACATGTAATAGGATGCAAATAAAGTCACAGAATATGTGGTGATGCATAAATTAATAGTTATGGGCTAATTTAAGATATAAGAGCTAGCTAGCAAAAAGCGTTAGCCATGGCCATGCAGTTATAATTAATATGATCCCCTGTGTGTTTAATTGGGGGACATGAGTGGGAGAGAATTGTCCCAACTGCCGGCAGGCCAGGACACAGGAAATCTTCTGACTACACTTGACCATTATCCCAATTTTCTCAGGGTCCCCTAAAGATGCCATTGCCTCCAGACAATAGGAAGTTGTCTAGAGAATGCAATGCCCACATTTCCAAGAGGTAGGGTGGGTGGTTTTTGGTCATTTGGTTGGTTATACATGCTTGTCATCATTTAGGGAGGTTAGTTACAAGTTGTTATTGCTTATGGTCATGAAAAAAGCTGAACAGGGATCTCTGAAGGGAAAAGGAGGGAATATAGTATAGAAATGATAGGATAAAAGGGTGGATTGTTGAGTCTACTTTTGAGTAACCACTAGTCTCAAATATTTTATATTGATATTGGTTTTTTGCATATTAATTAATTTTAAGGTATTTTTGTTATAATGTATGTATGTTTATATTCTTGTTTAAGGTATAGTACCTATGCAGCATATTTAAAATGTAATGTAATGTTTTAGTCCTTGAAAGCTATTTAGGATAATAAATATAGGTTAATAGTTAGTTATGTATAACAATCAAACTTATAGTCATGTTAGGTATGTTTTCAAGGTCATAAGAGATAGATATATTTAAAATAGATCAGCAATCTTCAAACACTTCAAAGACCTACAGAATATGGCATTTAAAATGTTTTCATAACATATGGCTTTTTATGAAAGTGAGACATGTTTGCTCCTGGCAGCATCAACTTATTTCAAAAAAGAATGATAGGCATCGAAGAACCTCCATATGGAATTTGCTTTGTTTGTGGCAAAGGTTAGCCATTTGAGTAACAAACTGCCTTTGCCTCGACCACTGACATTATGCTGTCCAAACTGGACCAGCAGGACACAAAAGAAAGTGACTGCCAAACTTCGCCAAGACAAGGTAGGAGAGTCCTTTAAAATTCCTGCTTCACAGACAAGTCCATTGGATATTCTAGGCCTATACACCAAAGTTGGATGCCCCAATGTTACAGAGGAAGTTTGGATGACTTTCCAGGCAGCTGGCTATTTCCGTAGTTTCCATAAATTTGGAAGTTGCTTGCTCTAGACTTCCTGTTTACTTAGACAATATTATATCTTTTTTGGGTCTCTGATGGAGTTGAAGATGAGATCATTATAGTTACAGTTTTCTTTGTTACCAAATTCAAAAAAGAAACTTACAGAAGAGGTATAAAGTGTAAGAGGTTGAGAGACATAAAAGCTTTAATTGTTTTTCTAAGAAAATATTTTGAAGTCTAAAAAGATAGTTTGAAGGTGCTAATAATACAAGCTATGGTAGAAAATGATTTAGGTATAAAACTTGAAATTCATCAAGATAAGATAGATAATAGAGTATTTTCCCCAAATATGCCAAATAAAAACTGACTGAACATTGTGAATGTAATTCTTACCTTATAATTGTTCTTATTGTTTATAGTTTTATTATGCTAGAATTAAAACCTTTCTTTTTTATTCAGACAACAAATGGAAAATGTGTGGAATATTCCTTATACTGTGTGAAGATATGTTATGGTGATTGGTTTAATAAAGAGCTGAATGGCTATTAGCTAGGCAGGAAGAAGTTAGGTAGAAATTCTGGAGACAGAGGACTCAGAGAAGAAGAAAGACAGGGGCACCAGCCAGACTCAGAGAAAGCAAAATGAACGGTATGGAGAGATGAGGTAATAAGCCACGTGACAGAACACAGATTAAAATAAATGAGTTAATTTAAGTTATAAGAGCTAGTGGGACAAGCCTAAGCTAAGGCCACCTTTCAATAATTAAATCTCCGTGTCATTATTTGGGAGCTGGTGGTACAGAGAAAGGCTTGTTACATGGGGAAGGGGGATGGAAATGATTAAAATACATTGTATTCAATTCTCAAAAGGCACACACACACACACACACACACACACACACACACACACACACGCACACACTGATTGATTATCTTAGGAGAGTTAAAAAGGAAGCAAAAATCAGTAGCCATACCTTACTCATATTGTCTAGGAAGATAATTTTTATGGTATTTATTGATCTGAGAGGTTGCTAAGAACATTAGAAACCTGATAGTAACTTCAACAGTCAAGAACAGGAAAGTTAAATCTTTTAGTGGAATACTATTTATATACCAATGAATAGTAGGCCAGTGAGATGACTCAATGTGTAGATGAACTTGTCAGTAAACCTAACAACCTGGGGTCAGTCCCTGGGACCCAGGTGGTGGAAGGAGAAAGCTAACAACTGAAAGCTGCCCTCTGAACGCAACACAATCAGTGTCATGTGTGTGTCCCACTCCACAGACACTGAGTGCCGTGGAAGAGCCCAATGGCCCCTTCATGTTCCTTCTCTCTGTCCCTTGGCAATAGAGAGGGAAGCCGCCTCCATCAAATGCTCCTGAGACCTTAATGTGCTGCGGCTATCGGTCTGTATAAATAAAATGCTGATTGGCCAGTAACCTGGCAGGACGTATAGGTGGGACAAGCAGAGAAGAGAATTCTGGGAACCAGAGGACTGAGTCAGGAGACACTGCCAGCCGCTGCAATGAGGAGCAAGATATGAGGGCAGAACTGGGAAAAGGTACCAAGCCACGTGGCTAAACATAAATAAGAATTATGGGTGAATTTAAGATATAAGAACTAGACAACAAGAAGCCTGAGCCATTAGCCCAAACAGTTTAAATAATATAAGCGTCTGTGGATTTATTTGGGTCTGAGTGGGTGCAGGCCTGGGCAGGAATGGTGATAACTCCAGCTACATTAATGTTCTGAAGCCTTGCCTCCAGCTCAGTGCAGCGGGTTCAGCCATCCCTGGATTGAAACTCCTCAAACCTTGAGCCAGAAAAATATCTCTACAGTGAGAAAGAGGAGGGGAGAAAACAAAATCACCTTTGTGAATCAGAGGGAACAGGTAAGTAATATTGACTAAATAGTATTTGAAAACCTTTACTAATTAAGCCATTGGTCCAGAATTGCTCCAATACTTGTTAGCACCTGTCCAAAAATCCCATTTATTTTCTACAACATTGCTTTTATCTTCCCAAGGCTGAACCTCAAATATCCAGTGAAGTTCTTAATCTAGAAATGAGCCTGCAATATAATGTGGAATAGATAAACAAACCATTAACAGCATTCAGAGGTTAGTGCTCAGTCTGAATACAAACGTCATCTCTTAGAGCCTGTCTTAGGTTTTTATTGCTGTGAAAAGACACCATGACCACATCAACTCTTAAAAAAAAGATTTATTTATTTTGTATGTACAAAGAGGGCCTGCCTGTATGTCTGTGTGAGGATGCCAGATTCCCCTGTAACTGGAGTTACAGACAGTTGTGAGCTGCCATGTGGGTGCTGGGAATTGAACCAGGGTCCTTTGGAAGGGTAGCCAGTGCTCTTAACTGTTGAGCCATCTTTCCAGCCTCCACCATACAAACTCTTATAAAGGAAAACATTTAATTGGGGTAGCTAGCTCACAGTTCAGAGATTCAGTCCATTATCACCTTGGTGAGGAGCATGCTGGTGTGCAGGCAGACGTAGTGCTGGAACTGAGAGTCCTACATCTTGCAGGCAGGGAGCGGAAACTCAAACTGGCACACGTAGCAAAGCTTGAGCAAAAGAGACCTCAAAGCCTACCCTCGCAGTGGCACGCTTCCTCCAACAAAGCCACACCTCCTAATAGTGCTACACCCTTTGGGCGACATTTTCTTTCAAATCACTGCAAAGCATCTGCTGTGTGTGTACCGAGGTTGGAGGTATTATTAAATAGGTTTGTAATAAATGAGCTTTCGTTTGTAACAAAAACAAAAATAAGTTTGCTTCCTTTCCAGTCTCCACTAAAATTCCACAGAACTGCTCTGAACATGGCTGTCTAGCTGAGCTCAGAACAAAGACTGAGAGAGGAAAATGATGCAGAGGTGTCTGTGGACGATGACATCAGCCTGGAAGTGAAAGCTGCATGCACAGTGGCATCCAGCCATTCCGAGAGACCGGTGGCCCCCTGGCTTCTAAAGGATGAAGTCTTGCATGAAGCCACCTGCTTCCAGGGACCTTTTTCCTTGTTCTTTTGCCTGTCAGGTGGACTGAGGCCAGCCAGAGTTCACCAGTAGGAAAAGCTCATTTGTAATGCTCTGGCAATCCTGGTGACCGGAGGAAAATCATTCAAGGAACAGGAAGTACGTAAAACATGCTCAAGCAAATTATTTAAGATGATTTATTAGTTCACCCGTCCAGTTGAGAGTTCTTGAAAAAGTATAAAACAATTTTAAGAAGCCACCATTCAGCTACTTTTACGTTTCTATGGAGTACAGGCTGTTCAAATTCTTCCACATAGAAATGCCTTTTACAGTCCCCATCATTTGATCCACGGAAATCAAGGTAGCTGCTCATTTGTTGCTCAATTCCTGCCCCTCTACAACTCAGTTTAAAAGAAACTACCTTTGCCCCCTTTGAACTAGAATGAGGCAGCACAGTCCAGCATGGGATAACTTCTCCAAAAGACTGATTAAATCTCTCTTTTCTTCTCAAGATCAAAGGGAGCTTTAAAAACAAACTTGAGGTTTTATATCTGCAGGTATTAAATTCCCCCCCCTTCACATTTGCGTTAGTTCATGTAGCATTTGTGTGGCTTATTACAACATCTTTCATGTAGCAGATCTGAAAACCTCTTTGTGAGGCTGGAAATAATAGCATAGTATGCTATATAGGTTGTAAGCCGGCAAGTAGCCTTTTGCAGACAGTAGCTGCTGTGCCCATGTGAAAAGTTTCTTTTTCTGGCTGAGGTTGAATTCTCCATTCACTCTAGGAACCGCCCACTCCCCCTTTTTTTTTTGTTAATACAATAACATGTTTGGTGACCATTTTTTCCTTCCCTGTCAAGCAAGCAGAAGTTGCTAAATATTAAAGTAAATAAGAGCCACCTGGAATGATGGCTGGACTTTTTAGCTGGGACCTTCAGCTAACCTTATGAGTTAGGGGTCTCAGCAATGTAATTCGTGAGCCTGCTTTTGAACTGAGCATTCAGTTGAATTGGATGAAGGTATTGGGGGGGACAGACAGTGGACTGAAATAATTCTGGGAGAAAGTGAACATGATGCTACAGAACAGCCTATTTTGCAAGATATTTTCTGGGTTTAACTGATGAATTTTCTGGAACTCCAGTCATGCACATAACAATGAATTAAATTTTGAAAATGAAAAAAGAAACAAACAAACAAAAGATTTAAAAGGAAGTAGTCTTTCCTAGCCTCTGAACAGGTACTAGAAAAAGCATTGGTCAATGTTGAATGGAAAGCAAATAAGAATCCATTGGTTGATTACAAAGCATTACAGAGATTTCATTAAACCTAATTATATGTCATGAAATCCAATTCTTACAAAGAGTCTTGGTGAAGTTAAATCTATAGATTATAGTGTAGATTAGTTTAATAAGATTCTGATGTATGTTCCAACTTGTTTGCTGTCAAATCAGCATACGATACCACACAGAGATGGCAAAGTGCCCACCATTCAGTTGCAAATATTGATATACCCTCTCCTCAGAAACCCAACACAGGCCTGTAACCTGTTCTGTTCTAGTGCATTTCAGGGACTGTCAAAGGGGAAAGATGATAAGGGGAACCTTCTTGGCAACAGCTGGTAACAAGGCACACCTGCACTTCCTTCTGTGAAACCTAGGAATGGAAAGAAGAATAGAAAACATCCAAAATATTTTAGCAGACCACACAGTGCTATTGCTCAAACCTGATCAACCAGCTGCTGGAAATGTTGCCAGCTTTGAGAAATTGGCAGTCTGGTATCAGCACCTGGGGAGAGGATGCAGTCATACCTCCTCTTTAAGTCCATGTTATACAGAGGCCTAGAGAAATAATTTGTATTTCCACATGCTTAGCTAGTTCTAGGGTGAGTTTCAGAAGTTTTCAACTCTGTGGAACCTAAAATTCCTGAGAAAAAATTAACTCCTTATCTTTTAGTCAATCGTGATTGCCATGAA
Organism: Peromyscus maniculatus bairdii; assembly: GCF_049852395.1. Taxonomy (NCBI): domain Eukaryota; kingdom Metazoa; phylum Chordata; class Mammalia; order Rodentia; family Cricetidae; genus Peromyscus; species Peromyscus maniculatus. The sequence goes on along the minus strand of NC_134869.1, from coordinate 25,092,647 downwards.
AAATTCAGAGGCTGCTCAAGAAGCATTGGGAGAACAGGGCAGTTGGGAGATGCAGGGAATTGGGAGAAATGCCTGCATTAATAAGCCTGGCTCCACAAGTCTCCACCCATGAGCAATTAAGCATGTGAATGCAACATTCTGGACTTCAACTTCCTTATGTCTACAGTGGAAATATAAGATATCACAACTAAAATATGATAATAATGCTGAAGACAAAGACATTACTTTGTTTTGAGGTTTTTTGTTTGTTGTTGTTTTAGGTTTGGGAAAGTTTTATTTATTTATTTATGATTTGTTTTTATTTTATGCACATTGGTGTTTTGCCTGCATGTATGTCTGTGTGAAGGTGTCAGATCCCCTAGAACTGGAGTTACAGACAGGTGTGAGCTGCCATGTGGATACTGGGAATTGAACCTGTGTCTTCTGGGAGAAAAGCCAGGGCTCTTTATCACTGAGCCATCTTTCCAGCCCCAACAATGACATTGAAAATATGCATTTATCATAGTGTTTGGCCCATGCCTTAGGTTTCTATTGCTGTTATAAAATACCATGACCAAAAGCAACTTTGGGAGGAAAGAGTTTATTCTATCTTATGGCTCTCGGGTCACACCTCATCACTGAAGAAACTCAGGGCAGGAACTCAAGGCATGACCTGGAGGCAGCAACTGAAGCAGAAGCCACGGAGGAAGACCACTTACTGGGTTATTTGCTACTCATGATTTGCTTGGCCTGCTTTCTTATTTAACCTACTCCCATCTGTTCAGGGGTGGCATCAAGCACAGTGGATTGGGACCTCTAACATCAATTATACTCAAGAAAATGCACTACAAATTTACCTGTAGGCAATCTGATGGAGGCATTTTCTCAGTTGAGGTACCTCTTCGCAGATAACTCTAGAGTTTGTGTCAAGTTGATATATAAAACCAACCAGGACACTTGACTCCTTGTCAACTGACACATAAGCACATTGGTATTCAACTGTAACATTTCCTTTCTTGCTTATCTCCAAGATCACATATTAATATCAATATCATGACATAAAAAAATAATTGTAAAAGTGCCACAGTCTTTAACAATTCAAACACTTTTGGTCTTTTTAAAAATCCAATGTCTCTTTCAAAGTTCAAAACCTTTCAAAAATACCCAAAGTCTCTCAAATGTGGACTCCTACAAAGTCAAATAAACAAAAACAGCTTAAATGCTTTTTGATTCCAAGATGGAAAAACCAGTACACATTTACATCCAAATCATCACAAAACCAAAGGCCATCTTCTGATCCAAAAGGTTCTTTGGGCACATTTACTTCCCTGGTTCTTCTCTCCGTCGCACACACAACTTGTCTGATATGCTCAGCCTGACTCTACTCCACAAGGACTGCGCCCTTACCCAGAGCCTCTCTGGGACTCTGGCGCTGCCACATGGTGCCAAGCCTCAACTTCCCTCTATGATTCATTCAATCCTGAGCCTTCTGCAGCCAAGGCTATAGCTTTACCAATGACCTCTCCTGGCCTTTCCCATGGTCAAACCTCAGCTGCTCTCCATGACTCCTTCATGTCTTCCAACCCAGCACCACCTATGAGACTCACATTACCAGGTTCAGTAGCCAGCACAACCTTATCCCCTTCTGGACCACAGTTTCTGTATGACCCCAAGGAAGCACTTCCTAGAAGGTTTTGCCTCACTGATGCTGGTCTCTTATTAACCACAAGGAATCCTTCAGCTCCATCTAATCAGTATCAATTATCCCAGCAAAGCAAATATTTGACGTTAGTGGTTCTGATCTCTTGTTAATCACCAGCCCCAGTTGACCCAAACCACAGAATCTTGGATCAAATATCAAATAGCCCTAATAGAATCTTTAAGAGCCTCTCAAATTTCCCTCTGAATCTTCATAAGCCAGGGCTCTTTCCATCATCTGCCCTTTTCTGAGCATTATCTTTTAGATTCCCACAATAGCTCATTAAGCTCTGAACATTTAATAGCTTTTTTTAGTCCAAAGTTCCAAAGTCCTTTCACAGTCCTTCTCAAAACACAGATCTGTCATAGCAATATCTGGTGACCTCATACCAGTTTCTGTCTTAGAGTTCCTATTGTTGCGATAAAACAGCATGACCAAAAGCAAGCTGTGGAGGAAAGGGCCATTTTACCTTGCAAATCTTAGGTCCCATTGGGTCACTGAGGGAAGTCAGGGCAGGAATCCGGAAACAGCAAGCTGAAAGTAGACACCTGGCAGCTGGAGCTAACAGGAGAGCCATGGAAGAGTGCTGGTTACTCCCTGGCTCCCCCTAACTCTCTCAGTCTGCTGTCTTACACAACCCGGGACCACCTGCCAGGGTAGACTAGGCCCTCTACCCACCTGCCACTGTGGCCTGGGCCCTCCCACACCCATCAATTCCCAAGAAAATGCCCTACAGACTTGCTCAGGGCCAATCTGATAGAGGCATTTTTTTCTACTGAGGTTGTTCTTCCAGATAAATGGAGCTTGTGATAAATTGACAACCAAACCAAACCAGAAGACAAACAAACAAAAAAACTCCAACAGGTCAGCCCACAATAGACAACCAGTGAATATCAACCTATTATTATTGCTGTTGCTGCTTTTTTTTTAAAGTAGGTGGAAAAAGAATCGTTCTTAATTTGAAAAAGAATGTATTGTTTGAGACGAGTCTCATGTAGCCCAAGCTTGTCTCAGACTCACGGTGGAGCTGAGGGTGGCTTAGCTCCTCCTACCCCTGCTTTTGCAAGTATTAGGGCCACAGGTATGGGCTACCACTGTGAGCTTCAATATGTTTTGAAAGAACTATTAGAGCTACACTTTGTATGCAATAAAATGCATAAGTTTACATGGTATAATCGACTGACAAATTCCAGTTAACATACTGGAACATACTGATTATTTCCATCACCCAGAAGTTCCCTAATGCACTTTTCTCTCAGCCAAGGAAATGACCTGGTTTCTAAACTTCTAACTTCCCTTTTTGCCTCCTTATAACTTCAGATAAATGGATATATATACATATATATATATATATATATACATATACACACGTATATATGTACACACACACACACACACACACACACACACACACACACACACACACATATATATATATATATATATATATATTTTTTTTTTTTTTTTTTTGAGATAGGGTCTCACAATGTAGTCCTGGCTGGCCTGGACTCTGTTAGACCAGGCTACCCTTGAATTTGTTACAGTTCATCTGTCTCTGCCTCCCTAGCACTGGAATTCTAGGCATGTTCGGGCAGGCCTGTTCAAGTATTTCAAGTTCTCAATGCATCACAATACATCCAGCCTGGAACTGGTAAACAAACAGATTGTGGTTGATGGTTCTCTTTTTAACCACTGGGAATAAAAGTGCTGGAGCATTATTGCACATGACTTGTGATAAATACATGCTTTTTTTTTCACTTTATTAAGTGCCTGAAAATGGAATTGATAGAACATACATTACATATACATTATATATTATATGTTTAAGTCTATAAGAAACTTCTAGATCCTTTTCAGGTTGCATTTTACACGGTCACTGATGATATATGAGGGACCTCTACTCTGCATACTCAATATTAAGTATAGTTTTAGTCTTCCAACAGCTTTCTTACAGTTTGAATCCCAATATTCTCCAAAGGCCTGCAGTGTTGAAGTCTTGGTCCCTGACATGTTAGGAATGGTTGCGACTGTTCTGTGGAAGTGGGACATTCAGGAAGGAAGTCAAACCACTCCTTTCAAGGAGATATTTTGTCTCTTTTTGCTTCCAGGCCATCCACCAAGTGAGTTCCTTACCCTCCATCTGCTCTCTCTATGATGTTCTGTGATCATTCGAGGCCAAAACTGAGCTAAAAGTAAATCTCCCTCTTTTTAAAGTATATGGCTACATTGATGTTTTACTTCATTTTATCTAAAAACTAATGATGTTGAATAGCTTCTCGTATGCTTGGGAAATTCCAATATTCTTTATCCAATACCTTCTTTTAATACGTTTGTATAAGTCTCTTGCAGCTATTTTATTTGCCTATATCTTTACCACTAAATAAGATTTCTTAATATAACCCGTGCATATAAAGTGAATCATAAACTCAATTTGACAGTCATCTTAGAACCGTGGATTTAATTTTAATAGAGTATCATTCATTATTATTTTATTGTATTATGAATCTCTTGGGTCTAAGAAACTTTTACCCACCTCAGCATTGTCAAGATATTCACCCATATTCTTTTAGAAGTTTTACAGTGTTGGCTTTATAATTAGGTTTGTTGATACATTTTGAATTTTTTTATCTTATATAGTTTCATTTACTTAGAAAGCACATTCTTTTGCTATTGAATTATGTTGCTATTTTATAGGAAAGATCAGTTTACATTTGTTTTGGACTGTATTCTTCTATCTACCAATTTTTCTCTTTTTACCCAGCTGCTGTATTTGCTTGACAAATGTAGCTTTACATTCTAGAAATCGCCTGTTTTGCTAATTATTGCATCAATTACTCTGAGAGTTTTCAAATCTCCACCTATAATTATAGGTTTGTCTTCATCTCATATTAGCTCTCCCTTTTTCCCCTTATTTATGATAAGTTCTGTAATTAGGAGATCAGCACTTTTAGAATTGTGTCATTATGATAATCTATATCTGGTTAGACCTCTCCAATCAACAGGAAAGCTGCACTGTATTTCCTAGACCTAGAGTCATGCTTATTTTCATCCTTCTACTTCAACTTTACAGTTGAGATGCTTCATTTCCATTCTCATCTAAACCAGTCTAGAATTCTTACCAAGTTTGACAGTCACTGATACAATTTTCCCTCAGATTCCTTTCCAACTTTTCGAAAGTGTCTTTTACCTATTTCTCCTGACACCATGTTTAGTTGCTTCAGGGGCTACTATATATACCCTTAATTCATCAAAGCTCACTTAAATTACCATCACAGCACCAAATACCTCCAACACAGTAACTCTAATTGCTTTTGTTCTTTCCTCTATAACAGTTAAGTCCCATTCTTACATTTATGTATGTCAGAGTACATAAAATATTAATTTTTATTTAAGGTGGTTGACTTTTAAAGAATTCTTTTCATTTATTCAGTAGAAATCGAATTACATCATTTTCTCTCCCTTTTCCTCCCTCCATCTCTGCATATGCTCCTTCCCAAGTTGATAACCTCTTTATCTTTTAATGTGTGTGTGTGTGTGTGTGTGTGTGTGTGTGTGTGTAATTTCATGCCTGACCACTCTGTACTGAACAGACGATAAGTGGGCTCACCGCTGACCTCTCTTAAACAATTTTTAACAGGATAAAAGAACTCTCTATACTCACTGACATTCGTACACTTTCCTTTGTTCTCCATGCGAAGTAGTAATTTTTTTTCACACTTTGCAGAAGATGGCTTGGTCTCTTAAAGACACACTTGTTCATGTATGGAAATTATGCTTGGCAATGATGAGGTCAACCTTGGGTCCACATCTCTAGAGGACGGCTGAAACAGACTTCAGCTCAAGACTGGCTAGAGGAAGGTTATCAGAAACACAATGATGAGAGAGAGGACTGCAAGAAAGGCCAGTAGCATTCTAAATCCAGCTGAAGACAGACTGTTATTTTTCTTTATGCTTAGTTTCATTTTGACTGACAAGTATATGAATTTATAATGTGATGTTTTGATACAGAATACTGTTCAGAAATTCTGTCATTTGCTCTAATATATAGAACCTAGAAGACACAATGGTAAGCAAAATAAGGCAGAAAGAAACAAATACTACATGATCTCCCTTACATAGAATCTAAAAACGCAGAACCCATAGAGAAGGCAGAGGGGTATTACCAGCATTGGGAGATCAGTTTCCGTCAGATCCCACAGGGAAGAACTGCAGCACAAATTATACCAATCAGTTCTGCATTGAGCAAGGATGCTGACCTTTTGTTCACCGTGTTAGCCAATTGTTGACTGACGACATAGTCCTTCCTCTTGGAATGGAAGAATGCTCAGCCTCCCGGGACAGGTGGTTTCTGTTCGCTGAAACATACTCTCTAGTGAAGGAGCAGATGTGGTATGTTATCACCCTAGATCTAGCTAGGCAATAAGTCATCCATTATAGGGATGCTAGAATACAGTATGGTTTTTAAAAGAGCATCCAATATTTACTGATATGTTCCCAATAGCTAGAATGTATTAGTTAAGAAATGAAGATGGAAAAAAGAGTCTTCCTTTCCCCTTTTTTCTAGTGAACTGCTTGAAGAAGTTGCCTTTCTGACTTCTTGAAGAAGTCACCTTTCTTTCTTCTGCAAGTTTATGTTCCATGGCAGTTGATGCTCAGCCTGTAGAAAAGCTAGCACAGAAAGAGTATATATTGCCAGGTGCAATTGGCCCTGATCTTTATGAGGAAAGTGACTGCCTTTCAGTGTGGGAGCTCAGTAAATGGGTCCAGAACCACGGCTGAAGTTTAATAAATGTATACCATGTTTAGTAGCCCTATGAGTGTGTAAAAGAGCCATGATCAGAAGCAGCCCCGATGGCTAGAGGTTCGGGATTCCTTGGAGATGAGAATCTGTGGGGCTACACAAGACAAACAACCAAATTGCAGATCTACTATTCTAGGGTGGTGGAAAATTAGACTACGAGTGTCTGTTATGAGTTTGATACTAACCACAGGGACAAGGAATTTACTCATGCCAATAATAGTCCCCTTGTATTTTTTCCCTAGGAATTGCAATCAACAACCTTGGCGATGCTGTGGTAAACTTAATATGAAAAGCAGGTGCATTTTATGGGGCAAATTATGAGCTGAATGTCTCGCTGGTGACTGACTGTCCCCTCATCAGACCACTTCATGAGCTATTGCTTCTATCCCCAGTTGAAGTATGGCTATTAGTCACAGTGAGGAACTGTCCATCATGTGGGCTGGTAGGAGCAGAATCATTCCAGAAGTTGCCTCCATCAGCATATATATTCAACTGCCTGTAAGAGGGTTCAAAATTTGCTCCTTTTATTTCAAAGGGGAGCAACACTACTGTCAGATCTGTGATCTACCTCTCTTCCTCTTTCCTTTCCTGCATCAGTTCAAAACTGTCTTTCATATCCATGCATCCAAATTCCTGCTTCAGATTCTGCTTCTAGGGAATTAAAACTAAGCCAGTATTAAAACGCCCCCACAAAATGCATTCCTGTGCTCCCTATTTTTTTGTTTTTAATTTTACTTCCTTGTCCTCAGAAATTTTTCACTGTCTGACATTACATTTTGAAGTATTCTAAAAATGTTTTGTTTAGCAGGAGCATTTAGTCTACATATCTTATTCTATAGTTTCTGAATGAAAAAAACAGATCAGCTTATTTCTACCTGGGTTTTAGGCAAAACACTTTCTTAGTCGTTAGAATTATCGGGCACTTAGTATGCATATGGGCACTTGCAATATGCCTAAAATATAACATTTGTTAACTTATTGTAATTTCATCATTAATCCTACAAATTAACCATAGGCATTCTAGGTGCATTATGAATAAAGAAATTATGCCCCATAAATTTCAATTAATGTATCTGAAACCATGTTAATGGTAAGGGGTCAAACTAGGGTTCTACTTAGCAGAATGGCTTTGAAACTCATAGATTACCTTAGCTAAGGAGGGTTTCCTTGCTAATTTTTGCCAAAATAGTTTTTCAGTAATTATGTGCCTAGAAGAGGCTTTTGAAAGTGGTTTTCGTGTCACCTACCACATATGTTTGATAAAATGAGAATTGCACTCAACTTGGGGCTGTCTGAAGCAGGTTCCCACCAATGAATTATGCTGTTAGCCTTTTAGATCTACGATAGGAAGAAACAGTGGAACAGGACACCAGTGTTTCTAAAGGAAGAATTGAAGAATAAAGATGTGTGTCATTTTTAAAACTTTTTATTATGCTACTTAATATCAATAGAGCTTTCTGTCAGTTCCAAATCCTATGTTTAAATTCACTCAAATTTCTTAAGAAGATATATTAGGGGCTAGAGAGCTCAGTGGTTAGGAATGTTTCCTTCTATTGCAAAACAACCAGATTTGATTCCCAGGACCCACATGGCAGCCTGCAACTGCCTGTAACTCCAGGTCTAGGAGATCCAATACCTTTTTCTGACCTTTGCATGCTCCTGCAGGCATGTGATGCATATACATACATTCAGCACCACACACATACACATAAAAATGTAAAAATAGAAAACAATATATTAGGCACTAAATATTTGTTGAATGAGTGAATAACATTTTGCTAATGGGCTAAAAGGAAAAATAACTATCCTAATAAGTTGAAGGTAAAAAAGAGCTATGCCAATCAAGCATCAAGCAAGTTTCTTTGCTAAAAAAGAGTTCCATGTGTTATAGAATTTGGTACCCTGAAGAGACTGTCTTTCCCCAATGTGCATTATGAACATCATTGTCAAAGATCATTAGATCTTACATGATTAGGGTTCTCTCTGGTTCTCTATTGCATTCCACTGATGATGTATCTATTTATAGGCCAGAAATATATTGTTTTGGGTATGATGGGCTTATAATATGATTTGAAATCAAGAAGTATGATACATACTGATTTTCTTTCTCAAATATCTTTGACTATTCAGGGATTTTTTTGTTTGTTTGGGTTTTATATGAATTAAAGATTATTTTTGTATTTCTATGGTAAATGCCATTGGGATTTTGAAAAGATTTTTATTGACTCTGTGTGCCACTTTACAGGTTATAGATGTTTTAAGAACATGGATCCTTCCAATACATGGACTATCTTCCCTTTGTATCTGATTCAATTTCTTTTTTCAGAGTTATGCAGTTTTTAGTGTATAATTCTTTTTCTTTTTAAACGTTTTGCTTGAGTTTGTTTCTATGTATTATACTTGACACTGTTGTAAACTGGTAATTTTCTAAAGTTTCTTTTTCATAAATAGACACAGAGGTGTATAAAAGTAACAATGATTTTGTATGTTGGTTTTATATTCTTCAACTTTGCTGGTATTTGTACAAATTTGTAGTCTTAGAGTTTTCTCTATGCAATACCATACTATTTCTAAATAGAGATAATGATTATCTGAATAGATTTCTAAATAGAGATGGATGATTTTAATTTCTTTTTCTTACCTAATTGCTCTTGCTGGGATTTCCCACATTATACTGAATAGAGGTGGTGAGAACAGGAATCTTTTCCTTGTTCTAGGTCTTAAAAGAAAAACTTTAAATTTTTATTCTATCATTGAATGTGAAGCTAGCTGTAGACTTCTCACACATGGGCTTTATTGCAGTGGGATCATTCCTTCCATACCAAGCTTATTGTGATAAATTACGTTAGGAAAAGAGAACATATTCAGGCAGCAATTAAGCCCTGATTGCACATCACACCTACAAATCAACACCAAGTGGATTAAAACTTAAGATTTGAAACTGTAAGAGTCTTAGAAGAAAACAGAAAAAGTTATTGGATGTTGGACTTGGCAACCATTTCTTGGATATGACATCAAAAGCATAGGCAACCAGAACCAAAACAGACAAGTGTCACGCCATCACACTAAAATGCTTTTACGCATCAAAAGGAAGTGATCAGCGAAACAGAAAGACAAGTCATAGACTGGGAGACAATACTTCAAACCGTATCTGATAAATAGCAAATCTCAAAAACGTTCAAGGAATTTCTTCAACGTAAAGCAGAGAAACAAACAAACCAGTTAGAGGTGGGTGAAGGCGCTAAGGAGGGTGTGGTTGTGTAAGTTTCTTCTGACCCTGAAACATCCCATGCTGTGGGAAGCTTTGAAGACAGAAGGTACGCAACTCCAAATAGCCCCAGGAGTCCCTGAAGCTGACCAGATTCATTAGGCCCCTCCTGGCCAGGGTAAACAATCAAGACTGAGCTGGGAAGACTATGAGAGCAGACCAGCTGCCTGGAAGAAGCCGAAAGCAGCAGAGTACCCTGGAAGAGGTTCAGACCAACTGAGTCACTTGGAAAGCACGCGCTCTCCAACCTGTTGAGTTACCTGCAGGCTACGCAGCGTGTTCCAGGCTTCCAACTTCCGTGAGCTGTCACCAGTGCTGGTGTGAGCTTTGCTGATGCAGCTGTCTTTGAATCTTCTCTGCTCCTGTCAATAGCCCCTTAACCCCTATCGTAAGGAAACCTGGTGAAACTCCTTACTTCCCCAGGTTGCGCTTTGGTGGGATCTGTACTTTGGTCTGTCAAGGTCTTGCTATCTGGAGCGAGTAGTGTTGCATCTCACCAGAAAAAAGTATTTTCATGTAACAATGTCTTTCCGTGAAAGCATGCAAATACATGAAATGGTACTAAAATTCCCAACCATCAGGAAAACTTACCTGCAGTGGCACTTTCACACCTGTTAAGTGGGTGTTATGAAAAACAGGTAACAAATGTGGGGGACAATGTGGCTATAACAAGGGCTCTTGTAGTAGGGAGCCATTCCAGCTTTGATCTGGAAGTTCCAACCCCCATTGAGGCTTCGGTAACTATCGCGCCTACAAGGCGGGCGAGAGAGGACCCTGAAGACCGGGTGCCGGCTCTCTTGGTTTCTGGACCCTGGACGCTGGAGGTAGAGGGAGCAGAGTTCTCCAGAGAACACCTCTGGACTGCGCTACACCTTTCCCAGACCCTGCAAACTATCCCTTCACTTGTAAGTTACCTCACAAAATAAACCTCCCTTTTAACTATGTGGAGTGGCCTTAATTTCACCAATAGGCTCTGGTATTGCTGTGGGATTGTTAGTTGGTATGGCCACTGTGGAACACACATGTATTCCCTTGATAAGTTAAAATTAGTACTCTCATATGACCTAGCAGTCTTACTCCTGTGTTTATACCCAAGAGAAAAGAAATCTCAATGTGAAACCTGCACACTCATGCTTGTTCCAGTATTATTAGCAACAGCCAGGAAAGCCAGGGAATGTAAATACCCATTGTAAGCCCCTTCAGTGGCCAGGTCCCACTCCCAGACTATTCTAAAAGCCCTGTCTGAGCAATTTCCAGCCCTTCCAGTGGCAGGTGGCCAAGCCCCGCCCTACAGGAAAAAAAATGCACAAGATCAGGCCACAGAATCCCACCAATCCCAGGCCACCCTGGAAAGCTCCCCTACCCCCACAAAAAATCCTATATAAAGCCTGCCTTCTGCTCAGTTCTCTGTTGCTTCATGCCCGAGCAGAGGCAGCCACCTCCTTGTGTCTTTCCCAATAAATCTCTTGTGTGAGGTTTCTTGTTATGAGTGACTTCCTGGTCTTCCTTGGCTCCCAACTACCAGGATACCTTTCCCCTCAGAGCTGTAACACTTACATCCATCACCAGATGAATGCGTAAAGGAAAAATGTGGGCTATACATAAAGTGAAATATAATTCTTCCTAAAGCAGAAGGAAATCCTCTTACATGTCATCATGGTAGAACTGGGATCACACTGCTGCGTGAATTAGACAGAGGAGACCAAGTACTAGGCAATATACTTGCATGATAAACTGAAACTGGTCAAACCCCTAACGGGGAGTCAAATGGTAGTTCTTCGATCAGGGAGAAACAGAGAGGTTTGAGTCAGAAGGTAGAAAGTTAGAGTTTTACTGTAAAGTGTACTGACTGCAGCCCACAATACTGCACTTTATACTAAAAATATGAAATAGTAGAATAACCCAAAGGCTGAGCAAATGGTTCAGCGGAGGAAAGCATGTGGTATGCAGCCACGAGGACCTGAGTTCAAATCCCCAAGCCTCATGTGGCAGTCTGTGCATTGTTATGCATACCTATAACCCCAGCACTGTGTAAAGCAGAAACACAAGGATTACTGGGATGTGTAGCATGGCAGCTTGACTCTAGGTTCAGTGAGGGATACTGCTGCAAGAACAAGGTATAGATAGAGTGATAGAGCAGGACACCCTATGCCATCCTCTGCTTCTGCAGATGGGTGTGTCCACTCACTCTCAAACAAGTGTGCACATTTGCAACACACAAACACACACACACACACACACACAAATAAGTAAAGAAAAAAGAATTGGTGTCATGTGTAAAAATGATCTGAAGAATATATCTTATGTTCAGTGCTTTGAATAATTAAAATCATGGTAAATAAGAGACAGGAAGAAATACCTGGAGAGGTTGGATGCATATGGCACATGTGGTCCTTTGCCGTTAGACTCCCATCTCTATTTCCCTGGAAACATAAATGTTTTTGAGAAAGATTTCTGTGTCTATTTGATTTGCTTGTGAGGATTCTTACTTCCTTGAGCAATCCCTGGCATAGAACGGATGTTTCATAAATATTTATTGAATCATTGAATGTATAAATATAGTTACTAAGAATAATGCAATGTTAAAACAACAGGTTCCCTTACAAAGAGTTCTTAGACAACTTATGTGTACAAAGCTGCTCAAAGTTCTATGACAGGCATCTTCTTAATCTCTCCACCTGCATTTCAGAAGTTTGTGTTATTTATAGGTAAAAAGAAGAGAGGGTTCTTCCAGGCCAAACTTGTATTCAGAAGGGTTGAATGAGTGGGAAGAACTGAGTTGTGCCCTGAGGACAGCATGAGACTTTTATAGTAAATAACTATTTGGCATGTAGAGAGCCTTTGAATGGGCTGGGCATCCTTCAGAATGAGGCCCAGACAAGGCTCTTGGTCTTTGTTTTGTCATTGTTCAGACTGGAGTCTGTGCCCCAGTCTACAACCTAGTGACCTCCCATTTTCCAGTCATTAAATAGAGCTAATAATACTGTCCTTACCTACAATGGTCCTGGGAAACATGATTAATTAGCCAAGGTTTATGAAACACTTTGACATTCTCAGATGAAAGACACTCAAGGGATATAGAGTGTTATTATATTTTTAACAACCGGTAAACCTAATATTAAAGCAATGACAACTTCTACTTTAAAAAAAAATTATACTTTTGTAAGATCAAAAAGTCTTTATACCGGTGCAATTTTATATGCTTTGCGTAAAGAAGCCAGACATGGTGAGGATGAAGCCTGTTTCCAGTTAGTTTCCAGAGGAAGTGAAGGGATACTCACTGATGCTCTGTGAGCATGTGCACAGAAAAAGCCCACAGCACGGCCATTAGAGCTAGTCTAACCATTTGTACCAGGGCGACATTGCAGAGCATCGGGAAGCAGAAGTGAAGGGACAGAACGTTACTAACCAGGAACAGGCAGACTGGCCGAATTGTTGGTCTGGCTGTCAAACCATCCCATGTGATGTTAAGAGACTCATTTAGTAAGTTACGTACAGGGATGCAGATCTAACTCTTGCGTCCCCTTGCTTACTGATGGATGACTATACAGGAACCTGATGTCTGCAGGGAAGACCTGGTTTTCCTGGTTTGGGACAGTACTCCTGAGGAGGCACCTGCTTCTCCTTGGATAACTTCTCCCTTCTGTGTATTTTCTGCCAAGGGCCCACACAAATCTGAAACTTCAGATGAGGCTGGGCAGGGGCAAGGGTGGGCGTGCCGGGGTGGGTGGGGTGTAACTGCATAGTTCACCAAATTACCTGGGCTCTGAGATTTGGACAACCCAGCTACTTGCAGTGGTGGGAGACTTAAAAGCCAAACGACTTCCTCATACTTCACCCAAGTGTTCATAGATACCAACACTTTCTCCATTAGCTCTCAATCACAAAACACAGTGCCCACTCCCCACCCAGTTGCAGACCTGCACTCTAAGCTGATAAGAACATCATTAACAGATTTCTTGCACCACACTAGCGTGGTAGAGATAACTGAAAATAGGCAAAAAGCAAGAGCAAACTCAGGATCTGGTTACCCGAGAAAGAAAAAAAAACAAGGGACACGTGTCAGGTGGAAGCCACTGGAGGAGTCAGAAGAAATTTTATCAGCTTAGTATTTGTAAATAGATTACATGTTAAAACAAACAAAAACAACAACAACAATAACAACAACAACAAAACAACCAACCAGCCAAACAACAACAACAAAAAACCCAACTGCTGTAAGCATAAAGTTGAACTCGATCATCAGAAACACCTACCAAATCCTACAAGGAACTGATTTTCAAAACCAAACAAGCCCTTTTTTGGTAATTTTTTATAAAATTCCATAAATGAAAATTCGACCTTCTACTAGTACACGTTGGTCATGTCATTTTATAATCCTGGATACTAGGGAAAAGGGACATTTTCGTGGGTAAGTCAAAAGAAGTGCCATGCAGAAACTGCATGAACAGGCAAGACATCATCCACCCGGCCACACACAGGTAGATTAACAAAAGACTCAAGACTCTGTGGTGTATTTGAATAATGTCCAACCTGTGTTCAGATTAAACAACCAGGAGCCCGAGAAGAGAAAGTGATGATTTATGAAAAGTGTTGCCTCTCTGTATTTTAAAATATTACACCTGAAGCAGTTACTTCATGCATCCATCCAAATGAAAAATGAACATGCTTAGAGATGCTGTTTGGGGCAAGGGATGAGGTGGGAAGGAGAGAGGGGAGATGGGGAGAGAGAGGGGAATTTCCAGTATCTCTAACAATTCCATCTGTCCTTCCCTTCATGAGCAGATAGCCACAAATAAGTCTATAATGACTCTCGATCTTTCTATCAGTGTTATTTTCCACATTTCCTGGATAGTGTATGTTGAATGATTGTGGTGCACACAGATACATTTACTTGAAACAGTGGGGCTTATAAAAACAAGACAGTTTCATCTTGTGGTCAAGGACGATCAAAGGTAATTTTGCTTGTATGCAGGTTTATGACTTAAAAATCTAAAGTGAGTAAGTTATACCTATACTGTCGATTAGTTAGCCCCAGGAATCCAGGCGTGGATGAGTTCCAGAAACCTTGTACTGAGACCTAGCTGAATAAGGCAGCAAAGGGACTCTGAAGATTTTATCTGGATGTGTTGGGGTGAAACAGAGGGAAGGAAATACAGCGAATGATTTGGAAGAGACTGAGAATTGTAAGACAGTATTACTAGACAATATTTTGTAGCAATATATTTGAAGGCTCTAAGTACTGATTTTTTTTCTCCAAGAAAAACTAAGTGATTTTCCAGGAAGTTTTTTAAACTGACAAAATTGAAAAGCCTGAGCTAACAATCACCAGAAGACAACTAGGACAGTAATGTAAATCTTCAAGAGCATAACCTTTAAAAAGCAAAACTTTTAAGCAATAGGTCATTATTTTCTTACTTAAACCCGTTTTTAATTCTTAATGAAGATGTGAACTTCATTAGACTGGTAAGAGGCAATGGTATCACAAACTAAATGTATTCTATAATGTAAATATAAAATATTAGTTGAAGAAATTAATATATCAAAGACTAGTACACCATGATCCAAGTGAGATTATTTAACAAAATGTAAAGATGTTCCTGAGATAGTAAAATCTATTAATGCAATTTATTATACTAATGGAGTGATATAATAATTTATTACACTATACAAATTTAAAATGCTCATGCTAGTTTAGGAGATGATACCCAATATTAAAATCTAAACCAGTGGGGGTTGCATATCAGATATTTACATTATGATTCATAACAGTATCAAAGCTATGGTTATGTTGTAGCAATGGAAATAATTTTATGATTGGGAGGGTTACCACATGAGGAACTGTATTAAAGGGTCATAGTATTAGCAAGGTTGAGAACCACTGCTCTAAATAGTGATGTCGACAGTGTAGGTAAATATAGTATTTACTCGAATCTACTAAGGTGAATAGTATGATATAATGAGATTTGGCTACTACTTGGATTAAAATGAAAGATTTCTCTTCCTCTCCCCTTCACACACATATGTGCATATTATACATAATCATATACACAGGATTATACTTTTTCTTTTAGCCTAAACACTTAGCCATTTTGCAGAGATATGTCTTTGTATACAACGTTCTCCATCAGTATTTTCTAGATCAGTGCTTTGTTTGATAAACTTCCCTGTGATAAATATTGCAACATTTTAAATAAACATGCCTTTCATATATTTGGTCTGTTGTTGACATGTGGTATTATCATGGATGAATCATGGAAACATGTGCAAAGTGAAAAGGATAATCATGAGGAGTATATATAGTATGATTTCATTGGTATGAAATTTTTAGAATAGGTGGAAGTAGAGAGAGTATAGTTTGGTGTCATGTCGGGCTGAGGGAAGTTGGGGGCGTGGACATGTGTTTTTGCCTTGTGGGTAATGGAAGTATAAAAAGTGTGTCCCCTGATTAAGTTGTGGTGATGATAGCACAATTGTGTACACTAAAACACACCACTTCTAAACTTCATATATGCTGTATGGCATCTGGCTTATCTCGCATTGTCACTAGTAAGCTGGTTTATTTGTTGATGCTGCTGTTTTGAAACTGAAGATAGCCAGGCTTGAATCATGATTTCTCCACTTGCAGCTGTGAACAGAGAAGTTCTTTCATGTCCTGAAAGCCACTGCATGAAGCTGCTGATGGTCGTTCCTGCCGCCAAGCTGGGCAGAGAAAATAAGTCAATCCATACTTAGCAGCAGCGACAGATTCATGGGAATGCCTGGGAAGTGTCAGTTATTTAAAAGACTATCCAATACATGTTTTAAAATCCTCAGTAACCATATTTTTCATTTCTATGTGTTCTATTTAATTATTTCCTAAATCAACTTATTCTTTGGATGTTTTACATTTACCTCCTTTTATATATTTAATAATAATTTAAAAATTCCTCTTGAGCCGGGTGGTGGTGGCGGCGGCGCACACCTTTAATCCCAGCACTCGGGAGACAGAGCCGGGCAGATCTCTGTGAGTTCGAGGCCAGCCTGGTCTACAGAGTGAGATGCAGGACAGACACCAAAGCTACAGAGAGAAACTCTGTCTTGAAACCTCCCACTCCCCCAAAAAAAATTCCTCTTGAATAATTTATTAAAGACTTTGTCTAATTAGGAGGATCGACTTTATTTAATAAAGTTTAAATCCCTTACATAAAGAAGGCACTCAGGAAATAATTCTCAAGTTTATGAATGAATGCTTGCTGCAGAAAGCTGTATTCATCTCACCCCACTTCCCCATTGTTTTCCTAAAGAAACACAATTGCCTCGATTCTTTTTTTCTTTATAACGCAGAAACAGAGATAACTCTCCCAAAGTTGTTATGGATCTGAATGAAAGTATGTCTAGTTTACTACTGGTCACATAGTCTGTGCGTAGGTACACACATTCCCTTCCCTGCCAGCCTCCGCACTGCGGTTTGGTGAGTTGTCAGAGTCTGAAGCATCCCTTGAGGAGTCGCTGATTGCTCTCTGTGTTTTACTGCTCAGCAGGGCTGTGTTGCTTTCTCTCGTCCTTACACAGCCGTTTCTCATTCTCAGGTCCCTTCACTGCTGGGCTCTTAGGGGTTTTAGATAACATTATGTTGTCCTGGGCAGTTCTTCTATTTTACTTTTTTGTTGTTTTGTTTTGTTTAGACATTGGGTTGATTGGTCATAATGGTTCTGTATGACCTTAGGGCCAGCTCTCCTACCTGCTTCAGGCATTGATGAGTAGGTGGGGAGCATCCCCCCTTTCCGCCCCCACCCCATGTTGTCACATGACAGATGTGTAATGGGGACAACTCTCCCACGCTGACATCTTTGGCGCTGGCTCATCCATAACTCCACCAATAGGATCAGCTCTACTGTGCTCCCCCGGCGAGGTGCAGGGACACAGGACAGCAACAGGATGTCCAGGAAGAGTCCCAGTGAGGGCCCAGCATAGATGGTGTAGCAGAGGCCAAGGGCCTTGAACCAGACCGATGATTCCTTGTGATGAGCACCTGCATGTAAAAGCGGATGGATAAAGGTGTTTACTGAGTGGCTCACTGTGTCACACTGCAGCTTCCACGATGAGATTTTCCCGTTCTTCCTTTTTTCCCCCCTTTTTTCTCTTAAATTTTATTTTGTTTTATTCTCAGGGGCAGGGGAGAGGGAAATGAATGGGATCGGGAGGCATGATGTGAAAGACACACACACACACACACACACACACACACACACACACACACACACACACACACACAAAAGAGAGTTAAAAGATAACTGCGCTATAATATAAAAACTCACCATAACAATATTAAATAACTGCTCTATCTGGAGGCCACTTGCAAATCTGTGTCCCTCCCACTCAGTTTTACTTGGTTCTTGGTTCAACACCTTATTAGGACCCGAACTTTAGACTCTGATTGACTCGGGGGCTACTTTAGATAGCCCCTGGGGTGTCTTGTGCTTCCTTCTCTGAGGGAATAGAGAACCCACAAGCCACATATCCCGAGTACCGCTCCTTGGAACAGAAACCAAACAACTGGAAACTTAAAATTGCATATTTGTGCACACTACTCTTAGTTTTTGTCCAGCTTGGGTTAAAAGTACCAAGCTCCTCTTGTGTGGGATGATCTACACAGATGTTTTCACTTTCTGTCTGTCCATTCCCTTTGGTACAGAAACGCTATCTACATACAGTACTCACCAGGCACTGAATTATTACATAACCCGCATCCTTCTTAAAACAGGCTGAAATTTAGCTCCTCTTACTATTTACCAGACAAACACGTTATTGGCAAGGCACCAAGGGAACAATGAGTTATCACCTTGATTGCCTTGGTATTACACCCTTTAGAATCCACACAAACTGCTTTCCTTTCTGTGATCAATCTGAAGCAAGAAATGAGAGAAAAACAAACAAAAGAGAAAATATCTTCTGAGGAAGGAAAAAATATTTTCAGCTACCACTCAGTCTTGAAAATGTTTTCTCCTTGAGAAAAGGAAGAAACAAAGAGCTAAAGAGGCCCACAGAAATCCACAAAGATACCCCCACAAAAGACTGCTGGCAATGGTCGAGAGACAGCCGGGACTGACCTACTCTGGTGATGGGATGGCCAAACACCCTAATAGTTGTGCCATAAACCCCATCCAAGGACTGAGGAATCTGGATGCAGACATCCACGGCTAGGCCCCTGGTGGAGTGCTGGAAGTCTAATTAGTGAGAAAGAGGAGGGTTTATATGAGGGAGAATTGTTGAAACCAAGGTTGGATAAAGCACAGGGACAAATAACCAAATGAATGGAAACACATGAACTACGAACCAAAGGCTGAGGGGCCCCCAACTGGATCAGGCCCTCTGAATAGGTGAGACAGTCGATTGGCTTGATCTGTTTGGGAGGCATCTAGGCAGTGGTACCAGGTCCTGGGCTCGTTGCATGAGTTAACTGTTTGAAACCTGGGACTTATGCAGGGACGCTTGGCTCAATCTGGGAGGAGGGGACTGGACCTGTCTGGACTGAGTCTATCAGGTCGATCCCAGTCCTCGGGGGAGACCTTGATCTGGAGGAAGTAGGAATGGAGGGTGGGCTGGGGGGAAGAGGAGGGGGGCAGGAAGGGAGAGAACAAGGGAATCTGTGGCTATTATGTAGAACTGAATAGTATTGTAAAATAAATAAAAAAAAAAAAAAAAGAAAATGTTTTCTCCTGCTCTGTGTTCTGTTTTTGGAATCAGTACTGAATATTCAACTAAAGACACCCATAATTGTTTATTCAAAGTCAGAGAGCCTATGGTTTTATTAATTATAGTCACGGTGTTGATTATTTTGTTTTTGTCCTTTTGAAATTCATATTTCATTCTTCTGGGGAAAAAAAACATTTTTTTTCCTTTGTAAAAACCAACCCAGTTCTACTTTACGCCAAAGGGCCAGAGACTGACCAACACACTGTGTTATTTGGGAATAACACTTTTGGGAAAAACACTGTTCAAAACACAGACATAGTCTTATTCGGGAGCATTCATTTCTGGTAAGAGTTATGAAACTCTACTACAACCAGGTAGTCAGAGAAAATAGCCCATTGTACGACACCGATTCTAGGGCCACTCACAGTTTGACATCTCTGATATAGGGGTGCTTTTTGTAATGAGTCATTGATTAATAGATTAACATTTTCGTTTTCTGAGCTTTTTTGTTGTTGTTACACTCAGTGATAGCCAGATTCCATGAACTGTACAAAGTGTAGTCACCCTAGACTTTGGGGGAGCTTGCTCTCTCTCCCCTCACCTCCTCTTCCTTTCTTTGACAGCGTCTCATCAAGTAGCCCAGGTTGACTTCAGATTTACTAGCCTCTTGCCTCTGCTCTCTTATTCCTGGGAATACAGCCATGGAGCCCCACACTGCTAACTATGAGGGCTGACTACTTTGATACTAGGTAAAGAAAATCTTCAGGCACCATTAAGGATCTAAGTGAAGATATTTGATAGTCACTTAGCTATATTTTTTAACATACCTGAAGAGAAATAGTGGTCACAGAGCAACAGAAATTATCTGTCCTCTGACACAATAAACCAGGCTGTTTGTTGGCATTCTCTGTCAGAAAATTCTCAGATTCTGTGTAATTTGTGGGTGGAAATACAATCTTCAGACAAGTTATAAGACCTCTGAAATAGACACAATCCATAATTGTCCCTAGAATAAAAATTAGTTGCAGGGAGTGTTTAAAGGGAAGAAATAGAAAGAGGGAATAATAAGGCTGGTTACATTATGATAAGTGAAATACATTAATATAAGTGAAAATATATTTGGAAAAGGACTTTCAGGGCTGGGACTCCAGCACTGTGATGGAGACCTTGCCTGAGTTCCATTTCCAGCATTGTGAACAACCAAGCAATGCTCCGCAAACAAGCCCCAAGACTTGCAGAGATCAGTGATTCCACGAGAAAGAAATCCTCATATACTCACAAGAACCTCGGGAACTAAAACTTCCAGCTTCAAAAGGTAAAAACTGTGTGCCTCTGGGTGACAGTGAGACTGCATTTGTTGAGGTTTAGGCTTGCTTTCCCTGAAACAGAATCCCTCAAGATTTCTAGAGCCTTCTTCATACCACTGTAATCTGAGCACAGCCTCTCTTCTAGCCACCAGGAATGCTTTCTAAAATTACAAGTCATCCGATAATCATAAACCCTAAAAGTCCGTATAGCAGAGGATATATGTGGAGACACTGTTCCATCTTGTTCAGGTGCCCTCCCTAAAGATTGTGTCTGCGCATAAATAGTGTATTTTGGCCTTAAGCCTTGCACCTCTTAATGCTTTTCAAGTGATTGAGACTATCTTAGAAGTGTTATAATCCCCTAGAAATGCACTGTTTGGTTTTTCTCATTATTGTTATGAAATTGCTAGGAATGCATGAACCAGTTAAGGAACAGTATTTTCTGGCAGTTAAGTGAACAGAACAAATGTGTATATGCCCAATCACGTCTGCTGTGCTAAAGATAGCTTGAGATAATTTCCTAATTGAATTGTTTAGCACTGATATTATATAATTAGCATTTGTTCTCCATCTATTTTTCCTTTAAAACCATGGGAAGAGGTAGCAGATTACCTTTATATGACAAGGGTGTGGACCCACCTTTGTAAAATCAGATTGCACTTCCCAGGCAGATGGAAAGCATATCAAAGCCTTTCTTCTTTTGTTATTAGATTTTTTTCCATCTTGCAATCACACTGAGAAAAATGATATCAGTCTAGTTGAGATTTGTATCATTTTAATGCTCTGTTTGAACAATGAGAGTTGGGCTAAAGTCTTGAATGGGCTCTTGGATTTACACTGAAAGAACAATGGTGATGTGACTGAGCATGCCCAGATATTAAAGTTGCAACCTCCTCTTGCAGAGCCAGCTTTAAGACTCCACCCAGGCCTGAACAAACAAGCTGTAATCTGTGATAGCTATGTTCTTAGGACCTTTTTGATTCAGCTGAAATGCTTACATTTTATATAGAATTCATTGTTTGTGAATTATGATGTAGGTGGCATAAATAAAGTCATGAATGCATTTGCTAAATCTTTAAGTTAGTTAGCTTTACATAGGTTTTTACTCTTGACTAGCTTTCTGTGATGCCCACCTTGTTTCCTGTTTGCATGTTTAGTGAAAAGGACAACATATGAGTACTTAGTAAGTACTATCATAAGAAAAAAAATGGCATTTTAGAAATCATTACTTGGAAGACCAAGTGCTCTAATATACAAAATAAATAATTCTACAATCCTTCTATAGCTCTAAGTTGCAACTGTTAAAAGCATGCAGCTTATCTTGCAAATAGCTAAATAATTACATGGTACTCTTAGGTATCATTTCAGAGCAAATTCTCTGCAGCCAGACTTCTGTTCCTCATCCTTCCGTATTACTGAATAACTGGGTGGCTATCTCCTGGAGGATCAATTCCATGCTCACACTCAAGAGTTCTGACTTTACTTCCTCCTTTTTCAGAGTACTGACCTTAAGTCTCCACTTCTCTGTAGTTACTAAATTTTATAGTCATAATGCAGATTTATAATTAACCATCTGTAATACGAATGACCAGAATTTAACCCTCTAATCTTAGCTCCTCCTTTTATAGCTTACTTCCTGAAGTTTCACAACTCCAACATTGCAGGATCCCACCAGATCCTGCAATCCACTGACCCACCTTCCACTCTCATTCATCTCCCACGAGCTTTCTGATTTTTCAGCCTATGGTTCACAATCATAATAGTTTGTTGGTGCATTCTAAGTTTGTAGATGCTCTTCTTCCATCGTGATCACTGACAAAACCTGGCTGCTGCCAAATCAAACTTTCCACCCCGCCCTCCTCCCCCATATTAGCAGCCTCACAGTGCGAGGTGACTGAAAGACACCGTTATGATGCAAACCCTCCTTCAACGGGCATCAACGGGCATCAACGGGCGTCGCTGTGAAGCTGGGCTCTAATGTGTGCCCACACTCCGTCTTTTTTTTTTCTTTTTTCTTTTTATGGGTAATCAGTCCTTGCTGAGAGCAAGGACATCAATAATCGGGATGCTAACTGCTCTCCCTTATTACCCGGTCCACACAACTGCACTCTAGACATTCTCTTCTCTTTCTCTAGCACACCCATTTTTTAACCAATTTGATCACTAATATGATCATACAAAGAAACATAAATTTCTCTCATGGTAAATGCACACACACACACATACACACACACACACACACACACACACACACACACACACCCTTCAAGCTCTTCTTTTTTACAATAAGGTCAGTGTATTTCCTGTGTAGTCAAACTTCCCCCTGATTTGTATATATTCTCTTATTTCAACTGTTTTTATTCTCATTCGAGTTTAAACTCCATCCATCAGGCTTTAAACACTCTTACTGCATCAAAAGCTTTTTCTTCAAGGACATGAATGTTTCCAAATTCATTGGTCAAGCTTCCTTTCCCCCTATTTGAGAGTGGATTTCTACCTCCTGCTTGGAACACCTTCATTCCTAGGACAATGTATGCCCTCCATGTCTCCAGGTTGTTTCCTTTTCTTATTCTTCTTATCCTTGGATTGTATATATTATTGTATTTCAAATTTTAATAATTCCAGATTTTTTAAAATTTTCTAGTTAGACACCATTAGTGATCTCATTGGTTTCATTATTCTTTTTTTTTTAATTGAAAATAGATTCTTTTCTCATACAATGCATCCCAATCACAGTTTCTCCTCCATCCACTCCTCCTACTTCTCCCCCACTTCTCCTCTCCTCCAGACCCACTTTCCCTCTATTTCCTTTTCAGAAAAGAGCAGGCCTCCAAAAGATGACAGCCAAACAGGACAGAAGAAGACACACTAAAACAAGGCAGAAGCCCTCATATCTAGACTGGAGAAGGCAACAGCATGGGGAAAGAGTCTCAAGAGCAGGCAAATGATTCAAAGATATACCCCCTCCCACTGTTAGGAGTCCCACAAAAAACACCAAGCTAACAGCCAGAACATATGCGCAGAGGACCTGGTGCAGACCTGTGCATGATTCTTAGGGCTATCTCCTGCGGTGACAGCCCTCTACTGCAGATCTAGGACTTAGCCCCTTTCTTCTGTTCATATACTTGCTGCTCAGAGCTGGCACTCAGATGCCTAGGCGACCCCTTAAATTGAGCCCCCTCAAAGCTACTAGTCTTTCCTTTTGTTCTTTATAGTCATTCTCAATTCAGTGGAAGAGGAAAAAAAATAAAGGAATAGCCAGGCATGGTGGCACACACCTATCATCTCAACACTCAGGAAGTGAGACAAGAAAAAAAAAAGTCATGAGCATCCAGCCAGACAGGGATATGTAATGAGATGTGTCAGCCTGGCTTAGGTGCTTGCTGCAAAGCCTGACAGTGTGAGTTTAAATCCTGGGATCTACATCATAGAAGAGAATCAACTCTCACAAGTTGTCCTTTGAGACTGCCCACCCCCCCAACACACATGAATTTCAGGAACTCAGCATTCACCTACTTCTCTAAGCTCTCTTGCCCCGTTCCTTGCCTTCCATTACCCTCTATCACCCCCAGTTTGCTCTTGAGGATCTCATCCATTTCTCCATTATTTGGAGATCAATGGGCCCTTCCTAGAGTCGTCCTTACTAGCTAACTTCCCTGGAGCTGTGGGTTGTAGTCTGTTATCCACTTATGAGTGAGTACATACCATGTCTGTATATTACCTCACTCAGGATGATATTTTCTAGTTCCATCCACTTGCCTGCAAACCTCATGATGTCATTGTTTCTCTCTGCTGAGTAGTATTCTATTGTATATATGTGCCACATTTTTTTTATCCATTCTTCAGTTGAGAGGCATCTAGGCTATTTCCAGGTTCTGGCTATTACAAATAATGCCGCTATGAACATAGTTGAGCATGTGTCCTTGTGGTATGATTGAGCATTCCTTGGGTATATGCCCAAGAGTGGTATAACTGGGTCTTGAGGAAGACTGATTCTACCATAGACAATAGTCACCATAGGCAATAGTCGAGAGGGTGCCTGAGCTGGCCTACTCTGGTGATTGGATGGCTGAATACCCTAACTGTCATCATAGAACCCTCATCAACTGAAGGAAGCAGATGTAGAAATCCACGACTGGGTCCCAGGCAGAGCTCCAGGAGTCCAATTGATGAGAGAGAGGAGGGATTCTATGAGCAAGAGATATCGAGACCATGATTGGGAAAAGTACAGAGACAACTAGCCAAACTAGTAGAAACACATGAACTGTAGACCAATAGCTGAGGAGCCCCCATGGAACTGGACTAGACCCTCTGGATAAGCGAGACAGTTGTTTAGCTTGAACTGTTTAGGGGGCCCTCAGCAGTGGGACCAGGACCTGTCCCTAGTGCATGAGCCAGCTTTTTGGAACCTAGTGCCTATGGTGAGACAATTTGTGCAGCCTTGGTACAGGGAGGAGAAGCTTGGACCTGCTTCAACTGAATGTACCAGACTCTGTTGACTCCCCATGGGAGACTTTGCCTTGGAGGAAGTGGAAATGGGGGGTGGGTTGGGGGAAAATGCTGGGGGGCGGGAGGAGGGAGGACAGGGGAATCATGGTTGGTATGTAAAATGAATAGAAAAATCTCTTAATTAAAAATAAAGAAAAGAAAATAGATTTTGTTTTCTTCTCACATGGTATTTGTTTTTTATCTGTCTAGGTGTTTTGCCTGCATATGTGTGCATACAGTGCATATGTGATTGGTACGTGCAGAGGCCAGAAGAAGGAACTGGATGCCCTGGAGTTATGGGTGGGTGTGAGTCACCATATGGGGCTTGGGAATTATACCCCAGTACTCGGCAAGAGCAGCAGGCACTGGTAACGGCTGAACTATCTCTCTAGCTCCCCCCCCACCTTGACTACGGGATTCAACGTTTTGTCAGAATACTGCTTTCTTCCTCTGAGAACTGACATATTTATATTTCAAAGATTTATTTGATTTTCAATTAGGTGCATGGGGGAGTGCGTGCACACAAACTCAGGTATACAAGGCGCCCGCAGAGTCCAGAGGAAGATGCTGAATCCCCTAGGGCTGGAGTTATGGGTGGATATGAGCCACCTGATCTGAATGCCAAGAACTGGACTGAAGTCCCCTGGAGAACAGCAAGCTTTCTTAACCACAGAGTTCTCCTTCAAGTACAAGAACCAACAAATTTCTAATACATGAAATGAAGTTTCACCCACACTTACTTTATATTGTTATAAATATATTGGCTCTTTTTTTAAATACATTTTTGTTTTTTAATTGCATCTATTGAGTGAATGCTGAGTTCCTGAAATTCATGTGTGTTGGGGGGGGGGTTGGGCAGTCTCAAAGGACAACTTGTGAGAGTTGATTCTCTTCTATGATGCAGATCCCAGGATTTAAACTCACGCAGGGTTTAGGGAACAGGGTGGGAGAGCAAGGAAAGGGATACCATGATAAATAAAGACACCATGGGAATAGGGAGAAAGCAGAGTATTAGGGAGGTCCCTAGGAATCCACAAGGATGACTCCAACAAAGTCTATTTTTAATAAGAGTCAAAAATAATAGAAAAATAGAAAACAAGTGAAGCTAACAAACAAGGAAGAAAGAAACGCAAAGGACTGGCCAGAGACAACGTAGATATGTAGAGAAACCTACTATGTGGTGAGAAAGGAAAAGAAGCAACATGAGCTTCCTAAGCATGAAGGGAATGTGGACGATAATCTTCTCACAAACCTACTGATGTCAGCTTCTCTACTGACTGGAAAATGTTTGCGAAAGTACACACGTAAAAAAGGAATGCTTTGATGGTACTGAATAACTGCAAATAGATAATCAGCATTTTTTTGTGCCCAGGGGACTAAGTCAAGCTTGTCAGGACCTGTCCCGATATTGTCTCATAAGAAAAGACACAGCATAATCCTTTCTTCCGATTTCCACGTTCTTGATACTCTTTTTCTATAATTCTCGTCTTCATTATTTCTGTCTCATTTTAAACTTCCCATTTTGAAATTTTATGGACTGCAGCCATAGCACATCTTTAAACCCTTACCACTGTTTACTACCTTTGCTGATGTCATAACTACTGGCATTTCTTGCCTAGATCATTAGCACACCATCTGCCTGCTTTCTGTTGACCTTTGAT
The DNA here is from genome assembly GCF_049852395.1 of Peromyscus maniculatus bairdii. Lineage (NCBI taxonomy): Eukaryota > Metazoa > Chordata > Mammalia > Rodentia > Cricetidae > Peromyscus > Peromyscus maniculatus. The sequence continues at coordinate 25,065,766 of NC_134869.1, read as the reverse complement.
CATCGCTTTCCTCTTGTTAAAGTATTCTACTTCATACCTCCTCCTCATCAAGAGTGCTTGCAATGGACCCTGAGTCAGGCAAACTCTCTGGTCCCTAAGTTCACCTCCTGTGGGACTTGTCACTTGCGATGCTCAGCTCGTATAGAGTCACCTTGCTGGACTTCAAATACAAATAGTTTTATTTTCTGTCCTTCCTCCTTCTTCCTGTTACCAGGAATGTCTTTTCCAGATTCTGCTGGCTCATCCCCCACTCCTGCAAATCATCCTCAAACATTAACTTTCATGGCCAGTTTGCAAAATGTCTCTCCAGCATTTATCACATTAGCACTCTCTTTACCCTCTTCTTGCTTTGTTCTTCTGGGTAGCATTTCTCACCTTCTGACTTTATGCTATCTATCATCTATTTTGTTCATTGTGTCCCCAAACTAGTGTGGCTCTTAGTACCTGGAAGCCATTCTAATATTATGAATGAATAAATAAGTCTCCATGTGTATGTACGTGCATGTGTGTTCTTGTGTATAATTGTGGTGTGGGTGTGCCTTGGTACAGTTAGGGAGGTCAGAGTGTCCATCCTTGCCTTCTGTCTTGAGACAGGCTTCTTTAGTCTGTCACTGCATATGCTATGCTAATTGGTCCTTCCATCTCCCATCTCTCTGTAGAAATCCTGGGATTACGGATTCCCATTGCCACATGTGGCTTTATGTGGCTTCTGGGGCTCTGAACTCAGGTCCACATGCTTGTATGGAAAGTGTTTCACCCACTTAGCTTCAGGTCATCCCTCAGTTCCAAAGTATTAATTCCCTATTTGTTCTTAGATTTTTTTTTAGTTTTTTCCTGAATAATTCATGTTGACTTTAAAATGAAGCCATCGTTTGATACTGACCTCTTTCCTAATATTTTTACTAGTCAAATAAAACAAAATTTAAACCAGTTATTAACTACATGTAAGACACTAGCCTGAACCAATGGAGGACAAATGAAAAAAGAGACAATGAAATTAATTAATTAATTAGACAACAATCTAATTAGGAGCATAAGATAATATAAGAATAATAGATAAGTGCTAAAAAACACATACAATTTCAAAACCAAACATTTGATGAATTATTGAAAGGAAAATACAGTTTTCTGTCTGAATCTCCCACTTTAATGTTGTAGAATTAAAATTTGAAGTCAGTATATGGCTTCCAAAAAAAAAACAGGAAAGGGGAATGCATCAAAACATACAAAATGATGGAGAAACTCTGCAAGAGATTATTGAGCAATATTGGTTTTGTAAATCTCAGCTGAAGGAAGCTTGTTGAGGTATGCAAATAAAAAGAAAAAAATCTAAGATTGCACCAATTGGTTGTCCAGTTCCAATGGGTCAGCCTTGAAAACATACACACAAGTTACCTTACACAGACTGAACACACACACACACACACACACACACACACACACACACACACACACAAACAGTTAATGAAAAAGAGACCACAAATTAAAGGAGGGTGAGGAAGGAATACATGGGAGGAAATGGTGGAATGGAGAAATGTAACTATATTACGATTTTGAAAATAAAATTAAAGAAAAGAAAAATCCTGTCTTCCGAGTTTATGAAAAATTGGCTAGTGTCACGGGGAGATCAGTTTGGAGACTGGGGCTGAGTTGTTTTGACTCTGGTATTTGCTGATGAGTTCTCACTTTTTGTTTTACGAAGTGTGCATTGTAATGAATTCCTCAGGCAGCTCCTTTCCCATGTCCTCTGCCCCTTCCTCTCCATCCCATGGACCCTGTGCCTCTTGACTGTGTTAGAACTAGAATCTCAGCCACTGAGCTGTGCTTTGATTTCAAGTCAAAACGTTTTGCCTGTTTTATTTTACACATCTTGTCCCAGAAAGCAGTGTTTTGAAATGTCTGCCTGGCCCTTTCAGCATACCCGAAGCACCTCCATGTTTTATCTAGATAAATCTAGCTTCGATATCCCAAAGTGATCAGTGCTAACTCTGAAAAGAATGCACTTTGCTTAAGGACAATGTTTATATTTCACTCCCTGGCTTCTTCCAAAAAAGGGTTTTAAGCTACTTAGGTAAATGAAGAATGCAGAGTGTTTAATTTCTTTGGAAAACAGTTTTGCTGACATTTCTTCTGGGTTTGAGCTGATACTACATAGAACAAACCATCCATCCCAAGGAGCCAAACATAACCAAGAGTCAAAAGATAAATATAATGTACTTATTAAGGCTTTGCCGTCCACCCGTTTGGAAACTGTCTTTACCCTCAGGGCAGGCACCGATCTGTCTGTACTTGATGCGCCATTCACTTTATTGATAATGTTAAACAAACAGGAAATGAATCTTCAGAGCAGCGGCGGCCGTTAGAGCACATGTTCTCTGTCAAAACTGATCAAGCATAAATCAGAGAGAAAGTTCCTTTCTGAACAGCTTCACAGTTTCAATATGCATCGTTTTGTTCTTTAAACGCAGTCAGTGAATTAAGTGTCTGTGAGAGAGCCATGCTTCTTTGTGGCTGCTATTTTGCGGTACTCGCCTTTATAAATGTAGGTCAAAGGAAAAGCATGTTTCTTTTGCTTTCTCTAAAGTCATTTTCTAATTTCTTTTTCTCTGTGCTATTTCTGCTTCCCTCGATGCTTAAGGTGCCAAGGTAGCTGAAGAATGTCAAAATATATTGCCCTAGATAAGTGTATTGCTAACTATTATTACACCATATAATTAAAAGTCCTTCTGAATTCTACACAGATGCCTGGTATAAATCTTGATAATACCTTGTGTATTTTTAGCTTCAGCACACTACACATTCAACAGCAATAATCAATTAATTTCTGTTTAAAATGAAAATGGATAGAAATATTAACTACGCCAAACTTATCCGGTATTAGCCGTCCATGTTCTGCTACACATTTTATAAGCATTTATTTCACTTAAACATTAGAAGGTAACACTAACTTTAAAGTCTCATGAAACTTGGTAAGATTATTAAAGATTATTTCTTATGAGCAATACAACTGATGAAAATACCCGACATACAGTAATACTGAAAGGCTGTAGGAAAATAAATTTGCTAAACATTTTGATCAAAGAAATCTATTGGGTAATATGATTTAATTCTTTACTGATCTTAGGTGGGAAGTGCAACATGATATCAAATTTATAGATGAATAATTAAGACAGTTATGTTCCTTTGTTTGTGATTTCACAGGCAATAAGTAACTATAATTATTAAAGCTCTCAGTTAAGGTTTAATCTTTGAATTGCTACTGTACCTATTTAACATTGCGCTAAGTTTTGAATTCATGATAATAATATAGACACATTCACTAACCTAAGGTATTTGCTCCCAAGGGATAAACAAACAATTTCAGCATGGTGCCCTCACAGGAGTAGCATCCTTAGGGACCTAGGAGAGCTCCTTGGCAGATAGCATCTGCTTCAGGGGGATGGTAGAATGAGAGGTGGGGAGAAAAGAGTTCCCGAGGAGGAATGCCACTTGGGCTGCAAGTTGAAGGATAAGTAAGAATTTCTGTTGAGAAGTGCATTCTAGAAAGAGGGACACCTGTGTTCAAGGTTTGGAATTCCAAGCTTGCCTGACACATTCTAGGATTCCCAGGTGTGGCCTCCAGGAATGAGAAGAATACAGTAGAGAAAAGTGAAGCAGGAGCCGGAGACCTGGGTTCTATTCTATACTGTGTGGGGCTGGGTTCTGAAAGTATTGGGAAGCTCTTCAGGAGTCCTCAGGGGGTCGAATTAATATTAGCGGATGTTGAAACGTCGTGGAGAGAACAGGCAGAAAATGGAATCGTTACTAAGCCATTGTAGCAATGTAACAACATGACCAAGCTAAAGCATCTGCCACAAGAGGGGAAGACGGGGGACAGAAGCCAAAGTTATCAGAGTGTAGGACTGAAAATATTTGGCGATTGACAGTTGAAAGGGCTGAGAGGAAAGGAGCAATGTAGGATGACTTCAGGCTTTTTCTCAAGGCTTTTTGTGAGTGCTAGATTTTGAGTACATTGAGTGTCAATGGAAGAGGGCAAAATCAGCTACGTATCCCATGTAGACTTGCCTATGTGCATTAAAATTTGGAGTGAATAGATTAACTGAATCTTGTTTTTTTTTTAAACTGTATATAAAAGTAACTAGTTGAGGTGTCAAACATATTTTTCCAATACTCAAGCACAAAACTTTGTAAATGACCTAGGTGTGGATCTTCATCATTCTCTCCCACCACCATGTCATCCGGAACCATACATTTTTACTGTTGAAGTAAAGAAGAAAAGCATTTAAATTACATAATGGGTTTGTTTGCAGAGTAAAGGTTCAAGGCCTGGATTCCTGCCAGAATCCATTATTTTATCTAAACACTAAGTGGTTGTTGACGATGCATTGCACATTTAAGCATTTTCTGAGCTCTTGAAGTTACCCTCACGTCCATCTCAGGCAACATGGGGTATCAGAGCTATTGGAGAAGTTAGATACCATGCAGTGGGCTAGATAAAGGAGATTTTTAACATGGAGCTACTAGCACTCAGTGCCCTGGGGTCCTGAGATCTACCCATCAGTCATTCCTATCGAGGGAGAACAGCAAGGTAACTGTAGAAGACAAGCGTCTAGTCTCTCATGTAGGACTGTTAGGGGTAGAAAGGAGGAACTTCTTAGCTGATTATCTCAACATGGAAGAGCACCCATTGAGAAGATGAGGCAGACTGAATGAGAACAAGCACTAGAGGTTGACCATCAAGTCTCCTCATCTGTATTTAAAGAAGAAATCCAAGGAGCGGGACAAAAGACTTCCTCAGGAGAGCTGGCGTGTCTGTGAATGGTCCCAGAGACACACTGAGGGGATTCTGCAGCAAATGAGTAGCAGGAGGTGGTCAGAGATGGATGACGACAATGACAACTGCCTATCTTGCGTATCCAATGGGGCTGAATGATCTGAGCCTTGTCCGGCAGCAGAGATAACCGTGATGCACATGCCCGTCTCCGCATGCCTAGAGCCCTATGCCTCTCCCTCTCACCTTTCAACACTTAATCGCCCTAAAGACAAGATGAAGCAAGAAAGGGAGCATGCATCCTTAGATGACTCTTAAAAATGATTGAGTAGGTTTTTTTTTTTTTTTTTAACTGTTTAATCCAGTTAAAGACAGATATAACTACTTTGAAGGAACCGTGGTTGTATTATCACGTAGAACGTAGGCTAAAGAATCTCTTCTCGGCCTTTTGGCTAAGATCAAGAATTTAGGCTAAAGAGAGTAACGTGGTTAGAGACCACGAAGGAAGGTGACTGCAGTGAGGATAATTGCAGAATTGCTGTTGAGACATGACCATAAGCTGGAGGTTGATGACTCATGGTTTAGGATTATACAAACTGATGGAAAGAATGTGGCTTTGAAAGGGACCTACGTCCAGCCTGGGCTACCAAGTGAGTTCCAGGAGAGGCGCAAAGCTACACAGAGAAACCCTGTCTCGAAAAACCAAAAAAAAAAAAAAAAAAAAAGAAAGGGACCTACGTATGATGGGTGTGCCTGTAATCCCAGCATTTGGGAGGCGGAGGGTTGACATTTTACATTCAACCTGTGCTGCGTGAGACCTGCTTTCAAACAAACAGATAAACACAAACAAATGTCAATCTTTTGCTCAGAAACTTTGAGCAAATTTATTTTGTTTCACTGAGTGCTGATGTTTACCTCTATCTTTTGTGGAAATGGATGGTTTCTAATATTTCAAAGGACCAGACAGTTGCTTTAACCTGGCAATGCCCTGGATTTTGAAACATGTCAGTACCAGAACATACACATATAAAGCATCATTTTAATATTTGAGGGCAAATTCTTGTACACTTTACATTTTCTTCTAATTGTTTCCTTTCTAAGTGTTGAATTTGTGGTTGGGCTTCATTAGGTTCTTAAGAGTTCAATCAACTTTACTCTGTGTGTGTGTGTGTGTGTGTGTGTGTGTGTGTGTGTATTCTTTAGATTAACTGTGCTGTTTCAAAAATTATCCTTTTTCCCCCCTGAATTTAAACTTGTGGTTTTTGTTTTGTTTTTGTTTTTGTTTTTCGAGACAGGGTTTCTCTGTGTAGCTTTGCGCCTTTCCTAGAACTCACTTTGGAGACCAGGCTGGCCTCGAACTCACAGAGATCCGCCTGCCTCTGCCTTCCGAGTGCTGGGATTAAAGGCGTGCGCCACCACCGCCCGGCTTAAACTTGTGTTTTTATCTAAGTTATTCTTTTCTATTTGCTTCCTTGGACCTTTGTCCTCTTATAAAATCCTAAAATTGGATATTATCTTCATTGATTTTCTTGATTTTTCAAGTATATTCATAAATATGAATGTATTTCAAAAATGTCAATTATTTGTAAATAGTATTTTTCATTCACCTTACTAATAAAATATCTATATTATGAAGCTAGAAACAGTTATACCCCCCCCCCCAGTTTATTATAACTATAGCTTATTGTATCCCTTAGGTCTCATGCATGACCTTTTCATTTTTACTAAGCAGTTTGTGACTTACAAAATATTTGAGTTTCAATATCTAAGCATATTTATTTTTAAAACAGTCATACATAATACAAAATTTTTATTTTATAGAATATATAAATATTTACAACCAGATATTTGATCAGTGTTTTTGATTTTTCTATTGCCCCTTGAGATGCAAGTGCATCTTTTGTTGGTAAAATGGTAGGATGCTCGAAATACATTCAGTTTTACTTTCTTTATTCTGTCTGATCTTTCTCTGTTTATCTCTTTCATTTACCTCTTCTGGGCTGATAATGATCTGTTAAAAATCTTCTATATTGCTGTTTCACTTATGTCTATTTTCCCATTTGTTTCTAAAAGTGGATTTTTAAATAAATTTTGATGCCTACTGCGTCCTTTTCTGATATAAGCAGATCTTCGGCTTAGCTGTTTCCTTCTATCAACTAAAAAACAATCCTAAAAATTCTGCTTGCTTTGGGCTAGTGTTAGACCCCTGGTTGGCATTGTCTGTGAAGACTTGCGCCATTGGCTGCCACATTGCTTACATGTTCAGAATCATCTTTCCACCTCGTACTAGGAATGTTTTCCTTTAATGAGTTTTCTCTGTGCATAATCTACCTCATTATTTACTGGAGAAGAGAAATTCCACCATGACCAAGGCTTATTAAATATTTCCCCAGCTTTGCACACCCTTTTAGGAAGCTGACCTATCTCAATATATCTAGACTCCCCCCCCCCCCGCAATTTCAGCGCCTTCTGTTTTCCTGCCAATAGTCTATTTCTTTTGGATTTTGATTAATTATGGGATCTGTGCTTTGGGGAGACAGTCACATTATAAGCGTTTGCTGGAGGAAGGCTTTCCATGCTTTGATTGTTTTCTTCTTGGTCTCGAAGTTAAAAAGCCTCAGTGACAAGAAGGCTTCGTGCTTTTCTTTTGTCATCCATGCATGAAAAATGATCATTTTGGTAGCTAAAGAACACTTAGTCCTTCGAAATAAAGAGAAATGAGCATCCATAAAAGGAGTAAGTGCCCCCCCATCCCCCCTCAGGAGTATTAGAATGGGGGTTCTCTGCCCTTTGCTCCATCTGCCTTCCAAATGTGTGGCTCACCCTTGAGATCTGCATAAGACACAGCATGGCTAAGGACCAGGGCTCAGCCGTGGCTGGAAAACTTCACTACATGTGAGTAAGAGCTCAACTGGCTGAACATAACAAACACTTTATTTTCTTGACTCCCAGGTTGTGACTAGCTAAGTACAGTTCATATTACATTTGAGATCAATGGGAATACAATTTCTGAGTCCCAAATCAATAGATTTCTCTGCTGTCTCTCCCTTTATTCTTCCCCCTAAATTGGAAGAAAAATGATACAGACCTTCCTCGGCCCACTTATTCTTGGAAGGTGGCATTCTCCGGACATGTTACTCTGCTTTGTTCTCATGGTCACTCAAAGAAGTTTCCATGAGTAAACCGAGGTTAAAATTCTCTAACGTGAATGCAAGAAAGCAAAGGCTGTTTTTAATATTTTATCTTCTCCTAGCTTACAGATCTTTGGTTTTGACCGTTAGTGACTCTTTTGACAGATTTTCGTATCAGGAAGAAAACTGGAGATGGGATGATTTTCCTAAGCAATCAAAGGAAATGGATTTATTGAAAATATTCAGTTTTTAAGAAGCATAACTATATATATATATATATATATACATATATATATATATATGTATGTATATATTCATTACACTGTGGTTAAAAAAGCATACTTTTAGATCTTTGTCCCAAGACTTATGTTTTGAACTCAGTAGCTTATAATTACCTGCAATCGGCTGTTTCTTGAGCCTCCATCAGAGCTGAACAAAAGATAAAGGGAAGCATTCCTGTCCCCTGGGTCTGTGGAGGAGGTCACAGAATGACAGAGTGAGCTTCAAAAAACACACAGAGGTCACCCATATAATGAGCTGGTGTCAAGAAGACAATTAATAAACAGCAGCAGCAACAACATGACAAGAGAAATACAATGAATACAACGAAAAACACAACAAAGATCCAAAGAAAATACCAATGCAGAGAAAATATTCTTGACCCAGAAATACCGCACTTATTATAGAAATTACATAAGAAATTAGTTGGCTATGTTTTAGACATTTTATGATTAATACCCACTCGTCTCAAATTCCTTCCTTACTAGAAATGTGGTATTCATTAGGCCAAGGTCATAGGTTCAGTCCTTATATGAGTTGGTTACACAGTGTTGGATCAAGTTCTGTAGTGTATGTCTTTCCAAAGGCTTGGCTTCCAGGACCATGACTATATTTATTAGGCAAAAGCCTATGAAGGAATCTATTACCCTCTATAAACCTCAGACTCTTCCTGTACAACACAGATGTAATAGTCTCTTCCCTTCTTATCTCAAAAGAACGTATGGGGACAGGGAGAGGACTTGGATGGTCTCTTAAAACCTACAATTATGGAACTCATATAATGTATGGTTGGTGCCATTTCCACCATACATTGCAATGTTCAGTTTCTTCCAAACTATGCTTTTGGCAAACAAGAGCAAAAACCACCTCAGCTTATTGAGGGCTATCCTGATTTCAGTAGCGAACCCTATCATTTAAAATACCCACCTTCTTTGTTCTAGGATGTTAGGTGGGACTACCCTATAGCAAGCAGCTCAAAGAGAACAGAGTCGAGTCTATCTGATTGTTTTGGTTAAAGATGAAATGTCTCCAACAGGTTCATGAGTTGGGGGCTTGGACCCCAGCTGATGGCACTATTTTGGGAGGTTCTAGAAACATTTAGGAGGTGAAGCCTGGTTTAGAGGTAGTAGGTTAGGGGTGTGTGGGAAGGGTAACTGTGAAGGTTATAACTGGTCCCTGGTGGGTTCTTCTCTTCCTGTTTCCTGTCTGATAGTGTAGCCACTATATATTCCTGCTACCATGATGCTCTGCTTCCATCTGGGGCCAGAAGCATAGATTCAAGTAACTCCCAGTAAAGCTGCTGAAAAGTATGGACTATAACGAATCTTTCCTCATAAACCATACTGAAAATTGGGCTAACACAGTCGTTCAAAGCTCCATGTTACTTTTCCTTATGAACAATGTGTTCATTAATATGTTTATCATAACTTTTAAGCCATCTAAAATATGACATTTCTTTGTAAGATAAGCATAAAATGCTAAACGAAACAAATAGGAGTTTGTTCTGCCCTAAGAGAAAAATGATTCTATTTTGGGAAAGAGAAACTTTAAAAAGTAAAAATATAAATAAGAATACACTTGCAAATTAAAAAAAATACGTGAAAGAAATAAAAAACAGACTTCTATGAGAGAGTACAATTGAGACCACATTTATGGAATATGGAACTCTGTTAACTAAAATTGAGCCCTGGGGGATTTTAAATTGTCAAGTGGAAAACATTTAAGTAGGGTGGGGTGTAGGGAGATGGGGGGAAGAAATCCAGGAAGAAGGAAGAACATGTGTATGATGGATTGTCCTTTTTCCGTTTTTATCTTGATGTATCTTAGTGTCTGGATTCCCAAGGAGAGTTTGCTGAGAAAATGAATGAATCTACAAACACAACTTTCTGTCAATAGCAATTCATTCTAGGAGTTCAGCTTTTCCTGCCTTTGATGACAGAATCATTTGGGGCACAGCCACCTTTCCCTTATTTTTTATATTACACAAAAAAGTGGGGTTTCTGTCTCCACTTCCCTTAACACCGTGAGTAAAGTGGGGATGAGGTCATCCTTTCTAAGGCATTTTCTGCCAACTGCCTGTGCTGTGAAGACCCAGGGCATCTCAGATTTACCGGCACAGATACAACTACAGCAAGTGGTAGGGGAATTTTGCTGGTTGTTGCTTCCTTTTGCACAATTAACAGGTTTTGGTCTGTGTATCTTGAAATTCTTTATCTGATGTTTCCCTGACTCCGCAGCCGAGTTCGCTCTCTGCACTAAGACTTCCACTCTTCTGCTCGCCTCCCTGGCTGCTGGTATATTCTGAGACGTTCGTTCTTATAGTTGAAGGAAGCTTCACTACTTAGGGCTCATATCGACCTTGAAGTTGTTTTCCTTATCACCGCATTCAGCGCCCTGTGCCCTTCCGAGTCTCGTTACTTCTACTCTTCCATGAAGTGTACAGGAGCTCTTTACATGGCGGCCATTTCTCTCTGCTGAATTTTCTAAATGTGATCTTTGATTCTCTTCTTGGGTAGTTAAGACTTTAAGAGTACTGTAATGTTAAATGGTTATCCCATAGCACCTCGAGGATTTTATCAGTATTCATTTTTCCTTTTCTGTTTTGTTTCATCCTCTATATAGCCTCTCTTGCTCCTCCCTATACCAGGCATATAGTGATACTAATAACACTTCTTTGGTGGAAAAAAAATTCTTCCAGACATTACAAAATAAACATGGAATTCTTTATGGGATAATCAGAAACACGAAATTGAGTTTTGGTGGAAAAAAAAAAAGTATGGTTAAAAAGTAGTGACATCTAGCAAGAAAACCGAGATAGAAGACACGTGACCATGAGTCAAAGTCAGCATATTCATTCATCAGAAAAGAAAGTTAGTAAGTCTTTTATACAAGGAATTGAAATTAGGTCAGATTTTTCCAGAATATTCTAGAGTAGTTATTTTTCAAGTCAGTGGAAGACTTAAGACTATCAAGTTTTACATCCAAAACAAATGACTAGCTTAGGTTTGGAGCCACCAGCAATGGCTAGAAGGTGGAACTAAGAAAACCACAGGCTGTAAAAGCATAGATGTCAGTATGGGAGGTTAATTTATGGAATTTGATTCTTTGTCTGATCAGATAAATCACTATAATTTAGTTAGCTTACTATATCTCACAGAATGGAAACTTCTGTTTTCATTTTGCATTTGCATAATCAGATGAAACTGTGAAGTCAATCTTTTTTTGATTGTTCATTTACTGGTAGTTAGATGGGCACAGACTTAAGAGGTACAGAATGAGTTATTTTCTCTCTCTCTCAGCATCCTCATATCTCTTTCCCAGGTATTTAGAGTTTAGGGGAAGGAAGAATAGAATTGCAAGAGAAGATGATGAACAATGTATCAGTTGTACATCCTTATCTAACAATAATGTAACTTGAATTACATTGGATGTAAATGATTTAAATTCACTAACCCAAAGGCATAGAGACAAATAGGTTACAAAACAAGGCCCACATATATGCTGTTTATATGACACACATTTCATTTTTAAGGACACATATAGACTAAAGGTGATGGGCTGGAAAAATAACTTCTGTGCAAATGGAGGCTATGATAGTAAGATATATTTATACCTGGATCAGATCTTCTTACTCCACTATGGGAGAATTTTCCTTTCTACAGTTTATGCTTATGTGATGCTTTCAATAAATTACATTACATTTATACATATACAATCAAGAGTTACATTTAAGTGTTATATTTGGATATTGAACAATTATTGTGTATGTTGCTGTAGTGAGACAAAGATTTTTTTTTTTTTGGTTTTTTGAGACAGGGTTTCTCTGTGTAGCTTTGCGCCTTTCCTGGAGCTCACTTGGTAGCCCAGGCTGGCCTCGAACTCACAGAGATCCGCCTGGCTCTGCCTCCCGAGTGCTGGGATTAAAGGCGTGCGCCACCAACGCTCAGCCAAACAAAGATTTTTTAAGCAGAAAACCTTACCTTTATGGAGCAGGTTTTAGACATATGGTTCTCAATTACTTACTCATTCTTTCTCCCATTTATTTATTTTTGTTGTTGGGAGTTATGCCTAGGATTTCATGTGTGCCAGGCATGCTCACCTGCATTTGCAGCCCTCTTTCTTTTTCTTTTTTTTAGCTGTATTTTAATCCTATTTAATTCTATGTGGATTCCACATTTAGAAAGAATCTCAACACGTTAGATTGAAGTGGTTTTCTACTTTTTATTAGTTTCATACAGGTGCACCAGAACTCTCTGTCATGAATAAGACGATACAAACGGTTTCCATTACATTGCTGCAACACCATCCAACTGAAAGAAACATCCAGAGGTCACATTGTTCCTGGCCAGTAAGGGTTCTCTACATTGAATGTTTAGGCAGAAAAATAGTAAAGTAGTTGAACCTTTGTGAATTAGTTAAACTCTCTTTAAGCAAGAACTGTCATATCTAAGTTAGCTATTTTAGTTAAAACAATACTTTCTTCTTAATTTAATATCATTTTATCATCCACAAACTCAGGTGTCCACACTTAGCTGTTTACTCAATTGGGATCATTCATGTTGCTTAATGCACATTTTTTGTGTTCTTGCGATTCGCTTGTGTCTTTTTTTCTTTGACTCACTCATAGCTCCTTCAGAAGTGGCATGGGCATAGCAGAGCTGGTAGAGTGGGACACAGCCTTTTCCTAGAAGGCCTCAGGTTTAGCAGAGCTGTGGCCCAGGCAGAAAAAAGAAATCCCGACAGAGATCATAGACTTGAAGGAACAGCACTGCAAATATTGGCTTGCTGGAAGCTAACCACTTCAACATGATAAACTTTTATTTATTTATTTTCCCCTTTCAAGACGTGTTCGCATGAGCAGTTAAGATAAAAAACAAGATAAAACAGAAACAATGGGTGGTAACGACTTGGGCCTATTTCAGAGTGGCTAATTAAAAAAAAAAAAAGTCAGATTCCGGTAAAACATTAAACAGGTTATCTCAGTAAGCCACTTCTTAGTCTGGCGAATAATTAACATCTTTCCTCAGAATTCCAGAAAGAAATGCCAAAGCTCCTTTTGTAGCTGTAGGAAAGCAGTCTTCAGTTGAGGAAGTTACGACATAAAATGTTGCTTAGATCTGAACTGTGTAGGGTAGGGGCATCTTTAAGAAACATGTAACAGAGGTGGGGCAAGGATGTACACTCTTGTACTTTTCTGTCCAGGTCTATGGACTGGACATTGAGACCAAGAGAGCCTTGTGAGTACTGAGAACTACCCAGGTACAGGACTCAAGAAGCCATTGAGGATATCAAGTTCTCAGAACGATTATAGTCTTAGGTTGTGGTTAAAGATGCAAGAGTAGAAAACTCGTTCACCATTTTCCTCACCTAGGTTAGCTTCAACTTTGTGAATTTGCCTCCCTATTTTGCTCTTTCATGCCAGCTTAAATTGTTGTGTTTAGTACATTGCTATGAGTATGTCTGTACACACACATATATAATCATGCAAATAATTATGTATTTAGATGCACTAAAATTTCAAATGGAATTATATTCCTTGAAATCATGGGTCAAAATACGTCCTTCTTTGATTAAGATGGTAATTGTACAAAACAAAAACAACAATAAATCCCAAAAATCTCTTGGTGAGGATAGAATGATATTGTGTCTGAGCCAGGGGAAGATAGCAGCATTGATCACTTTTTGACTGATTAAAAAAGAAAAAGAAAAAGCATAGAATCAGAAACAGGATCACACTTTAACTCTGAGGATCCAACCCTAAGACCTATCTGTGTTCACCAAACAGGCACTGTGTCCTAAAAGCATACAGCCCTTGAAAGTAGTCCCATTAGCTTAAAGCCAACTGCTAAAGCATGAGCCTGTGGGAGATATTTTAAGCCAAACCAAAACATTAAAAGCATGAATGAAGGTAGTTTTTACCATTAAATGTAGGAGTCTATTGGTTTGGACTGATGGTGCTTCACGAGATCGAAGGCATGTTGTGCATGCTAGGGAAATACTCTACCACTGAGCTCCATATTGCGTTCTTCACTCTCTTCCTAGCTATAAAACTCAAGCCCTTTTTCTGTTCATCTCGTGGAACACCTGCTCCATGTTATGGAACACAATATCACCAGGTTCTACGAGCACATACAAAAGCCAAGTAAGATCTTTAAATTTGCTGTCAGTTTGTATTCTGAAACTACATATCTAATTGTTCTCTGCATTCAGTTAAAATTGCATGCTGGGTACACAGAGTGTTGCAGCCAGAGATAAGGGAGTAAAACGAGGAAGGGCCCAGCTCATCTATGAGACAGAATAGCTTGAGGCAACCAAATATACTTATGCAAGGAAGAATAGTATCTATTTAGAAAGCAAAAAAGGGCGTAAGAGAGACAAATTGAGCATCCCGTTGCTAAGAGCATGCAGAGCTGAGCAGAGATTTAAGTAAAATGCAGCTAAGCCAGACTTATTTCCTTAAGCTGCCAATTTTCCTTTCTTTCCCATACAGGTGCTTTGGAAGAAATGCTGATCATAGAATCAGTTTTGCTCTTGGAGTATGATGCAGCCACAAGTGGGTCAAACGTTGCTTCATCCTTCATAGCAGTATGGAAGTGGCCCTATAGAGATGCAAAACATTACTCTGCCAAGTGCTTATTTCCCTGCTTCATTGGAGAAGGAAATTACCCCATTCATTTCTTTTTCTAATGAGTTGATCACTAAAGCATAGGCCTTCTTGACATGGCAATTTATTTCAGAGCAAAAAGGAGAGAGCTACACAGCACATCACCTAACTGACTAAATTCTTACCAAATCAAGGTGGAGGTCAGCGCTGGGCGCAATTCTCTTCTAGTTGTTTCGAAAGGTTTTTATACAAGGGCATCATGGGATGATGTCAGGGCGTGAAAGGTGAGTTGACCTGCCTTTTGATCTTCCCTGGCTCAGCCTCACTCTAACTACCTATGAGAATACGGTTTTCATCGCTTTTCTTCCCCATAAATAGGACCAATGGGAGATCTGTGTTTATGTTAATTACTAAGTGTGAAGTTTTACATGTTAGCAGAAGTATTTGGTATTATTTTTATTAGCTCTGTGGGAAAATATCTGTGGCTGTTTGCACCTTACTTGTTTACCTGTTTTATCTATGAATAAAAAAGGATTACCCCAAACACAAATTTGGTGACTCACTGATAACTACAGGATTCTTCTGTGTTATATAAATCCATCCACAGTTCCTATCTGTGAAGTATGAGCCTTTACTAATTAAAGATAGAACAATTGGACATGTCACCAGATTTATTGTTGAATAAATCATATTTTTACCCAGCTACTTCAAAGCCCTGATGGTACTCTATGACAAAGCCTGTCATGTGCATAGTTACTTTGCAGGTGACTTCAAGATCTTGGTCATTTGATTGGAATGACAAATGGTCAACATCCTCATAAATAAACACACATATTCTGTTCCTTTGCCAAATTGTGTTTGTCAAGATTAATGGTTTTTCACTGTCTATAGATTCTTTATGTCTTCCTTTTTTTTCTCCCATGGGGTTGATGTTTTGTGTATATAGTAATGATATAGTAAGCCACAAAGATTACTCACCTAGTAGTCAACTTATTGTTTTGGTGCAGGTGATCTATGATCTTGTCACAACACATAAATAGCATTGTTTTCATGCACTTTTAAATTTAAGATGATGGTCTCAGTTTGTAAGCTATAAAAGCTTATAGAAGGTAGGTAACCACGCTCTCCTTGTCTCTACTTGAAGGAACCAAATATGTCAGGACTTTCTTCTTCATCCCAGGCACCTTATATGTATTAATTAACATTTATAGCTCTAACCATGGCTAGCTAAATTTACATGCATTTTTAAATTTAATAGATGTTTATATGAAATATCAAAGTGATTAAGATAACTTTTCCCAAATCACCCAGATAGGTCATTGAACAAGCCCATAACCATGGGCTGATTTTATTCTAGACAATGTGATATTTCTCACATACCACAACAACCAATATTATGTATTTGGGGTAGGCATGTTGCTAAATGCATAGTTCTTAAGAATAACTCTTTAAACCTCCTCAAACACTAGTAGGCAATACTATGAAGAGTGATATTTAAAATACTGTTTATTTATTTTTTTTTTGGTTTTTTTTTTTTTTTTTGGTTTTTTTTCGAGACAGGGTTTCTCTGTGTAGCTTTGCGCCTTTCCTGGAGCTCACTTGGTAGCCCAGGCTGGCCTCGAACTCACAGAGATCCGCCTGCCTCTGCCTCCCGAGTGCTGGGATTAAAGGCGTGCGCCACCACCGCCCGGCTAAAATACTGTTTAAAAGAGATATTTAAATTCATTTAAAAATAGAAGGTCCAATGTGAATCATGTGGTGTTGAGTCATTGGATGCCAGCACCCATTCATGAGTAACATCAGCACACCTTCTTCATTAACAGAGTAAGCGAAAGGGGAGCACGCTTTAGCACTGAGTTATTTGTGATTTCACTGAAGAGACACCAATAAGGAAATTCACAACCATATATACAACTAACCAAAGTTGCTGTGACTCGTTTTATAAAGGATAAGTGCAGGAGATTGCAAGATTACAATATGAGTATGTGGGCACTTTTGTGCTGTAAGAGAACAACTTTAAAACAATCATGAAAAATGACATTAGGGCTTGTTATGATAGTGAAATGATATAGATTAACTCTTACAATGCGGTGATTATTTTTAAGCATTATCGTTACATATAAACATTGTTCTGATTTCATTTGTGGTTTATTATGGAAATTTTTTCTCTTATTTTTCTATTTTTGACATATGTATATAGCTACACAATTTTTTAAGTGAAAGCAAAATGTTTTCAAATATTAAACTATTTCTTAAGAGATTTGACAACTTTGTGTGCACGAATACACACACACACACACACATATACACACACACACACACACCCATATGTGCACACCCGCATTATGGCTCTTTTCTTTTCTGTGTTTGGCTAATGAACTTTGTGTTTCTGCATTTCTGATATGCCTAGTCCTCACATTTGGAGGAGAAAAGAGGGACAAGTCAGTTGCAAAGTTCTCCTTTCCTGATTTCTGAATAACAGATTTGATTAAAAAGAAAATTGAAAACTCATCCATCCTTGAATGATTGCTTCCAAGATTAAGACAAGTCTATGGAACTTAAGCTTCTGAAGCACAGGTTCATTTCTGTACTCAGTAAGAAAAAATGTACTCAGACTAAAAAATGAAAATAATTTTGTTGATCAATTACATATATGCAGTCCTGTTGTCAAGGGATCAGAAAGTTTTATGTTATACTTTAAGTGATGCAAAGGCATGTATTACACAATAAAATATGCTTAAATCTTTGTTCCTAGGGAACCACAAATCTTACTTAACATATATTTATTTGATTCTCCTGTTAGGAAAATAATATTTGTAATGCATTTACTTAATACTTGATGCATTTACTTTTAGAAATGTACATTAAAAAACTAATAATTATCCAAAATCCCATAGCACAATGACAAACCACATTTCTATTTTGTACATCTGCTTCTAACATTTTTTTTTTTTTTTTTTTTTTTTTTTTTTTTTTTGGTTTTTTCGAGACAGGGTTTCTCTGTGTAGCTTTGCGCCTTTCCTGGAGCTCACTTGGTAGCCCAGGCTGGCCTCGAACTCACAAAGATCCGCCTGGCTCTGCCTCCCAAGTGCTGGGATTAAAGGCGTGCGCCACCACGCCCGGCTGCTTCTAACATTTTTATACATAAATATAACTCCTACTGCATGTACATGTATATACACACAGTAAAGACATGCATTTATTATGAGCAAAGGATGCTTTATATTTTTACAAATAAGGGTACTTTCAGATGTCTTCTATCAAATGTATGACATCTTGTGTCAACATCTTATGTTAACCTATTAATCTTTCAGTGACATTTAAGGATTTTCATATTTCCTGTATTGTATGAGGAGATGTTGATGTCATCAACTTGAAAGTGGAATTGATTTAGCTGCCTAAGTAATGTACCAAAAATACATGGGCTATAAAATAATGCTCCCTTCATCTGCTTCTCTTCCTTTTAGATATATACATTCAAAACTCTCTCATAAAACCTTCTAGGAAGGTTTAAGAAGAGACTGAGCTGTTTTAAGTAACATGTAATGACAATGAGATTTTAAATGGAAATTATACAGTTATCGTAGGGTGTAGTATTGTCTTTTGCCTGGTTGCTGCAGGGCATGCTACAAAAATGTAACTAAATTTGATCTTATTTGTTCTTGATCTCTGTCACTATCTTGAAATAATTACAACTACACTAGTATTATGCAAAAAGGCAGAATATAAGGGATAGAATTTCAAATGCGTTAGTACCAGTGTTTCCATTTTAAAGGTTTTATGAATGCTAGCCTCACCTGTCCATCAAATCTACATTCTTATCCACCTCTGTCATATTTGATTTCCAGAATTACTGACTGAGAACTATTAGAGTTATTTGTGCATGCTATTGCTATTGCTTGTGTAGACATAAATCAATAATAAATTGCGAGTCTGCAAAAGTAACATTTAGGAAGAAAACCAAGTGAGTTCTTTACATATGTGACATTAAAGAAATAAAAGTCGATTTGCAGGATCTCTAGCCCTCTTTGTTGACTCGTCTGATGGGGTTAACATATACAGCCAGCTCTAACTGGTGTGATATGGCCAAGTAACGATAGCCTGAGGCCAGAGAAATGGGGAGCTGACGTCCTGACATTTATTTTCAAAATAGCTGAGCATTTTCCAGACCCATTCTGTCCGTTCTGCTGACAACGGTTCTTCTGTTTGCCATCTAGAACGAAGACATTCTTCTCCACATGACATAATTGAGGATCCACCTTAAAACACTTTGAAAAAGAAAGACCTTCTCAGACTCAAACTGACTCTCTGTTTTTACTTTCTGAAGAAATGAATGTAGTTTGGAATTTTTACGATTATAAAAAGAAGACATAAAAAAAATCCCTTTATCCTCTATCGGGGAGTAGACTGTTTTTAAAATAGTTTTAAAATTTAAGGAGATGGAATTTCATAGTAGAGTTCTTATCCAGCATGTGCAAGGGTTTGGGATTTGATCACCTGCACATGAGTGAGCGTGTGCACATACACGCACACACAAACACACATACACCAAGAGAGAACAAATAAAAAATCCCTGTGACGGGGCTTGTATTCCCAAGATTCAGAAGCCTAAAGCTGGGGGACTGTAAGTCCAGATCAGCCTGGACATGAAAAATTGGGAACTTGTAAATATTTTCAAGCCTTTCCACGTTTTATGCTGATATTAAATAAAGCATTAGCTAGGCACTTAGGCTCATTAAAATGACAGTCATGATTTTAAGCCTACAATGTCCTGTGGCTGTGAAACATTTAGATAAAGAACTATAATGAAGGCGGGGCTTTGCTGTTGTATTGAGGAGATCGCTTGCAATGTGCAAAGGTACATCCTAAAAAAAAAAAAACAACAAAAAAAAGGCTGGGTAAAGCATGAAGTTTGAGGTCAAGGTCTTGGAATTAGGTTGAGTGTGAGAAAACCAGTGCAAGACTTGGCATCCAGTGAGAAGGTGACATCATCACACACGGAGGGGCGTTGAGTTGAGAAAGCCTAGAAGAGGAGGGAAATTAGAGATGCTATAGGTGAGGAAAGGGAGTGGAAGTCGATCCGTGTGTTAGAAAAAAGTAGGTCTCAAGGCCACTTTGTTTAATTCTTTCAAAAATGTAGGAAATGATCACAATTTGGGGGACTTACATGTAAAAAATGGATACCCCTACTCAGACAGTTTCATTAGAGTGTGTAGGATGCAGATGTAATCTACACTGAAATCTTTTTTTTTTTTTTTTTGCACAATATGGCAGAACATGTTTTAAATATCATTTTCATTATTTCAATTTACCCATTACTCTGATACTCTTGAAATGTAGACTAGGATTTGGATGGTTTAATACCTTGGCTTGGGAGAAGATGAAGAAAATACATGCATATTCTAAGACCTTTCAAGCATACCTTTTGAACAGCCAGACCCAACATAATTTTAAGATATTTAGCGTGTATTACTTAGCTACATGCCTTTACCAGAGGAAATGATAATGCAAAATAGAGATAAAAATATAGTTTAATGACATTTAACTTTTATCTTTTTTTGATTTGACTGTGATTTATCTTTCATGCATATATTATTTTTATACTACAAGATGCTGTTGTTACATGCAAATATTTTTGTTTCCCTTTGGGTAATTTCAAACTAGACTTTCCCTAAGATTAGGATATAGAGCTGAATCTAGGTAGGTCTTTGAAGGACTGTTTCTCTCTCTCTTCTTCTTCTTAATATCCAACACAGAACCACACTTAACAACCTCCATGGT
The DNA here is from genome assembly GCF_049852395.1 of Peromyscus maniculatus bairdii. Classification (NCBI taxonomy): domain Eukaryota; kingdom Metazoa; phylum Chordata; class Mammalia; order Rodentia; family Cricetidae; genus Peromyscus; species Peromyscus maniculatus. The sequence goes on along the minus strand of NC_134869.1, from coordinate 25,045,200 downwards.
GACATCATCACTCTTCCAAAAACCGCTTATGAAAGTCAAATGTCCTTTAAGCCAACCCCATGAGCTTGGAAAATATCAAAGGGGCTGAGCTGCTTAAATAATGAAACAAGGTCATTTTCTGCTTCCTCAGAAAATGTTTTTTATTACTCTGAAAGGAACTTTGGAATTGAATCAAAAAATGAATGGCAGTCCGTCCTACTCTGGAAGTTGTATTTAGACTATTAAAAGGATTTGGCTAGTGTTAGTGAAATTAAAATGGGGACTGCGCTATGGCATTTCAATGTGAAAATGCCTATAAGTTTCCATAAGTAAGCCACACATTAGTATTTATTTGTTGTATTTTTACAATTGTTTCCATAACATATCTCTAGAGTAATAAGACATTAAAAAGTGATTTATTCTCAATGACCACAGAAAAATTGAATGCAGATTTTATTATGAAATGAGTTAATCATGTTCACATTCTTAAAGAATTTTTCAACATCCCCCCACCATATAGTCAAAAAAATTTAAAAACAGGAATCTAATAAAAATACTGAATAAAATCACAATACTATAAATTTGTGTTTCATTTCTAACTCTATCACCTTTGTAGTTAATTTTCATAGACCAGTGCATGGAGAATAAAATAAATATCTCCTACCTAAATGTAAAAAGTGGATTCACTGAAAATCAGCATCAAAAAGTAAAATCAGTTTTAATAGAGAAAAACAATTTGGAAGAGTTGTTTTCCTTCTAGCTTCTCCATTTCCCCTTTTGTGTTCAAATAATTGTCTCTTCGATGAGTCTCATACTTTACTTGGGCTTTGAAAATTAGTTTTAGACACATTCCAAAACAATTCTACACTCGGATAATCATTAACGAATGTTAAGGAGCCTGACCTTTCTCAACAGACAGCCACCAAGAGGTAATTGCTTTATGAGGCATTCCCCACAGAAGAGATTACATCTGCCCTTCAGGCAACTATACCTCTTTCTTTGCATTCCAAAATCAATTGATGTATTGGTTTCTAAATTTTGGTACCACCATAGTCCTGATAATTCTCTATTGCCTACTACTGGTCACCTAACCCAAAATTAAGACAGGATTTGGAATATTCCCCAACACAGCAGAAAACTAGAAAAGAACAAATACTAGAATTCATCTTATTCACACAAATTCCCCAGCTGTGTCCTATGGATATCTCAAACTGATCTTCTTCCCTTAAATTAATCTCTAAAGAGATGCATATCCTATGAAGTTTTAATCTTCTCCAGAATTGTCTGTTGTTGTAGTGCTTTGCACAAGACAGATGTTTCCTGTGACAGTGTCTTAGCTCATGAGGACTTTTGTGAGCCTGAGAATTGAGGTTATCTAAAGCTGCCCAATAGGGTGGATGCAAGGGAGTAGAAAGAATTTAACCCAGAGCCTAATAAAAAATGGCTGCTGCCGCCATGCTTGCAGCCACCGTTATATCCTTTTCAGTATGATCATCCTCAAACTCTTTCACCAACCAGAGTCAGGAAACTGGTTATTAAGGAAGCAGGAATGAAAAAAAAAAATTTAGGGTAAGCAGCGGTGGATGCTGTTATCTTCTTTATAATAGGACACACACACACACACACACACACACACACACACACACACACACACACACACACTGAGAGATGCTTAACAGAGGCAGAAGGGAACTGAGCAGCAGCAAAGGTATGCCACAGCAATTGAGAATACGTCCCAAGAACAGAAGTTAGAAAATGAAAGACAGGACGGAATGTCAGTTAACTGTTTTTGTGAGAGTGACTGCTACTTGGAAACAACTACAGAAGGGTAAAAACGCAACCAGAAAAACTAGATGGAATAAGAATCTGGGAGGTCCTACAAAGAACGTTAAAATAATTAGATTCCCACCGAAATTAAATTCCCATGTAGTCAATCAAATGTACTAGTTTTCTATTTCTTTAAAAGATAAAGAACCCAGCTGTTTAAAACCCTTGTTTCTTATCTCCTAGTTTTATAGGACAGAAGTTCTGTAAAGCGGAGTGACTGGGTTCTCTTCTCAGTATTACACAAGATTGCCAAGGAGGCTTCTTGGCTGAGTTCTTATTGGTGGATGTGGGGTGGGGGGTGGAAGGGATCTGCTTCCAAGCTTTGTTAAGATGGAGGCCTAATTCAAGTCCATGCCGCTGTAGAGTTGAGGTCCCATTTGCTGGTTGGTTTACTTTATGCTCATAGAAGCCACCTTAAGGATGCAAGGTGACAATTACAGTAATTATATGGAGAGACAAGGGAGCTGGAAATGATCTAGGATTTTGCTTATTAAAATGACTCTTGCAACATACTAGATAGTAAAAGGAAGTTCTTACATGCACTAAACCTACCAAGGAGCTATTTTAAAGCTTGAGCTAAGGCAGTACTACACTTAGCTTGCTACACGCTGGGTCCTGGTTGTGGTTTCAACACACAGAATTTTGGTAATAACAATAACAATAATAATTGTTATTATTATTATTATTGTTATTATTATTATCATTTACTAGTTGAAAAAATGATGGCTTCAGGGTGTAGAAAACATGCTAAAATTCACACAGCTCATAGTCTGAAGACCCAAGATTTAGACCCAGATTTCACCTAGGCTAATAATCACCACTCCACCTAGACTTAATGGGATGCTGGGCACTCAGGTTGACGGCAAGGGTGAAGCTCATACAGCTGGCTTCTTATTTCTGTTTAAACGTTTCCATATTACAAACCTCTGCTTTGATTTGCTTTGTCTGCTGAACCTGCACTGTATGATGTCTTTTACCAGAGACCTTTGATGAAATACATCACACCACATTCAATCCTCATAGAGTTTGCCTGGTATTAGAGATAAGAAAAACAAGGTTGCAATTACCTACCTTGCATCAGGTCTCAGAGCCACAGAGCAGCAGATGTAGACTTTGAACTCCAGTTTGCCCAGCTCAGAAGGATTTTATTACACTCTGTGGTTAACCTTAGAGTACCAGTGTCAGGATGCTCAAATCTCCAGGAAGCAGAAGAACATGGTTATGATGGTCACGATGGAGCTTCAGACTTTGTGTGTCTGAGGCCAGTTCTGCTGCTTGCTTGTTTCTCTAGCATCAGCTCCCTAATTATTGAAAGGAGAACATTCCATTTTCGGGGTGTTACAAAAATTAATGCTTTATTAGAGATCAAGACTGCACATACAAAACAAAAACACCAGAGCTTTTTTAGTCTGGGACAACTGCATGGCATAAACTACACACTAGTTCTTCCTTGTTCTCCGTGTAATTCTTGACATCACTGCACTACCATATTTCTCCATGGGGCTAGCTAAATGGTAAGGAGAAAGAATTGTGAAGACCTTGAGTGTCTTCTGCAAATAGCAGAAGGTAGGGGGAAGGTTATGAATGTAGGTCACTTGTTAAAAGGATTATACAAGGTGGCTTATGCATATGACAAATTGGTAGAGTTTCTTACTTAGAAATAGGGGAGACAGTGATTAACATATAATCTGTGTCTGATTGTAAAGGTTAAAGCAATGAGTATACTGATAGCAAGTTACATCTTGTATTGGCTTATCCATCCAATTCATTAAATATTTAACAAACAGTCATAGACCTCTAAAGTGCAAGGTGTCAACAAAACACTGAGGTGAAACATAAATTACTGTTGTAAGAGCTTGTCTGCTGATAGAGGAAATGAAACACATGAATGTTTATGACTGAAAGTGGAAAGTCACACAGGAAGTAACAAGGTTCTGGTGACATCCCGAGGAGGAAGATAAGCTTCAAGCTAAGAGGAACTGGAAATGTTCTGTGGGGATGGATGATGGCAAGCTTCAAGAAGGACAGGCAGCTTGTGAGACGTTGGGGAATTGAACGGGAGATTGGGAGTGTCTTAGGGTTTCTATTGCTGTGAAGAGACACCATGACAACCGCAACTCTTAGAAAGGAAAATATTTAATTGGGGCTGGCTTACAGTACAGAGATTTCGTCTATTTTCAGCATGGTGGGAAGCATGGTAGCAAGTGGGCAGATGGTGCTGGAGAGGTAGCTGAGATTTCTACACCTGGATCTGCAGGCAGCAGAAAGAGATTGTAAACCATCAGACCTAGTTCGAGCTTCTGAGACCTCAAAGCCCACCCTGAGTGACACACTTTCTCCAACAAAGCCACACCTACCCCAACAAAGCCACACCTCCCAATAGTGCCAGTCCCTATGAGCCTATGGGACCATTTTCATTCAAACTACCACAACGAGTATGCATCAGTCCATCGGCTGTGAGAGCAATTATTTACCTTCACTAGAGAACTGACCTTCACAGTGGAGGTAAGAAAGCACATAGGCGAGACACTTGGTAAGTTAGCAATTAGACAGATTCTGGTACTAGGAGGAAAGAAGTGAAAATTACGTAAGGCTTTGGCTTCAACAAACTGGGAGCTGGTACTAGCAGCAGAGACACAGACTCCAAAAGCATTCAGGAGGAGTATGCAGAAGGGCAGGTGATGGATGTTTGTTTTGCAGAAACTCCATTTTACCTCTCGGTTAGCCAAAATCACCAGGAAGGAAATACAGCCTGGATCTGGGCTGCCCGCAACATGGCAGGGAAGGAAAGGGCAGGAAGAAAATCTCATCATGGGTGTTTGGGGACCGGTGTCAATCACCGGTGTCCACAGACTTCCATGAGCTCTCCGAGTACCCATGGTGCCTCAGTGGCAAGGCGCTCATACGATTTCAGTGACAGATGCAGCAACGCACGCTTCTTCTGGGGTTAGTGACGGATACTGGGACTGTGCAGACAGACGCAACTGGGTCCCGGGTTCATTTGCATCAGAGGTCGTGGAAGATCACCGTACCCGCCCTGCAGGCTTCAAATCCTCAACCTCAAGCAGAATCTCATCATTCTGTTCACTTTATATTGGTCACAGATCCGCAGAACAACGCGGCACTTAAAAATGTGTCTTGGATTGTCAGGAAGATTGAATACCTTTGGCCTATGCAAAAGTTTAAGGTTCACAAACAAGAAGATGAAAACAGGACGGATTTTGGGTCTGTTTTTTTAAACCTAAGGGAATAAAAAGAACTGCTTTTTTGGTCTCCTATTTCACAAGGACAGGGGTGTTAAAATATTACGGTAGCACGTGTACTTTTAAAATTACAACTATATTTTTAAACAAACCATTTGTTGGTGAAGCAACTGCAAAAGGCGTCTAAAATTACCCTGTCTATATTTGATTCATAGAATTGTATGTTATAAACGAATGAATAAATTCATCTAGACTATGTTTATAATTCGCTTGTAAGTTGTGATTTTGTAAGCCTGGTTTCATCCTGGATCATGTTTTTTTTTTTTTTTTTTAAGTTACATAATGTGAAGATGAACAATTTTAACAATAGCCGCAAGCGTAGTAGCATGAAAATCGGTTGTTGGAAAGCCTAAGGCTTCCTTTTCTAAGTCACTAGGGTTAAAAAGAAAGAAAAATTATCCACATACATTGAGAATGCCAATAAGAATACCTTCCAAATGTCCATAGTCCATAAGAACTAAAAATGTCAATAAAGCTAAGCATTGGAAAGCTTTTTGGATACACAAAATCATTTTGACTTTTAAAATGCATTTCACAGACTGTATGTGCTTTGTATTAAATTCTATCCAAAGTTTAAAATTCTGATTAAATTTGACTGATGATTGACAACTAGAGTGCTGCAAATATACTAATTTTACCAATGCTACTACTAATTATACTAGTGCTAAAAACTATACTGAATACTTCTGAGTCCAACTTTTGATTTGGTTTTAAAGTCTAAATAAAATAAAAATGAAACTTAGGAGATGACCACTGCACATCCCCCTTCCCCCTCCTCTTTCATCTTCTTCTTTGATCACTTATTGAATTTGCTATGTATCTAGGAACTGAATTCAGTATGTATTAGGTTCATGCTAACCCTATGAATCAATATCCTTTTAGGAGTGTCAAGTTGTTCTTTCAAGCTAAAGATGCCACTCACAATGTCATATCCGTACATGGTGTAAGATTTTATCACGTTCAGAAAGTATCTGGTAAGGCTCCAGACATTCCCTCAGAATGCACCCAACCCTGTAAGGAGTCAGGCTGAGAAGCAAACAGGCCACTGCACACAGTGATGTGACAAGATCGGGCACTAGGTCCTTTGGAACAACCACCGGGGCTCTCTGAAGCTAGTGTTAGCACACAGGAAGACTGGGCAGAGCGTGTATGACCTCTGTCCTGAAAACTGGTAAAATTTCCATAAACATTTATCTCAGTGGTTCTCAACCTTCCTAATGCTGTGACCCTTTAATACAGTTCCTTACGGTGTGGTGACCCCCAACCATACAATTATTTAGTTGCTACTTCATAACTGTGATTTTGCTTACTGTTATGAATTGTAATGTCATAGCTGACATGTAGGATATTTGATATGAAACCCCCAGAAGGATGTCAACCCATAGGCCAAGAGCTGCTGATTTATCTTGCTATGGGTTCAAGCATCGTAATCGGTGTGACCTCATGTACATTCATTCCTACTTCCTTGAAAAGGTAAAAACAAAACTAGGTTTTTGGTGGGGATATTTGAGGATAGGGTTGTTGCTTAGATAACTACCTCTAAACTAGAATTGATCCCACTGAGATGCTTATGTTAATGAGAATAAAGAGAAAAATAAGGAATTTTTTTTGTTTGTATTTTTTTAGAGTAATTCTTTAAGGATGGAAGGCATTGAGTGAAGTATTCAAAGGGCCATGGCTTTCAAAGTCAGATGCAGTGCAAGAATAGCCAACGTTCAGTTTATAAACTTACCTGTGCACAAACTGAAGCATGGGTAATGTTTCTTTGAACTACTCAAATTCAAAGTTTCAAGCCTAATAGGATGATAATAAGTCAGATCTCCATCACTTTTTGACAGGTTTCAATCTGAACTTGTCAGTTTTTAGACTGTATGTAACCCAAGGGTGTTATAGGATTTTGGTGGTGTAACCTCTTACCAGTAAGATATCATTTTCTAAGTTCTCCGTTCTCTTCATGGCTGTTTGCCATGGAAATCTTGGTCTTTGAGAGAACCAGACTTTATGTCTGTGTATCTGTCTTCTGTATGCATCACAATCCCTTTGAAGTCTCCTGTTTCAAATGTAGTGAATTTGCAGAGCCTTTTGTGTGGTCTTACACTTTCTCTTTCTGATCTTTGCAAACTCATCCCAGTGTCTCATAGCTCTTCTGACACTCTTTCCACTTCCTTTTCCCTCCTTCACATAATTCCTTTCAGATACATTATTTTAAACAAAAGACAGGAAGAGCTATTGACATCTGGTTGCTTCTGTATTGACTCTAAACAGATAGATCATAGGGACCATAATCACATTCCTTCTTAGAAATGGGAGGGGAGACTATATTGGTAGAACACTCAACTTCAATTTTCCAATAAATGATTCTCCTACTGAAGAATCATGAAGAATCACCGTCCATGGGAGGGGTTAGCAGAAAGGAGCCTCAGTTAGCAAAGCAAGTGCCCAGGTACCTGCATCTTGTATTAACATCCTCTCTCATGGACTGTGGCAGGCTCCTGGTTATCAATACCTGGCTGCTGTTTGAAAACAGTTTGCTTTGTCCATGTCCTCCAAATCCCCAGTCCTTTGATTCTTTCAAATCTGTGGCCAGGGGGCTTTTGATTTAGCACCTTAAAGTCTTCTTTAAAGTCATTCCATGTGCTCTCCAGATGGCCCATATTTCAAGAGTGAAGCAAAATCTCCACCGCCCCTGGGTCATAAGTATACATCTCTTGTCCCCGCTGCCAAGGAGACTTGACTTTTTCCACTACAGTTGTTGTCATTATTGACTCTCGTTATTATTAATAGAAATTTCCACTCAATAGCAATTAAGGTTTTAAGGCTTTTTCTTCCTATTATCTCATTTGATTCTCATGAGAACCCTGAAAACTAGGACAAGTGTTATTATCTACGCTCCTTAACTATTGTCTTCATTAGAACACTTCAAAGAATTAAACTTAGACATGCGGATAGAAATTTGAGTTGCTAAAAACACATTCCAGATCACCCAAATGAACTGTCCCCCAGGCGTGCATGTCTTATTTCAGGAGGGCAAATCTTTACACAGTACCTGAGGCATTTATAGGCTAATATGTGCAGAGCCTTTCCAGAATTGCCACTGGTTTGGGAAGAACATTTGTTATAAAATGTACCTGAAGTCAGATTATATTCCCTGGACACCAGCTTAAATCTTCATGGAGAAATGATCAATATAACAAAAAAATAATCATAATATTGTCTTTTGTTTTATCTTTCTGGTCCTCTCTTCCTCCTTTTGTCTGTCTCTTCCCCCTCCCTCCCTCTCGTCCTTTCTCCCTTCTCTCCTTCTTTCTTTCCAATCCTCTTTCCTTCCTTCCTTCATTTATTAATTTATTATTCTCTGTTCATTCACATGTCCATTAGGGCATTTATTCCTTGCTGTTGTTCTTACCTCTTATCCTTTTTCTTGCACGCACACACAGAAGCATCATTTTCTAGTTCAGTGTTCTAAAATAATCTAAGCAATTATAATTTCTCAAGAACTCAAAGGCCATTATTTCATTGAGTCAATCATATAAACAACCGATATCATATTCACTTCAGCCTTCACTAAGATATGAAAATAAGGGCCTCTATTTTGATAGCATATCTTTTCTTTTTTTTTTTTTGATTTTTCGAGACAGGGTTTCTCTGTGTAGCTTTGCGCCTTTCCTGGATCTCGCTCTCTAGACCAGGCTGGCCTCGAACTCACAAAGATCCACCTGCCTCTGCCTCCCGAGTGCTGGGATTAAAGGCGTGCGCCACCACCGCCTGGCCAGCATATCTTTTCTTATTTAGACCACACACCCACCCTTTCTTTTATCTATTCTCAATGAAATTGATTGACTTTCCCAAGGCTTTATAACTAAGCAGTAACTGAGCTAGAATTTCAAGCAGCTCTTGAGAGATTCCACAGTCAATAATTGTTCTTCCTGAAGCATGTAGGGAAAATGGTTACATTCAAATTTGGATCCAAAATCATTGAACACAGAACCTGGGGAAGGAATGTTTGTTAGAGGCCCCAGTTTAATAAAAATGTCACTCTTCTGGAATTCTCTGCCAAGTAATTACAATTTTCTACTGGGAAAGATCTAATGAGGTTAAGATATTATCTGTCTTTTCTTATTCTTTGGCTCTGTTATTTTCATGGGCACATTGACTACATGTCTCAATTTCCCTGACATAGCTTTGGTTGATGTGAATCTTAATATAAAGATTATATTTATATTGTATGTATAGTGCATAGTTATTAATTTTATGCTCTTGTAACTCTCAGAAATGTGCCCATTTGGAGGAATAGTGAGACGGCCCAATAAATAAGGGAGCTTGCCACCATGTCTGATGATCTGGGTTAGATTCCTGGTAACCACAGGGTAAAAAGACAGAAGCCAATCTCACAAAGTTGCCTTCTGTCTTCCAGACATGCACCATGGCACATTCACATGTATACCTACACATGCACACACCAAAACCGAATTACTGTCCACTCACCTGTAAGACAGCAGAGATTTGATAGTTTTCTAATTGTTGGAGCGCAGGCATTGTGCGTCTTGACATGTAGTTCCTTTGCAAACAGTTCGTGACTGATCTTCAGTACAATGACTCAGTTGTACTCTTACCACAAACTGACCGGACATAGTCTAATTCAGGTCCTTACCCTGTTCTCCTGGATGAAAGGTACTGCATTTGAAAGTATGGTACTCATTTCCCAGTGCTGCTGTAACTTACCACACTAGGTAGCTAAGGTCAACAGAAACTTCTACTTTCAGAGTACTGGAGGGCCACAGTCTGAAGTCACTGTATGGGTATTTCCCTTTGGAGCTCCTACAGGAAAATCCGTTTCAGATTTCTGGTTTCTGGTAAGCCTAGCTAGTTTTTGACTTGTGCAGCATAACCCCAATCTCTATTGCCTCTTTTCTTGATGCTTTTTGCTGGTGTCTATTTCTTCTGTTATCTCTCTGTAAGCTGATTAATGCACTTACAGCCCACCTGATATCCAGGATGATCTCAGCTCAACATTCACTCAATTATACACATAGGATTTTATCCACCCCCCCCCCCCCGCCAATGAGGTCATATTCACAGACCCTGGAGATTAGAAATTGGTAATAGTGTTTTGGAGAAGGCACAATTCAACCTATGTAAGAACATATGCATTGCTCTGAAAAGCAGCCCACACATTTTTCACATTTTTTCTCATATCATGGAGGATTCTTTTATTTCCAAAAGCCTTATAACCATTAAACTAGTTGGTTATTTATCCAAATTACTCTAGCCCATCATCCTAAGAACTGAGTTTTTGCTTTGTTTTGAGTTTTAAATTATAGTACTTAGTACATGGTAAGTATTTAATAACTATGATGTGATGGAAATAAATGGCGTGGCCATTTTTAAAGACAGTCATTTCTTTCTTTCTAAAATTTTGTTTCTTGAACACTCTGTGGCTATACTCACTTTTAAAAGAGGGAGGTCAATGATAATACAAACTGAGTTGATTTATGATGAGAGTTACTTGGAGGAATCTACATTTCAGGCAAAAAGAAGCACGAGAATAGTCTTTTCCAAATGAGAACTTTTACTTTCCTCTTTCATTGTTCAGGTTGAAAAAGATGAAGATTATTCACCACGGAAATCTGGTTTACCAAAGATGCCACATTCCAAAAGAATCAAGCATCGATCTTATTTTACTAGACTAGTCTCACGTGCCTCTGACTTTAGGCCAATGTAATGGGGAATCTCCACTGTCAACTTGACTGGATTTAGAATTTGCTAGATTTGTTAAGACCCACACACTGTGGGCTTTCCTATGAGGGCATTTCCAAGAAGCATCAACTGAAGTGGGGACAAGAGATCCTGAATGTGAATGACACCATCCCACAGGCTGGGTACCAGGACAAAACAAAAAGGGGAAAATGGAAAAGAGGCTCAGTGTCAATACTCACCTTCCTGCTTTCTGGCAGTCATGACATTAACTGATCTGCTCCGCCACACCTTCCCACATCGTGATAGAAAGACTAACCCCATAACTCCATCATCAAGTTATTTCTGTTAGATATTATGTCACAGTGACAATTCTAATTCTGCCAGAAATGCTCTGGTTCTTTGCATCACAGTTTTTCTTTCCACAAGAGAAAAAGCATAATGCTGCTTTCCCTCCACTAAAGTAAAAAATCTTATGAAGATATTCCTTCTTCAATGGCACCCATACAATCAACTTCCTCACCACAGGAGTGGATGATCATCCCGGCCCCCCTTTCTCACCTCCCGAGACTCCTTTTATTTTGAGATAGTGTTCTGGTGGTAGTCAGGAAAAAAATGTTTATCAGCTGGTTTGGAAATGTGAGCTCTGAGATCTTTGATCACTCCAGGAGATGCTGGGACCACAGACTGGCTGCAGGGAGATCCGTCTGCAATTGCTGCTGGGCAGGAGGCTGGGATCCAGTTCTGGATCTTGGCTTCCAAGCCTCAGTAAGCAGCACAGAAGCTGTGACTCCAGAAATTGGATTGGTGCTCGTTGTGAAAGCTTTGGAGTCTGTCTTGTAGACAAAGATGGAGACTGTCTTGGCATTCATGCTATGTGGTGGGTCTATCCTGGATTGCTGCTGTAACCAACTCCAGAACAGGGGCATAAAAAGGGAAGGACTTGACGCTGCTTTTTTAACTCTCCTGGAGGCCAGCCCAGGGAGCCACTTTTATTTTATGACAGTGGGCATTCCTTGGGATCGAGAGCCTATGTTTTCCTTACTGAGCTCCATGCCATCAGTTTCATAATGACCTTCCTCACTTTGTCGAGAGAATGAAAGGCTGCCTATCAGACGCAAGACATAGCTTTCTTGTCTCGGTGGAATTCCCAAACAAGATGGATGTAAAACTCCTTAATGTTTATAACTTCCTGCCAAGGTACCAGTTGTTTGTTTAGATACATGGCTACACTTCAGCAATTCTGTGAATTTCATTTAGTCCAAGTATCTGACAGGTGAAATAAATATTGTTATGGAGTTGGATGCCAGCGTAGATGATAGGGTTTTCAGGGCCCTAACTGGACGCCTTTCCAAGTGAGGAGATTGTTGCCTCATGCGTGGGTCAGTGTTGTAGTTGGAATATTCCTGTCTCTAAGGATTACTTCCCTAGGGTTAACATACTCACTTAATAAGACTTCATAGCATTGTATCTCAGGACTCAGAATCCCATATCTCTGCTGAATGTCTTTCCTGCTTTAGCACTGTGCTGGACATAATTATTTTTCCTCAACTTATCCTCTAAAATTAGAATGTTAAATATAACCGAGTAGCTGCATGAAGTTATCTGAACATAAAAAAAAAAAAATGGTGTAACTTTGAGATTTCATCTTACCCTAGTCAGAATGGCAAAGATCAACAAAGCAAGTGACAACAAATGCTGAATTGGGGTTTGAGGTAAAGGGAACCCTCGTTCTCTGTTGATGGGGTTGCAAACTGGTGTAGTCAATGCTTAATTTGGAAATCAGTGTGGAAAATTATCAAAGAGCTAAAACTAAATCTACCATAGGACCCAGATAAATTACTCTTGGCAAAAACCAAAGACCTTGACATCCACAGATACTTGCTCAGCCATGTTCATTGCTGCTCTATTCACAGTAGCTAGGAAATGGGAACAACCTGAATGTCCTTCAAGCAGTGAATGGCTACTAGAACACTATCCAGCTGTAAAGAAAAATGAAGTCATGAACTTTGCAGGCAAATGGGTAGAACTAGAAAAGACCATAATGAGTGAGGTAACCCAGATCCAGAAAGACGAATGTGTGTTCTCTCTCATTGGAAGAGCCCACTTCCAAATCTTCAGATGTAATTCATACACAAGAGTACCCAGGAACCATGAAAATTAAAGGGGACCATTGCTGGGGTAGAAGTGAGGGGGAGCAATAGGGAGAGGAATATCAGGGTACAAGTGATGTTATGAGGAAATAGGGAAATGGAGGAGCTCTAAATGGGGGGGGAGCTAAATAAAGACAAAAGAGAATGCATTAACCAGGGTTTCCCAGAGTAATAGAATTTGTAGGATGAATTTCTCTATATAGAGAAAGGGGATTTGTCAGAAAGACAGGCTGTGGTCCAACTAATCCGAGAAGGGCTGCCTATAAACAGAGGGTCCAAGAATCCAGTAGTTGCTCAGTCTACAAGGTTGAATATCTCAGTGGGTCTTCACTATATGTGGCAATCCCAGAGAATTAGGCTCTAATGCCAGTGAAGGAATGGACTTTCTAGCAAGGAGAGAGCAAGCAGGCAAAGCAAAAATTTCTCCTGTGTCTTTATATTGGTTTCCAGCAGAAGGTGTAGTCCAGATTAGAGGTGGGTCTTCCCACCTCACAAGATCTGGTTTGAAGGTGTGCCTTCCCACTTGGAAGGTCCAGATTAGAACTAGATCTTCCCACTTCAACTTAAACAAAAGTCCCTCACAGACGTGCCCCTCCATTTTTTGGTTTTAGCTAATTCCAGATCTAGTCAAGTTGATAAGAAAGAATATCCATCACAGAGGGGAGGTGTAAAATAACCGTAAGAATGTCTGAAAAAGTCATAAGGAATCATACTATTAACAATTTACCTTAAAAACCTAAACTGTAATACATGTAAGTCTGTGTACAAACATACGTATAAGATTTAAATGGAATTTTCTTATCAACAATATTTCTCCCTAGAGCCAAAGACCACCTAATAGATACCCCAACACCAGGTATAAGAAGCCCTCTTTTGAGTTGTTGGTCAGAGTTGTCCAAGAGACTCCAAAAATATTATAGGCTATTGCTATTGCTCTTTGTCAAGCATCAAATTTGTAGGGTCAGTCCCCACTGCTGAAAGCACCATGGACTTCAGACACAGGGCCCATAGGACCTTGAACTGGAACTGATTTGTAAGAGTCCTCCCTGAGAACTCTCTCTCATTGTACCTGAAGGTGCCAGGCAAGCTCCCAAAAGGAGAGAAGCAATCAACAGTCCTACCCAGCTATAATGTCTATGACTCTCAACAATGACCAGCCTGGCACAGTGACTCTCAGAATGCAGTAGTGGCAAGTACACTTTGGTGGTAACCAACAGCTCTCTCACTGGACGTGAAACCTGCTAGATAAGAGGGAAACCATGACTGCTGCTGGAAACCTACCCAACAACCCAGGGATAGTGAAGTCACAGATCTGGAAGGAGAATTTATAACCATCACTTTACTAAACCAGCAAAATCCCTAACTACACCCTAAAATGTGTCCTTTATACTCACACATGAGTGTAGTCCTTAACGCTCAACATGAAAACTCTTTGCAACAGACTGATATCATTACAGAAAGCCACAACCAACCAATATGCAGAACTGTGGAGTCCAGTCTCAATGGCTATATCTATAAGACAACTCCTACACCCCATGGTCAGGGAACACTAAAGAAGAGAAGGCAGACAAATTGTAAGAGCCAGAAGGTCAAGGAGTTTGCTATGAGACTGTGTCTCATAGTGGTGACAAAAGCCACACCCTGAAAGTCTCACCAAAATGACTGCCTAAACATGAACAGAGCAAGGACAGCAATGGACTTGCTAAAGTGGATGGGGAAAAGCTCACAATGTCTCAAACCCATACAAAGAGCAACAGACAACTAACGAATGCTGAGAATGGGAGAGATAGTCTTCCCCAGAGAAGAGCATATCAATTGATTATTCAACACCAAATGTCAGCCCTGAAGAACATATACACGAGTAACATAATTCAGACTGAGCATATTATATTTAGGAAAGTACATGTATATATATGTAACAATAATTAATGAAAAAGACTATGAATTTGAAAGAGAGCAAGGATGGGAATATTAGAGAGTTTGGAGTGAGAAAAGGGAAGGAAGAAAATGATGTAATTAAATTAAAATCTCAAAAATAAAATGAAAAAACTAAAAAAAATATTTGATTATAGTCTGCAGGGTTCCAGAATCTCCATGTTGTGCCTTTTGAGTAAAATCTCCTTTCTTCTTTCCTATCAACAAGTTTGTATCCTGAAATTAAGTCTCACCTGTCCTCTGCTACATGCTTTAAACCCGAATTTGATAGAGATCACCAGGATGTTAAAAACTACTTGATAATCTAATAAAAGTAAGTATTGTTTAATGATGTTGTCACTTCCAAGAAATCTAGATATAACAGATCTCTAGTTATTTTTGGACTTGGCTGTTAGAAAAATGAGTGCCAAACAAGGTGACTAATGATGTATTGAATAAGTTTGTTGAGGGACAATGTGAAAATTGGATAGTTAATAAATATCTGGGAGAACTGTATGTCTCTCAGCTTTTGAATTCAATCAAAAAGGGGATAAAACTTGTAAATGCCAGGTCCCTTAGAGAGCGAAAGAGACAAAAAGTACCACGCAAGGATTTCCCTTTCATAAAAAAAGTCAGTCTATGATTTTAATATTAATTTGTCCTTCATAGCCTTCATTGATATTTGTTACCTTTCTTCTACTTTCAAATTCTTCAGTTCTCCTACATTAAGTAAAGTGACATTATCACTGAATACATTTTAGATACTAAGGTGAAAACAATTTAAACAGTATTAGTGTTCAAACACTAACTTAAGTTGAATAGTATTCCATAATATGTATGTAATATATGTATTGCATATATACATACATACTGTTATCGATATAAGAACATCTTTGAATATGTGATCACTAATGGACTTTGCTATTGCAAAATACAAAAAGCTTAAGTATGTACGTAGATATTCTTGCATACCATTTCTCTGAAGGAAGGATTTCTTTGGGTGGTTTTTGAATCTAATTCTAAGCTTATCTTAATTTCATTAATTACTGTCTAGAATTTTCATAAAGATCATAACAATTAGTACCATTTACAACCTTTACACATAAGTAACAATGTTCATATAATGCTATCTAAAGGGTCTAAGAAAAGTTCTTGAAAAGCCAGTTTCTGTCCTCTTGGGGTTTCTGAAGGAGAAAAGAGAATGTATGAAAGACCAAATGTTAGAGGATTTAGTGAATTTGTCTTCTTGATTTCTGGAGTGTTTGCTTAAATATAAGAAGAACTAAAATACGTGGCTTCTAGGTTGCTAGAAAACAATGTGTCTAAAATGACAGAGGACAGTCATTTCAATCTTCAAGTTCTATCTCAGCAGAACTTTCATTCCAATGTAAGAACAGAAGGAAATGTCTTTGCTCACGTTCCCTGGGTGCACCAGTGCCTGGCACAGGCCAAGTAGGAGGCGGAGCAATGAGAGCTGAGGGTGGAAACATTAAGTTCTGACCTGAAGTATCCCTTCCTCCCACTTCCAATCACAACTCACGGGTCAGATGGTAATACCGAAATAAGTGGGGGCGAGGCATAGGATGGCAATTTGGTAAAGGGATGGCCAGTAGAAAGTTGTGGCTATATTTCAATGGCAGAAGCTATGTCCCAAAGGAGAACATGGAGTGCATTGTAGATATCCTTTTCAGGTGTATAAGAACCAGGGCTTAGGTTTTCATATGCTCACAAGTTACATTTCAGTTCCCTAATACTTATTTCTGTATAATAAATTATCCTGAACTTAATGGTGGGAAGCAATGATGGTATTTCTATTACAGTTGTGTCCGAAGTATCCTGCACAGGCTCCAGAATTTGAACACTTCAGCCCCAGCTGGTGGTGCTGTTTTAGGAGGTTGCTGAACCACTGGGGCAGAGAACCTAGGTGGCAGATGCGGGTCAATGAGGACAGGGCTTTTGGTACTTCTCTCTGCTTCCTGCCCGCTCCAGTGTGAACAAGCCTCAGGTTGCTAGTGCTACTACAGACGGAGCCATACCTGCTCGGTGCTTGCTTCATTGTGAATAGCTGGCCTCAGGACCTCTGATAAAGACATAATCAGAGTATCAGTAAGGGCTGCCTCTGAAGGCTCAGCTGAGGAGATGGAGTCCCAGCTCCCTCCCTTATACCAGTGTTTCTCAACCTTCCTAAAGCTGTGACCCCTTTAATACAGTTCCTCATGTTGTGGTGACCCCCAACCATAAAATTATTGCATTGCTACTTCATAACTGCTATTTTGTTTCTGTTAGGAATTGTAATGTAAATATCTGTTTTCCCATGGTCTCAGGCGACCCTTGTGAAAGAGATGTTCAACCCCCATAGGGGTTGTGACCCACAGGTTGAGAACCACTGCCTTATACATTTCTCATGGGTGATTAGAGAGTTCTTCCTGAGTACCCTCAACTTCACTGGCATGAAGTACCTCTCTGTGAGGTGGCATGCTATCACAGCTGACCTACAGCAGACTTAGTAAGAGAGAGAGAGAGACAGATAGGAAAGAGCTCAGAGTCTTTATCTTGCCTCACATTTGAGGTGACAACCCATACTATAGTCTCATTAGAATCCTATTTGCTGAATTCAGTCCACAATGAAGCAGAGGGGAATATCTAGACTCGGGCACCACTCCCAGAGTCTGCTTACTATGCTGGCTCTTGTCAGCCACCACCCTAGGGAAGTATGAGCACACAGAGGAAGAGAATACAAATCCGAGGAATACAACCGACCGAACAATAATGAACTAAAACTTTTATACCACAAGAAAAACAACAGATTAGAAAAAAAATGTAATGCTTTCAAGTGAGTAAGGAAGACATTGGAAATGAAATAGGTATGTCATAATATGTGTAAATATTGGTTATCTAAATCTTGCTAGTTGAAACAACCTCAACTACATACATGGAATAGATTTAAGTGTGATGTATATCACATGGTCACAGTAGATAATGGATTTAGAAGCTGCAGTCATTGATGAAAGTCACTTGCTAGATATGGAGCTATTGGTAATCTTTTACATGCCGTCCTCCAGTTATCCCATCACCATTTGTTGAAGATGCTCTTTTTTTTCCTTGTGTAATTTTGATTTCTTTGTTGAAAGTCAGGTGTCCATAGGTGTGTGGATTTATGTCTGGATCTTAGATTCGATTCCATTGGTCCAAGTGTCTGTTTTTATGCCAATACCAGTCACATGGAAATGTGGCACACAGGAATCTCCCAGGAATCTACAAGAATTACCCTAGCTAAGATTCCTACTGATAGCAAACTGGCCATCTCCTGTAATCAGGCAAGAGCTCAAGTGGAGGGATTGGGACACCAACCAAGACACATCACCTTCAACCTACAATCTGTCCTGCCTATGGGACATTCTGAGATAAGGGTGCCCTAAAGATTGAAGGAGTAGCCAATCAACGACTGGTCTAACCTATGCCAGGAGAGTAAGCCCATCCTTGACACTGCCTGGAGCACCAGGACCTACAGCTGGAAGACCCAGAGGCCTAGGATAGAACCAAACACTACTGGAGAAAAAAAATGTCAGTGTAATATTAATATTCTTCTATACTCATAGATTGGTGCCTAGCCCAGTTGTCATCAGAGAGGCATCATACAGCAACTGAAGGAAATAGATGCATAGACCCACAGCCAAACATTAGGTGGAGCTCGGAGAATCCTGCAGAAGAGGGGGAACTGAGGATTGTAGGAGCCTATGGGGTCAAGGACACCATAAGAAAACCCACAGCATCAACTAACATAGGCTCATAGGGGCTCACAGAGATTGAACCCACAACCAGGGAGCCTGTATGGGACTGACCTAGGCACTCTGCATATATGTTACAGTTGTGTAGCTTGGTCTTCTTACAGTGAGAACAAGGGCTGTCTCTATCTCTTTTCCTGGCTTTTGGGACCCTACTTCTCATACTGAGTCATCTTGCCCAGCCTTAATACGTGGGGAGGAACTTAGTCTTACTACAACTTCATATGCCATGTTTTGTTGATATTCATGGGAGACCTGACCTTTCCTAAACAGAAAGGAGGAGTGGATTGGGGAGCGGGGGAGGCAGAGTAGGGTGAGTGTGGGGACTGTGATGAGAGGAAGGAGGAGAAACTGTGGCTCAGATATAAAGTAAATTAAAAGAAAAAAAGAACTTGTGTACTGAGTCAAGGACTATTTCGTTCTTTGTAACTAAACCCTGCCTAATATTTCATTAATCACTAGTTGGATATGATAAAAACACACAACCTTAGAATCAACTGATAGAAAAGTACTCTATTTAATAGAAGTCCAGGAAAATAGAGAAGAAATGGAAACAAAACCAGCAAGTAAGATGGAAGAAGTATAATATCTCTTGACACAGCAGTAACCATTACATGTATATACTGGTGTTATTATTAAACACTGAACGAAACAAAATGTGTACATACCTTGCCATATAGCAGTCCCCCTCCTTGGACTATATCCCAGAGAGATATCACATCGGCTGACAGAGAAGCTTGTATGGGGTGTGTGTTATGGTTTGCAGTTCTAGAGATACAGAAACATGCAGTGGTAATAATTTTGGCACTTAGAGAACCAAATTTCAAAAAGCAACATGGATGAATCTTAGAAAGCAGAATTAAACCCAAAAAGATCTGTTGCATAATGCCTATGTAGATGCAAATTTAAAAGAAACTACACATAAAAGTAGATGTCTAAGACTATGTTTTCTTGCAGTCAGGAAGAATGAAGAACAAGCAATATGTTGTGGTAACTTGTTAATAACAAAGGACTCAAAAGTCAAGGTTTTGAGTAAAGAAGTGGTAAGATTTGTAGAAAAAAAACAAACCTCTCACTGCTGTGTGTTTTTCAATGGTACACACAGCTCTGAGACACAATAAGGTAGACAACTGTGGAAATGGAGGAAATCATCAAGGTTAGTGGACAAAATGGAATTACATTGAAGAGATCTATCTGTATCAACAATGATGTACATTAGAGCTTTTAGAGTGACCATGGTTGGGGGACAGGGTAGGGAAAAGCCCAATAATTTCTTTCTGAAATCGAGCTTGAGGGCTACACCATGAGCAGTGTCATTTCAGAGCTCATTAATTTAATTGCATTTAGAATTATGTCATTTTAAAATTATGTAATTAAATTGAAGAGATCTTTTCTGAGTACTTCTGAAGAAAATGTACTCTTTTCCATATTCATGTACTTCCTATTTGAAAATTTGAATTGCTTGGAAAATAGTGGAAGGGTGTGGTGGTGGTGGTGGTGGTGGTGGTGGTGGTGGTGGTGGTGGTGGTCGTCGTCGTCGTCGTGTGTCTGTGTGTGAGCTAGGATGGTATTTATTATTTTTTCCTCCTTAATTGTAGACTTGGCATAACAATCTGCCAAGGATTCTTCAGGGTGAGGCTCTAACAAGCTGTTGAAAGGCAAAAGAACCCTATTTCTAATTTAAGTTTTACATAATGTTTTAGCATTTGGCTACTAAATCCAACTCTTCTCGGCTCCATAGCTCTAAAGAGGTGGCTCTTATATTTCAAAAATAAATTTCAAGGCTCCAAATGTCAAATGTGAACAAGTTTTCCAAAGTAGACTTATTAATTTCTGCTGCTTGGATGAAGTTCGTATGAAAGGGAAAAAAACAACAACAAAGTTTAGTGTATAAATTCAAACATTTTTAAATCACAGGTAGTCCACCCATCTTGAATTTAAAAATCAAAATCACAGTAAGGGAATGCTGGAACAGAATTTATTCATCAATAATTTATCAATTATTGCTGACTCTCTATTAAGCACTTGGATGTGAGAGCAAGGGGATGGCCTTCTCAGAGTCAGGTAGCCAGGCTCATCATAGCAATGATTAAACATATGATAAAGAGGAAAATGGCTTCAATAGCCACAAAATTTGACTACAATCAGACTAAATATATTAATGTCCTGAAATGCCAAGTTAGTACTCTGGGAGCTGTTCAGCTCCCTCCCACCATTATCAGTCTCTAGGGCTTATGGAAGCCTACATTATCAAACCAGAAAACTCCAGGAAGAAATATTGAACAAGACTTCTTTAGCAAATACGTGCTAGACTAATAAGAATTATGACACTAAAGTTTAAACATCTTTAATCACATCAAGGCAAAAATCTTAGAATCTTAAATTTTAGAATGTTGGGGAAGGCTTTGTGAACACCTGGCCTCTTGCTCTTTAATGGTACTTTTGAGTACCTTGGGATTTTGATTCTTTGCCTAATAAGACTGCACATTTATCAAGCTGGAGAGATGGCTCAGAGGTTAAGAGCATTGGATGCTATTCCAGAGGTCCTGAGTTCAATCCCCAGCAACCACATGGTGGCTTACAACCATCTATAATGAGATCTGGTGCCCACTTCTTGTGTGCAGGCATGTAAGCTTGCCGAACACTGTCTCTATAAATGAATGAATGAATGAATGAATGAATGAATAAACAAATAAATAAATAACCCCTGCACATTTATCATTGGATCCAAGGTATCATTGTGTCATTCTTGATTCTATCAATTTACTTCTGGACCATATTATAAAAGTAATATGAATAAAGCCAACACTTATCTATAAGTTGAATGAGTTGTTGCTTGTAATAAATGGAGATGTGGTGCCGTTAATAGATATGGAAGTGGGTGTTGTCTATAGTCACGTATCTGAAGTCCTAAATTTGTATAGGAACTTATGAGTTCTCCTGGGGTATATTCTTTGACATTGACTCTAGGTTTTCATTGCTCCTTCCCTGGGCTACAATGCAGCAAAAATTTTAGATCACATGTAGGAAGCTACTAATGTTAATGAGGAATAAAGGATTCGTCACATCATGGACAGTTACATCAGTATCATCATCTGTCATCAACTCAGAAACAAAATGCTGCTTGTTTTTCATAACTATCTCACAATTTCCACAGCATGCCTTTGAAAATAGTTTTATGATGAGATAGTTTAAAGAAATTAAGTAACTTCTTTGTATTTATAACTTAAAACTTGAATTTGAACTCAGGACCACTTGGCTCCCACCGTTAGAAGTCTCATTGACTTCTCATCATGGCAGTATTTTCTTGCCCAGGCTTCTCTCATCCATTTCTTTCTCTATCCTCATTCTCCATCCAGATGCCTCCCCATAAGCTCCCCATTTTTTTCTTCATGTGGAGTTTGTTTGATTTGTTAATTAAAAAAGTTATGCATTCCTTCTATACCCACTGTAGAAAAGTTAGAAAATAAAAATAAACAAAAAAGTACCCCCCCAGAAAATAAAACAAATATACTTGAACCTAGACACTACCATTGGTAGTATTTGGAACTGATAAAAAAATTTTTGAATGAGGGCTGGAGAGATGGCTCAGTGGTTAAGAACACTGACTGCTCTTCCAGAGGACCCGGGTTCAATTCCCAGCGCCCACATGGCAGCTCACAACTGTCTGTAATTCCAGTTCCAGGGGACCTAACACCCATGGCAAAACACCAAGGCACATAAAATAAAGATAAAAAAGCTAAGCAGAGAAACCCTGTCTCGAAAAACCAAAAAAAAAAAAAAATAAATAAATAAATAAATAAATAAATAAATAAATATAAATAAAATTCTGTTTTATTGAACATATTCATAAGTGACTTCTTAATATAATCCTGGCTTATAGTTCCTATTGGATTATCAACATTTTCACTTCAAGTATTTGTGTAAATATAGGAAAATTTATCATTATGTGTTTATGATGGGTTTAAGTTGTTTGTTTTTCTTTTCTTTCTTTTTTTCGTTTAGTTGGAGTCTTGCCATATAGCTCAGGTTAGCCTGGAACTCCCAGTGTATAACTGAGGCCAGCCTCAAATGTGATTTTTCCTGCTGCAGATTTCTAGTGTTATGATTACAGTGCTGCTCCATCATGCCCAGTTCTATTATTGATTTTTTAATTAATTAATTTTTCTGCACACGGATGTTTTGCCTGCATGGATGTCTGTGTACCACATGCACATTTGGTGTCCAGGGAAACCAGAAAAAATCAGATGCCCTAATAATGTAACTATGGGGGGTTGTAAGCGGCCATGTGGGTGCTGGGGATTGATTCTGGGTTCTCGGACAGGGCAGTCAGTGCTCTTAACTGCTCAGCTCTTTCTCCAGCCTCTCTATTACAGCTTTAAAAAAATCAGTTACATTGGTTGAATTTCGTATCCCTTTCAGGCCTGGGAGAATGTTCTCTGGGTGATCAGGCCTATCATTCTAAGGAGGCAGGAAGCTGAGGTAGAGTGCTTGCAGTTTCAGGGCCTGCCAGGCTGCAGAACTGATCCAAGGACAGCCTGGGCAATGGAGTGAGATGAAAACCAGAAAGAATCATGGGGTGTAGCTGTGGGGTAGAGCCTTCCCTTAGTATGCATGAGGCCCTAAATTTAACCCCAATACAGGAAAAAACCCATAGATGGTAAATACAGTATATAAAGATAGGAAAAGGTAGAGATCCCTATTACAGTTTAGAGAATGTACACTTAACTCTTCAGTTACTTCTTTGGCAGTAATCCTTTGGTAGTAATTGATTGACATTTTTTCTTTAAATAGTTCTTTTGTTGCTGTTGAAAATTTCTTACTATCAACAGATAATCTAGTAATGAGATATTTAGATATGTACCCTGGGACAGAAAGACTGTAAACTGACACCTTACATATTCTAATTAAGTAGTCATTTATGTAATAAGCAGAGATTATAGCTGTACACCAAAAGGAAAATTCATTAAAGATTGAAGCTTTCAAATCTAGCATATCCTAAAAGTTTCAGAAGCTATTAGTATTTATTATGTCTTTAAAGTTCTAGTACAAAAATTGCTTTTCAGCCTCTCAAATTATTTAACATTATGATTTCAAATATTTTATATACAACATATATACCTTTAGAATAGAACTCTGAATAGCATAGTTCTAAATTTGGACATTAGATGTATTACAGCTGCAGAATATTGGCCACAATGGAAGTGATGTATATACTTTCAATATTCTAGCATCCTCTTTAAAAGTAAAAAAAAGTATAAAAGTAAATTAATTTAAATAGTGTTTTTCTTATAAGTCTATAAGCCATGAATGTTATATTAATCTAGACTCAAACAAAAATTGGAATATCTTGCATTCTTTGGTTACTGTCTTTTAACTCTAGGACATGTTTTAAACTTACAGCACATCATTATTCGGATTTGGCTGCTTATTGGTGAAATTATCAAGGCCATTCCACGTAGTTAAAAGGGAGATTTATTTAATGACATAACTTACAAATGAAGGGATAGGTAGGTTGCGGGTTCTGGGAAAGATGCAGCGCAGTCCAGTGGTGTTCTCTGGGGAACTCTCCTCGGTCTGCCTCTAATGTCCAGTGTCCAAGCAGGAAGAGAGCGTGGCGCATCCCGATCTCGGGTCTTCAGGGCTCTCCCTTGGCCCTGTCTTGTAGGCATAATAGTTACCGAAGCCTCAGTGGGGGTTGGAACTTCCAAACCAAAGCTGGAATGGCTACCTACTACAGCTGCTATTCAAGCACTCAGTAGCTACTCATCAATCGCGCTTTGTGTACTGAAAGGCACAGCCCTATTCGCTTCTGCTAGTAGCTGTTATAAGGATAACTACTGGTGTTGATTCATTAAGACAAGTCACAGATTGTGAACCCAGATTATTTACCCTTTTAAAAACTCCAAAACTCCAAGTGAAAATAGTGTTTGCCCCTGTATTTTCTTTTCTTTCTTTCTTTCTTTCTTTCTTTCTTTCTTTCTTTCTTTCTTTCTTTCTTTCTTTCTTTCTTTCTTTTTTTCTTCTGGTTTTTCGAGACAGAGTTTCTCTGTGTAGTTTTGGTGCCTGTCCTGGCTCTCGCTCTGTAGACCAGGCTGGCCTCGAACTCAACAGAGATCTGCCTGGTTCTGCCTCCCGAGTGCTGGGATTAAAGGCGTGCGCCACCACTACTGGGCCAGCTCTGTATTTTCATAGGTAAGTTTTTATCAGCCAAGTAGCTATGGCTGGAATCTCAAACTAAGACCAAGAGAATTGGGGATTCACCGTATAGCTGCTGACCCATTGAGAATCAGTTAATTCGCCTGCTGTGGGATGTTCTGTATGTCCTGTGGGAGCCCGTTCTTGGATTCCTCATGGCTTTACCCAGCAGGTCCGCATAGAGGATGATTAAAACCACGGGCCTGAGTGCAGGTGCCTGAGATGGTCTGCACTTGGCTGTGCTGTGGGATGGTCTGTATGTCAAGTTGCTCTGATTGGTCAATAAATAAAACACTGATTGGCCCGTGGCTAGGCAGGAAGTATAGGTGGGACTAACAGAGAAGAGAAATAAAAGAACAGGAAGGCAGAAAGAGACTGCCTGGAGCCGCCGCCAGGACAAGGAAGATGTAAAGTACCGGTAAGCCACGAGCCATGTGGCAAGGTATAGATTCATAGAAATGGACTAATTTAAGATATAAGAACAGTAAGCAAGAAGCCTGCCATGGCCATACAGTTTGTAAGCAAAATAAGTCTCTGTGTTTACTTGGTTGGGTCTGAGCGGCTGTGGGACTGGCGGGTGACAAAGATTTGTCCTGACTGTGGGCAAGGCTGGAAAACTCTAGCTACATTCACCTGCATAACGAAAGTGTCTTAAATCCATTGCCAGGTACACACTAAATATCTCATACTCAGTTCTTTTTTTAAATTGAGGTGATAACATTTCACTCTGATTCATCCAGCTGCTTGTAGGTCTTTTTCTAATAGACCACCAAAACTCTTTGGTAGATGAAGTCATTTTTTTTGTTTTATACTTGGAGAATATAGCAAGATCCAGATTTCATTCAGTTTTTAACTCCTTTATCAGAAGTTTTGTTTGTGAGTAGCAGGAAAAGGAACACCCCTTAGACCTTTTCAGTTTCAGCTGCTTATCTATGGAAAGGGTAGGAAGTTTCTCAAAGCAAACTGACGTTCCTCTAATTCACCTCTTTATTCTTTTCGTGTGAGACAGCTAGGAATCACCAGCAAAGGTAATCAATGTGAATCTGATGCCATCTCCTTTCCTTGCAAATGAAATGAAGAATGCAAATCTCCATTCATTCAAAAAAACAGATCTAACTTCCAGTAATGAAAGTGAGCACATTCTCACTGGGGGAGAACCAGTGCTTCAAAATAAAGCATCCCTAAGAGGTACTGTTTTCCAGAGAGATGGAAAATGCTGACTTCCATTGAGACATAGTTTTATCAGACTGCACAAGAAACGGCTGTTAATACTAAGCAAGTCCACACATGACCCAGACTGAACTGGTTGACTTAATCAGGCCTTTATTATCTTTAAGATCTTTAAGTCACATTTTAAAAAACCTAACTGGAATATTTAATTAAAAATATCCCAATGAATAATGCTTTGTTGCACCTCTTATTAAATCCCTCAGTCCTTTCAGAGCCTTGAGTGTAATGTAATCAAGCGAGTTATTAAAGATTCTTGTTTCATGTTTGATGAAACCCAAAATAGTGAAACAGCAAGGTTAATGAGAGCCTGTTCTGTGGTAGAGATGTTCAGGCATATTTATTTAGTATTTGCAGTACTGTTTATCCACAACAGACATTTCCCTGCTCATGAGCTCATTAAGAAAAATGTGATTTTATTTTTTATCCTGTATACATAAAGGTTGCCCTCCCACTTCTTTCGAGTGATGAAAGAAGATGTCTATTAGATGGATGGAAGAGGATGTAGCTTTCATCTTTATCTTTGATAGTTACAGTTTTAGGTTAGAGAAGAAGACATAGGAACATGAGCACATACTAGATTATGCAGAGCTCAGTAGAAAAACACTAGGTCATGGCAGATCTCTTCAAAGCCAGGAATGGGCAAGTTTTAGAACAAAATTCTAGACTACATTATGAAGAATTTAAAAACCAATGTGAAGCTGTGTGTGATGAGGCATACCTGGGATCCTAAACCAAGAGAGGTAGAGACAAGAGGATTGCAAGTTCCAAGGCATCCTGGGTTACCCAGTGAGACTTAGTCTCCAAAACAATCATCCAAACAAAACTCAAATGTGAAAACTTGGAAGTTACTTATAAATCAGTAAGTTTCTTTTCTGAAAAGGAAAGTTGCACTTAGCAAAGTTACACTGGCATTTTCTGTCTTTTTATTCCTCTTCTCTGTGATATATGACTACATGAACCAAGGATAACTACAAACTGCAAAAAAAAGTCCTTTATGAATAGTTGTATCAGAATATATTACTTCAAGTTGTCCAAGGCCAAAAGTTTAACTTGTAGTACACAATGATGATCATTTCTACAATTATATTTCATGTAGCAACACTCACCTCATATACCTTTATTTTATGTGTATATGTGTACAGCTGACTATATGTGTATTGCATGCATGTAGGTACCTGCAGAGACCAGAAGGGGGTGTTGGATCCCCTGGAACTGGAGTTACAGGCGTTGTGAACTGTTCAGTGCAGATGCTGGGAACTGAACCTTGGTCCTCTGCAAGAGTAGCAGATGTGGCTTGGAGAGATGGCTCAGAGGTTAAGAGCACTGACTGCTCTTCTAGAGGTCCGGAGTTCAATTCCCAGCAACCACATGGTGGCTCACAACCATCTGTAATGAGATCTGGCACCCTCCTCTGTATATATAATAAATAAATAAGTTAAAAAAAAAAAAGAGTAGCAGATGTTCTTAACAGTTGAGCTATCTCTCTAGCCCCTACACTGGACGTCTATATATTAAACTTTTCAGAAGGACTTTGTATAATCTAATATTTCCCAAATGTAGTTAAACAGAGAGACTTCTTAAAATTTAACATCTTGTGGAGCAACTGTTGAAGGGGAATATTTGGGGAAGTGCTCTTATGGAACCATAATATTTAAACTGGCTAGAGTTCCAGACCTTTGAGATTTCCCCAATTCATAAACCCAGAAGTTAAGAAATAAAGAAACAGATGTTTGCAGATAAGCGAGCTAAGCAACTTGCTGATCAAAACCAACCACACAGCCCATGGGATTCAAATTCATGCTAGATGCTTTTATTAGCTCTTCATTTCTACAAGCTGGTCTTAGAACAGCCAGATGGTGGTTAACATCTTCACTCTCATTATAACTGACTGTGTCATGGAATGTTTTGTGTCTTCTTTCAGGGAGTTAGCACTGTAAATGATGACTCCATGATGGCCAGAGATAAAAGATGCAGCATAGGGACTCAGAAGCTATATGATTCTGAGTTATTTAATGTTTTTACGCCTCCTTTTCCATATCTACAACCTGGGGTTATAGTAGCTCCCATATCATTGAGTTCTTATGAAACTTGCATGATTAGGGAATAAAGGAAAAGCTCAGTTGGTGATGTCCTTGCTTTATAAGCATGACATCTTTAGTTACATCTCCATAACCCACATAAAAAGCTGGGTGAGGAGGCACACATGGGAATCTCAGTGTCTCCAGGGAGGCAAAGCCAGGTGACCCTTGAGGAATCATTGGCCAGCCATCCTAGTCTAGTCGTTGAATGCTAGGAGAATGAGAGACTTAAAAAAATGTGGACCACTGAGGAACAAGTCTTCAGGCTGCTCTCTGGCTTCCATATGCAAAAGCCCAGGTGAGAAGCCTCTCCCACCACAAACACATGCATTCATTTACATACAAACATATGTGTACATTTACACACACACACACACACACACACACACACACACACACACACACACAAACCTCAGAGGAGTTAATAACTGTCAAATTCTTGTTAGAGTCCTGCCTGTCATCTAGCAGACGCCACTTCAGTTTCAAGTATAAAATATCTTCGCATTAGTTTATGCTGTAACATTGATGTCTTTGGTTTGACTTTGGTAAGGTTATGATGGCAATTCTCTTCCTGCCTGTGTTGTAGGAGGGCAGAGAGGAAGAGAGAAGTCGAAAGAAAACGTGCCTTACCTCCTGTAACAGAGATATCAATTGTTTGACATTACTGTTGTCATTTGCATAAGGCTGATAGCTAAAATGCAGGAAGAGGCCTGCCTTTGTCGGGAAGTTGGAATTTCTCTGGGTGTCTTCTAGATGACTAGTATCAGACTCAGAATCTAGCAGGCATGGCTCAGACATGCTGGCTTCTTCCACTGTGTTCACTCCATTTGTATAATACCAAAGTAAAAAGCAAGGCCTTAAGTAATGAAGGAATCTTCCCTTCTACGAACTCTTTTTGCAGTCCATGGTCTATGGTGTATTCCCTGCTATACTGGGGCTGCAGGCTCCTTGAATCTCTCTGCTCAGATCACATTTATCACCTTGTGCCACAGGGCCTGGTTCTCTCAGCATTGTGTTACATACAGGCAGGAAGAGTGAGAAAAGCCAAGTCTAAAGGCTACTCTATTTGAACCTGCAAGTAATTAATAACTCCTTAACCAAGCCTTAGCACACTGCCAGCATTTAACATGATCTGGAGGGAAGGCTAGGGAATGACATCTCTAGATGACACGGGTTTTATGCTTAGCAAAACTCCAGCTGGCTCTGGTATCCACTGTATTATTGCGGGAATAAAGAAATGATGTTTCCTCATGACTCTCTTCATCCATGCAGCACACTGGGACAAGATTTTGTTTTTCCCCCAACTAAGTTGTTTTCCTAACTGCTGTGCCCTTAACACTCCATCCCAGTTACCCAGTCCTCTGTGAAATGCTTGCATCCGGATCTGGCAGACTCAGTCCCGCCTCCTTGTTTCATCTAAAGCATTATCTTTGCACTGTCTCCAAAGACTGAGCTGTTTTAAAGGCCACAGGATGAACTACAGCAGTTAACTTACAGTTGCTGGTTGATGAATATTTGTGCAGCGCATAAAGGACAAATGAATATATATAAAAGAATGGAATAAACAGTGGGGCATATGACCGGGAAATGGAACATTAATTTTTTTTGTGTGTGTGTGTGCAAAGTGGCAACTTTTCAAAGCTCAGCTGTTCTTTTCTATTTATCATTTAGAAAAAAAATTTACTTGAGAAGTTATTTTATCATGAAACTAAAGGAAAGCATAGGGGAACAGAGTAGAGAAATTACGAAGTGTACAAACAATGTGTGAAGCTGTGCAGTTCTTGTGTTTATTATCACTCTTGATTCATCCCATGAAAGGCTTGATTCAAAGCCGGCTTGGATAAATACTGAATGAATGAGCGCTGAATCAAAAGGAGGGGAGAGAATGCACAAGAGTTAGCAAGCTGCTTTCTCCCCTTAAGATTCCAAGCAAGATGTTATTAATGTCATTGTTCTGAGTGAATAATTTAGGGGTGCAATAGCGAAGTAATTAACAGGAACGATAATTATTACTTAAAATGATGCTGTATAGGAAGCTAGCATTTTTTTAGCTTCTTTTACGATATATGGGGTAACTGTGTTGATCATTCATGCCTAAGTTTTGCATTTTTCACAACCACACATGTGACATTTGACTCTAGAATTTTAAGAAATGATTTTGTGCCTATGTACTCCTAGGGTCTAATTATGAATACTAGTATCCTGATATTGCAGTGTATTTTGTGACCAGTTGTTCTTTTAATGAAAAACGAGAGTTATTCTAATTTGTGTGTAGTATAGATATTTGCATTTTAAATAGTAAAGTGATGGATATTCATTTGTTCAGTTACATCTGGTTTGAGGCAGAAGAAAGTTTGAACTTGGCCTCTTTGTAGGATAATAGTGATGAAAGTGTCTTTAGGTGTTGAAAGGAAGTGGTTTCTCTTTTGATACAGCTGGGACCAAACCCTGGAGACTCCAGTTCTTTGAATGTCTAGTTTACTGAGGAAAAAAAAAATCAGGAAAAAGGGGGCAGGGTAGGAGAAAGCAAACATCCTACTCTACTTTTATGCTTGGTGGAGAGTAGGAAAAAGAAAATGTAAATCAGAGCCAGGAAGTCAAGATTTCCTCTCTTCTCTAAAGAGAGCACAAAGATCAGTTTTCACGAGAAAGCAAAGGAGGGAGCAAAGAGAACTCTCCACAGTGGGAAGGAGCCACCATGATAATGACCTGAGAGTTACCGAGATGCTGGCATCCTCTTTCCTGAGTACACTGCCTCAGCCCCAGGGCATCACAGATTCTGAGCCCACACTGCTGTGACCATGCAGGAGAAGCTGTGGAAGACAGCTTGGGCTACCAACTAGAGGACTCGGGAGCCCTAGCTCCTGGTTTTGCCCGTTTGTGTTTGCTGGGACTAGAAGACCATGGAAAGTGACAAAGGAAGAGATAAAGTACATCATCACATCCAGGAACCGATATTCCTTACCAACTGTATGTATCTCATTGCTCACCACTGACTTTCCATAGGACACCAGCTAATGAAGGGTGTAGCTTCACTAACTTGGAGACCAAACACTAGTCAAAAGAACTGGCTACAGATTTGGATCATATTGTATACACCAATTTGGGTTCCTGTGCGTGTGTGTGTGTGTGTGTGTGTGTGTGTGTGTGTGTGTGTGTTCATGTGCATGAGTGGAGGCACATGTCTGTCTTGGCATACTTGTGGAAGTCAGAGACAAGATGTTAGTCCTCACCTTCCACCTTGTGTTGGGAACAGGGTCTCTTTGTTGTTCAACTACTGGGTATACTAGGCTATTGGGTCCGTGAGCTTCTATGGATTCATTCACCTGTCTCCATCTTCCATTTCTCCAAAAGAGCACTAGTTATGGGTGTACACTACTACAGTCAGCTTTACGTGAATTCTGGGGATTTGAACTCAGGTCCTCACAGTTGCAAGTGCATCACTCACTGAACCATTTCTCTAGACTCAGTTTGGAGTTTTAGGCCCACTCCTCAAGTTAATCACCAGGTGGCCTTCAAGAGCAATATGACTCGTCTCTGAAATCTAAATCCAGGAAGCATTAAATTTACAGATTCCATCTCATTCCACATACTTTGCCGTTCTCTCTACTGCACACATAAAAGTTTACATAACACATTAAATTCATGTTCAAAGACAGAAAAAGATAAAAGCATAGAGCACACCACCAAATTTAAATCTCCCCAGAAATAATCCTTGTCAGGAAATGTTTATGTATGACCTTTAAATGCTTAGGAAAGCAAACCTAGAGACGTTCAGAGACCAATTCTGTTAAACCAGTGAAAACTTCGAAGCCCAAGAATGCTGATTCTACCGCACATTGGAATTTGTTTCACTTACTGAGGAAGGGGATGTCACTGATTTACACTTGATAAAGTAGAAACGCTACAAGAAGATTGGGATTTCTGTTTGTGTCTTGTTTGGTTATTTGCTGTTTGTTTTGATCTTTTTTTTTTCTCCCTAGAGGTGGAAAAAGGGAGATCAGGCAGCAATGGAATAGGAAGAGACTTTGGTGGGAAAAACATATCCTTCATCATCTATTTGTTTTCAAATATATTTTATCTATTGATTCATTCATTCACAGTGCTTGGTGGGATTAAAAAGCAGGTCTGCACACATGTCTTATTACAATGCCAGAGCTATCTGGTAGAGGCAAGCTTTCTATGCCTGTGCCATGCCCATAGCCCTTACCATACATTTGACAACACATTGCATGTAAATGACATACGACATTGATATTCTGGATCCTTAAGGAGTGAATAAGCCACATGAATACATTTAACAGTACAAACCCATAATTGAGGTAGTAAAAGTAGCACACACTCAAATGCTTAGAAGTGTGTCACAGAATAGGTGCACAGTTAAGTTCTAAGTGGGGTTCAGTAGCAGGGAGCACTCAAAAGATTATGCTGTTATTTCATTAAGAAGCAATTACAGACAGACAATCTAGACTGATGCAGTACTGAAGCCAGAAGTAGCAGGCGATAACATCTGACAAAGAAATGTTGGTCGATCTAGTCCTACAAAGTCAAAAAGGGGAATTTGTTCTTTCGAGCATAAATGCTACAGATCCAGGGTAGGTGCTTGAGCGTGATACCAGTGAGCAACAATTATCTTTTCAGTACATTTCTCTGTGTCAGAATGGAAAGAGGAAGTGGGTTGGTGACAACTAATGAAATAAAGGGGGTGCTGTAGGATTCGTGTCCTGGTGGGGACAGAAGCAATGAAATGGAAGAGCATGATTAAAACAAAGAACTGGTTGAACCCAATGACAAAAGATCACACAGGATGACTATTTGTTCTGATTTCTCTACTATCACCCAGTTCACATCTCATGAACCAATGTAATTAATGATCCATTCTGTTTTCTTGAGTGATAAACATCGCAGTCATTTTTATATATGGAGAAACAGTTCTAGTCTAGGCAGTGGAAATAGTTAAATTGTCTTGCAGTACCTCCAAGAAACACAGGGAAGGTGGCTACCCAGATGAGAGAAGAATTTCATTTTGGACCTGTTACAGGGAGGATGAAGAGGATTTCACAATGTAAAGGTCCGACAGACAACTGAGATGAAAGACAGACAGATGACCGTTACAGAGACTGATCATGTCATCATCTGCATTAGTATTTTATAAAACCCAGTTTGTCCCAAGCTCCACTTTTTTTTATTCTGAATGTGAAGTGATGATGTGAATAAGGAAGGACATTAATGACATTCAGCACCATCTACCACAAGCCAATATACAGCTAAATGCCTGTGAGATACTGAAGAAGATGGTAATTCATAAACCATTTTCAGTAAGGTGGCAGAGTCCTTCAGATCCCCTCTACCTAACACTGTGGCTTACTTTCAACTATTGTCCTTCATTCATATTTGACTACATCTAGTCACTGTCTGATATTCATGCTGGGTGATCCCTCCTCCTTGCCCTAATGCCTGTTGCTACAGCTTAGCACACACACACACACACACACACACACACACACACACACACACACACACACACACACACCACTATCTCTCAAAAGCCTTTCACTAGCTTTTCCACTTACTTGTTTTCTACTGATGTCCAACACCAATGAATTTCTGACTTCCCTGTGGCAGCACCACACTCTTGTGCTTCGAAATCTAAGAACTCATAACGTGTCGCTTACTGCTAATACCACTCCCATTTAACAATTTGTTTGCAGTATGTCAGCGATTTTTTTCCTGAGGTCCTCCATAGCTCATGGCTCTTTGTTCAAGTGCTCTTTCATTGAACTTTTAATTTATCTATATAAGGTCCTCTGGATTAGATAACCTTTGTGTATGGGATATTTCTCTATGTCACATAACTCTTAACTTGTACACTCTCATATTCCATAAAACTTAGTCATTTTAGTACTTTTTCTTTATATGTTAGTGGGTAAAATAAAACCCTAGCACTTTGATTAAAGCATTTTTATAATCTCTTTAACTTTTGTTATAAGTGATTTCATTTATCTACCTCACCATACTTACTAAAAATTATAATAAAATAAAGAGATCTTGGAGATTTAATACATTTGACATAAATATGTATTGCCTCATTTATTGGAAAGGCTGTTTTACTAACGATGACACAATGGGATCAATTACATTTTATAATCATGTTTATGTAAGCTGTTGTTTGCTTCCATATGATATAATGCAGTGAGGGAAAGAGAAAACATTCAGCTTCTAAATTTAGAGCTTATATCTCACCAAATATTAAGGCTACAAATGGATTCATATTTCCAGATGGACATGGTCCTGAGCCAGTACACAAATTCTTTACAGTTCTTTGTGAATGTATCAATGGTGCCGAATGCCTTGATCTTTGGATGAGTGAAAGAGCTTTGTGTCTCTCCTAAGGCCGCTACTTCTACAGCTGAACTATCAACAGCCCAGTAGGCGGCCATACAGAGAGGCACAACTCTCTAATAACATAGGAGGTGTGAAAAGAGGGTGGCATCGAGCTTTTCAGAGAAATCTTCCCTTACGATGGATGCCTTGGAGAGCAAGGGTTGAAGTGTAATGTGTCTGAGACATGCGAATTAGACACCACAATAAAGTTCCACTGGATTTTCAAAGGTATCTCCCACATTCTTAATGTAGGTGTTTCTTGCTTCATCTAGCGTACTCCAACCTTCAGAACATAGACTCTGTTATGGAGGGCAGCCAGTGCAGACGAATCAAGACGTTAACTTTCAGTAGCTTCATCACCACCAGCTTCCCGAAGGGTAGGTGTAATTTGCTGAACATCCATCTATCTTTACCTTTGGAAATGTGAGTAATGTTCTTGTACTTTTAATTTGTACCTATTCTGTATGTTAAAAAGCCCATGTACATAGCTAGAAATTAAATGAGTAGACATCCAGGCTTGAGATTCAAATAGGGGCATGGGAAAATATTTTTACTGCAATAAATGCATCTCTGATGTCTTTAGGGGAAATTGAATAGTATTTTATTGACCAAGATCAAACAATCTGTAATTACCGCCCAGAGGTACAAGGGAAAATTGCAGCAAGTAGAGGCAGCATTGGGTTGCATCACATAGGCAGGTACCATTTTGGTCTATGCCCAGGCATTTCTATGAGGAGCTTATGTAAGTTCCTCAAAGAGATGCCTGGGCATAGACCAAGACCGTGACTGCTGGGAAGTCATTTCCACTAGCAATTGTACAGAGAGGTCTTAGTTGCCCTTATCTGACATCTGGAAGCTTGTTATCTATTTAGGTCTTCAACAAGCCTCAGATAACTAGAAAGCAGAAATCATTCTGGTTCACTGAAATGAAATAGCCCGTTTTCTTTCCAACCTTTTATAAACATTATTGTTGGTCAATTGGTTATCTGTATTGCCGCTATCTCATTATAATATTCCAAATGATCATGGGTGGTGTTTCGGTCTTGAGTCTTTGTTTGCTTAGTGATAGTAGTGACCAAGCTCATGGCGTCACACATGCTTGACCACTGTGCTATAGCCATGGTCTCTGTCTGTATCTATCTATCTATCTATCTATCTATCTATCTATCTATCTATCTATCTATCTATCTATCTATCTATCTATCTCTTCTGAGCATTTTATTCTTCTACATGGAACCCTGCAACATGTTTGACAAATTTCTGTACCCCAATACTAGGTTTCTCTGCCAATGCTGTAAGCCAGATCAAGCAGAATTAAAAAGTAAAAGATCAGGTATATTTGAGCAAAACACTCCCGGGTGAGTCCTCTAGATCCCAGAGAGCAAGGCAAGGGATGGAGGCAGGAGAGAAATCACATGGCTGCTCTGAAGGACGGGACTTAAATACCCTGTAGGCGCAGGGTGGGACAATGATGCTTCCTTCGCAAGCTGAGTTTGTGCCCAGCATGGTAGGCGGGGTCTTGGGCATCGAGCAGCCTGGGAAGGGTTGGGGTGGTGAGGAGTCCCATCATAGCTGAGAATGCAGAACTGGGCTTTATTGGCGGTTCTCTGAGAGGGCCAGGTTTGGAGGGAGAGAATTGGGGCCGAGTTGGAGAGTCCAGCTGAAACTATGCCCTTGCTCTTTCCTGAATAAGATGTATCCATCTTACTTGGGACAGACCAATCTTTCTTCAGGACCTGGCCAGAGGATGTATTTCTTGCGATTCCCTTCTTCAAGCCCTAGCTTCAAAATTACATTCAGTTTCAGATTGTTCCACATGCTTTCACATCCATTTGACCTTACAATGGAGTCAGTGAGTTTTAATCATGAGCTGCTGTACTTTCCTGGCTTCCCCCCATCATTTAAGCCACCCACAAAGTCTTCCTTGACTTGTCTTGGTGTAGACTCTAGCACCTTAAGGTGCCCCACCCCTGTTGCTGACATTCAAACCAATCTTAACTCATGCATAGCTGATTGGCCCTTAGAGTCTTTTACACATAATATTACCTTTGACCCTTGATAGCTTTCCTTTCCCACAATTCTGTTTAGGGAAACTAATGTTGCAATAATTTAGGCTTTAATGAACTAAGATGTTGCTTTCTGAAGAAGGATTTCTACATCCTCTTTTTAGCCACTCCCATGCTAAGTCTTTTATCAGATTTTTTTTTACTTGCAAAGTTTAAAAAAAAATAAAGGTAGAAACCATTTCCATTGTATTTTTAGAAGAGAAATTATTCTCACTTTACTTTTTTAATTCTACAGTAGGATAAAAGGCATACAAGGCAGAAGTGGTATCTACTCTTGCTCAGTCTTGAATAACAGTACTTAGCATACTACCTGGTCCACAGTGACTTTCTAATAAGGACTCAGTGATTGAATCATATAGTTGCTATTGTCTAGACTTAAGTTCCCTAATGAACTGTGATCCATTTTAAGAGATATAACAGAAATAGGAAATCTCCTGTGTGTATCTCAGTTAGACTTCAAGGCCACATTTCCCTCACCAGGACATCATAATGACTTTCATATGTTGCATGGGCTTCTCATGCAGCAAGGATGTGATTTGTGTCCATGTTTGTCTCCTTTGAGGACCGTAGTTGCGACTCATTTGGTTAATAATATCAGGACCTTATAAACAATGAGCATGCATGAACCATTTTAATTGATCAATCAATAAATTCCTAGTTTTCCAGTCATGACATTACACTGCTCCTCATTTCACTGCAAGGAAACGAAGCGGAGGAAGTGAAAATGAACAGGGATATCAGACATCCTAGATTTAGTTGCAATTTTCTCCCTAAGCAAGAAAATGGTTAACTTCTTTGAGATTCGGTTTCTTTATTTATCAAACAGTGAAAACATGAGTGAAGATAATCCCTCATTTTCTCTTATTAACACATTGCTAAAAGAGCAGATGCAAGGGTAGAGAACAGAGGACTGATTCTCTACATATGTGATAGGCTTCAGCTTTTAAAACTAAACTTCTAATATTCTAGCTGGCTTATTATTTTAAACATTTTTAATTCTAAAGAAAATTTGGGGAATTTATTTTTATTAATCACATTTTTGAGAACTCCGGGGGAAAAATTAGATAACAAAACTCTCCCAAGCCAGTACAACTAATGTACTTTAAGCTCATGAGTAAACCAACCCTGGAATGAAGAAAAATAAAGATTTCTGGTTTCCGATATGTCATGTAAGAAACTTAGAAGCTGCTGCTCCACTCAGAAACAAGGGAAAAATCTGACAAAACCAGAAAACAAACGTTTTGTTGTTGTTGTCAGAGAGAAGTGAGATCACTAAGTAAATGTTTGCCCCAGATTTGAGACACAGGGAGGCAAACATGGAGGAAGAGTCACTGCTTGCCCTGAGTAGAAGGAACTAATGAGGAAAGCCTGAACTGAAACGGATGTGTTCCAGGTGGTGCACACCTGCAGTGGTAGCCACTACAAAGCCCCTCTTGCCTCCACAGGGAGTTAAAGGAGCCTCAGGTACTCAGTCATGGTGGACCCTCAGACTTTTGTGGACTTTACCTCCCGGTGTTCTGTGAGGACTTCACGGTAAATATCAAAGACAAACCCCCCAGTTTCCAGCAGGAAGGTAGAAAAAGAAACAGTTTTGAAATACACCGAAGCGTTCTGTCTTTAACAAGGGTCTGCTCTCCAGAGAAACCATTTAACAAGATCCTAAACTTCTGGTGAGCAGATACTGATGCACTCGACTCCAGCTGGCATCCACATGGAGGCCAGAAAATATCCAACTCCAGACTCCTCCAGGGTACCAATGGAAGAAGAGAAATAGCAAATTCTGCTAACTCCAGCCATCCTGGAGATAGCTGAGAGGCGTTTATGCAGCTTACAAACCAGAGGCTCTGGTCTACTGAGAGACTGAGACCTACCTACTCAAAAGGTTTCAGAGTGCTTCTGCTACTTTTACATGCTGCTACCACATTGCTAATGTTCTTCTTACACCAGTTTTTTTTCCACTTAGTATACAATGTCAAGTTATCAAGAAAAAGTTACAAAGCAAACAAAATAGCAAAACCAACAAACAGACAGTTAGGTATCAGAACCTTACTCACGTATGGCAGGCATCTTGGAATTATCGGATGGAGAATTCGAACACCTATAATTACTATGTTAAGGCATCTACTAGGTAAAGTAGACTTCATGCAAGAACAGATAACCAATAGAAGAAGCAGAAAGATGCAGAAAGTTGTAAATCCCCAAAGATTGAAAAGCACATAACAGAAATGAAGAACTCCCATGGTGTGCTTGTGAGTGGACTAGACACAGCTGAAAACTCTGAGCAGAGGATGGTCCCCCTAAAAACCTTGAAAACTTAAAGTGAGCAATAACAAAGACTGTAATAAACTTCAAAACAGACTATCCCCAAATTGTGGGACATCTGCAAATGAAGGAATGTACACACAATGGGGATACAAGGAGAAGAAAGATATGAGCAGAAGAAATATTTGAATCAATGAGAACTGAAAATCGCTCAAATTAATGTTGGCAACCAAATCATAGGTTTGGGATGTCCAAGAAACACAAAGAAGGTAGAGAGCATCCAGCATACGTGTATATGTTTTTCATACTGCACAGATCAAACTCGGAAAGACAGACTTTAAACCCCTTTTCATCTACACAAGAGCAAAAACTAAGATGTTCATCTAAATCCTTATTCGAAATCATATGAGTATGATATTTAAACCGTGGCAAGGAAATAGGCCCCTGGACTTCAGTACTCTATAAAATTATCCTTACAGCTGAAAGCAAAATATGGATTTTTTTTTCTGGGGAAAAAAAAGAGTCTAGTCAATTGTGAGAAACATTCAGATGTGGATTAAAGAGGAGAAAATGATGAGGCACCAAGTTGGGTCTGCATTGAAAAAGAAGAGCATCCAGGATAGAAGGCGCAAAGGTTAAGTGAAGTCTTTGTTCCTTCATGTTCTTCATTGATTTAGCAGATAAATACGTTGTTGAAAATGAAGAGGGCAGCCATGTATT
The DNA here is from genome assembly GCF_049852395.1 of Peromyscus maniculatus bairdii. Classification (NCBI taxonomy): domain Eukaryota; kingdom Metazoa; phylum Chordata; class Mammalia; order Rodentia; family Cricetidae; genus Peromyscus; species Peromyscus maniculatus. The sequence goes on along the minus strand of NC_134869.1, from coordinate 25,005,647 downwards.
TAATTATGCATTCATATACTTAGGTAAAAATAAATGATGGCAATGCTGTGAAGAACTCGAGGAAGGGACTGGGGTTGTTTTGTATTGTAAAGTACTTACACTACCAGTGACATCACATGGCTTTGTTTGTTTGTTCATTTATTTATGCACACGCACACATTTATGTGGAGATAAGATGTAGCAATTAGCTGTCTCCTTCCAACAAGTGGGCTGCTAGACCCGGCAGCAAGTACCTTTACCCACACCATCTTTCGGGGCCTGTATAGCGTTATTTGAAAGTGAAATTGATTAGTTGCAAATGCATTTTACAAACTCTAAGGCAATAATTAAAACTGGTACTAGGTAGATATCTAAAGTTAAAGCTAAAATGCTAAGAGGAAGTGAAATACTATAAATGTTAAAGTAATACTACAGAGGGCAGAGAAAACAATACTAGAAGCAAAGGGGTCTGAAGAAATGGCTCAGGGGATAAGAGCTTATATTTCTCTTTAAAAGCACATGTGCACAGACCACATGCAGAAAACATTAAAAAAAAAAAAGAAGCATAGACTAACAGAAGAAATGGTACCTTATATAGCACACATCAATATAACTGTATCAGTTATTACTTTGCATGCACTGATCAAAATGCAGATACCTTTGCATTTCAGTGAGGGTCATAAAAGAAGAGCAAGCAGTATGTTGTCTACAGGAAACACACTTTTGGTATAACGGCACACATAAATAGATGGCCAGGAATAAAGGTTTACACTGATAATACCAGCTAATCCAAAGGCTGAGACAGGAAGATCACCTGAGCCCGGAAGTTAGAGGCTGGCCTGAGCAAGGTAGTAAGACTGTTTTATCATAGCAACAGAAAAGTAACTAATACATAAAACAATATGACCCAGATAAAACAACCACAAGCCGCCGGGCTCTTTTAGGCCCAGGAGGACACAAGGAGGACAGCCACAGCTCCACCCCACGCCACATAATCTTTGAGAAAAGAACAGAACAACTAAGTGGAGAGGAGATAATCTATCTAGGAACAGGTGGGGAAATAACTGGACATTCATATGCAAAAGACAGAATTGAGACCATGTATCCTTTACAGAAGTTAAGTTCAAGTGATCCCTGATCTGGAACCAGAAAACCCCAAGAAGATAATATAGGAGAAAATTCATAGAACCTTAGGTGTGGTGATGACTTCAACGCTGTGTTCTATGAAACTTATGGGGAGAAACTAGACTTGTAAATCAAAATCTTTTACTTTTTCGCAAGAATAAAGAGAAGTCACAGACCAGGGTAGAATATTTGCTGAAGATGCAGCAAGTTAAAAGATTTGTGGTCGTTAGAATGTGAATGACCCCCAGATGTTCATACGTTTGAATGCTTAGGTACCAGAGAGTGGAACTCTTTGAAAGGATTAGAAGTATTAGAAGGTGTGGTCTTGTTGGAGGAAGTGTGTCACTTGGGGTGGGCTTTGAGTTTTCAAAAGGCCATGCCAGGTCCAGCCTCTCTCTCTACTGACTGTAGATCATGATGTAGAAATTTCAGCAACTTCTCCAGCACCATGTCTGTTTGTGAGCCTCTGTGCTCCCCACCATGATGTTAACGGACTAAGTTTCTGAAACTGTAAGTGAGCCCCCAATTAAAGTATTTGTTTTATAAGAGTTGCCATGGTCATGATGTCTTTTCACAGCAACAGAACAGTGACTGAGACAAAATTGTTATTGAAAACATAGCAACTGTGGACTCCAGACAATATGATTCATCTGTGTAGTTTTACCAACTTTAGTAAATGCCCTACTTTGGTAGAGGATGGATAATAGAGGAGATGATGTGTACACGTGAACAGAGGCCATATGGTAAATTCTATACATTCCCTTACATGTTCTATGAACCTAAAACTGTTGGAAAAATAAAATCTATTATTGGAGGAGGAGTTGGAAGAGGAGAAAGAGGAATCACTGACCCCTAAAAGATAACAATCTCCCAGGGAAAGCAGACATTCAATAAATTCACAAATAGTTGCTGATATTTTCATGTATTTTTATTTTATTATTTGTGTGTATGGGTGTTTTACTTGCATGTATACCATATGCATGCAGTACCTCTGGTCATATCCCCTGGGGCCAAAGGGCTCACAACTTGAGTTGTGAGCTGCTGTGTGGGTGTTGGGGATTGAGGCCTTGTCTTCTGGAAGAACAACCAGTAGCTCTTAAAGGGCAAGCTACTGCTCCAACCCAAGAGCTTAACATTTTGAAAGGGATCACCATGCGGCGGGCATTTTAAAATTATCACTCTTGTCCTTAACAACTTGCCACAGAAGATGGTATTCTTATCCTGAGTGTGACCATGAGGAAACTTAGAGAGGTCAAGTATGCATCTGTAGCCAACACAACTTCCAAGAAGCTTCAGGGCTGGGGTTCAAACTCAAGCAGTCCGGATTTGAAGTCTCTGCCTTTTAACACTATAAGCTAAGCTCTTATCTTTCTGATGTATGAGGGTGACATATAAAGTTATAGAGCCATGCAAAAATTCAAGAAATGTTACAAATGAGAAGGGATAATTTTGATGAGAAAAGAGGGAAGTCTTAAATGAGGAGGGAGTATCTGAAGCTGGAGCTAATACAATGTATGGGAAACTGAAGCAGACTCTCTCTTTCACCCCCTTTCAGCTGCAGAGAACTGGTAGGAGTTAGTTGACCTCTGTTAATCTTAACAAGGAGGACAATAAAACCCACACCCTAAGTTTCTTCAGAATGTGAAGATTGAATCACATAATGTATATAAACATATTTCCCCCACAGTATTGCGAGAATGTTTTTTTTTCGAGGCCTTGCAGGGCTTCCTGGAGTGTCTATGCCTCCAGGAGTGGAGTCTCCTTGTGGCTGAGCAAGCCTTTAGGGTGGCTTCAGTTGGTAGCACAGGATGGAAGTGGAGCCATATGCCTTCAGAGTAAATCGTAAAAACTTCCAGCTGGCTCTGTCTGGGGATGCTTGATCTTGAAACTCAGCCATAGAGCTACAAGGGAGCCCTGGCCATATGGAGGCACTCACAGGATGAGCTCTTAAGACTCCTGGTCTTGACCTCTGGACAGCAATAACTTCCCAGCATGTGAGTGAACCATCTTGAAAGCAGACTCTTCAGGCCTCAATTGAGCTGACATTGGGTGGAGAAAGACCCAGCCTAAAGTGCAGATTCATGAACCAAATAAATGGTCTTTAAGTTGTTATGTTTTGCTGTGAACTGAGAAGTGGCTGGAGCATATTTTAAGGAGATAGCACTGGATGTAAAGTCCTTAACATATTGTATGGCATAGCACATGTTTAATTAAAGATGGCTATTATACTAGAAATGCTAGAAACAGAGTTTATAGGAACAGGACTAGGATTGCCTGGGTTTGAATCCCAGATAGGTTACTCCTCCACTATGTCACTTAATTTGCATAACCAATCAGTTCTTAGTTCCTCATTTTAAAAGGAAATAAGTATACCTGCTTCATAGGGTGGTTGTTAGTATGCAATGATATTCCCTCCCCTTGTGGTCCGTGATGCTCACACAATGATCTAATCAGCTTTTGTAGTAGTTACTCTTGCATCTTCCTGATCCATCCTGAAGGTCTCAGGTTAGCCAGTCTGGGCTTTAGCAAGCTTTGGACTTGTCGATTTGCAGTGGGCCTCTTCTGTGCTTCGTGGACCTGTGTGCTGAGCTCAGGCTAACACTTGTACTTGGTATAACTTCCATCACAGAACTCAGCTGCAGGTATTTTTAGATGACCCTAGACCATAGCCCATGCCTCTGCCACCACCCCTGAGCATTGCTGTTGTCAGTTCAAGGCTAATAAGCAGGTAAAAGGTCTTCCTCCCTCCTCCCATCTCTCTCCTCTTGTGTACAATCTTGAAAAAATTACTTCAGCATTGTTTATTATGAATCAACACTGCATCAAGATAATAAGCAATTGTCCACCGAGGTTTAACATGCACATGTGAGAATCAGACATGAGTCCATGGCATATGGTTAGAATTGGCCCTGCTGTGACCTTGCCTCTCTGCTATGGAAACTCTGCTACTGTCTTAAGCTTGTTCCTCTTACTCAATGGTTCTCAACCCGTGGATCATGGTTCTCAACCTGTGGGTTGTGACCCTCTTACAAAGGGTTGCCTGAGACCACCGGGAAACACAGATATTTACATTATGATTCATAACAGTAGAAAAATTATAGTTATGAAGTCATTTTATGGCTGGGGAGGTTGCCTCAATATGAGGAACTATATTAAAGGGTCACAGAATTGGGAAAGTTGAGAACCACTGCTCTAACTCTTTTTTATTCAGGAGTCTAAGGGATTTGCAAATCCTTCCCAGAAAGAGGTTGCAGGCAACATACCCCAATAATTGAAGGAAAATGAACAACCTGTGCTAACTCCTGTAATAGGTACATCATTTGAAGCTGGACTCTGCATTTTATATATATGCACACATATATGTGTTTACATGTATATATACACATATATACATATACATATATACATATACATATACATACATACATACACATATATATATATTCCTCATATATATATATATATATGAGAAAACTCTCCTACAAGCTCTGTGGACTCTGTCTCTCTCTGTCTCTGTCTCTCTCTGTCTCTGTCTCTCTCTTTGTGTGTGTGTGTGTGTGTGTGTGTGTGTGTGTGTGTGTGTGTGTGTGTGTGTTTTGGTCTTTTAAGGTTTGGATGTATTCCTAATTTCTTACATTATGATAATATCTATTCTTGCTTCTGAGCTGAGTTGAATAATGCAGCCTCATGTGCAAGAGGCAGCAAGAAGACATGAAAAGAAGTTGATAGAAGAGCACCAAGACATCAGAAAGTGTGAATATACTTCCTAGAAGGGTTCCAATAAAAGTCAGGAAATGGTCCTCTAGGCAATAAAAGTTCACACTGAGTTACTTGGCACTTACTTGTAAAACCTTAATAAGTGATATAGCCCTCTAGTTTGGTTTTAAAAAATGTCTTACGTATTCTGGCATTTGAATTCAAATAGCTCTTGGTTTTATAGCATTTTAGAAAGCCAGCTAAAGTCATAAAGGAAAATAGCACAAAAGAGATGATGTGGGTATTAACTGTCAGTAATGGTTCCCAACACAACACACATTTATTCTTAGTTCACGGTGATGATTCTGCTCATATTCACTCCTTTTTCACTCAAGAATCATCTATTAAGACTCACCTTTTGCAAGAAAAAAAAAGTCACATGAGGCAATAACTAAAATGCAGTAAAGTGTAACAATAGATGAATATATAAGATGCATGTTAGGACGATGTTAATACACGCAGTGCAACAAACTGTTCTTGTACATCAGGCTCTGTTCAAAACACTTACTCTGTTAACTCCTTTGGTCTTCACAAAATTCCTCAGATGTGGGCGGTTTCACCTCTATAATACAAGTGAGGAAATTAAAATCCTGAGATGGCGAGGTACAGGCAGGCACAAAGCTAAGCACTGACTTATGGGATCTGGGTACCATGCATGCCATGGGATTCTGTCTGAAAACATGGTATTTCTCCAGGGGAGGGGTGTCCAGAGAGCTCCCTTGGGAGACAAGAGTAAAGCCGGGATCAGTCACTTTGTCCTACAAATGACCAGATGGTGGTAATATTTTTGCTTTAAGGTCTTTATAAAAACTTGACTGTCACAGTATAAAAACAATATGTGACCAAATTAGCATGACCACCTTCTAAAATGTTGCATTTTTTATGGCCACTGGCATTTGCATTTGATTTCATTTTCACAGATCGCAATCTATTCTTCCTCTAGTTTAACTTTAACTTTAAAAAAAAAATGCAAAAGCCAGTTTTAGATATCTGAGAGCCTACTTTAACAGCCAATGCATTGAATTTGAGTCATGGCTATGGTTTGCTGACCTCTGTTTACAAACCACAGAGCCTTAGTTAGCTCCATGAAAGGCTGAGTGGCTTTTTTCCAGGCAGTCCAAGGCATCCTCGGCAAAGGAAACAGCAGCTGGCACAGACATAAGTAGGTGAACGAACATGACTGCTTTGAAGAGCCATAAACAGAGTCCTTGGCATTTAAAGCTGGAGGGGGGAAAGGGAGCCCAGGCAAAGGAACTAAAGGTCCCTGTGCACCCCATGCCAGGAATTTGACCTTCACTGTGTAGGCAGTGGGGGGCCATTGTGGAATTTGTGGCACGGGTCAGGTTTACATTTTGAAAATGTCTCTCTAGCAGCAAGGTGAGAAATTGGCAAAGGTCATTCTAGAGAGACAGAAAGACAGGCAAGAAAACACTTAACAGCTCCAATAGTTGAGCCAAAGTCCACGCGGATGCCGCCAGTCATCTGTTTTGTGTGAGTCTGTTTTCTCCCTGCTCACCATGCCTTTTCCTGACTTTGTACCATTGCAGGTGATATTTCTGACCCTGAAATTCTGTTCGTTCTACCGTCGTGTAAACACCTTCACCCTTTTGAGCTCAGTTCTATTGCCGCTTCTCTTGGAAAGCCTGCATCGACATCTTAGATCAGAATCACAGCTTTCTGCTACGTGGGAGGTCTATCTTCCCTAACAATGATCATACTTGAGACACGTACTCCAGGTTCGTCTGCTGTGCCAGACCTTAAGCTTGCGTGTCTACTATAACACTCTATGGCTGCAGCATCTACATTAGAGATATGCTCAATCAGTAAGTATAGTGGGCATGAGGTTAGAAGGGGATATCTACCAGGCAGAGCTGACTTGGATCATTTTACTGAAGGGTTGACAAATGAGAGAGACGACTCACTAAGTGGAATTCCCAGATTGGGGTCAAAATATTTAGTGGGACAGAGAGGGAGAATGGGAGAAGAGGTCAGCTTTGAGGCAGTTGTGGAAATGACTTTGAAGTTCCTGTATGGTATTTGAGGAGGTCCATCAGTAGACCTGTATCTCCTTCCCACTACAAGAAGTGGGAAGTGCTGACATCCGCCCTGGTGGCCGTGGCAGCACACCTTCACAACCAACTGGAGCTCCTGCTTGGAACTCTTGCCAAGCAGCACATGCCCCAAGACCCAGAGTTCCCTTCCTGAAATGTTTCTTTCATTGTTTCTCCCTGCTTCTGGTACTGAAGAAAAACACGTGCTTTTCCTTCAGTTAATGCAAGCCCCCTTCTGTTCATCTGCTGAATTTTCCCGTGGTCCCTGACTTCCCAGCATGAATTGTCTCTGCTGTAACAACAACTACCCCATTTTCTTTCAGGTTCACCATTGTGTTTCTTTTCTACATGCTTATCCTCCTGGCTTCACATTTTCTTTTTTGGAGGGCATGCCTAAAGCTCATCTTCCTGAAGAAGCCAGTTTGATGTCTGTCTCTTCCTCAGTACTTCCTGAGGCATATCGTATATTCCTTTGTCAACTTCCTTGAATTGTCTTAATACATGTGGAAGTGTTGCTCTGATAATATATATATATATATATATATATCTGTATATATATATATATATATATACACACACACATACATATATAAGCATGTGTGTGTGTGTGTGTGTGTGTGTGTGTGTGTGTGTGTGTGTGTGTGTGTATGTTACTTTCTTCTGGTCTGGGGATGAGGCTCAGTGACAGAGCATTTACCATACAAAACAAGCCTATAGATTTGATCCCTAGGATTACAATATCATAGCGTGTGGACTTTGTAAAACATCAAGCCTGGAACCATTATTAAACAAATATGAGTTATTGGTGGAGCTAAAACTGAATTAGGTTTCAGAGCCTTTGTATTTTAAAATACACAAATAATTAATCTGAAAGGGTTTATTGCATGGATAATAAGAGATTACATGTATTTGTGCTGCGTCCCAGAAAAGAATTATTATTATTATTATGAATTATTATCATTATTACTGTAGTTCTAGGGAATTTTCTCTAATCACATTACCACCTCAGTCTTTCTTTTCACAGAGGAAGATGTTTATCCAGAATTTTTTCTTGTGGTTTGCTTCTGCTCGCTTACTTTGTGTCTTTCACAACCTTGCCCATACATCGCCTGAAAGCCAATGATTCTGAACGTCATTTAATCAAATAAAAATATATTGAACATATACATCACCTAAACCCCATATTATCCAGTAAAGCTTTAAGATACATTGCCCTGCCTGTGAAGACTTTCAAGTTTGACCAGCAAGTCCTAAACCTGTGGTATAGAAAAAGGAAATGAACTGAACGTTGCTTTGGAAAAACCCTCCTTGTGGTTATCAGATCTGCAGGCTTAGGTATGTCACTCAGTGATGGTGAAGTCCGGTGGATTATGTATAGAAGGAAGTAATCAGATTTACTCGGAACAGATTTGGGAGAAAGATTAGCACATGTGATATGAAAGAATGGGGGGGGAGGATGTTAGGGGTTATAAGTTTAAGCAGGAATGGGCAAGGAGATGAGGGACAGAATGGGGACCGAGGGGCTAATCAAAGCTAGGAGTGGTTACAGAAGCCGGATAAGAATGGGTTAGTTTGTAATCCAATTAAAATATAACTTCCTAATTCATTTTTTGAAAATTTTTTATGTAAATACTGCATTTACATCATTTGCAAAGCCCTCTCTTCCTCCCTCAACTCCTGTGTTCCACCCGCTCAAACTCATAATCTCTTCCTTAATTTTATATATGTGTGTGTGTATGAGCACATATTATTTATATGTATACTATATATATGTTATATATGTGTGTATTACATATATCCATGTATGTATAAATACAGCCTGCTAGTCCATTTAGTGTTGCTTACATGTGTATTTGTAGAGTCAGCCTCTTAGGATTGTATAACTTAGCAGAGGACTCATGCCATTAACATTTGACAGATTCAGACAAAAAAACTCCATTATATATATTAACAATGTCCAGTCCAGTAACATCTGATAAACTCAGACCAAAAAATTTTCATTACTTATCTTATTTAAAACAAGTAGTTCCTTTTTAAAAGTAGATTCCATAATCTCCTTTTTATCTTATCATATCCATATCCTCTCTTTTTTTTCTTTTCATAATAGATTCATAAGTCTACCTTTTGTCATTTTTATATCTTCCCCTTTTTCTTTTCAGGGTAGATTCAGTGATCTACCTGTTTATCCTATTATTTATTTATCTTTTTTCTCAGAGTAGATTCTCATTTTCTTAGTAGCTATTCATACTTTATGTAGGGGTAGGGGTTGGAGAATTTTCCCCAGATACATACACTGGCATCTTACGTGGTGTCTTGGTGCAAGTTTTGTTTATGTGACTTTATTTTTCAGAATCATGGGCACAGCTTCCTTGCCGCACATCGAAGACATTATCCCACAGCCAGTTTCCCAGTCCTCTGGCTTACGATCTTTGTGCCTTCTGAAATGTTTTCTGACCTTGAAGTGCAGGGGCTATGTGGCTGATATACTAACTGGGGTTGGGCATGCCATGGTCAGCCGTTCTCTGCATTGGGAGCAATTGTGGATCTCTGGGTTGGATGTCTGCTGTAAAAAGAAGAGTCTTTGATCTGTGGTTATAAGGATAAGTATCTAGAATCCAGTTAACAATTATACTGGTTCAGGAAAGTGACAGCCGTGGCCTCTCCTCTAGGGTCTGTCGCCTCCCTAGCCATGGGTAGTTAATTACATTTATAGTAACCACAGAAGCCAGGAAAGTTAAAAGGGACCTTGGAGGTCGCGCAGGCGATGGGGGGGGGGCACAGTTCTAGAGAGGAGGATATTATGACATGGGTGCTATAAGGTTGGAAATGAGAAAAATGGAGGTGGGGGTTGATTGGGAAATGGGGGGAAGGCAGTACATGGAGAAAGAAAGGGAGGAGGGATAAGTAACACAAGGGACATTTGAGAAAGCCATAGGGAAACATTATTTTACATTTACTTAATACATATTACATAATGATATATAGAATATACAAGTATATATGAATATGTATTCTTAAATGCAGCATATCACTTGGCATTTGGAGTGATAATGCTCCCAGAGCCATACACCATCTAACAAAACCCCCAGTACCAGACATGGGAAGCCCCCCTTTGAGTTGTTGGACAGGGACTTAGAAGAGATTCTTGGGAAACGCACGTTGTTGCGTAGATCTCATTGAGCTAGCACAAAACAGAGTAAATTCTGTGATGTGGGCGCATTGTGAGACTTGCAGAAAACCAAGAGAAAAAGCAGCACAGGCAAGCTGGAGAGTGACGTCATAATGAGGTGTCCAGGCAGCGATGTGCTTCCTGTCCTTACATGAATTCCACATAAGGTCTGAGGGTAGCTTTTCTCTTAATGCCTCTGGCTCCCAAAAGATACTCGCAATTCTCATTTGCCTTCTTAATCTATCCATTCATTTCACTACTAACATTCCACTGTAGTGGTGATTTGAAAGAAAATGCCCACCCCACCCCACCCCGCAAAGGGAGTGGCACTATTAGGAGGTGTGGCTTTGTTGGAGTAGGTGTGGTCTGGGAAGAAGTGTGTCACTTTGGGGGCAGGCTTTGAGCATTACTTTGCTCAAGCTTCCCTCATTGTGACACACAGCCTACTTCCTATTATCTTCTGATGAAGATGTAGCCTCACGATGTTTGTCTGTACGCTGCCATGCTCCCTCCTGTGATGATAATGGACAGAACCTCTGAACTAGAAGCCACCACCACAATTAAAGTTTTGCATTATGAGAGTTGCCATGGTCATGGTGTCTCTTCACAGCAATAGAAACCCTAAGATACGTCCTGAGCATATCTTGGAAAGTATTGATTCTCTAAACTCAATGACTCCCAGAAATCATCTCTATTTATTTTTAATTAATTAATTTATTTATTTTTGAGACAGGTTTTCTCCGTGTAGTTTTGGTGCCTGTCCTGGATCTCACTCTGTAGACTAGGCTGGCCTCGAACTCACAGAGATCCGCCTGCTTCTGCCTCCCGAGTGCTGAGATTGAAGGCTTGCGCCACTGTCACCCAGCAATCATCTCTATTTATAAAATCAATCTAATAGAAACACATCAAAAAATTCTTGAAGGATATTCACTTCTCGCTCACATAATGGGTCTACCTTCATCTAGAATCCTGAAAAACATTATTTCTCTTCCACGACATCCTGAAAAACAGCGCTGCCCTGTTTGAAAGTGTGCCTGCCCACGTTCCCTTGCCCCACGGGTCTCATTCTTGCACGTGTGGATTTCACCTGGCACCCTGCCTAGGCTCACTGCGATTCTGCCCTATCATATCACAAGCAGCTGAGCTTAAAGACCCCGTCTTTAGCTGGAAGGATAAACCCCGCAGGGCTCTTTTTGTTACTCTGGAAAGGGCCAAATTACAGGAATGCAACAAAGCTGATCTTACTGCTTCCACCAGCGACACTCCTTTGGTTTTGTGCAGAGGCCTTCAAATCCAACCACAGGATGTCAATGAACGGAACGCCTAAATGTGCTCGTAAGATCTGAGGCTTAGGCCACCTGAAAGTATCCGGTGTCTCTTTTTTGGTGAGTTTGCATATTTCCTTACAAACAGCACTCTTTTTAAGTGCTTACGCTGTACAATGAGTTCATGCGAGGACAGACATTCCTTACTCAATGCTGCACACCTTTTAGAGGTTTGAAAGGCCAGATATGCTTACACTTTTCACAGTACCAGCGGTATTAAATGTTCTGAGATCGACTTGGATTTACGTAAGCCCTCATGTTATAACTTAAATGCTTCAACCAACCTTTTGGTCCCCAACACCTCCTAAGTTACAACACTTATGGACTGTCATACCATTTGGGATGTAAGGGATCTATAGGCACCTGACAAGTTCAGAATGTACATTTAATTGTGTTGTTTCCCTGGGGGGTTCAAAGAGTTAGCTAACAGGTTCTCATCTTCCAGCACCTTCCTTTCTCTGTATTTTCTTCTTTAACCTCACCATGACTGCCATGTTAGTCAGTCATCAGCAATTTTTGCTTTAAAAACATTTCCAGCTTTTCCTTTTTCAACAGAATGCTATATCCTGGCATTTATATAAAAGTCTGCATGAAAATAGGTCTTTTGATGTTTTCAGGGGACAGCAGCCCTAAGTCATTTCTGACTGAAGAATTAAGAATCTCAGAAAAGGTAAGGATGAAGGAAGGAAGGGATGAAAGAAGGAAGGGAAGGAGGGAGGGAGGTGATAACAAAAGAAAGAATATGGAGTCACTATCCAGACTTATCTCCAGGGTCGGCCATCACTGCCATTAGCTTTGTGCCATCCTCTCTGGTAGCCAAGAAGAGGCAGATTCCTTGGCCAAGCCCTGTCACCATCTGAAAAATCCGCCCTTATAGACGGAGTGTTAAATGCTGGAGCTAACACTTGAAATAAAAATCACAGTAACCTTAATTTAGAAAATCAGAACCATTCCAAGAATCCAAGGCATTTGCCGATAACTACAAATGCCTTTTCTACCTTACAGCCGTCCTAAAGCAAACAAAATAATGGCAGCAACAATAGTTTTACTAATGATAACTGCAATGACCCTAAGTGAAATGTGGCGCTTACTTTCCACCAGTGCCTCTAGGCACTTGAACATGTATTCTCTTCTGTTTTAACCCCAATAGCACCCTATGCATGACCTCCATTTACAGTAAGGAAGCAAATGCATTAAACAAGAAAGCTCATAGTTGGTTAATAGCAGCGGTCTTAGTCACTCTTCCTGTTAATGAGGACATCTTGTGTCCTCAGAATACCTTTCATTCTGGATAAGGAAGGGAGTTGGTGAAGCCAGGTAGACTATGAACATAGTTTAAGTGGCGCCCTTGGCCTCATCCCCAAAGCCAGTTCCAAATGTCTCTTATCAAGTAGATATTAGGATACCTATTAAGAGGCACAGCAAAACTCCCTGTGGCTTTCAGTCTCAAATGTCCATGCCTACGTGAAACTCAATTGTACTCGGGTTTAAGAAATCCATACAGCAAAGAACAAAAATATACCACAGTTAGCATTTAACACTTCCCGATCATCTTCCTCTCTAGAAAAGCCAGCCCCAATTCTCCCAGTCAGATGGGCCAGTTTTTAAAGACCGGGACTTGGTAGTGTACCAGCAGAGAGCCAACCAAGGCATCTGCCCAGAGACCCCAGGTGGCCTGGTATTTGTCCCTGGGCAGTCCGTGAGAGCAGCAACTCCAATTGAGTTTGTTCTTGTTCCACAGGGACTGACACAACCCAGATTTCTTTCTAGTCTTTCCAAAAGCCAGTCCTGGCAACACACGCTGGACGACACAAAGCCTTAGTGCCACATCTACATCTGGGGAGGCTTGGCAGGAAGTGGGGGGAATACATCCGTCAATATTAATGACTGTTCTCAGTAAATGAAGTTCTCCGGTGAAAGAAAAATAAAGCACTATATGAAAAATCCATATTGTGTTAAAAGCAAGGCTGACCCGCTCAATGGCTTCACACACTCTGAATGTCTGTGACATGCAAGGCATTGCTCTTTAGAAGCTTGAGAGGGTAGAAATCAATAAGACAAAAGTATTAAAAGTGCTATGTTCAAAGTGCCTTGAGACACAAATTAACTGTGCTAGTGAAGGCTTGAAGTAGGAGTGAGCATGCGGAGCTGTCTAGGAAATCAAGAGCTTCCAGGTAAAGGAAATGTTGTGTGTGCAAGGATGAGGCTGGCTTTGGTGTTTCAGGGGAATCTCAACTCTCTGTGACTAAGATACAATCTTAAAGTAGCAATAAAACCCCAATAAGGGTAAACTTCTAGTCAAGGGACTAGAATCTCTGGCCTGGCTGCAGACTTAACATTGTAGTTGGCTTGGGACATTCACCTAATGAGCGGACCACCCCTAGGAAGATAAGTTCACCTTAAGCCATGCTAAAGAGATAGGCAGAACAATTAAGCCTTTAATGAGACACTTTTCCTTCCCTTCCCAGAATTCCTGTCCCCAGTATAGTCCTTCTGAGCTGAATAACCACAAGGGACAGTTGGGGATGCCCACCTTCTTCAGTTCTTCGTCACACAGACAACTTTTCCACTTCCTTTTTTTTTTTTTCTGTTTCTTTAAGATGTTGGCCAAAACCTAAACATGATTTTTCTGAAACTTTGGGCTTTCTTCCTCTTTCTCCATGTGCCTGGCTGATGCCCTGTGGACCACCATATCACAATCTCAAATGGCATGGCCTTTCCTCCTTCACTCCACCTATCTCCTCCTCTGGGCAGCTGCAGAGATTCACAGTTTATTATTATTTATTATTTACAATGCCCTTGTGAACTTACCCTGAGGGCTGCTCTTTTAAATTTTTATAAAGTTGCCCTCAGACTTCTGCCTGCATCCATTCTTAAATGTTTTCCTTCATGAAGGAATGAGACTAAGAACCCCAGCATGTGACCCCTGTTTCCATGGTATATCATATGGCAACTGAGAAGAGACACCCTCAAATTCCAGAAACATTAGCAGGAGAGAGAGGACCTACAGATAAAGTTGAAAAAGCAAGTCACGTTGGAAATGCCTTTCAGTAGCAACGTTTCAAGGCTGTATCAGGAATGCAATGAACATGGAGTTGTAACTTCAAGAGTGATGATAATTCTAAAAAGTATTTTCATTGAGCACTCAGTGTGTTGTGTTATAAGCTTTATGTGGATTGTCTCTGGATAGCATGAGTAACCAATTACCATGAAAAATGTGTTTTCCAAAATAAAACCAACAAATTGTTATTGCTGAGGATAGTGGCATCGGCAAGCTCTTTAATAATGGTAAAAATATAGCTGATTCTAATATTTGTTTCTGCATTAAAATACGATGGATTGTTTGTGCTGAAGTTTATCTGCTATCTTATACCAAGTGATATGTGGGGTACAGAAAAATGATAACAAATAAAGAAACCTGATTGGTCCTTTTTGTTCATGGAGCCTATGTTCCCTAAAGCATGCAAGCAATGCATTAGAAGGGATGATTTCAGTGACTCTTGACTGCTCCTGAAATAGCAGATGTGAAGGAAAAGCAGGGGGTACAGAGAAGGCCCCCGAAGAGGAACAAAAATCTAACATGGTGTACTGGGAGCTGCCCGACTTGGAGTTATTACCGTCAGTGAAAAGGAAAAGTATGGCTTCACATCTTTATTTAAAATGTTCATTTTTAAAAATAAAAATTCATTATTAGCAAACTCAGACTAACTCCATCAGCGAGCAGATGGAAGCTTTGGATTCAAAGCAGATTCTTGTCTTTCTTTCAGCAATTAGACATTTTGAAAGCATCTTCTCAAACTATGGTGTGTCAAAGTTTTGTGGTTTAAAAAAAAACTGTCAGGCAGCAAAATTTATAGGCTTACCTAATTTTTTATTATTACTGTTTTTTCTTTTTATGTCTCAAGCAGGTTAGAAAGTTTCTCATTGTAGTTACGGAAAAAAATTAAAAACATATATTCATATTTTTACATTTTAAAAATTATATTAGAATCTTCTAAGTAGATCCAACTTTATTAATATATTTTATTTGAGGCAATAAAGTTCTGCTTTCTTAGTATCAATAATAATAACAAAAAGACCATATAGAGATTCTGGAAACATCTGGTCAACCTTCCTGGATAGTGTTCCAGGGATCAGACATGAATAGGAGGCTCTGTAATTTTAAAATGCCAAGTTCAATGAAAACGGATACATTAGAATGACACTCTGTGACTTCCATTATCAAATGTGGATTTTAAGCTATCAATTGCACTATTGATCCCACCCTACTTTCCTGTGGTAAGGAGCCAAGGAGGATGAGGGAGACCCAACGAGAGGCAGATTCTGAGAAGTCAAGTGGTACTTAAGCTATGCAGGCCTTGTGATCCCTTTTCTAGTCTCTTCAGTGGAACCCACTTCTTCCTTGTGTGAGTAAGGTAAAAAAAAAAAAAAAAAACAGGATTTAGGGAAGTGTTCCTTTTGCTTTCTCTAAGTAGGATGCAATGTGAAATCAGCACCTAGGGATAAATAGGAACCATTTCTCATGATGGCTTGAATGAGAATGGCCCTCGTATGGCACATATATTTAAATGCTTAGTCACCAGGGAATGGAACTATTTGAAAAGGGTTAGAGGGATAAGGCCCTAGAATTGTGGCCTTGTTGGAGTAGGTGTGGCCTTGTTGGAGGAGGGTGCTTTGAGGTTTTGAAAGCCCATGCCAAGCTGAGTATCTCTCTTGCTGCCTGCAGATCAGGATGTAAATCTCTCAGCTACTGCTCCAGCACCATGCCTGTCTGCTTCTTGCTATGATGATAATGGACTAACCCTCTAAAATGGTAAGCAATTCCTCCCCCTCCCACCCCAAAACAAATGCTTTCTTTTATAGAGTTGCCTTTGTCCTGGTGTCTCTTCACAGGCAATAGAACAGTGACTCAGACATTTCTTTTGTATATTCTCTTCTTTATATTTTAGTTAACATTCTCAGAAATACAAGAATACAAAGGAAGCTCCCCAAAGACCCTCATTCTCTCTCTTTCCTTCTCCACCTACAACCCACTGTAACTTGACCTGTTCAAAACTGACCTTTTATTAGGAAATACAGTCTTCTGCAAAACCAATCCTAAAGGTGGTTTCTTTTCAGAAACAGGGGAAGAGATTAGGGAACGCTTTGTAACCAGAAGCCTGATGTACCCTCAACATAGCCCAAACTGGTGTAGCCTTTGATGAATGACTCAGGTAAATATTCAGTAATATCTCATTGTTTATTACTTTACCCGAAGGCAGTTGGAAGTACAGCTTTGCCATCAACAAGACAAAATTCATTTGATTCAGTTTTTCATGATTTATAATAAAGTTTATAGAGGCCTTAATTGGGACATCTTCACATATAGATATCTCTGTGTCTCTTGCTTTGTGGCAGTGTGTGGTGAGACAGATGCTCCTTTGTGTTATCTAACATTTTGAAATTCCCCTTAGACTAGATACTTTGACATTAATTCATGTGAAAAGATTTTATTGCTTTATTTACATAGTGCCCAGATAAAGCCTGGCTCTTCATAATTCAGCCTTGAATATAGAATTTAGATAAGTGGAGACTAATCAATGGACTGGTATTTCAAGATGGACCTGAATTGCTAACCACTCTGAATTGAGGCTTCTACAATTCCACACTGATTTATTGAACAGCAGATATCATTACAAGGGAGACATATTTCACAAAGTAGAATAAACTCAAGTCCAGGGTCCTCAGATTGTCATTACTCTGTTTAATGAACATCCTGGTCTCTAAAGATATACAGAGGCCAAACTGACTGGTTCTCATTGTTTTAAGTTTAATTTCCCATAGCCATAAATTGTGTGGTTTCTTTCAAATATAACCACAAGACTTTAATGTGCTACCAGATTATTCTAACTTTCATAAGTTTATTGGTGCAGTGTAATTGCATCTTGAACCAACCTGTCTTCCTTTCTCTTTGTCTCCTTGCTTCCTTTATTCCACTCTTCATTGTTTTTTTAATTTTGTTCTGTACACTTGTCTTTAGAAAGTCTTGAAGGCTAAGACAATCAGTGAGTCTGGAAAGGTACAAAAGTCAGTTTAGGCTGAGGGAAAAGGAAGACTACATTTCTCTATTTGTCACAAATGCATACTTAGTTTTATTTTTATTTACAAAGAACCCAAGAAGTCTGTCCATAATTGGCTACACAGTGAGCTCATCTGCAGGAGAGGAAAGAGCTTATTTTTGACTTTAGTTCTTGACCCATAGAGCTGATTTGTGCATAGCATATCTGCATATAATAAATAAAATCACTTTCAGTACCCCTCAAAGAAATTTACTGAGATAGCATGTGGAATAGATGTTAGGAGGACATATTCTGAACCTGTGATGGAGGGAAACTCTGCTTATGTGTTTACTCAGCAAATATTTCTATCTTAATTGCCATGATAATTGGATTTCAGCATATAAAGCAGCAATTAGTCCATCCAATATGGTCAGTCCGCTTTGCAACATCCCTTCCCATGGTTTTCCAGCAGTATATCAGAGAGAAGCAGATGTTTCCAGATTCTTGTTATGCATCACAGCTGTATTGTGCAAGACTAGAATATAACTACTCTGGATGTTTTGGCCCCACAATGGAACCTTTTAAAAATTACTATCATCGTCATGCCCCTAACATAATTTGGGCAAAAGATCTGTCAAATTCCTTGGGTTTATTTGTTGGCTTGCATATTTAAATTGATACACTAAAAAAATCCTTTTAGCAATAGTAAGCCCAATTCTCACATATGTTTGTGGAAAGATGTTCATAGTGTTAAAGAATCCAGTTCACTGTTACCATCTGGTAAATACTAGAGTGGAATCGATAGCATCGTGAGCTTCTGTAATGTAAATGCACCCAGCTGTACATGCATGAGGTTAGAGAGAAATAGCAAATGCTTGTCTGTCTTCCACAGGATGAGTTTATGGCTCCAGGTTAGCAGGAAATGGAAGACAGAGCTGTGGTGTTGCTCCCAATTGTCACCCCTCTCCTCTGCTTGAGTAGCCACATCTTGCTGCGCTGAGTGTGAGCTTCACTTTCAAACATTCTGTGAATATTTCCCCTGGACTGTGGTCCTTCAGTGTCTTCCACGCAGGTCAGCTGTCAACCTAATGCTTAGCCAAAGAAATGGAGCTCCAGCCCAAGGCTGAAGAGATAATTTACTGGATTTAATGAAAGGCAGCACCAGACGGCACATAAAGGTCATTTTCAAGGGCATTGCTGATTCTATTTTTGGTTTAGATTCAGACTTTAAAACTCGTTCCCAAGTGAGATATTATGCTGGAAATCTATCACTTAGTATTCCAAACTGTAATTCAGTTGAGTACAATCTATAATTTTGTAATATATATTAGGAGAAAATTATAGTGCGGGTGGGAAAACAGACCTGGTAATTATCTTTCAGGTGCCAATAAATATTTCAGTTGCTTTTTTATAGTTAAACCAATATGTTCAAAATATTTCCAAATTGACACCAAATTCTAATGCGAACCTAAGACTCACTAGGATCTGGACCTAAGACATTTTAGATTTTGATTTCGTGACAGTGCTAATTGTTGTATATAATAAAGGCTATGACTACATAGAGAAGTTGAGCTATATATTTGTGAAAATAATACTATCTGACTAGAAAAATGTATGCAAGCATTCACTTATGTTTTCTTAAGCAAATACATATTGTACATTTCCCCATCAACTGATCTAATAGCATCATTAGCTACAACCTACCATTTTTCCTCCTGGATATATTATTTATTGGTCTTATTTATTCACCATAATTCCTATTGTCTTCCCCACTTTTTTTCTTAATCTTCCCTTGCTCATACCGAATTTTTATTTATGTGCATGTGTGTGGTGCTGGGGAGCAGTGTGTGTTCATATGGAGGGCAAAGGTTGAGGTCAGATGTCTTCCTCTACTGCACTGAGCATTACTTTTTGAGACACATTTTCTCACCGATCTTGGAGCTGATTGATTGGTTAGATTGGATAGTCAGAGAAGTACATGGATCAGCCTGGCGACTGGTGATGTCAGTATGCAGGTCTTGTTTAGGAAACCGCATTGTTTAGATATCATGGGTGTAGTTTCCCTGTTATACCATCTAGCAATAGGTTTCCAGGTCCTCTGGTTCTTACAGTATTCCTGCTCTCTCTGCCTTGAGTTTTCTGAACCCAGAGAGACAAACACATGCTCTCTCTTATTTGTGCATGAAAGCTCTGAATCTTTAGATTTGAGTATATAACCGGAAGTGGTTTTTAGATGTCAGGGAACTAGAAAGGGGCTATGGGAGGGAGAGGAGGAGAAGGGACTTCAGGAAGGGGGATAGTAGGACACAAGTGCTGGGAGGGAGGAAATGGGAAAAATGGGGGGAGGTTTTAACTGAGTAGAGGGGGTAGGGTAATGCAGAGGGATAAAAAGGAAGAAGAGATAAATAAAACTAAAGGTGTTTGAAATATTATTTTACCAGATAACTTCAAAATGCATACATACATACATACATATATATATGCATGCACATATATCTATTATAATATATACATATATGAGAGAGCGAGAGAGTGAGAGAGTGAGAGAGAGTAAGAGAGTGAGAGAGAGGGGGGGTTAAATGTAGTTATGCCACACAGGGTAACAAAACCCTGCTCTCCCCAGGCCCCCCAAGAGCCATAGACAATCTAACAGAAATCTCAATGCTAGGCATGGGAAACCGCCTATTTAGTTATTGGTCAGGGAGGGGGTTCCAAGAGGTCCCCCAAATAGTATAGACTGCTGTCAATTGCCTCAGATGCCTCCCAGAACTTGAAAGTAAGATCATTCTGCTGAAGACATCACAGACTTCAGACAGAGGAGTTGGAGGAATAGAATCGACCTGAGGACTAGCTCTCCTCATTTCAGAAGATGCCGTGCAAGCTGCCCAAGGAGAAACGCAATCAATAGTCCTAGCCATCCATAAAGCCTTTGAACCACAGTGCCTGGCCTGCCAGCTCTCCCCAGTGGTGCAAGAGTAGCACATGGAGGATCACTGAAAGCTGTCTGATTGAATTTGCGGCCCAGTCGGCAGGAGAGAATTCCTGCCTGGTACTGAAAACCTAGCCGACTGTTAGTGGCTGGAGAGGACATGGACCCCAGAGGAGACCCCATTACTGCCATTTGCTCAAACCAGTGTAACTTCTAACTGTGTTGTAAATACTTATCCTTATGTCTGCCGGTTAATGTAGCTGTCACGCCTCATTGAAGATACTTCCCTTTGCAATTGATCCGGACTATCATGGAGATTTATAATTGGTCAAATTGGAGAGAATAAGTGAGAGTCAGGTGCCCGGTTCTCAGTGAGTGTGATATTTTAAACAGAATTTTTGATGGGGAAATTTCACATAGCACTGCTAACTTTTGCACTTCCAAACTTGCTTGATTGATGTCAGATTTTAAATGAAGGGAAGGCTTGTATCAGGGAAAAAAAACGAGGCCATGCCTTTAACTTTCTAAATCAATTTTCTTATCAAAACACAGACCTTTTGACCTCCATTTGCATATTCATTTTTTTTTAAGGCTGAAATAATGAAATTATGGAAGAGGTAGGTTGAGAGTTCATCATGGAAATTAAGCTCTGTAGGCACAACTGACTTGGTGCTTTTCACAACACAGCACAGCTGGAGGCCGCCCTGACAAGCCTTGTAGCCCCAGCCGCCAGAGAGCACAGCTGGAGGAGAAATAAAGGACGTGAGACATTCCATCTTCCTAGCCAGAACCCTTCTGCCTTCCCCTAACCTCACCATCACACACACACACACACACACACACACACACACACACACACACACACACACACAACCTCCCCTAACCTCTTCTTTAATATAGTGTCACTGTTCTCTTGATGTTGTACCAGAATACCTGCTTGTCATATAAAGGAAAGAGAGTTACTCTAGCTCATGATTCTGAGGTCACGGATGCATCAGGAATAGCTAGTCAGCAAATGCCAAAGATCCTTCTTTCTCTTCCTCCTCAGTGCAAGGACTATAACCCCATGCCACTCTGCTTAGGATTTTTCTGTGATTGCTAGAGAGCCCAAATTAGGTTGTAATGCTTCCAGGAGAAACACTTTATCAACTGAACTATCTCGCTAATCCTACAATTTGATTCTTTCAAAGAAGAATTTCTTAAACTAATACTTACTTAATCCTGAACAGAATGCTGCTGATCTTAAAATACCCCAATTCTAAATGTCAGTAACAGACAATCTCATAGTTGTTTTTAGCATTTTCCTCTAAATAACATACTTGCAACATGTTCCAGGTCAGCACATCTCTCTCGGCATCATACCTCAAGCCCTTGGGAATCAAACTACTAAATAACTCATGGGTCCCACAATCCAGGTGTACAGGCATCTAAGATAGGGCTGAAAAAATTGTACTGAACTGAATGAAAAGGAAAGTACAACATATCACACTTTATAGGATTGTGTTAAAATACTACCAAGAGGGAAACTTCTCACACTAAATTCTTACATTGGAAAAGATGAAAAGTTGTAAATTAACAACCTAAGCCCCCTCTGTAGGAAGCTGGAAGAATAAGATGACTCCAAACGGAGCAGATGGGATGACATGGTAAACATAAGATCAGTACAGTTGGCTTTACCTCATTCTGTAGGATGGTGGCTGAAAATGCTCAGAAACCAGACACTCGGGAGAAGAAACCTGAAGCCAAGGGCAAGGTTTAATGCGGTAACCACGAAGAGGAAACCCCACTACAGCTAGAACCCTATTCTGATCAGAGGAATCAACAGCCACATGTGTTCAGCTATGTATTTCTGAAAGACCGTACCGAAGAGGATGTACTCTGCAGCTACATACAGGTTGGAAGAAGGAAAAGGAGATTATTGCAACTATCTTAAAGCCAGTTGGTGTGGCAGAATGGTGGTATACAGATGGTTAAACTATAGAAAATGCCTAGAAATTTTATTACTGAAGATATGCCTTGAAAGCTGTTCAGACACAGCAAAAATAAAATCCTTCAGCCAGCGTGTAAGAGAACCAAAAGTTATAATTCCACCAGGTCAATCCTGATCATTCTCACTGGAGCCACAGAGGCATGGATGTGGTTCTCCTGATGGAGGTGAGCAATGCTTTCTCCTTAGAACTGGACCAATTGCCTTCAATCAAGTTTCTCTCCATAGAACATACCAGATATTTTTTTTCATAACACATTCATGAAGACTAATTTCAGCAAAATGAAGATGTACGAATTCTCACTGGTGGTTCATTCAGGGAGTAACTAGGGAAGATCAGACACTAGGAAGGTGAAGTTGACATGAAGAGTCATGAGTCTAGAGCAGCATAAAGCTGTGGACTCAGACACTTTATTGAAAGTCAAAGCTACTGTGGAACCTACAATCAAACTTGGCTCTGAGAAATGGAGTCTAGCCTCATACATAGATGGTCTAAATTATTTACCAAGAACCTAATTAGGGCTGGCAGTGCAGTCCAGTGGTTGAATGCTTTCCTAATACGCAAAACACCCTGAATTTGATCCTCAACAGCAATGTGTATGCACATACAAGCAAAGAGAAGGAAAATATATTGTGCCCGAGAAAAATAATCTGATGTTGTAAACATGTTAAACAACAGAAAAAAAAATGAACAAAGCAAGAAACTCTATGGAATGAGCAATAAAAACCAACAAAGCCGTGGTAAAGATTGCAAAGAAAAAGACGCCGATTGTTAACACTTGGGATGAAATGGGTCTTATCATTACAGTCCTTGTTGATATCAAGAAGGAAAGAGAGAGAGAGAGAGAGAGAGAGAGAGAGAGAGAGAGAGAGAGAGAGAGAGGGAGAGGGAGAGGGAGAGGAGAGAGAGAGAGAGAGAGAGAGAGAGAGAGAGAGAGAGAGAAGGGAGGGAGGGAGGGAGGGAGGGAGGGAGGGAGAGAGAGAGAGAGAGAGAGAGAGAGAGAGAGAGAGAGAGAGAGAGAGAGAAAGAGAGAGAGAGATCCTACACACAATTCTGCCTACATTATTTGAAAACATATGTTCCTTTAAAAGCATAAACTGAATACAGTATGAAGTAGATCATTTGAATATCCCTAAAACAGTTATGGAAATTGCTCTAGTAGTTTAACAACTTCCCCCAAATAAATCTCTGGGCCCAGATGGTTTCACTAGAGAATTCTTTGGAGTAGTTAAAGAAGAGCTAACAGAACACAGCTTGACACAACACCTTTCAGGAAACAGGAGGGAACACTTACAATTTACTTCATGAGGCAAAACTTACTGCGATAACAAAATCAAAGACAGCCCAAGCAAAGAAAAGGAAGGAAAGGAAGCTAGAGAACAAACTCCTCATGATATAATTTATTAAAATCCTTCAATAGCCAGAACAGCAGATTAGTAAATCAGCAAAAGGACTCTAACAATACAAAATCACACAGCATGACCAACCATGGGTATTCGCCTTCAGTGTACAAGGCTGCTTGAACATCATAGTGTCAGTCACTGACATCTCTATGTCAATGGGTGAAAAGAAAACATCCCCTGACCATATCAACTAAGGCCGACAAAACATCTGAAAAAGTTTAACACCAATCCATATTTTGTTTGCTTATTCATATGTACTTGGTCCTACTCTGTTTAAAAAGCCTTCTTTTTTTCCATTGTGTTGTTAGAACTTAGAAAGCAAGACATACTGGGTGTATCCTTTCTCTAGAACTGCTGTACGGACCCACACACTTAATGACTTGAACCGATGAAATGTATCGCTTCACAGTTCTGAGAATCCAGGTCGAGGCAGTGCTGGTGTTTCTGGAGGAACAATGGGCTGCTTTGTCTCTCACCTTCTAGTACAGTGGTTTCTCAACCTTCCTATGTCTGCGACCCGTTAATACAGTTCCTCATGTTGTGCTGACCCCCAACCACAAAATTATTTCATGACTCCTTCAGAACTCTAATTTTGCTACTGTTATGAATCATAATGTAAATATCTGATAGGCAGGATATTTGATATGTGACTCCTGTGAAAGGGTCATATGACCCTAAAAGGGGTCACAACCCACAGGTTGAAAAACACTGTTCCAGCAGTTTACTGGCAATCTTTGACATTCTTGGCAGGCAGTAGCAACACAATGGCCATTGCCTTTGTCTTCATGTACCTTCCCCTTGTAAGTCTTTTCTTCAGTTTTCCCCTTCTTGCTAGGACAACAGTCTTATTGAAGTAGAGCCTAATCGACCATAAACTCATTATTTTAGCTAATTGCATCTGAAATGCTCTTCTTCCCAAATAAGGTCACATTTTGCGGCACTGAGAGTTAACCCATCAGCATTTAAAGTTTTGGAGAACACAATGTAATTAAAGAGAACTTTCTTCAACTTGTTAACCTACAGAAAAATATACAGCTGCTGTCACATGTGGTCATAAAAAGATGAGTACTTTCCATCTATGATTGACAGCAGGGTGAGCATGTTTGCTCTTACCTTTAATACTAGATAGTTTACTCAATGCTACATCAATAGGAGAAACAGTGTTTGATATACTTAAAATGAAGAAATAAAACTGTCCTTATTTACAGAGGACCTGATGGTCTATATTTTTAAAAATTTTTCAAAAGTAATAGGAAACTTTCAAGAATATAGAAAGTAAGATCAACTTACCAAAAAAGAAAAAGGAGGAACTATATTTCTGAATACTAGCAATGAACATAGGGAAATTAAATGTATGTGGTACCATTTAACTTGTTTAAAATGATGTATTTAAGTTTAAATTTAAGGTGATTTATATGAGATATTATATGTTGAAAAATATAAAATGTGAGGTAATGTTGATGAATAAAGAACATTTAAATAAGCAGACATAGCTTATTCATGCATTAGAAGACAAGATAATAAAATATCACTTCTCTTCAATTGTAATTTAATGCAATTCCTTATGAAAAATTCCAACAAGGTATAGAAAAGGTTTAAAAAAAATAAATGTAGAAAGGAAAAAACATTTGGAATAGCTACAACAGTTCATCAGAAAAAGACCAATGGAAGAAATCACTCACAAATTTCAAGTTTAACTGGAGAAATCATCAACACTGAATTCAACAATTAAAGTGAGTACATACTTGAGACATGCCTTCTCTTATGCACTTACCTAAGAGAAAAGAAAACATAAATTCTTTAAGTACTTGCATAAATATTACCTGAGAGTTAGAAACAATCTCTTTGTTTTATTTCTTTGCTTGTTTTCCAAGACAAGGTTTCTCTGGATAACAGTCCTGGCTAACCTGGAACTCTCTCTGTAGGCCAGGCTGGCCTTGCACTTACAGAGATCCACCTGCCTCTACCTCCAGAGTGCTGGGATCAAAGGTGTGTGTCACTACTGCCCAGCTGGAAACCATCTTTTTTTAATTTTAAATATTTTTATTTTATAATTAATTTAATTATAAAATAATTAAATTAATTTACATATCAGCCACAGATTCCCCTGTCCTCCCTCCTCCTACTCCCCAGCCTTCCCCCCCCAATCCACGCCCCATTCCCACCTCCTCCAGGGCATGGTCTTCCCTGGAGAGTCATCCCAGCCTGGTAGATTCAGTTGAGGCAGGTCCAGTCTCCCCCTCCTTACACCAAGGCTGAGCAAAGTGTCCCTGCATAGGCCCCAGGTTCCAAAAAGCCAGCTCATGCACCAAGGACAGGTCCCAGTTCCACTGCCTGGGGGCCTCCTAAACAGTCCAAGCTAATCAACTGTCTCACTTATCCAGAGGGCCTGGTCCAGTTCCATAGGGGCTCCTCAGCTATTGGTTCACAGTTCATGTGTTTCCACTAGTTTGGCTATTTGTCCATGTGCTTTTTCTAATCATGGTCTCAAAATCTCTTACTCATATAATCCCTCCTCTCTCTTGCCGATTGGACTCCTGGAGCTCCACCTGGGGCTTGGCCATGGATCTCTGCATCTGCTTCCATCAGTCACTGGATGAGAGTTCTATCATGACAGTTAGGGTGTTCGGCCATCCGATCACCAGAGTAGGTCAGCTCTCTCGACCATTGCCAGTAGTCTATAGTGGAGGTATCTTTGTGGATTTCTGGGGACCTCTTTAGCATTCTGCTTCTTCCTATTCTCATGGGGTCTTCATTTATCATGAAATCTCTCTCCTTGTTCTCCCACTCTGTTCCTGATCCAGCTGGGACCTCCTGTTCCCCTAAGTTCTCTTTCCCCCAACCCTTGCCCTCCATTACCCCCCAAAGAAGCCAAAACTATACAATTACTCTGAACCTGATAGAAGAGAAAATAGGAAGTAGTCTTGAATGCATTGGCACTGGAGATCTCTTCCTAAATATAACACCAGTAGCACAGACACTGAGAGCAACACTTAAATAAATGGGACCTCTTGAAACTGAGAAGCTTTTGTAGGTCAAAGGACACAGTCAACAAGACAAAACGACAGCCTACAGAATGGGAAAAGATCTTCACCAACCCCATATCTGACAGAGGGCTGATATCCAGAACATATAAAGAACTCAAGAAATTAGACATCAAAACACCCAACAGTCCACTTTAAAAATGGGCTATAGAGCTAAACAGAGAATTCTCAACAGAAGAAGCTCAAATGGCTGAAAGACGTTTAAGGAATTGCTTAACATCATTAATCATCAGGAAAACACAAATCAAAATGGCTCTGAGATACCATCTTATACCCATCAGAATGGCTAAGATCAAAAACACTGAAGACAGCTTATGTTGGAGAGGATGTAGAGCAAGGGGAACACTCCTCCACTGTTGGTGGGAATGCAAACTTGTACAGCCACTTTGGAAATCAATATGCTGCTTTCTTAGGAAATTGGGAATCAATCTCCCTCAAGACCCAGCTATCCCACTCTTGGGCATATATTCAAGGAATGCTGAATCATACCACAAGGACACATGCTCAGCTATGTTCATAGCAGCATTATTTGTAATAACCAGAACCTGGAAACAACCTAGATGCCCTTCAACTGAAGAATGAATAAATAAAATGTAGTACATATACACAATGGAGTTCCACTCAGCAGAGAAAAACAATGACATCATGAGGTTTGCAGGCAAATGGATGGAACTAGAAAAAATCATCCTGAGTGAGGTAACCCAGACTCAGAAAGACAAACATGGTATGTACTCACTCATAAGTGGATACTAGATGTAAAGCAAAGGATAACCAGACTGCAACTCACAACTCCAGGGAGGCTACCTAGTAAAGAAGACCCTAAGAAAGACACAAGGATCGCCCAATGACAGAGAAATGGATGAGATCTACATGAGCTGGAAACCATCTTAATGCCAACAACTAGTGAGAGGATAAACATACTTCGGAAAAATCATGAAGGAGGAAATGGGGTGATTTACTAATAACCAGGATCATGCTGATGAATTCCAGGATTGTACTCACTGTAAACAACCAGACATTGTTAATCCTACATCATATATTTCCTTTAACTTGAATTTTTCAAAAGCCAAAGCTTAGCTACATGATGCATATCTATAAGCAATGATGTATATATAGAGACCTATGTCTATGAAGATTGCAATACACACGCACACATGCACATGCGCGCACATGCGCGTGCGCGCGCACACACACACAAACACACACACACACAAAATTAGTGGTAGATATTGGAGATTAGGTGTCGCTTTATGCTACAGACATTGCCAGTTGTGGAAATCTTCCACACCACAATGATTACATAACTATATTCAGTTTCAAAACTCATTATATTAAATATCGAGAGACTGTATTACACTAAAATAATGCTGCAATTATCTACACATTTATAATAATATCTCTGGAAGAAGTGTGTTGGATGGATGGAAAAGGGATAGTGGAAAAGAAATAACTTACCAGTTAATCACCAAAGTCAGGGTCTTCTTGCACAAGACCACTGTCAAAGGAATGAGTGAGAAACATGAGCCAGGCGGCAGAGATGGTTCAGAATTCTTCTCCATTCCTTCAGCTTGGCCTTACCTACACCGCAGCAGTAACAAGGAATGGACAAGGGAGGGGTTTGAATATCTCAGGTCTAATACAGCCATTCTCAGCTAGAGAAAGTCAGAGAGTGAAAGACAAAATCCACGGCAAGATTGTTTGACTCTTAACCTGCTTCTCCAAGTACTTGTCCCAAGGGATTTGGACACAGACTACATGTAAAGGGGTTGGCTGGAAAACCTCTGCATGTAATTCTGATTCGACCTCACTTCCCAAGCAACAGGACTTCCCTCTCCAAAACTTGTGTTGAAAGCCATTAGCATAAAGAGTGGATAAGAAATGTCCAGATTGCCAGGCAGTGGTGATGCACATCTTTAATCCCAGCACTCAGGAAGCAGAGCCAGGCAGATCTCTGTGAATTTGAGGTCAGCCTGGTCTACAGAGTGAGATCCAGGACAGGCACCAAAACTACACAGAGAAATCCTGTCTCCAAACAACAACAACAACAACAAAGAAATGTCCAGATAAGAGAATAACATCTGAAGTTCAGTCTGAAGAAGTTGTAGGGAATCCAGTTGTCATGTCTGACAGGTACTGAAAATTAAGTCGTGGACCATGGGACACTTTTCAGGACTGGTGGGTGACCTTAAACCAGAAGGTACCAGTATGGGGTAATAATTTCAAGAACCAAAGGCAAAGTGATCACCAAGGAGAGCAGAGTTCAGCAGAACACTGAATTCAATAAATTGTCAACAATCATGTAGTATGAGAAAAAGAATAGCAAAGAACAATAGAGATAAGAGAAGCAGGGGAGAGCCAAAATAGTATACAGATGTCCTCAGCCAGGGATGGGGCTGAGGTGCAAGCCACAGAGAATTGGAATTGTGTGGACCTACATGATTTGCATGAAAAACAATTCCCCTACCCACTTTTATTGTGCATTAAAGATGAAAACAAAAGATTTTTTTATGGACCTTTAAGGCCATGCATTATTTGGATGGAGTATATGATGAGAAGAATTATGGAATTGTAGAGGAAATTTAAATTGAGATACTTGTGTACTCAGTCTCATGTATATAATCCATTTCCCAGAACATGACTGATTATTTTGCTTTCAGAGTGAGAAAGAGTAAAACCCTGTCAGGTATATTTCCAAATATCTTAATTTCAACTTGATTTTAATTGTAAAACGCTGTTATGTCATTTCTAAACCAGTTGATAAGGGATTACTTTGATGTGATTATATAATAGCCTCTATCAATCATCTCTTTTTTATACAGTTGCTCAATCAACTTATGATACATTCAACCTAAACAGCTTAGCTGACTCAGATCAAAATCATGCTATCCAAAGACTCCTCAGAAACTTTGAAATTGCACATACAGAGCCAAAGTCTCCAATCTTAATTATTAGTCAAAATAACCAGCCAGATGACTCTGTATGGTATCACTGAAAGCTTTAATCATTCAGTTCTGTCTAGGACTACATACTTAACATTTGTATTAAGTTAAAAAAATAATAATAAAATAAAAGAAAGAAAAAAGAAAAGGAAAGAAAAAATAAGATATATGCTTTCTTCAAGTGGCTCACAAAAGCACATTGGCAAAAAAACTAAATAATAAACCATTGACTTCACCATTTGAAAAGGACTTTTTAAATATTTAGTTTTGGGCATTTTAAATAATTGAATTTTGAGATCAGGGAGATAGCTCAATCATTAATCACTGCAGTAACTGATGAGCAATCATGGGGATCTCAAGTTTGACTTCTAGACACCACCAGAAAGAAGCAGATGAATATGGTGGTGTCAACTTGAAATCCCAACAACTTCTGAGGACTGACAGTGAAAGAGATCCACACTGGTTCTCTTTCTCTCTCTCTCTCTCTCTCTCTCTCTCTCTCTCTCTCTCTCTCTCTCTCTCTCTCTCTCTGTGTGTGTGTGTGTGTGTGTGTGTGACACACACACACACACACACACACACAGAGTCAGTGAATAAATAAGTACTAAATCTTCAAAAAAAGTGTTTAGTAGAAGGTCCCACTACCATTCAAGAATTTGTAGTCACACCTGCCAGAAAACCACGTAGGCTACTTGCAGATCTTTTCTTCTTCTTTCCACCCACTCCCCAGTCCTTCCAGTCTTATGTCCAGCTCTTCAGCAGAGCAGGTGCGGCAAACTTCCCTGGCTCCCTGTTCCCATCTTCTGTGGATTCTACAAAGTTTGCCCTTCTAACTTCCATCCCCCACCTTACTGCTTTACCCCAGCCCCACTAGCATGCAACACCCCCCTACCCCACCCCACCCCCGCTAACCCAAGGGCTGCTTCTGCCAGAGCAACAAATAGGCTGAAGGTAGATCCACACCTCTCCTTCTGCTCCTCCAGATCCTTTCTCCCCAATCTCATCCCCAGCTCTGCAAGAGAAAACGTGCTATAATCTCCCTTTCTTTTCTGACCCCTTCCCCAGTGGATCAAAGAGATCTTTCACAACCTTCCTTGCACCAACTCATCCCATTCTCCCAGCCTCCAACACCAGCAGGCATTCACTAGGAGCAGGTAAACTAACTGAAGACCTACACCACGCCCTCCTCCCCTCCAAATGCAATGCCCCAGTCTCATCTCTACCTCTACAGAATAATGCCAGATGTAGCCTTCCTTCATGTTCCTCCATACCTCCCCTACCTGCCACATCTCCTGTAGATTCCACTGACCATCCCTCCAACCTTCCTCCCCCCATTCATCACTTTATTCCAGTCCCCAACTCCAGCAGGCACCCCCTGCTAACCTCCAGGCTGCTCCTGCCAGGGAAGCAGGTAGGCTGACTCTAGAGCTTCCCCTTTCTTCTGTTTCTCCAGATCCAAGTCTCCAGTCTCATCCCTAGTGCTACTACAGACCCTCTGGGGTAACCTCTCTTATAAGGAGATCCTGGTTGTACACTCCACTCTCCTCCCTTCTGTAAACCCCTTTAGAACCCCAATCTATCTGTCCCCATCCCTAAACGTCAGCTCCTAATACCCAGAAATATATTTTACGTGGAACCCCCATTGGCCACAACTATCAGGTCCAAAGAAAATTTCCCACCAGGCAACACAAAGCCATCACACTCTTCAAACATCCAGAGAAGAAACAGAATTCAAGGAACAATACACCCACCCAGCAAAGACAAAGCCAGAAACAGCACCTATAATCATCCCAGTCCCAGATGCCATCATAAAAACACAATCAACAATAGCCAGAGCAGTATGTCTCCACTAGAGTCCAACTCTCCTACCACAGCAAGCCCTGAAGCATAAGGAAATGATCTTAAAATGACCTATATGAAGATGATCGAGGTCCTTAGGAGGAAATGAATAAATCCCTTAAAGAAAGCCAAGTTGGGGGCGGGGGGAGAAACCCTGGGAGGAAATAAAGAAATCCCTTAAAGGAATCCAGAAAAACACAAACAGTAGAAGTAAGTTAACAAAACTGTTCAAGACCTGAAAATAGAAATAGAATCAATAAACCACAAACTGAGGGAATTCTGGAAATGAAAAATGTAGGAATTCCACCAGGAACTACAGAGGCAAGCTTCACCAACACAATACAAGAGATGGGAGAATCTCAGGTGTTGAAGATACAATAGAAGAAATAAGTACATCAGTCAAAGAAAATGTTAAATATAAGAACTCCTGACACAAAACATCCAGGAAATCTGGGACATTGCAAAAAAGAAGAAGAAGGAGGAGGGGAGGAGGAGGAGGGAGGAGGAGGGGGGAGGAGGAGGAGGAGGAGGAGGAGGAGGAGAAGGAAGAAGAAGAAGAGGAGGAAGAGGAGGAGGAATAGAAGGAGAAGAATCCCAGCTTAGAGGAAAGAGAAAAATCCCAGCTCAAAGGCCCAGAAAATATTTTCAATGAAATCATAGAAGCGTATTTTCCTGACCTATAAAACAAGATACCCATAAAGGTACAGGAAGAATACAGAACACCACATAGGTTGGACCAGAAGAAAACGTTCCCTTGTCACATAATATTCAAAACACAGAACAAGGAAAGAATATTAAAAACTACAAGGGAAAATGACCAAGCATTATATAAAGGCAGACCTATTAGGATTACACCTGACTTCTCAATGGAGTCTCTAAAAGCCAGAGGGAGATGTGTTGCAGACTCTAAGAGACCTCTGATGCCAGCCCAGACTACTATACCCAGTAAAACTTTCAATTTCCACAGATGTTGAAAAGATATTCTATGATAAAGTCAAATTTAAACAATATCTATAAATCCAGCCCTACAGAAAGGACAAGAAGGAAAAATGCAACTTAAGGAGGTTAACTACACCCATGAAAAAAACAGGGATAAACAAAAATCTCAGACCAGCAAACTCAAAAGAAGGGAAGTGTGCCTGTGCATGTGTGTGAACATGCAGACATGCCCACTCAGCAAACACACACACACACACACACACCACACACACACACAAACACACACATACCCACCACCACCACCACCACCACCACCACCACCACCACCACCACCACCACCACCACTATCACCACAAACAAAAAGAAAATTATAGCAATCAACAATCATTGGTCATTGGTATCTCAATATCAATGGTCTCCATTCCCCAATAAAAACACACAGACTAACAAAATGGATGTGAAAACAGGATCCATCCTTCTGCTGTTTCCAAAAATAGAGCTCAATATCAAGGATAGAAATTACCTTAGGGTAAAGTGTTGGAAAAAGATATTGCAAGGAAATGAACCTAAGAAGCAAGCTGGTGTAGCCATTTTAATACCTAAGAAAATAGACTTTAAATCAAAACTAATCAAGAGATAGAGAAGGACACTACATCAAAGGAAAAATCCAACAAGATAACATTTTAATTCTTCACATCTATGCCCTAAACACAAGGGCAACCAAGATTGTAGAAGAAACACAACCACAGCTTAAACCATGTATTAACTCTCAAACACTGATAGTGGGAGACTTTAATAACACACTCTCACCAATGAACAAGTTATCCAGACAAAAACTAAAAAAATAAATACTGGAGCTAATAGACATTATAAAGCAAATGGACCTAACAGATATTTACAGAACATTTCACTCAAACACAAAAGCATATATCCTCTTCTCTGTACCTCTTGGAACTTTCTCCAAAATTGAGCACATACTCAGACACAAGGCAAGTCTCAACAGATACAAGAAAATAGAAATAATTCCCTGCATCCTATCAGACAACAATGGATTAAAGCTGGATATCATCAACAACAGAAACAACAGAAGGCATACAATCTCATGGAAACTGAATAACTCTCTATGGCATTACCATTGGATTAAGACATAAATAAAGAAAGAAAATAAAGCTTTTTTAGAATTAAATGAAGTATATATATATCAAATCCAAACTTATGAAACACAATGAAAGCAGTGCTAAGAGTAGAGTTCAGAGCACTAAGTGCGTGCATAAAAAAATATGGAGAGATCCGATACTAGCAACTTAACCACACACTTGAAAGCTCTAGAACAGAAAGACGCAAGAAAACCCAAGAGGAATAGATAGCAAGAAATAAATTGAAGGTTGAAATCCATAAGACAGAAACAAAAAGAACAATACAAAGAATCAATGAAACAAAGAGTTGGTTCTTTGAGAAAATCCACAAGATAGACAAATCTTTATCCAAATCAACCAAAAGATGGAGAGAGAATATTCAAATTAACAAAATCAGAAATAAATAGGGAAATATAACAAAAGACACTGTAGAAATCCAGAGAATCATAAGTACATACTTAAAAAAAATCTGTACTTCACCAAATTGGAAAACCTAAAAGAAACGGACAGTTTTCTCTACAGTTACCAATTAGCAAAGTTAAATCAAGATCAGATAAACAACTTAAATAGACCTATAACACTAGTGAAATAGAAGCAGTCATTAAAAGTCCCCCAACAACAATGAAAAAGCCCAGGGCCAGATGGTTTTAGAGGAGAATTCTACCAGACTTTCAAAAAGAGTTGACTCCAACCCTCCTCAAATTATTTCACAAAATAGAAACAGCAGGAACATTGCCAAATTCATTTTATGAGGCCACAGTTACCTTCATACCCAAAATGCATAAAGGCTCAACAAATAGAATTGCAGACTAATTTCTCTTATGAACATACATGCAAAAATACTCCATAAAATACTTGGAAACAGAATCAAAGAACACATTAAAAAGATCATCCACTGTGATTAAGCAGTCTTCATCCCAAAGATGCAGGGATTGTTCAATATATTAAAATCAGTAAATGTAATCCACCATATAAACAAACTGAAAGGAAAAAAAATGATCATTTCATTTTATTAGATGCAGAAAAGGCCCTTGACAAAATCCAATACCTCTTCATGATAAAAGTCCTGGAGAGATTATGCATAGAAGGGACATTTCTAAACATAATGAAGACAGTTTACAGCAAGCCTATAGCCAACATCATATTAAATGGAGAGAAATTCAAAGCAATTCCACTAAAATCATGAACAAGACAAGGTTGTCCACTCTGTATCTATTAAATATAGTACTTAAAGTTGCAAGTAGAGCATTGAGACAACTGAAAGAGATCAAGGAATACAAATCGGAAAGGACGCAATCAAAGCATTCTTATTTACAGATGATATGGTAATATACATATCCGTATTTTCTACCAGGAAACTCCTACAGCTCTTAAACACTTTCAGCAAAGTGAATGGATACACGATTAACTTCAAAAAAAGAGTAGCCCTCCTACATATAAAAGACAAAAGCACCAAGGAAAAAAATCAGGGAAGCAACATCTTTCACGATAGCCTCAAATAATAATAATAATAATAATAATAATAATAATAATAATAATAGAGTAATTCTAACCAAGCAAGTAAAAGACTTGTATAGTAAAAATTTCAAGTCTTTCAAGAAAGAAATTGAAGAAGATATCGAAAGAGGGAAAAAAATTTCCATGTTCATAGATAGGTAGGATTAAGAATAAAAATGGCCATCCTACCCAAAGAAATCTGGAAATTCAATGCAATCCCCATCAAAATCCCACATGGTTCTTATCAGATCTTGAAAGGATAACTTTCAACTTCATACAGAAAAAACAAAATCTTAGGATAGCTAAAACAACCCTAATCAATAAAAGAACTGCTAGAATCCCCACCATTCCCAATTTCAAGTTGTACTACAGAGCTTTAGTAATAAAAACTTCATGGTGTTGGTATAACAATAGATATGTTGATCAATGGAATCAAATTGAAGACCCAGACATAAATCCACACATCTATGAACACCTTGTTTTTCATAAAGAAGCCTAAATACACTCTGGGAAAAAATCCAGCATCTTCAACAGATGGTGCTGGTCTAACTGGATATCTGCAAGTATAAGAATGTAAATAGATCCATAATTATCATCATGTACAAAACAGATCCAAATGGATCAAAGTCCTCAACAACAACAACAACAAAACAAAATAGGTACAGTGAACTTCATAGAAGAGAAAGTGGTTTGAATTCATTGACACAGGATATGACTTCCTGAATAAAACATCAATAGCACAGGCACTGTCAGAATGGCTAAGATCAATAACACAAGTGACCATTCATGCTGGCAAAGGTTTGGAATAAGGGGAACACTCCTCCACTCCTGGTAGGAATGTAAACTTGTAAAGCCACTATGGAAATCAATATGGTGGTTCCTCAGAAAGTTGGAAATTCATCTGCCTCAAGACCCAGCTACACCACTCTTGGGCATATACCCAAAGGATGCTTCATCCTGCCACAAAATACTTGCTCAACCATGTTCATTGCTGCTTTATTCATAATAATCAGAAACTGGAAACAACCTTGATGTCCTTCAACAAAGAAATGGATAAAGAAAATGTGGTCCATTTACATGACGGAATATTACTCAACTGTTAAAAATATGACATCATGAAAGTTGCAAGTCAATGATGGAACTAGAAAAAAATTAACCTGAGTGAGGTAGCCCAGATCCAGAAAGATAAATATGCTATGTGGATAATACTTTTATGTGGATATTAGCCATTAAATAAATAATAACAAATCTATACTCTATAGACTCATACAGGTTAGGTATGGAAGAAGGGCCTACCTAGGTGGGATACTGGGAGGGGGAAATAGAGTGGATTTTATGGGTAGACTTGGGTGGGGTGAGAATGGAAGAATCAAGTAGTGAGGTAGAGCAGAATTAGAACTGAGGGAGGGAATGCAGGGAGAGACAGCTGGAATTGAGGGCATTTGAGAGATAGTATGGAAACCTAGTGCAGTGGAAACTTCCTAAAATAATATGAATTCAATCCTAATGAGGTCTTGGAACAGTGAGGAAGACAGAGTCCCAATTGGCCATCTCTTGTCACCAAATGAAGCTTCCAGTATCAGGTCTGGGTTGTATTCAGTTGAGTTGTTGGCCAAGGGAGTCCCATGGAAATCCTCAAACAATCCATCCTGTTGCCAAGACAATGGTTTGCTCTCTGAAAACACACAACGGACCCTGTTGCTGAGAACAACATCCAAACAGTTCATTGAACATGGAGAAATCGAGCTGGGGCATATATGGAGCCTTCACCCCTATGACCTAGAGTCTTTGTTGCTAGAAAGTACTGTATAGGCTACCAAAAGAGAAATATAAACACAAACCCAGGCACAAAACCTTTGACCTCCAATCTTCTCTGCCCACAAGATATGCTAGGGCAATAGTGGCACCCAACTTCTAAGAGTAGCCAACAAATGGCTGATTTGACTAGACTGCCCAGAGACCTAGGGTAAAATCAAATACTATTGCTCTAAAAACAACAAAAAATGCAGCAATAAAATGAATGCTAAATATTTCTGCTATACTGAGATCAATGCCTTATTCAGCCATCATCAGAGAGGCTTCCTCCTGCAATAGATGCAGCGACCCACCGCCAGATATTACTTAGAAACTGTCCTTGGAAGAGACAGAGCTAAATAGGATGTCTCCATTGAATCCCTCCCCTCAAAGCTCAGAGAACCTCGTGGAAGAAGAAGCAGAAAGAATGAAAGAACCACAGGGGATGGAGAACACCAGGAAGACAAGGCCCTCTGAATCAACTGAGTAAGGCTCATAGGAACTCAGAGACTGAAGCAGCAAGCACAGAGCTTACACAGGTCTGCACCAAGTCCTCTGAGTATATATTGTAGCTTTCAGTTTAGTACTTTTACAGTCCTCCTTAGTGTGTGAAGAAGTAGGCCTCTGGTTCTCGTGCCTGCTCTTGGGGTTCTTTTCCTTCTGTTGGGTTGCCTCATCCAGCCTGGATGTGATGTTTTGTCTTATTACACTTCATTTTGTAATATTTGGCTGTTATTTCTTGAAGCCTTGTTCTTTTCTAATGAAAGACAAGAAGGGGAGAGGAGGTGGGAAGGAACTGGGAGGAATGGAGTGGAAACTGTAAACAGGATATATTGTATGAGAAAAGAGTCTATTTTCAATTAAAAGGTAATAATTTATTGTTTTCCCATCACTTTTTTTTGTATGGCTTTTGAGCCTTTTCTTCTTTCTTTCAAGATAATAACTACTATGGTGAAATACATGGTTTTTATTCATCTTTTCAACTTTTAGTACTGTGTTTGGGTCCTTCATCATCAGTCACCATTCTCTCTCTCTCTCTCTCTCTCTCTCTCTCTCTCTCTCTCTCTCTTTCTCAACATTTCTTCCCCCCTTTTTGTTTGCTTTGTCTGTCTGTTTCTCTCTGCATCCCCTCTCCAGTCTCATTTTGTAAATAGTGTCCATTTTGACAAAAAGGAAACTTGAATGGTTCTAGGTCATTCTATTAAACAGATTTTTTTTTTTTTTTTTTTTTGGTTTTTCGAGACAGGGTTTCTCTGTGTAGCTTTGCGCCTTTCCTGGAACTCACTTGGTAGCCCAGGCTGGCCTCGAACTCACAAAGATCCGCCTGCCTCTGCCTCCCGAGTGCTGGGATTAAAGGCGTGCGCCACCACCGCCCGGCTATTAAACAGATTTTTAAAAAGAGTATTTATTTATGTGTTTGTTTAATGTGTACATGTGTCTGCATGAGTGAATGTATGTGCTTGTGTGTGCAGGTGCTTATGGAGGCCAGAAGAAGGTACTGGATCCTGTGGAACTGGAGTTACAGATGGTTGTATGCCACCTTATGTGAGCGCTGTAAACCAAACCCAGGTCCTTGGCAAGAGAAGCAAGTGTTCTTACCCTCTGTTGTATCTCTCACCAACCCCCACTGAACAGTTTTGAGATTTATTTCAACTACCACTCCCATCAAAGAAGTTGTTTCCTTCATGCTCTGAACTGATGTCCCCTTAAATAGTTAGTGTCACATCATGGCATTATTAATTATCTTTAGTTCCATACTACCCTCTCCAATGGGTTATGATGCTGGGTAGGGTGGCTAGATCATAATCTTTAGAAATGGCCTGTACAACATCATGATTTTTTTCAATGTCTCTTTTCATGATCCCAGGCTGCCAAATATGTCTAACAGTCTGCTCTAATAATGTAATTATTCTAAATGTCCTTTGAAGGATGACAATTTTAGTTTGGATGTGGAGTGACTTTTGTGGTTCAACATTCAAAGCATAATAGTGTATCTGGAAATAAACACTCTCTTCTTCAAGCTCGGTGTGCTTCACAGAGCAGGGTAGGGACAGTAACAGTTTCTTGCATTGGTGACTATTTTCTTTTTACTTGTTATTCATTTTTATTATTTTCTAGGGATTTTAAGGCAGATGCTTGAACTATAACACCTTTACCCTTTATCTTCAGTAGAAATGTCCGTGTGTGTGTTTGTGTGTGTGTGTGTGTGTGTGTGTGTGTGTGTGTGTGTGTGTATTATACTGGATAATAGTTAGGTAGTGTCTCCTTCAATGAACATTAACATCTTTTTAGGTAGAGCTATTTACTCTCCAGTTTCTTGTAGTCTCTAGTCCTGAGCACAGCAGACCTTCAATGAAGTTGTTTTAGTTGAGTTGAGTTTAATTGATTTTGTTTATTTCGTTGTCTACTTTTGATATAGAGAGGATCAAACAAATACAAAGATATTGTGTATATCAAGATGTCACCAAAGCCGGGTGATGGCAGTACAGGCCTTTAATCCCAACACTCAGGAGGCAGAGGCAAGTGGATCTCTATGAGTTTGAGGTCAGCCTGGTCTACAGAGCGAGATCCAGGACAGGCACCAAAACTACACAGAGAAACCTTGTCTCGAAAAACAACAACAAAAAATGTCACCAATGGGAAAAGCCTTAACAAATTACTTTAGAAGAGGTCAGCTAGTTCCTTTTATTGTTTGTGCAAGAGTGTTTCAGAAAAACAGATTCTGTGTGCACTGACACACTTGGATTACACACACACACACACACACACACACACACACACACACACACACACCCATACACACACACACATACATGGGGGATACGGGGAGAGGGAGAGAGAGAGAGACATTTT
This sequence comes from Peromyscus maniculatus bairdii, assembly GCF_049852395.1. Lineage (NCBI taxonomy): Eukaryota > Metazoa > Chordata > Mammalia > Rodentia > Cricetidae > Peromyscus > Peromyscus maniculatus. Next base: position 24,965,843 of record NC_134869.1, on the reverse strand, counting down.
ATCTCATTGGATATAGACACATATACATACAACAACAGCAGAAATGAGGGAGAGACAAGGTTTATTTTAAAGAACTGACTCAGATGAAAATGGAGCTTGTGAGTCAAAATCTCTAGGGTGGGCAGGAGAACAGAGTGGAAACGGCATTCTTGTGTCTAAAAGATGCCTAGACACAGCTTTCCTTCTCCTTTTACTCAGCCTTTTCTCTAACAACCAATAAATGAGTCCACCAGGCTTACCCACACCACACAGGGCGATCTCCTTGACTGAAAGTGTACTTATCTAAATGTTCATCAGACCTCGATGGCAAAAGCATGTTCACACCAAGAGTGATGTTTCACAAGGGAAGTTGGGTACCGCGGTCTAACCTTCCCAATGCACAAACCTGACCACGGCCTACAGTGTGCTTCGGGAAACTGCATGTACATCAGGAGACATGGTCCTGTATGCAAGTGCTGTTGCAGCACATTAAATGGAGACAGTGATGTGCTGTTGCAGTGTACAAAGTGTCACCAGAGAAGCCAAGGCACAAATGGTGACCTTTGCTATGGTGCCGAGATTTATTCTTCTTAATAGATGATGTAATTGTAAAAGAAACAAGTTCTTGGGAGTTCCAGACACCCATAAAGCAGCATATTTATAAGGTATGGCAACATTGTAATTGCCACTCAGCTTCCCTCAGCCATTCCTGCTCTCCTGCCTCACGTGATGGGCAATTTGGAATCAGTGTTGACGTACGATTTGGCTAAAATTTGAGATTTATCATGTTTCATAATCAACCTGCAAAGTGAGTCCCAATTTCACATGCGCTGAATGGAGACTCGAAATCAAGCAACAAATATTAGGATTATCCTTCCATTACACCCCCTTTGAAAAATGACTCCTTGCCGCCACATGAAGGGTTCTCTAAGCTTTAATACTGAACAGAGATTTAAAAGGATTAATATCAACCACCTTCCAGTAAACACCCAAAATGCATTTTAACATCTAGTATTTCGTCTTTACTTGAGCACTTCCAAACTGTAATGTTCTGGTCACGTAGGAAGACTGTCTGGCCCCGTCTGTTACTATTTCTGCAAAGTATTCACAGTTCCCACTGACCCTTTTTCAGCACGTTGCTTTTTTTTTTTTTTAAGTCCTTTGTTTCTGCTGCTGTTTTGTGTCTTGCTGACATTAGTTGGTCAGATTTATGGTGCTGTGTGCAGGGGTTCCCACTGTGCATGTCATTATTACTAATGCCTCTCCCTTTAGCAACCTGTGTTTATATCAGCCATTTAGTTGCTTTGTCCAACTCTTTGAATTCCTAGGACTTACACCTCACTGGAATAGCACTTCTTATTGCCAAGGTACTTTGAAAAATACTTGACTCTATTTTCACGTAGAACTATTTTTAGAGCCAGCAGCGGACTTAAACAGATCTGCTCCTTGATTGTTTATTTTTGCCTAGACATTTATTTGGAAGATGTTAGTTCTCTTTGGGCTTCCACAGATGCCCCATTTGTTCATTCAACATCCTCGAGTGCACCAAATATGGACATGATCGGCTTGCTCACAGATGAAATAAAAGTTAACGCTTTCTTATCATGAAAATATCTGCAGTATTTATTTACTAATATATGATCTTCTACCTCCAGCTTTTATGTGTCTGTCCATGTGTGTAGTGTAGTGTATGATAGGTAAGCATATGGATGTGTGTGCATGTTCTTGTGTGTGGATACAGGCGGATGCCTGCATGGTGCCAGTATGAAAGTCAGATTATAACATCCAGGTATCTCTCCTTGCCTTTCCAACTTGCCCAACTCTTCTCTGCTTCTGGCCTAGAAGCTTCCATCAATTTCCTGTTTGTACATTCTATCTCCTTTTAGAGAGGGTGGGTGTCTGGAGCCAGAGACCCTCAATTATTGCATCCAAATTTTACAGGGGTCCTGCGATGGGAGCTTAAGTCATCAAGCTTGCCACAAATGCTTTTAACCACTAAGCCATATCCTCAGCCCTGTATTTCTCGACAGTAGTTTGCATAGCAACTTCCAAGTGGGTAATAATAATTGACACTGGCAAATAGGAGATAATTTTGTTAATTAAAAAAAATGATCTCTGGTGATAATGATGGGTGGCATGCCTGGCTTGAAGAGGATGTCATTTATATAAGATTTTAGTAACAATGAAAACCTACTCCAACACTGTCTTCCTTTTCATCTGTGTCAGTATTCATTCATACACCTTCCATTCATACGGCATTTTGGATAAGGTGACATATAATGAAACACACATTTGGAAACTAGACTGGAGTGATACAATCATCCATGAATGAACTAGCTTTTACCCAAACACTTCACAAAGCATCCCATAATGTCTTCACATGGATTATTGCTTACTCTTTAAAATCTTTGATTTACCCAAATCTATCATTCTGTGCACTTTTCACAAACCTTGTCTTTTTATTTTGTATTCTATTGTCTTTATGTGTCTATATTGTGTTCATCTGTAAGACTGTAGTATGTTGAAGTGTGGGTTCCTGAGGCTGAGGCAGCCAAAGTTTTCTTTACTGTCTTCCTGACAAAAAGGAAAGTATTGTATATGTTGTGAAAGTTCAAAGACTTCTGAGTAAATGAGAACAAGAGTAATTTACTATATTAGAACTGACTAGCTTATTCATTGAACTAGAGAAGACATATGATATAGACATACTATGATGAAGATTAAGGTTAGTTTTAAAGCATTCATTTCCAAGAAAAGTGTGTGTGGGGGGGAAACATTTTAAAGAAACTTCCCAAATATCAAGCATGTGTTGATAAATCTTCTCTATTAAAAACAAACAAAAAATACTAGCAAAATTATCTAAATTATCTACGTCAGAACACTGGAAATTACCAAAGCTATACAACAAGGTAGAAACCGTTTAAGGGAATCTATGATTTTCATAACGGAAGTGGGACCAGTGATCGGAGGACTATCCTACCCGTTTACTACTACATGGCCAGGCAACTATGGTGGCTGGAAGTCTTGGAACCACTGAATAGAACTAACTGGATTTGGAGTGGTTCACACAGCATGACACCCTAAAGCATTGTCACTGAGCACAAGAAGAGCCTGGTGAAGTCAAGTTCCACTCTAGACAGAACATTACTGCTGTTTAACTTGACTAAGATGGAGCCACATTTGTCAGCCAGGCCTAATGTTCAGGTCATTGTCAAAAGCAAATATTACTTGTGATAATTAACATTGGGCTGACTAAAGCTACAATATCAGTTGAAACAAATTTGAAAGAAAATTCTGAAGACTGAAATGATCCCAAAGGTTTTTGAAAAGTCCTGATGTATTTCTGGAGATCCAGAATTCCAAGTATATCACATCTCCACGAAAGACTAGCTTGGGCCTCCGTTATTTATTATCAGTGGTTGACCTTGGCAAACTGGGTAAGTAGGAAGTGAAGGCTAACACAAACGTGAAAGATGATTCAATTTCAAAAGTGTGTTCCTAGGTGCAGGATTTCCACTAGAAAAGGTAGCTGTCCTATTAGCTCAAATGAATCTGGCCAATAATTGACCACTAACCTATGCTGACCATACAGGCTTAGAATTGCAAACAATTATGTATATGTATGTATTAGACATATGAGAATAGATAGGTAGATTGACTGAGAGACAGATGAATAAACAGAAAACCTTCTATGGATACACCTTACAAGCAGATAACTTACATAATTAATCTTGGAGCATCACTAAACAAAGAACAATAACTGCAACTAAACAGATAGAATAAATCTAGAAAACTGCAATATGCAGCCAATCTCCATTATGCATAAACTCTTGTATTTTTAAAATGTATCCATTTTCCAAAATGTATTTTTAATCTCAAAATCAGTATCTGAGTACCTTCACAGTCTCAAGATTCTAAGCGCACACCATAGTGAAAATTTTGAGTAGTGTAACACGCATGTCCCTGGGCCAGATGGAAGATGATACTCCCTGCGTTACGAATACGACTCTGATACAGAGATGGCCAGATGATTAAGCAGGTAGTAGGGCAATATCGTCAAGTCTGCCATCCCTGAACCTCGTTTTCTCTTTTATAAGATAAAATGGAGTCTACTAGGATGAATGCACTCCTGAGTTACAACTGTAATCTCACAGACTCCAGGGGAGAACCTGTTGCTATTGCTCTGCTACATGAACATATTATCAGTCTTCTCTCTGAATTCTCATCTTTATAGCCATAGATTGATGCAGCTTTCATCTCTCATTGGGGGTGGGGGGCTGCTTTTTGCACAAGATGACAATTAATACGGACACTTAGAATGAACTGGATAAAGAGCAGAGAGTAAGTGTCTGTGGAAAACTCCGATCTAATTGTGGTATTTATGTCATATCTCTTACCCTAAAGGTTTGGGATCATCACCGGAGAGGGGGTGGGAAAATCCTGAGAGCCAGAGGTTGTAGACAACTGCTACCAAACAGGTTTTGTTCTAAAGATGACAGGGCTATTGCACACATACACTCACGGCAGTTGTGAGTGCATGCACAAGACCAAACCAGCCCAATTCCAGTGTAGATCAGGGAAGATATTCCAAAGTCTCACCCCTGGAATTGGGAGCTATTAGCTGTGGGGGTGGGGGGGGGTGGAACAGTTTTCTTCAAGCATGGGGTCCTGTTAGGTGGTCCATGCTCCAGGGGATGGCCCTATGCCCATGCACATACCTGAAGCACTAAGTGGACCCAGTGGGTGAATCTAAAAAAAAAAAAAAAAAAGCACGTGAAGCTGGGAAGGAAAAGTGGTGGGAGTTACCAGAGGAGTTGAAGGGAGAGAGTGGGGGTGAATTTGATCAAAATACTTTGTACCTGGTATGATGAAACTTCATGATCCAGAACAAAGAATGGAGACAAGAGAGGGTATGGGGGTGGATATGATGAAAGTGCATGATCTGGAACAAAGAAGGGAGACGAGAGGGCATGGGGGTGGATATGATGAAAGTACATGATACATATGTATGAAAATGTCATAATGAAACCTATTATGTTGTAAAAATGAACATAACACGAAATATGAGTAGTTCAAAACATAACAGAAAGTGGTGAGCTAGAAGATGTGCATGTCACTAAAAGGGAAGAGATGGGCAAAGAAAAAGACACGAGCATGACATATAAAAAGCAAACAGTAAAATGGCAGGTATAAATGTCACCGTGTCAATAGTTACACTCATTATAAATGAATTTTAACTCAACCAAAAACCATAGATAGTCTAGATTTGAAAACAACCCTATAGAGAAGGAATGAAGTCCTGAGTAAATGAATGTTATTGACATGGGAAAGGCCATGTCAAGGACTAATGTGTTGTAGAATATTATTTTTAAATGTGTTATACTTGTTTGTGCTGTGGAACATTTGTTTAATGATGTAAAGATATGTTGCATTCTTTTACATTGCATTTGTTTAAGTCTGTGAAGCTGTTGCTTTGCCTGTCTAAAACACCTGATGGTCTAATAAAGACCTGAATGACCAATAGCACGGTGGGAGAAAGGATGGGCAGGGCTAGCAGGCAGAAAGAATAAATAGAAGGAGAATGGAAGGAAAAGAAGAAGGAGCGAGAGGAGGTCACAAGGGGCTAGCCAACCAGCTACACAAACAGAAAAGTAGTAAGAAAGAAAGATACACAAAAATAGAAAAAGGTAAAAGCCTAGAGGCAAGGCAGGTCCAGTCCCCTCCTCCCTTCACCCAGGCTGAGCAAAGTGTCCTAGCATAGGCCCCAAGCTCCCCAAAGCCAGCTCATGCTGAGCTGAATCCCCAGTGGAGTCCTTGCCCTGGAGGAGATGGGGATGGGGGTGGATTGGGGGGAGGGCAGGGGAAAGAGGAGGGAGGACAGGGAAATCCATGGCTGATATCTAAAATTAAATTAATTATAAAATTTAGAAAAAAAAAGCCTAGAGGAAAAAGTAGATGGGAAATTTAAGTTAAGGAAAGCTGGCTTGAAACAAGTCAAGCTAAGGCCAGGCATTTATAAGTAAGAAAAAGCCTCTGTGTGTGATTTATTTGGGATCTGGGTGGTGCATCCCTCCCCCACAAAAAAAAAAAAGAGTAAAAGAAAATACAACACCAATGCCTTAGCCCCATGGGAGTGCCAAAGCTTTCTCTGAATGAGGCTCAGAGGGGTGTCATAATCTTCCTTGGGTCCAAGTAGGAATGTTCACAGTATATGCAGGAATGTCCACTGTAGCTTTCTTCCCACCCCCTAACTATTTATGGTTCGAAGACTGTTCCCCGACAGAGACTTCTCCTACCAAGGTTAGCTAAACCTGCCTCCTTGTTTCTCTTTATGCAGTAACTCCATCTTCTTATTCAGTTGAATGCAATAACCCAACCTCCCGGTTCAACTGTATCTAATAAGCATGCTGAGCTTCTAGGATGCTGTGGATTCTCCGTATGAGAAGACAGCCCACCCAATCCCAGCTTTTCTGTGTGTTTGTCTTTTCTTCATTCCCTCACCACCCCCATCAGGTCAATTCCTGAAGCCATTTAGAATATGGCACATGCTGCACATAAGTGATTGATATTAAACTCTAGCGTACAAATAGTCTAAACCATTTGAGAGGTAGGGTGATTATATCAACAATAGTTGTAATATTGTAATTACTAAATCTGCATCCACAACAAGTGACAAGGCACAAAAAACACAAGCCAACCATATTGAAGGGAACAGTGATCAATTCAACAGTTGTAGCTAGAATCTAGTATTTCACTATTGATTATTGATAAGACAACTAGATAAAAATAATTTGTTGAGAATGAAAAAAAATGGGTGGTGCTAGAACAGTGAAGATAAAGAAGAAAACTGGGTAGTTTTCCAAAACCTTTCTGTGAGCTTTCAGTGGCACCATTTAAATACTATTTTAGTGTTCATTAATAATTATCAAAAGTGGTGATGCATGCCTGTGGTCACAACATGCAGGAAACAGAAGTATAAGGATTGAGGGTTCAAAGTCAGTCTGGGGGCAAAGCTGGGACTGGTTTCAAACAATTGATAAGCAGAATAAACAAGAATAGTACAAAAACTTTATTGGTAGAACTTTTCAGTCAAATTACATTGTTATAATAGTTCTTCTCCTTTGACATGACTTAAAATTTTAGTCATTTGTATCTAGTGGAGTACATGCATGGAAGAAAATTTGGAAAAGAAAAAGCATGATCTCAGATGCATAAATTCTGTCTTAATTAAAAATTCTGTCATGTATGCTTGTATAAATAATTACCTATTTTACAATGATTTTATTAGAATAAGTTCATATAAATAAAGCTGCTATAACAACAGGTATATTCATTTAAAAATTTTGTTATGTGCTCACCACTGTACTACCAATGTGGCTTGTAAATTTTTTTTTATCATAAAGACATACTAGAGACAATAAATCAGCTCATATTCCATCATCATGCTATAAGAATCCATTTTCTAAGACAGTAATTTCTGATTTATTTAACTCTCCTGTTGGATATTCCAATCATTCACTTAATATACAATTATTTACTGCATATTTGCTTTTATCAGGGGCATTCCTACAATGGTTTACATCACAGACATGATTTGATCCTCAGGATCTTTTCACTTTTACACCACTCAACTAATAAGATGACTATTTCTAAGTATACTTATTTTTAGATAACTGTTTATGAAAACAATCTCAAAAGTAGTGATGTGTTTTCTAACACTTCTGTGAAGGGTCAAAGTTCATGATGCCTTCAGTTTCCCTGGAAACTAAGGTGAATATTGGGAAGATTTCCCAAAACATACCATAGGGTAAGTTACCTTGCTGCTGTTGAGATAAAGTTGGTTCATGTTTATTTCCAGACAATGTACAAGAGTATGGAGGGATGGAAGATGAATTGGATGTGTGCATGACATCTCGGGTAGACTTTCCAAAGCAAACTAGTTTCAGAAATCTTCCCATTCAAATACTTGATCTTGCATTTCCATTGTGAAGTCAGAAGTCAGAAGTCAAAGGATACTCTTTTATAAGGCCATGATTGAAAATGTTTGAAAAGTAATATAAATAGAAAGACATTACTTAGAAGAGTTTGAAATTTTACTCAATCCTCAAATTTTCCCTTTATAACAAATACAGTAGTGCAATAGTTATTTATCCCGAATATAATTTTTTTCCTGAAACACAGGAGATATAATATAGCTAAAACACAATAAATGTTTTTTCTTCAATCCTGTTTAATTATTGACACAATACATAAATATTAAATATGTTCAAATCCCTCCCTTTTTTTTGTCTATTCCAGAAAGAATTTAAGATTTGTCTGGCTCCCCAGGACCCAGATGGGCAGGAAGTCAGCCAGAGGGCCTAGGTGGGATGTCCCAGACCTGTACTGCCACTGAGGGCCGTGTCTGGAGGTCCATGACCTTACTGCAGCCAGAGTCTGTGCTGATGTCCATGGCCTGTGTTACCACAGAAGGCCTTCAGATGCCTATTATCTATGCCCCCCACTTGAGGCCATGTTGATGTCCATGGGACATGCTGCAGCCAAGTGCCATGTCTGGGTCCATGGTCCAACTATGATGATGTTGGTGGCCTGTGTTACCGCCAAAAAGCTGTGAGGATGCCCTGAGGTGAACACCTAAGGCCACATTATTGTCTGAGGACCACACTACTGCTGGGGCCATACTGATCTGAATAGCCTAGGCTGCCACCCAGGGCCCGGGCTGCAGCCTAGGACCATGTGCGGGTGGGTCAATAGCCCTACAGCAGCCTAGGTCTGTGTTGATGTCCGTGGTCTGTGCAGCAACTGAAGGCCATGCAGATGCCTGTGGTCTGTGCTCCTTTCTGAGGTCATGCTGATGTCTGAGGGTCATGCTGCCTTTAGAGCCATCCTAGTCCAAGTGGCCTGCACTGCCACTGGAGGCCATGATGACTTCCAGGCCCGAGCTTCGGCTAAAGGCTGTGTGTGGGTCAGTGGCCACACAGTTGAGGTCTGTGATGATATCCACGAGTCATGTTACCACCAGAGGCCACAGGAGAGCTGGCACCGGTGGCCTGGGCACTGGAGAACTGGTCTTGCTCCCCCACAGCCATCTTGGAGAGAGAGAGCTGCCCCCCCAACTCCTGGAAGAACTGCCCCAAAGGTGTGGGCGTGGGAGAGCTTTGACGGCACTCAGAGAACTGCACCCCGCCTCCCTCAGCCACTGTACCTGCAGGCATGACAACTGACCCTAGCCTTTGCCATGCAAGCAGGAAAACTGGCCCTGACCCTTACTTGAGGGGGACAGTCTGGGTGGAGGCCCGTGCTGACCAACTCAGCTACCACCCAAGTCCCATATCCAGGGCTTTGATTTGGTCCACCCAACATCTCCCCCCCACCCCCTTTGAGCCGCTGGAGCACATGAAGGGACTGGTCCTGTGGAACCATCAACGCAGGATCTCCCTGACTTGGGTCAACAGCAGGATATCCGAGGGGAGTTTCAGTGAGGGTCAGGATTGATGCTGTAGCAGAGGCTAGAGATCTTGAACCAGACCAACAACTCATTGCAATGAACATTTGCAAGTAAAGCTGTTTGGGCAAAAGAATTTACTACATGACACACTGCAGCTCCAAAGGCCAATGAATACACGATGGAGAGGCAGGAAAGATGAAGGATTGAAATACTTATTTTATTTTATTTTATTTGTGGGGGCTGCTGAAAGGGTGCAGGGTGGACATGGAAGGGCTGGGACATGAATGGGATTGGAGTGCATGATATGAAATTCCAAAAGAATTAATTAAAAAAAAAAAGGTATGACCAAAAAAGGAAGAGAATTCAGGATTTGAAAGAGCATCCCCAAACAGCACAAAATATTAGTGCTTTAGTGGTACATTAGGCTCAACATGAATACATTAGTATTACAGCTTTGGGGATTCACTATAGAAACTAGTAGAATTATTTTTGAAGAAGTATATCTTTTTAGCTTTTGAGAATTTTTACCATATAATACTTTTTTGGCAAATACATCTATTCTGTGATTGAAAGTATTAACTTGGAAAGAGGTTGACTATCTCTGTATAATTAAAGTTTCATCACTAAGCATCAGAAATCAATGCAAAAACACACAGCTGCTTGCATTGCCCTTGAGGACAGCAATTCATGAAATAATAAGAAAGACGTAAATCAACACTCAGATAAAAAGGAAGATTTGGGATGATCAAAGCCTCTTGACCTACATTTATCGGTATAAAACTTTTTATTACCAGACACTTCAAATAAATTGGGCCATTTAAAAGGCAGCATGATATAACAGCTATTAAAATGAAACCCAAATAGTGTGCTATCAGAGAAATGCTCCTGCAGATAAATTTCACTTAGGAAAGACACCTGAAAAGCAGAAAGTGACTGGCTGAAGATCAAACATGTAAAACTTTAAAGTAACAATAAAAATAAATGTGCATTGGCTTCAGAATGGAAAAAATTCCTTCCAGGATCCTTGCTGCTGACTTTCTAAGCCTGCAGACCAAGGTTATTAGAGTATCAGTTGCTGACTGAGTAATTACTAGGGATCTTGGCTCTTCTTGAGAAATACATTACCCATTGAATAAAGGATTTAAAGTAAAGGAAAAAATAGGAAATCAATAGTAATTATTCAAGATTACTTAATCTTGGACAGCACCTTTGGATGACAGTTGTCATTAACCTTTTTTTTTGGCTTTTGCCAAATGAAGACCAAGTTTTTACATAGAATATATGATGCAACTAAAAGGCTTAAGTACTTGAAATTTCTCATAGAAAGTCTGCATCAAATTATATCAACTCACGTTCTGTCTCATGCTAATAGATACAGTACAGCTCAAGGTAGCAATGACTGACCTCTTCAGACATTAATGGAACAAGATTGTTATGAGAGTTAACTCATATTTAAAAAACCACAGAGGTTCTTCTGGGGGTATTTACTCTACCATAAACTTTAGAACAACTGTGTAAGTTCTGGATGAAGATGCAGCTAAACTTCGGGTTGCTTGTGATTTAAGAGAAAGAAAGCAAGGAAACTGTATTGCTGGAGCAAGCACTTAATAGACAACTTGCTATCTTCCAGAACTCTTTAATTTTCCCAACAAACATTCAAACATTGTCCGAACTATATCCATATATGGCTAAAACATTACAAGCATTGGCAGACACACACACACACACACACACACACACAAATAGATGCTAGGAATGAAAAGGATGATCATTGTTCACCTTAAGGTGAGGATGCTTGAGTTTGTGTAAAATATCTAGATTTGTAAATAATTGAACCTGATTGGTTAGATTTTTTTTCAATAAGTGAACAACATCATCAAGGGTCCTGTCTCAATGACTTCGTGTCACTATGACAAAATACCAGGCAGAAACAAAATAGAGGAAGAACTTATCTTAGCTCCTATTCAGAGGATTCACTCTGTGGTCACTTGATGGATGTTTGTCTATGGTGGCCCAGAACTTCATGTTGTAGGAACACATAGCAACAGTAAGGTATTCACATCATGGCAGACAGGACACAGAGGAAAATTCAGTATATTACACAAGGCTACATATTGCCTTACTGCCTCTAGCTACACACCACCAACTCAAGCTTCTAGAATCTCCCTAAAAAGTTAAGGACCTGGGTTTTAACATACAGGCAGAACATTCTATATTTAAACTATAACAGGTGCATTCTTTTAGTTTGGTATATATTGGTAATTTTTTTAAAAAAAATCGACTCATAAAATTTTGTATCATCTTATATTGTCCCTTGAGTCAATCTTTGGTATCAGTTAATACAAACAGAGCTGACTTGTTATTCCTATAAAATCTGAAGTTCTAACATTTATTCTTCATTATGTTTCTTCATGTGAACAACTAAATCCTTGCTGGAAATACTTTCTGGAGATGACCTGGTATATCTTCTGTCAAGGGATGTTTTGTTTGAGGAAAAAATACGCTCTTTATAGCTTGGCAATATAATACAGAGTAGAGGAACAAAACTCATTTGACAAACTGTTGTGTACCTGTATATCTACTGTATAAATCCTTGTCTGATGTGAGATCATGCATGCAATTTTGATGAAGTTGCTTAAATTTTAAATTAATGTATGGCCATAGACTATGACATTTTTATTCCAATTCCTATGCTTAGAATTTTCCAAAACCTAAAGCAAATAAAAAGTAGGACTGAGTAAAAAGGGAACTCTCCCAAAATAAATATAACAAAACAAACTTTTATACAGTTGCGAGTGACATGGCAGATGATGAGAAGGAGCCCCCATGATGCTGACCATGCCACAGTACTTGAGAAACAGGAAAGGACAAGTGAATTTGGAGAGAAACTCTACAACCAAGCCACTCTGCTAGGGAGAGTACAAAACTCAGTAATGTAATACTATGTTTCCAAACCACAAAGGCACCCTCCTACCTCTTTGTATTAATAGAACTTTGATGCTAAGAATCTTGCGAACACCCTTGCAGGAATAAGTAAATATGCCTCACTAATAACCCTGTGTTAATGGTCTCAACGCTCCAATGAAGAGACACAAACCAGCTGATGGAATCAAAACATAATATCCAACCAGTCATTACCTGCAAAAGATGTATTCCACATTGGCAAAGATTCACATAGAATAAAAGCAAAGGTGCAATCCTGTATATCAAGTAAATAGAAGCAGGATACAGGTATTACTAGTATACAGATCTATATTCAACAAAGCAGATTTGAAGTCAAAATTATTCAAGAGAGAAAGAGAGCTCACAATATTTTAATAAGAATGGTCCACCAAGAAGATAAGGAGGGTAAATATACATATACCGAGTGTTGGGAGTACCTAATTTCATAAATTGAACACTACTGAATGTAAGTAAACAGATAAGGCTAGGTAAAATAAATTGTGGGTGATTCTATACCCCATTTTGACAAAGAGATCATCCACACAAAAATATCAACAAAGAAACTTCACACTTAAATAGTATCACAGACCAAGTGGACTTGGCACACATCTACAGTACATTCTACTCACCTGCTAAAGAATTCACATTGTACTCAACAGCCCACCAGACTTTTCCAAAATAGACATTATAGTCCATAAGCCAAAGCTTGATATATACAAGAGAATCAAATGATATTCTGTATCCTATTAGGCTACAGTGGAATAACATTAGACTTGAAAACAAGATAAATTATAGAAATGATATAAAAACACAGAAGTAAAATGATATCCTCTTGAAGGACCAGTACATGATTGAAGCAATTAGGGAGAAAAATGTAAAATTCTTACAATGAACTGAAAATGAAATAAACAGAACTTTGGAATACAACAAAGGGGGATGTTCAAAGAGGGATGTCCACAGCTATATACCTATGTTGAAAACTCAGAAAAATCTCAAATAAACCAAAGATTCACCTTGCCTTAGAAATACAAGGAAAAAAGTAAATCTAAAATTAGTAACTGGAAAGAAATAATAAAGCTCAGAGAAGTAATGAGTGAGATAGATATTAAAACTAATACAAAGAATCAGTGAAACAGAGCTGAGTCTTTGAAAAGATAAATAAAATCAACAAATCCTTAGTGAAATTAATCAAATGAAAAGAGAAGACCCAAATCAATAACATTAGAGATTAAAATGGGGCTATTATAACAAATACTAATGAAATAAAAAAAGAGACCATTAAAAGCCAGGTGGTGGTAGTGCACACCTTTAATCCTAGCACTCAGGATATGGGGGCAGGAGGGTCTCTGAGTTCGAGGTCAGCCTGGTCTATGGAGTGAGTTCCAACACAGCCAGGGCTACACAGAAAAACTGTCTAAAAAAGTCATTAAGACATATTTTGAAAAGCTGTATTTCAATAAATAGGAAATTTCCTAAGAAATGAATAACTTATAGATATATATGACTTACAAAAAGTAGACCAATAGGATGTAATCACCTAAAACTAATTTATAATGAACAGTGGGGAAAAAAAAAGTCTACAACTCAATAAAGGACTGGGCGGACATGTTTAAAGATGAACTGACACCAACACTCCTCAGGTCGTTGTTTCAAGAGGGGTAGGAAGGAACACTGCCAAACTCATTCTATGAAACCAATATCACTCAAACATTACTCTGACCATAAAAAGGTATAAGAGCATCCTCAGATATACAGAAAGAGGAGGAGGGAGAGGGAGACAGAAGTAAAGACTTATTTTCCTGGTGAACATAGCTGGTAAAAAAATTCTCAAACATATTTGAAAACTGAATCCAACAACACACTTCAAAAAACAACACATACAATCAAAATGAATACAAGAATATTTCAAGATATATAAATGAGTAAAAAAATAAACATCACATAAATTGATTCTGGGACTGAAATCACAGGATTATCTTAGACCAAAATAGTCTTTGACAAAGTCCAAGGTAGCGATAAAAGCCCAGAGGAAACAAGGAATAGAAGGAACATACCTCCCAAGACAAAGTCTATGTACAACAAACTTATATTCAACATTATGCGTAACGGAAAGCATTTTATCTGAAGTTGAGCACAAAAGAAAAAAATGGATGTTCATTATCTACACTTGCTCAGTACCATGCTTGAAGTCTTAGCCAAGCAAAATAAATAAATAAAAAGAACACAAATGGAAAAGTAGTCAGATTAGCCCTATTAGTACAATGGGAATCAAATTACAGTGAGACCCCATTTCACCTCTATCAGGACGGTCAAGGTTATGAATTCATGATTAATAATGCCAAGCAATGCTCTTAAAAAAAAAAAAACAGCTCAAATGCTGTCAAAGATGTCTTATAATACATTGCTGCTTAGAATTTAAACTAGAGAAACCATTATGAAAATCATATGGAGGATGCTCAAAATGTAAAAGGACAACAACTATATGATCCAGCTATACTATACCACTCAGGGCCATAAATGAACTCAAAGAAATCTAAGGTAGCATACTACAGACACCTGCCTGCCTATGTTTACACAGCACTATTCACTCTAGCCATGTCTCAGAGCCAGCCTCTGTGCCCATCAGCAGAAGAATAGGGAATGAAAAGTAGTATAAACAGTGGAGTTTTAAAATTATTGTTATGTAGTACAGAAGACCAAAATTATGCCATTTGCAAGAATATGGGTAGGTTTGGAGATAGTGATATTAAACAAATG
The DNA here is from genome assembly GCF_049852395.1 of Peromyscus maniculatus bairdii. Classification (NCBI taxonomy): domain Eukaryota; kingdom Metazoa; phylum Chordata; class Mammalia; order Rodentia; family Cricetidae; genus Peromyscus; species Peromyscus maniculatus. The sequence goes on along the minus strand of NC_134869.1, from coordinate 24,950,716 downwards.
AACCAGAACCAGAAAGTCAAATAGCACATGCTTTCTTTCATGCCATGGCCAGTTTCTATATGAGTTCTGAGGATTTTAACTCATTTCTCATGTTTGCTCAGCAAGTGGTCTTACCCACTAAGCTTTCTTGATTTTCATTTTTCTAAAATCAATTCTAACTACAGACAAGAGAAATTTCCCAAAAACAAATAAGACAAGTTGTAAAAGTATGGTAATGATTGCTGGGTCTGACATCAAAGGCTTCTGTGATTTAAGGAATTTGCATATCTTTATACATATATATTTAAGCAAATTCCATCTCTCTCTCTCTCTCTCTCTCTATATATATATATATATATATATATATATATATATATATGAATGGAAGAAAGAGAGAAAGAACACTATATCAATAAAACAGAATAATACTGACCTAAAACTGATTTGGACAACAATAAAATAGCAGGTTAAATCATAAACCTGCAATATGGCTGCAATATGGTCTATATACATGACATGAAAATGAGAGAACTATTGGGAAGAGAAAGGATTTTAGTGGGGAAGAGGAGAGGGAAATGGGGAATGAATATGTGGAAAGTACATGACACACGTGAACATGTAGTCAAAAGATTTTCTGTGTCCCAGTCTGCTGGCAGTTGAAAGAAATCTCTCCCATTTGTGTCCCCCAAGTAAACACAGAGAGGCTTATATTAATTATAACTGTTTGGCCATTAGCTCAGGCTTATTAATGACTAACTCTTACATTTAAATTAACCCATAATTCTTATCTATCTTTAGCCATGTGGCTTGGTACCTTTTCTCAGTTCTGCCTTGTCATCTTGCCTCCTCTGTGTCTGACTGGCGACTCCTGACTCAGCCTTACTCTTCCCAGCATTCTCCTCATCTGCTCCTCCCGCCTATACTTCCTGCCTGGCTACTGGCCAATCAGCATTTTATTAAACCAGTGTACAAAAGCATTATCCCACAACATTAACAAAATTTTATTATTAAAATCATCACTAGGTTTGAGAGATGACTTGGTTGGTTATGTGCATGCCATGAGAGCACGAGTACCTGAGTTCAGATCCATAGCACCCACCTGATAGCTCCCATTTATAATTCCAGTGCTGGGTATGTAGAGATATATAGCTTCTGGAGTTCTCCGGACAGCCAAACTTGCTGAAACAATGAAATCCAAGTTCAGTGAGAGACTCTGTTTCAAAAGAAACAATGAAGAATACACAAGGAAAACACCAACTCTCAGCCTCTTGCCTCCACACCCTCCACACTCATACATACATGCAGACCCCAAACACATACTGCAGATCATGTAGACATATACTCATGCATGTACCTTCCTCCATACACAAAGGGCCACTACTTGGTAAAGTGAGCATGCACCTATAACAAGATTTCAAGAAAAGTAAAGAAAATGAAAAGTTTATGTTATCAGCAAGGAATGAATGTCTTCATCCCAAAATGTATAAAACATTCTGACCACCTACATTGAGCTGAGAACAAGCTAGAAAAAATGCAAGAGTTGGCACATAATTTATCAACGTTTGAAAGATAATCTAATCCTTTCTAAAAAAAAAATTTAGTCTTATCCAAACATTTTGAATAAACTGATGAAATTTCAAAGTGCGGCTTAAAAATTATAATCATAAGATGCATCATTGCATAACTCACTTGAATGTGGAAATGAAAGAGAAACTATGTTTACTCTCCATTGTGTGTGTGTGTGTGTGTGTGTGTGTGTGTGTGTGTGTGTGTGTATGATGCAGTAAATATATGTACCCATGCACACATGAAGGCCTGTGGACACTATGATGCTGCACTATCATTTGGCACCTGATTCCTGTTCCCTGGAGAAGGGTCTGTCACTGCCCCCAATTCCTACCATTGCAGGTAGGCTGGCATCTCTAGGCATCAGCCTGTTTCTACTCTTCAACTCTGTGTTTATTGTTACTCACAGCCATGACCCGTTTTTATGTGAGTTTGAGGATTTAAACTAACTTGTCAGTTTTGCTCAGCAAGCAGTTTCACCCAGTGAGCTATCTCCTTAGCCTCCTGATTTTCAATTGCATGTCAGTTTTACCTATAGATAAGGGAGACTTCCTGAGGTCAAGCTGGACAAGTTGGGGAAGTGGGTGATTTCCATCAAACACTTCTGTGGTTCAAAGGATTTGTTTGATAACCTTTTCAATCTCTTAAACATGAAAAACAAAATGCTGAAAGAAAACTACTAAGGAAAAGGAAATAAAACAGTTGGCATATCAGTTTTGAAACTATAAATAAAAATATTCATAACTACCCCAAAATTACCATGTTCATGAATTCTGACTTCAAGTTTTACTTAGAACAAGTGAAATCCAAAGCAAATCAAAAGAAGAATGAAAGACAAATACTGAAAGTCAACACAGAAAGGACATTATTTGGGCTAACAACAAAAGAAAGGTCTTTATCACCTGAAGAGTTACTCAAAGAAATAAATGTGTATCTCAAGTATACTGTTCCCCATAATTTCAGACATTAAAATAACACAGATGTTGGAACCAAAAGGATCTCAAAGAACAGCAAAGCTAAACTGTAAGCTAATGAGACTATTTGAAAAGGCAACTTATAAATTATAAAATAATTTGAAAGGAAGCCAGATCTATGTGCCATGTAAATTACTTTATATGATAAATAATATACAAGATTCCAGAATACTAAAAAATTGAAAATTGCAATTAAACGTAGGTCAGTACACTAGAGGAAAACACACCTGAGGACAAGCACATGCAGGACTGCACACTTTTGTAGTCTATTCCTAGGTAATTAAACATTTTCTGTTGCTATTATAAATGGGTAGCTTTTAGAAAGCTCAGTCCCAACAAATCCATCAACAAATACACCTGGGGCAGCTAAGGCTCAGGGGTCATTTTGGAAGAGGGCATGAAAAGATCATAAGAGTTAGAGGAACAGGGAGTTTGCTGTGAGATGGTGTCTCCTAGAAATATGTGAGAGGCTACACCAATGATCTCAACAGTATGCCTGCCTAAACAAGACCTGAGCCTTGATTATGCCAATAGTCACATTGATATGGGAGAGCTGGGCCTGAGCTCTAGATAAAGAAGTACAGGCAACTAAAGAATGGTGAGAGTAAGAGAAATAGCCTTCCCCAGGGAAGAGCTCCCTACTTGGTTATCTAATACCAAATGGTCAGCCCTGAAAATACCCATGCACAGGTAACATTGTATGAACTGAGCAGTTTGTATTTATGTATTTAGGAGTGTGTGTGTGTGCGTGTGTGTGCACGTGCACGTGTGTGTGTGTGTGTGTGTGTGTGTGTGCGTGTGCGTGTGCGTGTGTGTGTGTGTGTGTGCATGCGCACATAACAGCAATTAATGAAAAAGAGATCATGAATTTGAGGAAGAGCAGGCGTACATGGGAGAGGTTGAAAGAAGGAAAGGGAAGGGGAAAAGGAAGTTATTATAATTTCAAAAAGTAAAAAACATTATAGAAACAATGCTTCCTTCTGCTTTTGACTACAGATTTAAAATGCAATTGACTTATTTTAAATAATAATTTGTGTTTAAGAAAATTAACCTATTTGAGTGGTGGATTCCATTGGGTCTGACAAATTCATCAAACATGGACAATCGACTGTGACTACAGCAGTTAATCATCCTGCCAGTTCCTGGAAACACTGCTCTGCTTTGCTCACAACTAAAGATGATCTGTATTTCCTGGAATTTCTCCTAAATGGAGTGAATCTGTGGATCCCAGTGCTCAGTGGACATCTTAGCAACAATTTCCTCCACAGACATCGCCTAATGGTTCTGTTTACCTAGTTATTGTAAAATTCCTTTCAGCGGGATTTTATAACTCTCAGTGAGGAAAATTTCCTCATCTCTGTTAAGTGTGTTTTGAACTACTTTGCAGTTTCATTATATTATAAATACTATTTATATTGAAACATCAATGGTTTGTTGCCTCATAGGGAAGTGCAACTGAGCATTTGAAACCCCTATCCCATGAGTTCACTAAATTTACTTATTGCTCCTGCCTCTGGCACTCTGAATGTGGACATTAGACTGCCTCATGCCCTCCCATGGTCACTAAAGCTGTCCACTGGCCTCTTTCCCTCTATATTTCATTTTGCATTGATCCTGTGGCCATATTTGTACAATCTAATTTTCTCCTATATCCTTTTCTGTGGATTTTCCACCTCACATATCCATCTTTCATTTTCAGATGTTTAATCGGTTCATCTCTCGTTTCTCCTTTCATCACTTCCTATTTTCTCCTGAGCAGGCAGGGCGTATTGATTACAGTTGTTGTGATATTCTTGTCTGATACACTATCCTCTCTGACATCTCTTGGTGGTTCTGTTTATTGATATCTGTTCTTCTGTGACCATGTGCTTCTGGGTAGGGGAAGGAATTTTGATTGCAGGGTGGACACTGGGAAGTCATATTAATAAATGTTCTGCAGCCTGACATCTTAGTTCAATGAGTGCTGCAATTTGTTCCATTAAGCTACTGGCTTGCCTGAAGATTAGTTTGATTCATGTAATTCCTATTTTAAGCATTTCTGGAGCACATTCGTTCCAGGCATACATTAGTCTCCTTACTAGTCGTGATTTCTCTGAATTCTCTCCTGAATGCCCCAGTGATGACTGAAGAACCTCTACACTAACTAGATTGAGCTCAAATGGCTCTGTGTTGTGCGTGATGAGAGTTCCTGCTTACCTGATTCTTTTGGGTCTGACAAAACATATGTACAACTTAGGACACAGTCAAATGAGTGAAGGGTCCTTGACAGGAGTTTGAATTCCGTTTTGATAGTTCCTTCTTCTATGAAGTCCTATTCTAAGGTTTCCATCTTTAACTTTGTTTCCTAACTTTAGTTTTATTTTTGCCCCTTAAAATGTGTATTACAAAGTGTTCTCTCTCTCTCTCTCTCTCTCTCTCTCTCTCTCTCTCTCTCTCTCTCTCTCTCTCTCTCTGTGTGTGTGTGTGTGTGTGTGTGTGTGTGTGCGTATTCTTTTAATGATGTCTTAATATTTCTTAGGCTGAATGCTTCATAATATTGAATGCTTCATAATTAATATAGCTCCTTTACTATGAATGCACTTTTAGGACCTGTGGCAGATACTGCATGTTGGCTCACCTCAGTGTGTTCAAACACCTCGGACAAGGCTGAATGACTGAGCTCACATTTCCAGTTGGACTTGCTGTCAATGAGCAGGCACATGCACGTGTTAAGAACATAACCCGGTTGATCTGCTGTTTCTGCTAATGAGATAGACTGTGGCGGTATTTGGTTCTTACCATCCAGCAGTTACCAGACTCAAGAATGGTGCCTAGCTGCATGATACTTTTCATTTCACACCTTGCTACAGAACATTCTCATTTCTAGAGATGTAGAGACATCGCTTCTTTGCCTGTTTCTATGATACTGAAGCCCCTAACCCCTTGCACTATTCCTTCCCATCGTAAGTTAGCTGGAGTAGTTCCTCTTATAAATACTGGGTCAAAGCATATTTTGAATGGGAATTGAGAAGTATGTGGACAAAAGCATATGGTTGACACTGGCTTAAAAAATCATTGGTGAATGGAACTCAGGCATTGCATTTGAAAAAGATGATGTGACTCATTGTTTTATGGCAAAAATCAATATAATTACTTCCCATAGTACTTTGCAAGGGAAAATGTGTGTTCAATATGTGTATAGTGTTGGGTAAATAGCAGACAATTAAATGATTGGCGTATGCTGACTCCTCCTACTGTAAAAGAAAATTTGCTGGAGAGTTCATGTTCACCATCTAAGGCCAGTCAGTCCTCCAATAGAAATGGAAGGAAATATAACTCTATCCACAAGAAGCTTTCGACCTCGTTTTACAGTCTTGTTTGACAGAGAGCACAGTAGTGTGGTTGAGAGGCCAAGAGTCTTAACCACAACCAGCAGGAGTTATTAGTACAGATCAGAAATAGTAGCTGGAGCAAAAGGCAGCAGCAAGAAGCCAGAGCAGGGGCCAAGAACCTGCCACCAGAGAGGATGTGTGCTGCTGTTAAGGTCAGTGACTATGCGGTTCTTTGTCCTCTTTTGTGTTTATCCTCTTCCAGCTCATTCCGTGAGATGTGTTAGGAGTGAGGAATTTGCTTTATGTCTTAGCGGTTGCTGGAACACAAGACAGTGCATGGCTAGGAATACAGAATGGACCACTGGGAGGCATTAGGACTGTCTCTCTTGGAAAAACAATGTAATTGAGTTTTATATGGCAGAAGGAGAATGAGCTGTCATTTGGATGGACAGATGGCTAGACTGTGGGAGAGACTACTGGTTGCCCTGGAAAATTGGATTTTGTTGGTCAGGAATGGACTTTCAAACAGTATTTGGGCACACACACTCAAGGAATGACAGCTAAGTCTACAAGCTTCCCTGGAGGCTAGGTGTGGCCTTGTGACACCAGGTAGTCTCTGACAGGTGAGTAGAAGTGACATCAGGAACAGTTCCATTATGTTCTCAGAGGGAAGGGTCATGCTTTGCCCTTCACACTTCTTCCCACCTGATAACTCTAATCTGAATTATAAGACTAGATCATTTGTATTATAGGTAAGAGCAACATATGGCAAAACATCAAATTAGAAAGATGCTGAACAGCCTTTGGGGTTTATGTGAAAGACAATAAACATCTAACATTGTCTATCCATTGTTATTTGGGATTCTTTTGCCAATTATTGCAGAAATGACTTGTCTTACTTTAACTGGTTTTTACATATTTTAAATCACACAAAAATATTTTAACAAGCAACCCTGTCTTTAGAGAAATATTTGTGTACATAAAACAAATACAAGTATTTAAGGATAGAATCATACAGTAGAATCTTGGAGCTAGGGACATGTGTTGTTTTTCTGGTTCTGAACAATCTTTTCTAATTGCCCAAAAAAGAGGCTTGATCACTATACAGCTTCAGAATGGGCACAGGAGAGAGACTGTTTGCCTCTACTCTCTGTGGGATTTTACTCATGTTTACATTGATTTGGAGCAAATGGATATTTTGATATGCACAGATCTGATTATAAATATGAGAATGCTTTTTTTGTATACTTTTTGGCCATTTGTTTTAGTCTATCTTGTGCCAAACTATCTGCAAACTGTTTTTCTCTCTCTTGCTTACTGATTTGGGGAAATTCTTTGTGTGTTCTGGATATTAATTATTCTCAGTTTTAGTTTCTCCAACTGCTGTGTATTGTATCTTTATTTATAATGTCTTAAAGACATATTTATACTTAATTAAATAGGTATTTATATTTAATTCTTTTTTTTCTTTTTGGCATCTGGATTTGTGTCTTGTCTAGGAAACTCTTATTACTTCTACAGATTATAACATTATTTTTCCATAGATATTTCAATGGTTTTATTCAATAAAATTGTATAATCTAGTTGTAATATAATTGTGTAGAGAGACCTAATATTCCATTCTTTTGAGTGGATAATCAATTTTACCAATGTTATAGTGCATCTTACCAATTTAAAATGCTTAAAAAGTGATTATGTTTCTCCTATGATCTAGATTGATTCATTCTGATACTTTGATAAAAGTCTTCAGTTTAACTTTTTAAGTTAGCATGTTGTCTTAGTTTGGGTTTCTATTGCTGTGAAGAGACACCATGACCATGGCAACTCTTATAAAGAAAACATTAAATCAGAGTGGCTCGCTTACAGTTTCAGAGGTTCAGTCTGTTATCAACATGATGGGGAGCATGGCGGCATGCAGGCAGACACGGTGATGGAAATGAGAATGCTCTATCTTGTAGGCAACAGGAAGTCAACTGTCCCACTGGGCAGTATCCTGAGCACAGGAAACCTCAAAGCCCATCCTCACTATGACACCCTTCCTCCATCAAGGCCATACCCACTCCAACAAAGCCACAACTCCTAATAGTGCCACTCCCTATGGAATTATGGCAGCCAATTACATTTGAACTACCACAGTTCCACTTTCTGGCCCTCCAAAGCTTGTAACCATATCATAATGCAAAGTGCATTTAATCCCACTTTAAAAGTTTCCATAGTCTGTCAATGTCAACAATGTTTTAAAGTCCAAAGTTCAAAGTCTCTTCTGAGATTCATGCAATCTCTTAGCTGTAATCACCTGTAAAAATCAAAATCAAAAGGCAGTTCACATACTTCCAACATATAATGGCACAGGATATACATTACCATTCCAAAATTCAGGGAAGGGAGCATAGCAAGGAAATACTGGACCAAAGCAAGATGAAAACCAGCTGGGCAAACTCCAAACTCTACATCTCCATGTCTGATGTCAAAACGCTCTTCAAAACTCCAATTTCTTTCAGCTGTGTTGACTGCAACATACTTCTTTCTCTTGGGCTGGTTCCACTCCCTGTTATCAGCTCTCCACATCAGGCATCTCACAAGTCTGGCATCTCCAACATTTTGGGTTCTCCAAGGCAATCCAGGCTTCAACTTGATAGCTTCACGAAATGGCCTCTCTACTAGGCCTCCATAAGGGACACTCCAGACCTATGCCTGGCCTCAGTAGGTTTGTAACTCCTTTCTGCTATCCTTAACTCTAAACCTAGAACCACATGGCCAAAAGATGCCAAGTTCTGCTGCTTGCTGGAGCTGGAACATGGCCCCCTTGTTCAATTACATCCTCATCAGTTTTCTGTCTTTCACTGACTAAGCTTAACTGACCTGAAACTTGCTCTGTAGATCAGGCTGGCCTCAAACTCAGAGATCCGCCAGTCTCTGCCACCCAATTGTTGGGATTAATGGCATGCACCACCACACCCTGCTCTCAGCATTTCTTTGATTTCTTTTCACAATTTGGAAATGTGGTTGGGTGGGATCTTGGCCTGAGATCACCACTTCCTTTACTCAGTTTCTTAATCTGTTTATCTCCTTGAACACAGGATTTCACTCCATTCCACTTCCTCTTTTTCTCCTCGAAATCTACTTTTTGCAGTTTACCCTGTTCAGCTTGCTCCTTTTTGTTATAAATCTCCATTGGAGTTTACCACATCATCACGTGGCAGAGTTTATACTTGGCTGTTTTGAGATTTCCTTTGTCAACGGAATTAATCCAAAAAGTCTTCACTTTAGCCTCAGGCAGACTCTTTGGACAAGGGCAAAAGGCAGCCACTTTCTTCACCAAAATATCATAAGAATGATTTCTAGGCAACCTACTAAAATTCTTCTCCTTTGAAACCCCTTGAGTGAGCCCCCCAACAGTTCAAATAACTCTTAGCACCTCTGTCTTCCATGCTCTTACTAGTATGGTCCACTAAGCAGTGCTTAAAGCATTCCACTGTTCTTCTAACCCAATGTACCCCCATATTACTCCAAACAAACACATGGTCAGGCCTATAACAGCAATACCCAAGTAATTGGTACCAACTTCTGTCTTACTTAGGGTTTTTATTGCTATGAAGAGAAACCATGACCATGACAACTCTTATAAGGAAACATTTAATTGGTACGGCTTGCTTACAGTTTCATAGGTTCAGTCCATTGTCATCATGGTGGGAAGCATGATAACATGCAGGCAGATGTGTTGCTGGAGGAACAGCTGAGAGTGCTATATCTTACAGGCAATAGAAACATCAACTGTGACCTGACCATAGGAAACCTTAAAACCCATCTCCACAGTGACACACTTCTTCCAACAAGGCCATCCCCACTCCAACAAAGCCACACCTCCTAATAGTGCCACTCCCTATGAGGTTATGTGGCCCAGTTACATTCAAACCACCATACATATACAATGGCAATGGGTTTCATTTTGAAAGTTTCATATATACAGTGCTTTGCTTTGCTCTTATTTATCTCATCCCTCCCTGTCCTCTTTCATCTATCTCTTCTCTTCTTCCCCTCCTTTAGCTTCCTTTAGTAAATATTGATAATAATAATAATAATAATAATAATAATAATAATAATAAATTCAAAGTTTTCAATGTCCAGTTCCTTCTTTCTCTCCCTCCCCTCTCTCTTTCTTCTCAGATGCTTAGTTGCTAACTCAAACCTGGGGGCTCATACCTGCTGATCCAGCACTTGCTTGCCCATACTCCAGCTCTTGAATCCCTTGAATTAACAGAAACTGGAATTTTTCTCCATTGTGAAATGATGGACTGTAGGTATTATGCTTTAACAGCTATTATATGGCTCGGAACACTGTGATCTTGAATTTGTGCTGATTTTATATAGATAAAAGATGTGTGTTAGACTCTAGGCATCAATGAGAAATGGAATTCCTGATGATTCTTTGGCTCCCATGGCTTTCCTCATGGCTGCATGGTTCTGTCCAGTTCGACAGGTTCTCTACTTTATGTTACTCAACATTGTTCCAGTTCAGAGTGGCTTTAATCAGAAAGCATACCTAAACTTTGTCTCAGTTGGGAAAACAAAGTCATTTCTTTTACCACTTTCAAGAATTGAGGACAGGTCAACCATCCAAATTCATCATCCTTCACAGGGATCATGCTTCAGAACTTTTGACAAAATCATCCTTTTATAGACAAGATGGCCTGAGACAGAGAGATTGGGTTTCTTAAAAAGCATAGCATAGTAGGCAGATGGGAAGAAAGAATAAAGATCATGATCAGATGATAGGGAGGAGCAAGAGGCCAGGGTGATTACAGGGTCTACACTCTCAACAGTTGTATTGTAGTACTGTGCAAAGGAACCCAGGAGACTTATGAATATTTGACACAGATATAAAAGAGCAGGCAGTCTACATTTTTTCTCCAGAAGCATGATCATCTTATTCCTTCCAGAAAGGATACCTTGAGAACTGACTGTGGTACATAAAAATTACTATGCTATGAAGCACACATGTGTGGTAATCATATTTTCTTACAGCCTTAAAATTGTCCATAAGTATCTGTACAAAGCAGTCTCTCTAGAGGTCTACATCTTAAAAGATCATTTGCTTTTCTTTAAATTTTTAAGAAATGTATCTACCTATTATTTATTTATTTATCTATAGATTGATCATCTATATTTTTATCATTATATCGAATTATCACTTTCTCTTTATCTATCATCTATCTATTATCTATCATCCATCTACCATCTCTCTATCTATATTGATCTATCATCTATTTATCTACCTGTTATCTATCTATCTATCTATCTATCTATCTATCTATCTATCTATCTATCTATCTATCTATCTATTATATATTTATTATGGAGGTGAGGGAGCACTGATAGAAGCCAGAGGACCACTTTCAGGAGTTGGTTCTCTCCTTCCACCCTGTGGGTCCAGGTATCAAAATCAGGTCATCAGACCTAACAGCATGCTCATTTACCCAGAGGCATCTCACCAACTCACACTTGTTTACTTCCTTTTGGATTTGTCAGTCGGAGTCACACTTGATCCCACAGAGATGATCAGATGTCAATTAATGAACCTGTGTTTGTTTTTCTCTTGGGGAATAAATCTGTGAATTTTCATGTGTATGCCTTTAGATAATTCCTCATAGAGAAGCAGGCTGGTTTATTTGAAAAAAAAAATGAGCACATAGATTCCGTAACTTTACCTTTATGAACTAAAACTTTAACATGATTGTTTTAAAGAAGCCAATGCACCGAAATGCATGCTAATGGATCCAATGAAAAGCTTTAGATGGTAAATATATACTGAGTTAGAAACATGTAGACCACTGCTGCGGGCGAAGAGTAATTTTAGGTTAAAAGAAAAAGCTCAACTGATTAGTATACTCGTCTCATCTAAGTATTCTAGAAACCCAGATTAAGGACATGCTTTTCCTAATCAAGATCATGGTATTCTTTTCTGAAATGAAGCCCCGAGATTGCAGTGAAAATCTCTCATTTCCCTTAAATACCTATGGGAAAGAAACTTCTAAATACTGCATTTGTTTTGGCTCAAAGGCAAACTGTGGGTATCTGAACCCTCATCAATTTCACAATTCTCTGTGGATTATCTCTGTTTCCTCAGCAAACTTTCTTTAATCACAATAGAAACTTGGGCAAAAAAAAACCTGTTTATATTATCCACCAGTAAAATGGTGTTATGTGAAGAAGCAGTCTGTGGTATTCAGGGCACTTTGCTGGTCTTTTCTTCTTGGTAGTTTGGGACAGAATATGCACAAGGCGACAATATTTGGTCAGCCTCAGAGCTCATTCCAGAGCACTTTGTTCAAATCTCAAGCCACAGTATGGCTGGCCCTCTTACAAACTTTAAAAAGTTCTCCTGGGATAACATTTTAGCATGGTTGCATCTCATCAACAATCTTCATTGCCACAGTTGGACAGCTCCAGGGAATTATGTGGTCCATTTCTGTAGTCCAGCAGCAAAATGACCATTGACAGAAATGTTTCATATTTCACATGTATAAGAGTTTTTACTCTCTTCCTTGGGTAGCTTTTTTCCCTTATCAGTGATCTTCTAATCACTTTAAAATTTTTGTTTACCTTTCCAAATTATTATAAACATCAAACATTCATTCAATATTTAAGAGCTTAATATTTAAGGTCACCAAGAAAAAAATGCCATTCATTATACATCTTCGACAATGCTTTGTGAATTCTGATGATGTAAGTTTCCACAACTGATTACGTATTCTGTGCACCAGATTTTAAGTAAAAGTTCTTAAAAGTTCTAAATAACATAGTAGAGAGATCAGAGCAAAAGAAGTATTAAAGAACAGTTTAAACATGATGTGTAAATTAAGGATTTTAGAAAAGCTTTGGATACACACAAATGAGACACTACCACCAATTGCCCACGGGCTGTGAACAAAACTGCATATTCCTTACCTACGTGTGTTTGAGAAGCACCTCATATAGCTTAAATAAAATTGATTTCAATAATAAAGTCTTATTTATGCATATGCTTCATGTAAATTTAAACTCTACCAATTTTATCAATGAAATATTGCTTCCAGTGTTGCTATAGCCTCTCAACTCTACCTAAGATATAGATCCCACATATTGTCACATTTCAAAGGCAACATTAATCCCAATCTCCCTGTGAATTCCCAGGTGAGCTGACTGATGGAATAGTCCTCATGTCACAGTGCCCATACTGGCATATCATAAATCACCTTGGATTTTTTTCCTACCTTAAGTGACCACTGAACTAGGATGGTGATGAATCTCATAATATGAGTCTCTGGCCTTGATCAGCTCTGGGATCTCATATTTAACCACTTGGTTGGCATTCCCAACTATGTGGCTAAATACCCTGTCTACCTCTTCACAGCTAAATCAACTTGATTACCAGTTTCTTGATTACCAACTTCAGATACAGAGATGTGGAAAATATCTGTTACATTTTTTATCTTCTCTGTCTTAATAAACATACCACCTTCTGTCTATTTTCCCAGTTCAAAGAGTAACTCTTGTTTCTTCCTTTTGTATGCTCTGAACAGAAGGTATCACTTGTAGTCTATTCTGTATCCATAATATTTCTCTACCATCCCATTATCTTCATCAAAGTCCCCTGAAAGAGTGCAAGCTTGGTGAAAAGAGGAACTTAACCTTCTGGTTCAACTGTTCATGCTTACTTGCACTCCCAATGGTCATCATGATACCAGAGTATTGAGGGGAGAAAAAAGAGGGAGCTAAATAAGCATGAAATAAAATGAAGGAAAAAAGAAAGAAGGAAAAGAAGGAAGGAAGACAGGAAGGAAAGATGAAGGAAGAAGGAAATGAAGGAAGAAAGTTGGGAAGGAAGGAAGACAGGAAAGAAGAAATGGAGCAAGAAGTAAAGGAAGGAAGAAAAGAGGGAAAGAAAGAAAGAAAGAAAGAAAGAAAGAAAGAAAGAAAGAAAGAAAGAAAGAAAGAAAGAAAGAAAGAAAGAAAGAAAGAAAGAAAGAAGGAGAAATCCTTTATAGATGACACAAAATGAAATCCTTAAAAACCTCATGAACAATGGGATGTTACATGGCAGGTGGACTTTAGAGACTATCTGAACACTATTGACTTTCTTGATGAGATGGGGGGGGGTGAGTAAGAAGTTTCATCTGCATGTGAGTGGCTTTCTCGTTGACCCAGTGGGTCATAAACAAGCCCCCTGGTTGATCACTGGGTTGTGTTGAAATAAAGAAAATAAGCACAACTTTGTTTGTGTTTACCTTTAACTGTCATGACTTAGAACATACTAATTCAAATTTTTTTTTTATTTTTTTGGAATAAACATCATGTCTTTTATAAAATAATATCAAAAGCGGTGTTTTTAAAAGATATTGAGAGCAGTATTTTTAAAGTTTATTTTCTCTTTCAATGAAGTAGAAATTTCCTTGGGTAATTTTGTTTTGTTCTCCTTATTTTGTTTTTCACTTTATTTTTAAATTTTTTTTAATAAATTTTGATCATATTCTTCCTCTTCCCTGAACTTCTCCCACACCCTAACCACCCCTCTACTCACCCAAAGACATGCTCTCTCTCTCTCTCTCTCTCTCTCTCTCTCTCTCTCTCTCTCTCTCTCTCTCTCTCTCTTTAGAAAATACCCACAAAAAATGAAAGAACATTTTTTCAAACCAAACAACAAAACCAAACAGTAAGACAAAACCAAACAAACCAAAAGCACAGAAAATACCACCATGGAGTCCATTTTGTGTTTGCCAACTACTGTTGGGCATGGAGCCTACTCTGGAGTATGGCTGATATAGCCAGTGACACTTTATTAAGGAAAACTGATTTCCCCTTTCCCAAGCTATCAATTGCAAATAACTTCTTGGTTCAGAGTGGGACTTTGTGTCCACTTCCCCTTGCCAGTGCTGGGATTTTTGTCTGGTTTGTACTTATGTACATCTGGTATGTACTGTCACAGCCTCTTTGAGTTCATATGTGCATCAGTCCTGTTGTGTCTGGGAGACACTGTTTCCTTGGAGTCATCCATCACTTCTGCTTCTAACAATCTCCTTGTGTGCACAGATCTCTGAGCCTTGGGATAAGAGGGTTGATAAAGACATCCCATTTGGGGCTGAGTTCTCCGAAGTGTCTCTCCCCACCCAAAATCCTATCACCTACAACAGAAACCTGAATACACGATATACTAGTACAGTAGTGGAACAAATGTTATGGGAGTAAACAAACACTATTAAATTGGACTTCAGACCCACTCCATGAGATAGAATCCAAACATGACAGTGCCAAAGTGGCCAAGAACCTAATGCTGAAAGGGTCATAGAACTAGGGAAAAGTCTACCACTATTATTCTGCTACGTAATGTAGCAATAAAATGACTCCTAATGACATACTGCTTATCCATATAGATCAGTATATCACTCAACTCTTGTCAGAGAAGCTTCTTCTTGCAGTAGATTGTAACTAATCCAGAGACTCACAGCTGGACATTGGTTTTCATTTTAGATATTGAATCCCAAACTGAAGAACATCTCCAAGCAAATGTGGTCATGTTAAGTGATGTATCTTAAAAATCTGACCTCTCTTCCAATCTTCTTTGCTGAAACAACTAATAAGAAAGGGCCTATACTATCATTCTGGACTGTCCTCTATTCTCATGAAACATGCGTATATAATTTTGATTTTAATTTAATTTAAGAAGATTGTATGACTTAGGGAACTGGATCAGCAGGTAAATCCCTTGTTTCCAAGTCTGATGACCTGAGACCCTTCCCCAGGACCAACATGGTGGAAGGAGAGAACCAACTCCCACATATTTTTCTACAACCTCTGCACATGAGCCATGATGCATGTGCATAGTGTCAAACGCATGTTCTCACATACATACATACATCATACATACATACATACATAAAATAAATAAGTGTATGTCAAAAAAACTTTTTAAAGGTGATATTTTAGCGATTACCCTACAATTTGCTTTCTGACACTGATTATAAACCTAGAACAGTAAATATATATGTGACTGAATTATTTTTATATTTTAGAATTTTTTACATATATACAATGAAATGTGATCATATGTATCCTTTATTTTCTCTTACTTTCCATACATCCCTCCTAACACACTACCCTACCAATTTTGCTATTTGTTATTTTTACTCTTTTGAGGGGGCCTGCCACCTAGTTCCCAAATAAGTCATAGATGGAGGCTTATTCTTAATTATAAATGCCCAGCCTTAGCTTGGCTTGCTGCTAGCCCAGCGTTTCTTAACTTTAAATTATGCCATCTAGCTTTTGCCTCTGGGCTTTTCCTGTTCTCTTACTTCTGTAAATCTTACTCTTACTCCATGGCTTGCAATGTAGCTGGGTGGCTGACCCTGGAGTTCTCCTCCTTCTCTGGCTACTACCTTTTCCTCTCCTCCAAGATTTCTCCTTCTACTTATTCTCTCTGCCTGCCAGTCCTGCCTATTTCTCTCTCCTGCCTTGCTATTGGCTGTTCAGCTCTTTATTAGACCATCAGGTGTTTTAGACAGGCACAGTAACACAGCTTTACAGAGTTAAACAAATACAACATGAACAAAAGTAACATACCTTAAAATAATATTCCCCAACACAATTTCATGTCCTTTTCCCCTTTTTTTTTTCATTTAAAATCCAAGTCCAATTAGTGATGCCCATATGCACAGCAGTGTGGGGCCATGAACTACAGCATAGGAAACCTCCCAGTGGATATGTCCTTAAAACGATATTATTTTATGCAACTTTACATTATATGGATATGTCAAAATCTAGCCAACCTTTTTTTCTCCTACAAATGCTTTCAAATTTTTAGCCCACCATGAACAACACTGTCATAACATCTCTACATTTTTACCTGTAGATGAATGTGAACAACCTCTATTTCTGCCTCCCCCTGATTAACATCTCTTCTCACCCATGCTTTGGATTTTTCAGGATCAGTTTTTCGGTAGTAGAAGGCTAGATTGATGGATATAGAACATATCTATTCACATACACCGACACAATCATTTTATTATACTTTTGGAGAGTTTAGGATATTTAACCAGCCTGACCTCTTCTATTTGCTCACTTTTCGTTCTTTGAAATGTCCTGCTGTGGTAGCTATAGCCTCATTTGTCAGAGTCTGTCAAATACCTCCAGAGCACAACCCATTCGTTTTCTCTATCTCATCTTGCTGTCTGACCCTCACAGACATTTTAGCATCCTTGATTGTTCAAGGTAAAGACGTATCTTTAGATAAAACCAAGGCTGTTATCCAAATAATGTCCTCAGTTTCTGTCCCTTGCTCTACTTCCTCTATAGCAATCCCAAACCCTTTCACCACACAGTGCTGCTCAATCGTGTGTGTGTGTGTGTGTGTGTGTGTGTGTGTGTGTGTGTGTGTGCACATATGTATGTGTGCATGTATGTATGTATGTCTATCTCCCTCATGCCTTTTTTGTCTTATTCAATAGAGCGTTCTTCTACCTCGGGGTGATGCTTCCAGGAACTTTGGACATATTGCATCCTCACCCTTTTTGCATAAAGAAATTCAGTTTCTGCTGTTTCTTTTCCAATGTTAACACAAGGAACTTGGGAGATAGTTCCACCCACAGCACTGTACACACAGACATGAAAAGTTAATACAAAATCTGAAAATTATTTTTTATATTCTGTGTTTAGGTAGTGTCCTAAAATCAAAACACAAATTTGCACGCTTTTAGGAAAACTTTATTAGTATGCATTAGTCATGTTGTCCTACCTGAATTCTCTACAACCCAGGGTGTCAGAGTACACTACACCCTCTTGACCAGCACACCCTCCACCTGGCCTTGATAGTGCACTGTAACCTTGAATCATCCCTGATTAGGTCCATGGTCTCTACTAGGAAGCATCTCATGATGACTCTCTAAAAGATTCATTGTCTGTATCTGCTAGGCATAAAGCAAATGTTATAAAAGAATGCAAAATAGTGAAGTCCCATTGCTAAAAACACTACTATGAAGAGCCACATCAATTTTAGACCATAGGCTTATGAAAAAAACATAGAACCAGCCCAAATCCTCAACTGATAGAGGAGTGTGAAATGCAGTGCCTGCTCACTGCATGAAGGATTGGAAGCCTGACCTCTATGTGTCACAGAGTAGACTGGCCTGCCTTCCATTTTACCTGCCTTAGAATCTAAGATGACCCTGTATGCAGCGGATCCTGGCAAGGAGCAAGAATTTTCTCACAGCTATTCAGCTTAGACACTTCTAACTCCCCAGACTGGAGTTCTTAACTGAGAATTCTTGCAGCCCAACCCTCCAAAATTTCAACTTTCTGGAGTATTAAAATGTATTAAGGGTTCATTAAAAATCCCCCCACTGTTTACTTCACAAAACTATGTCCACGCAGAATATCAGGGAGGTTTTATTTTCCCATGCTGGAGTATAAAGGGGTCATTACACACTAACTGTGTGTGAACACTGCTGTGGGGTAATCTAGCTTTCTACCAAGAATGGGCAACTCATATTGCTTCCAGGGACCTTAGGATTTCCTCTTATTCTCTGTATGTACACACATATACACTCACTCACCCAGACCATTGGTGGAAACATTCAGAAAGAAGTGATCTTAAGGGAGCTTATACTGTTAAAAAGAGCAAGGTGATTTTTCTGCTTTTTGAAGGGAAAGAGAAGGAAATCTGTAAGATAAATATCCAGTACAGTATCCTTGCAACATAACAAATGGACTGCTACTGTGATGAATAGAAATGAGTTTGAACTCTAACACATTCAGAGTGTGACATCTAATCAGAAGTCTTAGCTGGTACCTTATACAGACAAATTGATGATGCTATTTTCTTTCAAGTGGCATTTGAGCCTGCATGGGAGAGTCTATATCAAAGGAAGAGTTTTAAGATGTCTCCTTGCTTAATTGCTGTGAATACTTGAGTGGCTTCCTTCCTAGATGCTAAATTCAGGAGCCACAGTCACTTATGGAATGCATTCTTAAATTACATAAACAGTCTGTGGTGCATTTGGTATTGGGCGAATTAAGATAGGAGTTTACTGGCAACATATTGCATAAACAATACATGTCAGGCAAAGATTCAACGAGCTGTGCTATTAATCTGTTGCCCAGAATCCCGAAGCTAAGGATGTTCTTCAAATTATTTTTTGTGTTTGTTGAATGTTTTGTTAACATGGAAATATCTCAGCTTTGTTTTCCAGAGAAGGTCCATATTTTTGACTATGCTTCACTTTGTCTCCTGAAGGAATGACATTGTACTTGTTACAGCTTGAATTAGCTTACATAATGAGTTTTTAAAGCATACATTTACATGAGCTTATGATACCTTAAGAAATAGGTTAGTTTTTTTTTGTATAATCTGACCTATAAATCTTAAGAGTAGGATAGTTCATGATTTAGAAGACAGTCAGCAATTGGAAATCGTGGATCTTCTTTTCATTTAAAGCTGAGTGTTAAGTGGCTGATTGGATTTGACACAAAAGACAAAGGCATTTGCTTACTACATTAGTCATTAGTAAATCTAGAAAATACAAGGATTGATCATTCCTCTTCTCTCCAGTTCTTGATAGGAGTCGAAGACAAGTTCCACAAAGGTTAGATATGACTATTTTTAAAATAGTACTATGATTGTACATGTTTTTTCCCTCTCCTTTATTATTTGATTTGATTTGATTTGTTTTCAAGACAAGGTTTCTCTGTGTAGACCTGGCTGTCCTGGAGCTCATTATGCAGACTAAGCTGGCCTTGAACTCAGAGATCTGTCTGCCCCTGCCTCCCCAGTGCTGGTATTAAAAGCATGCACCATCACCTCCTGGATGTATATGTTTTCTTAATATTAAGGGTTATTTTAGTGTGTGTGTGTGTGTGTGTGTGTGTGTGTGTGTGTGTGTGTGTGTGTGTGTGTGTTGAGGGTTGCCACCAAAGAGAGCATCAGATTCACTGGAGCTAGAGTTACAGGTGATTGCAATTGCCTGGTGTGGATGGTAGGAACCAAATTCTTGTCAACTCTAAGAGCAGCAAATGTGCTTAAATGTTGAACATTTTGCTCATCCCACATTTTATAGCTAAAGAACCAAAGACTTTAGGATATTTTCTTAAAGCACTACCATGAGAAAATTTTAATGTTGTAATACCATTATCCTAAGAAGTTATTTTAAAGATTAAAAACATATGCAGGAAATGAAAGAGGAAAGAAAATCACAGATTCAATGGAACTGCTTACACACTGGGAAACAATGGGCAGAACTACAGCACCAAATCAAATTTGGATCTGGAGGTAGATTTGTCTTTTCTACATTTTACATGCAGTTTGGCAATTTTTTTGGCTTTGAATGGTAACAGCTGGGTTATAGATGCAAGCACTCACAGTAGGCTTTGGAAGACACAGAATTATAGATGATGCTGGAATCCTGGCTGACTGGACCCTCTACTGGAAACAGCAGGCTCCTCCTCAATCATTCCTAACTGCCTGACCTTGTCACCATGCCTCAGAAAGTGTCAAGAGGAATCCTATGAGTCAGATAGCTCAAATGTATCTCCAACTCAAGATTCCCCAACACTAAGCACATTTTCTCTTTGCTATTCAACCCATTCCTGCCTATACCAGACAAGGTATGAGAGCCATGGTGATGTGAGCAGTAACGAGCAGCCAATGGATCCAGTTCTTCAGACACCACTTTATCTTCGTCATGATTGTACATGATAAGGACTATTTCTGTCTTCAGTGTACATTCAAGGATAATGAAAAGTGGGACTGTAATAATTTGCCTGAAACTATATTATGAGGCATGATTTTTTTTTTTAATCTCAGTCGCACCACCATAATTCAGTTTGGCGAAAAAGCCAGGAATCTGGGCCTGTTCTCCCCCACCTTCTTGACAGAATCAGAATGAAGCCTTGTCAACCTCTCAGGAGCTTCTAGAACTCCTTGTTTTCTTTTCATTTAGTATCATTACCAGCTCGAATTTCACCACATTGTGTCCTAAGGATCATGTTCTACTGATTGTTTCATCTAATTTTTTTTTGTCTTTTCCTCTCTAGTTTCTGTACCATCCCAACATTACCTTGTTCCCTTCATTTCTTCCTTCTAAGAAATTTCCATGAATATTCTACCCAATAATTGCAGCCCAGGATCATTTATTAATTTTTCTCCAATAACCTGTGTGTATGTTCCATTTGTTAATGTAAAAATCTAGCCACTGAAAGCACACATAACTAGGTGTTTCTGCCACCAGACTGGTGTTCATGAGACCAGATTGTCAGCTTCTAAAGACTCTGTCTCAATTACTCACTCATCCATTCATTCATCCATCCATCCATTCATACACTGTGTACTAATCATCCACTTTGCGCCTTGAACTTCTTTATTTCTGGTAATGATGACACTGATAGCCATATCTCTTTTCTAATAAGCATTTCATGCTTAATGACTATATGATGTAGATACCATCGTCTCAATATATTTCTGAGATATGTTCTAGCTCAAGGCAGCCATGAACTAGAAATCTCCCTGCCTAGACTCAAGTGATAGGGTAGAGGACATGAATACCACTTCCACTGCAGATATTGTTACCTTATTTACACCAAGAAGAAGGAAGAGCAGAAATCAAAGATACCACTGAGGAGACAAATATCGTGGCCATATGCCTGTCATGATAAAGAGGACTCAGTATATTTTTGTTGAATTTAAACTCATAAATCAAATAAACCCTTAAGTGATGTCTTGAAAACAACCCCCCCCCCACACACACACACAAATAATAGCAGAGACAACACAGCAATGACTTAAGGATATTGAACAGTGAATGCTGGTTCTCAACCTGTGGGTCACAACCCCAACAGTGTCAAATGACTGTTTCACACGGGTCACCTAAGACGCTCCAGAAACACAGGTATTTACATTATGATTCATAACAGTGGCAAAAATGCATTTACTGAGTATCAATGAAAGTAATTGGATGACTGGACTTCACCACAGCATGAGGAACTGTAATAAAGGGCCCCAGCATTAGGAAGATTGAGAACCACTGCTCCGGAAGATCTTGACTTTAAAGTAAGACACTTGTAATGTCTTACTTTCCATCACTACTAAGTTGTATGATCTCAATTAAGTACGTTTATTTCTGTAAACTTCTATTTGAAATAAATTAATCATATTAGCTTTAGTACTAATTCAAATGGCTGTTATAAGCGTGAAATGTTAACATACACATAAAACGTTTAATGACCCATCTGGTATTAAGGCCACATTACTACAATCATTGCACAATAGCATAATAGGGTTCAATAATAAATTGATACAAAATTACGAATTTTCTATCGAAATTTTCCAGTGTTGTTCTTTTCATCTGCCACGTTTGTTTCTTGTTATTATCACTACTGCTATGACTTGGAGGAGGAGCCAGTGAAAAAAATCCAGCCTGAGAGTGACTATGACACATCATGGGAGTATCAATGTGTTGTCCACGTTTCAATATCACATTTATCAAAGCCACACGATGTGATCAGAAGGAGAAAGACTCCTACTCCTTCCTCTCTAAAACACTGTTGTTTACGTGAAATACCCCTGTTTATTTCATCCTGCTCTCATAGGATCGCTGTGCCCTCTAAGAACTTAATTACTCAGTGAAAAAGTAGGCTAAGTGTCAGAGCAGACATTATAAGTATCTTAGTTTAACTATTTCAATTGTGGTTGAAATAAAGAACACGAGTGTTTTGAAAACATTCTTAGAGACCATTCCCTCAAGGGAAAGACAAGAATTTTATACATCGCTGACTATGAGGAAGGAATTTGTGGAATTCACAGAAGATTTTAGTTGAAGAACAAATTAAACAACACACACACACACACACACACACACACACACACACACACACACACACTAGCCTGAGATGCCAATCTGCCTGCCTTGTGCTCTCCACTGTGATATTAGGAGCAAAATGGCTCATTGCCCAGAGTTGTCGTCCTATGCAACGGGTGCCTGAGCACGTGGTCCTTCTGTCTTTCTTCCCTTGGGCATGCTCGATGCCTCACTGGTGGTCAGTTTCTCAATGAGTAAATAAGTCCTGCTTCTTGACACACATTCCACAGGCAAGACAGATTTGAGAAAACAAAAAGCCAAATATGCCAAAGAGAAATAGTAGCAGGCTAACAAACCTCAAAGAGCTGGGGTGGTGGGGCTAATAAGGAGGACTTTGCTGAAAATCCAGTGCAACATTACTCAACGTTCTCTTTCAGTAAACATCCTTTGGATGGAGGCATTAGATCGTGGACCTCGCCAGAGATTCCCAAGCCAATACATTGGGCCATTTGTGGTTTATAGTCCAGGATTTTATTTTGCTGTATCATCTGTGTACTTTTTACTGTTGTATTTCTTTTGGTTAATCTTCCTTCCTCCTGGGAAACAAAAGTCTCTGCAATAACAAACATTGTCTGTGGTAAGTCCCTAAAATTCCAGTGCAACAGATTGTAAAGCCTGCTGGCCATTCCGAATACGCATGCACTATTTCTCACATCAGCTGCTCATTGCCAACTCTTGTCTTGCATATGTCATTTTCTCTGGGTTCTGATCACCAACTGCTCCATGAAAAAGATGTTTTGCCACACATAGCAAATACGTTCTTTGATTTAAAAAAAAATCCAAAAGCCTACTTGACTGGTAGAAGTGATTGATTGTATCATTTCTTCTTCACAGCTTTCTTTATGTCAAAGTCTGTAAAAAAAAATAAGTACATTTTTAATTATGATATATTTTCACCTCAAAGAAAGCTGTCGAGAAAAACATAACTGCTTGAACACAGTATATCATCTTGGGATACATTAGTCAGACTTTATTAGAAGTATCTTTTTACTTAATAGGAATTCACTTACAAGAATCCTGAACCCAAAAAATTAATTAACTGAGTCGCAGAATCACTCAACGAACCAGATGCTCTTGAAGAGAATCCCATGGCAACGGCAGGTGGAAGGTTCTCCCTGATGGGAGGAACAATTGGGAGTGCCAGGGACTCTGGCTATGGTAGCATTTTTCTTGGTGTGCTAGAAGACCGGCCCAGCTTCTGCTTGCTAGGCTGACATGATCATTGATACCACCATAGCATTCTCAATGAACTCTGCTTTTGAAAGGAAATGATGTAAATATCTCAACTGAACAACTGGAGGGCAGCTATTCTTCCTTTAAATAAAGGCAACTTCTACCAGTTGTCTCTATTGCATTGATCTCCTGTCCCCTTTCAAGGGAAGCCAGATCCAGATTTTAGGTACAATTCTCTAATATTTAGTGCTAGATCAACAGTATGAGTTTTCTTTTTGTAGAACCAAACTTTTCTCAATGACAGAATCAACTTTGTATTGCCAATGACAAGTGCTTTGAACCTTGGTCTCCTACAGTCTGGGGGCTCCTATACTGCCATTTGAATCTTTGGTTACAATGAGCAGACCCATGTTCACTGTACAGGCCTTTGAAAGGTGAAGCAGGTCTTATTTGAGTACTTTGAAAGGGAGTCTCCATAATTAATTGTCAAAAGTAAGCAAGATATGGACCAACTCTGCCTTCATTAACTGATTTGATGACATCCGCATTTAAATGATTTTCTATTGCTGAAAATCCCATTCACAGAGCAGCTGCTCTGTGCCAGGCACCTGTTCAAGCTTTTAATCCACACAGTTGTGGTGTGATTAAAGAGTGAAGGAACATTGTCGTTATTGTTCCAGTCTTACATAAATGGATATAGGTTTGGAAAGAAAAATATGTGATCTGACCAGGATTTAATCAATAACTGAGTCAGGATTAGTGGATAAGTTTCTGATCATAAATCCTGTGTTTGGATCTCCTGGACTTAAAATTTTCTTTTGCTCAGTACAAAATGAACAGTTTCAGATTTTTCTTATATAAATATATTGTTACAAAATGCATGTAACCTGCCTATAACATTAATAAATTCAAAAGAAAAAGCAAATAGCTATTGGTGCCTATTTAACAATGCTAAGGTAGATCAATAGTGTCGAACAGTAGAATTATCACTGAAAAATTTGAATTGCTGTGTACACAAAAGGAAAACTATATGACATTGATAATAATTGTCACTGGGCTGCCCCTCCCCCAGGAGTGGTGTATGCACATGTGGGCACATGAGGGTATGGGTGCACTAACCTCAGAAGGTGGGTGAAAAGCAAGAGCTTGACCTTTGAGCTCCTCCTATATCCTTTTCCAATGGTCTCTTTGGAGGCAAGGTTCCTCACTGAACCCGGGGCTGTTCCAGCTTGATAGTTCCTGAGCCACAGAGATACAACTGTCTCCGTGCCCAGGACTGGGGTCATGGATGTTTGTTGCCTAGCATGGCTCTTACATAGGTAGTGAGTATCTAAACTCAAGTCCTTATGGTTGCTGGTGAGCACTTAACCCACTGAATGATCTGCTCACCCTCACAACAATTTCTGTGGAGGTTGAGCTTGAGACAGTAATTTTCATTTTCATGAAACACCTGTAAGGGTGGCGTCATTGCAATATGGTGGAAATTTACTGAAGCAAAAATCAAGCCCTAAGGGTAGTCTCATCTGCTGATTTTATAAGGGACTCTAGCGCTTGGAGTTTATCATAAAACTGCCCAGGCATAAGAGGGCTTAACTATCTTACCTTTGCATCTTCAGCTCCCTGAGAATTTTCCAACCATGACTCCCATTGACTGGAGGGGGCAGTTCTATAGAGAATAGTATGTATATTAGTATTTGGCATCTAATACCTGTAAAATCAGGTACATGGGACTTTTGGCAGTCAGAAAGGTGAGATTTATCTCTGACAGTATCTGCTAAGTTATCATGTCATAGGGATTCAGCTAAATAATTCTCTCTTCATTTATAATATTTTTATTCAAGGATATTGAAAATTTGGTGGACATTGTTTGCTGAGCAAGAGGGTATTTTCTTCTTCCAAGCTGGTTGAATTCCTACTATTATTCATTGTCTCCAGTGGCCAATCTCCCATTCCCTATTCATTTTTATTTCAGAGATATAATTCTAAGTTAATCCATATATAAAATACCCTCACACACTCTGAATATCTGCATTTTAGACCATATTAATTGTAAAGCATCATGGTCCAACCAAACAATTCTGCCAGTCATTAGGAGATGGCTATATTTGATTGTGCCATGTTACATAATTGAAAAATTACTGACAAATATAGAGAAAACTGTCTTCATTTCTCTTAATAAGAAAGTATCTTCTAAAAAAGCTTTCTAAAAATAATACTACCAAAATGTTCATGTGGATATTGTATCACTGTTTAAAAATTATATTAACAGTAAGAATTACAATTATTTTAATTACATTTTTACTTACTTGTTTTGTGTTCATATGTGTATAAGTGTGTAAATAGAGCTACATGTGCCATGGTATTCTCAGGAGGTCAGAGGACAACTTGTAGGTGGGTCCTTGGGTTCAACTTCTGTTTTCAGGCTTGCTAATAGGCCCCTCTCTCAATGAACCATCCTTCCAGTCCCCAAAGGTAATTCATTGAAACTCTATCTGAAAATAAAAAATTTTAAAGCAATGATCATACAGCTACAATACTTACTAAAATACATGAGGTCCTAGTTAAAGTTTCTGCTATTAGGGAACAACTTCATTTGTCATGTTTCACATATTACCTTAAGTATCTATTATAATGACCAAAACCTTTAAAATCCATAAGTCCAATCTAATGCATAATTCTTCAATAAAAAAAACCAAAGCAGATAGATAGTCAATACATGCCTTTTGTTGTTTTTAAAAGACAACAAAAAATGAGCCAACCATGTTTGCATCATAATATTTGACATTTGCTGGTTACAAACATCCTCCTTGCCTCTGGTAGACATTGCACCTGGGGACAACAGAACTGCTGTGAGCCTTTTGTGGAGATCTGCCACTATATATTTGGTTACACAGATGAACTGGCATTTCTCACAGGAGCAGAGGAGAAAATACCTCAGCAGGAGAGTTGTCTATCCACCGAGGGTCAGGAAAATGATCTACATTACCATTTGCAAGATTTAGAATTCCAACTCGGGCTTTTTCCTTGGTGAAGTGAACTAGACAATTTCCCAGTTCCTATTAGATATACGCAGGACCTTACAAATGAGAACTGTTATAATAAGGCTCCCCCTTGCAAGCTCCATCTCTGAACACCGGTACCCCTACCTTTCTGCTGGAACTGAAACATGGTGGGTAAGTGAGAGAAGCCACAGCTCCCCTGGGTTTGTAGCAGAGGCATCTAGAAGGCAGAATGAGAAACCTGTTGGCCAAATGGGCAAGACTGACTTCCTCTGTGGAACTGAGGGCCAGGGCCAGCCGAGGGCAGGGCCTGTGTGGAGGCCAGGTTCCCCAGCTCCCAGAGCAGCTGTAGGTCAGGAGCCGTGTAGAGTGCACTCCACGGGCCCAGGTTGGCCAAAGACTCAGCTAGGACATGAGACTGGCTCCTCGGGAAGCTGCCGTCGAGATGGGACAGGAGGGCTTGGGAGGGTCTGTTGCAGCAGGTTGGCAGGAAGGAGGCAAAAGCCAGAGCAGGCTGAGGGTGTGCAGCTGGTTAATGCAATATACACTATGTACAGATGGAGCCAAGTGAAGCCAAATGAAGCGAATTAAGTTCCTCAGTTATTTCCGTGAGACGACCTGTTGGGCTCACTAGCAAAAGTTGTGATGTCCCACTTTGGGTCCAGTGCTTTTAGAAAAGGTGTGTGGCTTCTGGTCACTGCGGGGTCAGGCTCTTTCCCTTTCATGGGGAGAGAGCAACTTTGCACCCTTGCTCCCGTGTGTGCAAGGGCCTCCCAGGGGACCCAGTTTGAAATGTGGTCCCAGGCACCTCCGGCACACGCAGGGGGTGCTGGGTATGGGAGGACACCTCCGAGCGGGGACAGGCACCTTTGCGTGACTGACAGACCTGTTTAGTATGAAGGCGGGAGGAAGGTTTCTTGGCCACTGGGAAGAAGTGGCAGTGGGGTGGGGGGCAGCCAGTATTGACCCCCCCCTCAGTCCCCTGGAGTAAAAATCAGGGTAATCTACATTTGATTACTTCCCCCTTCCCCCAGGACACTTGGTTCCCTTTCCCCTAAAGGATCACGTAACTGGGAAGAACTGATTTGGATACCATGATGTGTTTTAGATTTCCTTTCCTAGGCGATTTCCAGGCAGTCCTGACCGGACAATCATCACAGATTACTGCAGATTTTCCATGTTAACACTGTGGACGGGTTTTTAATCAATAAAACTGGGGCTTTCTTCTCACCTGTAAAAAAAAAAAAAAAAAAAAAAAAAAAAAAATGAGAACTGAATTTTCAAATAATATATCCAGTCTACAAAAGGGCAAGCATATAAAAAGTGCCATAATTAAAATTTATTTTAAGGTTTCTTGTTCACTAAATAGGCCACAGTAAGTCAAAAGTGGCTTTATGTATCCTCGGTGCTCTCGTGACAGAGTTCCTGCAGAGCTTAGAAATGAAAGTAAGGATCCAAATGCAACTGAACTATCCTCGCCCTGTACCTATCTCTACTCTAAAGCAACTAACTATCTGAGCACACTCTCAGAGCAGCTAGGTCTATTGTGTTGTTGTTGTTTTGGTTTGGCTTGGTTTGGTTTGGTTTTTTGAGGGAAATGCATGGTGTACACAGCTCCTCCTTCATTTGTTATGGTGGATCTAATTTCAGCCTATCTTCTAACACCTTGGTAGACATGGGATAGACAGGAAGCCTCAGGAATAGAGGAATAATGACCACTTTCTATCCCAGAATAAAAAATCTGAGTTTAATTTTTAAAAGGTAAGTCCAAGATTGTCTGTCTAAAATAATTGAACACAAGAATATTGTGGTTATCAAAATTGGCTTTGTCAAAATAGCCACAATAAAATGTCAGAAGTGCCCAGCCCCTAGTTTAAGAAATGTGTTGGGGAGCCATATCAGTTATAAATCTAAGCTGCCCCCACCGTGTGTGTGTGTGTGTGTGTGTGTGTGTGTGTGTGTGTGTGTGTGTTGTATACAATGGACTCCATAACCTACACCTTTTGGCATTTTGAAGACTAATCATGTAAACAGGCCTAGTACAATGTATAGGTAAAGTAGGACTTCAATTGCCATGCTTATTTGTCAATCTCTGAACCTGACTTTTGCTTCCAGCCAGTGTCTTCCTAGACTAACAAACCCCAATTAATTCAGTCAATTTTACCCATAGAACAGTGCACAATTTCACGTACAGTACTATATATCAAAACTTACACTTGCTCATGATATCTCTAGAAAGTATGCGGCAGACACCTTGATTTCTACTCTGTTTGATCTTGCCTGATGCTGAGTGTTCTGTCCTGTACACTACTCTTCCTTCAACTGATAAACCTTATCATGGCTGCTAAACCTGGATTTTGATTGTTAGGTATTCTTGACATGCCTTATCCCATGGTTTTGACTCTGTTTCCTTTTAACCCTCATCATTCTCAGACATGGGAGTCTTGACTCTCTCTCTCCCTCCCTCCCCCTCCCCCTTTCTCTCTCTCTCTCTCTCTCTCTCTCTCTCTCTCTCTCTCTCTCTCTCTCTTTCTCTCTCTCTCTCTCTCTCACCTTAGCTTATGTCTGTACTCTTTATAAATGCCACAGAAATCCGGCAAGTTCATTCTTCACTGATTCACCATTCTTTTCTATTTTAATGTTCATTGGCATTTTGTCTGCATGGCTGTCTATGTGAGCCTGTTGAATCCACTGGAACTGGGGTTACAGAAAGTTGTGAGCTGCCATGTGGGTACTGAGAAATGAATCTGGGTCCTTTGGAAGAGTAGCCGGTGCTCTTAATTGCTGAGCCATCTCTTGAGTTTTGGAAAGCCCACAAATCTTACTCAGAAGGCATTGGGAGGAACATCAGAGAGTATCAAGACTCATGATCCACCCTATAGATGATATAAGTTGTAAAGGCTTGCTAAGGGAGAGGAGACCCTCCTGTGGAGCTTGCTGTGTGCTGGACAGGCTTGCTTTCATGAGTTGTCATGACTCTAGGGAGGGCTTTTTCTTGATGTAGCTACCCTTCAGCCACCCATGGTCCTGTAAGAAACACTTCATCCATGCTCCCATAAGTGATCTCAATCAAATCATTGGTTCATCAAGCTAAACAAAGAAGTAATCACTTCTTCCCTTCCTGTTTTTTTTTTTATTGAAAATACCTATTTTTCATATATTGATGCCCAGTCTTGGGTGAACAGACATTCTTTCACATCTCCACGTGGTGTGGCACGTTCCTTGGCAATGCTTTGACATTTTCTGTTCAACGAGTAGAGTCTATTTTCCTGCTCTTTAAATATCATCTGTCCTAATAACTTGATTTTATTGATAGAACATGGTAACAGCGATGAAAAAAGATCTGAGCATTGCTCCAGGAGAACATATGGCTTCTGGTCTCTTGGAATAGTATACTGAAGTCATTTGAAGAAGCCAGATGTAGTCACTAGAAAAGGAAAAGCAAAAAGAATTTCTTTACTGATATCTCTTAGATCAACTACCCACCACCAACACTGAAAGTTGGGCAGATTGTTAGCTTTCCCAGAATCACCAGATAACTACAGTTACATGAAGATCTCCAGGTAAGAACAGTAGAGCTGCCAAACTAAATCAGCTCAAGTTTCTAACCAACAAAGTCATGATGAAACAGATAAAGCTAGTGTATTTTTGAATAGTTTGTTTTATACTAGTAGATCATGGATTAAATCTAACTAAAGATAATAAATAAAACATGGTTTCCAAGAGACACACTGCTAGTAATTTTTGTTTTAACCAAATTCAGAAAATTGTTTTCTTTTGGCTCTATGATGTTCCTTCACTATTGTGATTTATTGATATCTAGCATTTATAGACTGTTTTTATTAAAGCGTTAACATTGACTTTCACTATGTTATACTGAGGCAGAGCAGTATACTCTACTATATCTACTATCATCATTCTTATTCTGTAGATGAGGACACTGAGCCCAGGACAGCATCTAGCTATACACAGATACATGGTAGCAGAGGACAAGCTCAAAATCAAGGCCCAGTGCTCTTTGGTATATGCAATATATGCTGTTATAGTCCCTCTTCTTGATTGCAGTAATATCATTTAATATTGGTAAGAATAGATTAAATTTAGATTATATGTTATTAAAACCATTGACTCTGGGTTTGTTTTTTAAACAGTCCCAGTCACCATTAATGTTCATTCTTCATGATAGACAGGTAGGTAGGTAGGTAGGTAGGTAGGTAGATGATTAATGGAAAGATGATTGATAGATAAATAAATAGATAGATAGATGATAGACAGATGATATAGGTAGATGATAGGTAGACAGAGAGATAGATAGATAGATAGATAGATAGATAGATAGATAGATAGATAGATAGATAGATAAGTAGACAGATGAATGGATATATACTATTCATTTTAAGTGGAGTTTTGTTCTGAAATTTTATTTAGCAATAATTCTTTGATGTTTAATAATACTTTGAATCACTTTATAAGCAATTTATGCCTTTTTTTTTGTTTTTCAAGACAGGATTTCTCTACGTAGTTTTGCACCTTTCCTGGAGCTCACACTTGGTCGCCCAGGTTGGCCTAGAACTCACAGCGATCCTCCTGGCTCTGCCTCCCGAGTGCTGGGATTAAAGGCGTGTGCCACTACCACCCGGCTCAATTTATGCCTTTTATTTCTGAATCATCTAGGCCCATCTTGTCAAAGAAACTCAAAGTCAGATTTCACACATTTTTTATTAAATTCAAAACGTTGCATGTTCCTCTTTAGGGTACAATTTTCCAACTTTCTCTGAAGAGGCTATTTGTTGTGTCCTTCTCAAACTATTCCCCTCATCCAAAAGAGGAAATTTACCTTATATAAAGTTTATTACTATCTCAGGTTATTATATTTCAAAATAGGATTTGTAGTCTCGCTTAGAATTCTAACAAAATGATCATTTACACACCAGGAAAACAGACCTCATTATAAGTTCTAATTTTTGAAGTAGCATTATTAAAAGCAAATCTTAAGAAAGGCTCATTGAACTCATGGGCAATTTTTCGAAAGTCTTATACTTTTAGAAACATGACTGTAGTGTAATTGATAAGTGATGCATAAGTAGGGTATCAATGGAATAGGAGGGGTTGTGTCGTTCATTTGTCCCACAGATAGCGTATCGAAGGAATTTTGTAAATATCAACATAGAATAGCAATGAAGGCTATCATTTTGAATATGTTAAATGATATAGCATTTATTTAACATCACTGTGTGCTTGGTATGTTTTTTATTACCTGACTTCTGCTGGGTTTCTCACAACTGAAACACGCTTGTTTTCTCCTATGCTCTATCAGATGCCCTTCGCTGCATACTCCAATGGCTTAATGAACTTACAAGAAGAAGTGCATCTCTGTCTGGGTCCTGCTTACTTCCTTTGTAAAAGAAGGTACCAAAGGGAAGAGAGGGAAGGGAAAATGATATAATTACATTATTTTCTCAAAAAATAATTAAGAAAATAAGAAGTCAAAAAAGAAGGTATCAAGGCAGGCACAGTGTCTAAATGTCATCTCCAACTTACAACACATCACTCATATTGTTGCCATCATTAGATTTTTACAAAGAAATTGTAAGTCAATACTCTTTTAGTATGCTCTGGAATGAAACTCTGCTTTAGTAAGGTATGTAGAAGACACTGGGAATGACAGAAATTAGTACTTATTAGTGAGACATGCAATAAAATCTCATGTTGGGAAGGAACCAGGGGGAGCTGTGTAGTAGAGATTCCCTCAGGCCAGCCTCTCCCTTCAGTCCCCACTCCATGCCTAATAAAAATGTCATATCACACAGAGTGACTAATTCTAGTGCTTCAGAGTCTTGCCCTAATTTCTACTACAAAATGACATGACAATTAACTTATATCTAACTGAAATGTACAACACGAGGGGAAATCATAATTTCCATGTACAATATTTAAGATGTTGATTAGAATTAGCAGATGATTATTATAAGAAGTGCTAATTTACTTGCATTTTTCACTTTTGAAAAACATAAAATGGCTATCACATTTATATCAATATTTCTACTTGTTTAAACTGAGGCAAGAAGATATGCTTATGGTCACACAGTAAGTGATTTAGTAAAAAATACATAGTCTAAATGCTAATAGAAGGGGAAATAGTCTTTCCTTGGGATGAGCCCCTAATTGTGACCAAATGGTCAGCCCTGAAATCATGCACACACAAGTAACACTAAAGGGACTGAGAAGGCTGTATTTATATATTCCTCTGTGTGTGTGTGCGTGTGCGTGTGCGTGTGTGTGTGACAATAACAATTAAGCCATAGATTGGGGGGGGCATGGAAAGAGAGCTAGCACAAGGAAAGATGTGGGTGGAGTAAAGGGAAAAGGGGGAAATGCTATAATTATATTTTAATTTTTAAAAAATTAAAAATTACATGTGGAAGGGAGGAAGATTCTAAGGACCAGAGGATCAGGAAGTTTGCTTTAATATTTCATCTTCTTATAATGTCAGAAGTTACACACATAAAATCTCACCAACATGACGGACTAAGCATGAGCTGAACAAAGCCAACAATAATAGACATCTCAAAGTTGAATGGGAAATAACAAACACAGACTCTCAACCACACACAGAGGACTATGGGCAACTGAGGAAATCTGAGAGTGTGAGAGCCTTTTCAGGGGGAGAGCACAACAATTGGTTATCCTACACCAAATGGTCAGCCATGAAAAGGTTTTACAAACACACACACACACACACACACACACACACACACACACACACACAAGCATACACATATATGAGGAGGCTGTGAATTTGAAAAAGAGCAAGGAGGAGTATGCGGAAGGATTTGGAGGGAGGAAGCAGAAAGGAGAACTTATGTAATTATATTATAATTTCAAAACTGAAAGAATAAAATACACACTCTAGTATCAGAGATCATCCTTAATAACTGTTTCAAAATTCAAGAATCCTTGGAGACAAATTTGATATTGTATCTAAAGAATTTTGTAAGTAGCAACATGTAAAACCGATGAATGCTATGACTGAAGTGGGAAACGCAGCAATGGACACCAACAGCATGAACTTTGCTTTGGAACGATCTCTGTAGTTACTGAATCAGTATCTTCTTAAAAGTGAGAAATAAGAAAGTTATTCATACCAAAGGGACACTGACCCTTACACTGTTGTATGTGTAGCTGTTGTCCTTTCCTACCCTTCTCTCAAGTATTTATTAGACACTTGGTAGAAACACATTTATGAAATTAATTGCAGGGCTAATTTAGATGGTGCTACTTTGAAGACCTTACTTAAGCAGGTACTTGAGAATAATTTTTCTTGCTCACCTTCGCTCACTGTAATAGTTTCTTTTTCTTCTCTGTGAGTCTTGCTTTAATATGCTTTTTCCAGAGTATGAAAACACCATCACAGCCAGCAGCAGGCTTGGAGAGTCTAGATCAAATAGCAGTTGCAGTTAATAAGTTCATAAATAAGACAGGAAGTAACTGCTAGTGGAATGGCTCCTACAACTTTACAGCACAATAAAATCATGTCATTCCAGAGGGATAACACATTCCAATAGTCATCATAATCCTAATAATATACATGGAAATAGAGTAAAAAGAGTATTTGAAATGAACAGAAAGGACTGCCATGTTCCACTACAGTCGTCTATTTGACCTTACCTCAAAGTGTTAAACAGCCAACTTCATATTCTTTATTCGAAAATGAAGTCAACGAAATGCACCTTACATGTTTTTAGAAGAAGTGAAAGAGAGATTTTCAAGAAAGCCAACAAGGTGGCCTTTCACATTATAAGCATTCAATAGTTTATAGGTTCCTTTCTCCTTCCTGTTGGTCACTTTTTACCACCCACTTCTTTTAATCTCAGCATCAACTGTCAGTCAGAACAAAACTGCAGAATTTCATGCTTAAGATGATACATCAACACATAGTAGTTTCTATGTGAGATGAAAGATTCCCAAAACAGATAACCCATGCATTCTTATAGCAAATGACACCTCAAAAGAGCTAAATTTTTGTATTTGTGTTCATTAAAAGTGTTATGCTCATGTATAAGATGAAAAAATGAACATTTGTGCACTTCAAGGTTTACAGAAATTCAGAACTAGACTTGACATTCAAAGGAAAGTGGGTGAGCATCTCTTGAAACAATGGAGAGGTTGTGAGCACTTGCTACATGCTGAGACAGAAGCTTGTCCTTGTAAAATTTTTATCCTCATGGGGAGGACAAAACATTCAGCTTTACTAGACTTTTGCTTACAAGGGAAAGGTTGATACAGACTGAGCAATGATGGAGAACTTATTCAAGATTTCAATTAAACAGCCACATAGCCACAAGAAGGCGTGTGCTTCGTAGAGAAGGAGACGGCAAATCAGACTGGAAACAGCAACTACACAGATGTTATTGGGAGAAGCAATCTTAGCCTGTTGAAGGGAACACACAATGGAGACAGTGGTGAGATACATGAAGGTAAGTGGGGACAGTGTTTTGTAGAGCACAGTGTTGTGCTTGTGATTGAAAAGCCTATGGAGGATTTTGAACAATGGCTGATTTTACTTGTCTATGTAAAAGATAGCCAGGAGATGGGAGATAGATACAGGAGACTCCTTGGAGACTTGTGGACCAGCTAGCCTGGCACACATAACACTGAACAACAAAATATTCTGTCTTGTAAAGGATGGAAGGGAGAAACAACAGATAAAGTTGTTCTCTGGCTCTACATGGATGCAGTGGTACATGAGTACCATACTCACACATACAAACATGCACACCTATGGGTGGGGAGAGATAGAGATGAAGGAAGAGGGAGAGATGTATTTTAAAAATAATATAAAAGATATCTGCTGGTTATGTGCCTGTGTGGTCAGTGGACAAGGAGGCAAAGAGGCTAGATAAAAAGTATTGAGGTCATCAAGAATGAACAGAGTTGAGATTTATATTGAGGCAGAGATGAGAAGTGGTCAGATTTATATAGAAGTAACTTGATTATGAATTAAAACAGAGTATGGGAACTCAGGAAACCAATTACAACTCCTGAATTGTGCCTTGGTGTGATGGGAAATATTGGAAGAAGAAAGTTTGAGTCTCCCAAGAATATTGTTTCAGACTAGGTAAGTGGTGATAACTAGTAGATGTTCAACAAATGAAGCTATTAAGTAGATACATGGTTTAAGTTTGGGAGAACAGGTCAGGGTAAAGACAGAGATTGGTTGGTTGGTGGCATATAGGTAGCTCAAAGTACTTCAGGTCTGATTTATCTATCTGAAGTAAGATTAGAGTCGGGAAACATGAAGAACACAGCATGGGAATCAATAACCAACTCAGTGTTGGTTACTGAGTTCACTGAGTAGCTACTGAACTATTGAGGTAGAAGGCAAATCAAACCATCTAAAAGGCAGTTATAATTCAGAGTTAGATCAACTGATGAAAATTACCGAGTACCAGCCTGACAGAAAGGCAAAACGATTCCAGCTCATCTGTCTTGAAGGTCTATATTGGGATCAAGCCAATTCTGGATTTTTAATAATGTGGCCAAGTTGAGGTAAAACATCCCTGGTGAATAATGATTTTATTCAAAAAGCAATATTGAAAGCCCGGAATTCTGGACAGGATTGCTAAAGGAAAAGATGGAAGAGTAAAGGAGGGGAAGGTCAGAGGGGAGATTCTGTGAAGATAAGATCAAATGTTTCCCCCTCTGAGGCACCAATAAAGGAAACAGTTGATGGGACTTCTGTTTCCTCTGAGTCACTAGTTGAAAACCCCTGCTGTCACTGCCAGTGACTTCTCCCTATTCTGAAATTCTCTCTCTCTCTCTCTCTCTCTCTCTCTCTCTCTCTCTCTCTCTCTCTCTCTATCTCTATCTCTATCTCTATCTCTATCTCTCTATCTCTCTATCTCTATCTCTATCATCTCTATCTCTATCTATCTATCTCTGTCTCTCATGTGTGTGTGTGTGTGTGTGCGTGTTCGCGTGTACGCACACACACACACACACACACACTTGTTTCCCCTAGTTCAGATTTCAGTCTACAATGTAGGAGCAGAAGTTCTAGGCGGCAATATAGGTTGTGGTCACACCCCCTAAGCAAGTTGAATGTTGAAAATACATAATTACTCACCAAGGTTAAACTGACCCCATTACTCAAATGACTGAGCCCCTTCGAGGGATGATTATTGTGTAACCACTACCCATGAAAGAACAGAGACCGGTCTGAGCCTCGCCATCAGGACATCAAAGTCCCAAGTGGATTCATTCCTCTGGAAAGTTGCTGATAAAATACTATGCTGTAGCACTTAGCCATCTGCTTGAACGAGGAAGAGAGTCACTATGATCTTTGATAAAGTACAATTTGAAGTCCTTTAGTCTGGTAGAAGCAATAAAGTACAGAGTCTGAAGTCTGAAGTTGGTTAGATTTCGAGCTTCAACACTTACTCGAGAGTTTGACCGTATGAAAATTATATGACCTTTGTAAACCTCGGGTTCCTTTCCTGAAATGGACATTATAATGATGCCTACCTAAAGGTTGCTGAATTAGACAATGTAGAGTATGGGGCATGCACGGTCTTGTGTGTGTGTGTGTGTGTATGGAGAGACTCAGATATTGAGTAACAGGTCAGAGATTTACACCATGTCATCTAGTTCGAGTATCCTCCACTGATCCAGTATGGAGGATTGACCCTGATGCCTCACTCATGCTGGGTAAGTCCTCCACACCACCGAGCCATATCCCCAGACCCCCTTTCAACTATTATTGTGAGGAAGGGTCCCACTAAATTGCCTAAGCTCTTCTTGGAAATTGTTATACTCCTGCCTCAGCCTCCTGAGTAACTAGATTTAAAAGCCTATGCCACAAGACTGGCACCAACAAGTATTAAATAGACTTTGTTACCTCTCTCTCTCTCTAGCCTTATGCTGCTGCTGTGGTCCTGCCTTGCTGCTCTCAGTGAGAGCCAAGCATCATCACCCATAAAGTTGATGGAGTTGAAAATTCTTTTCAGTATTTCCTGCTTTCACAGAGTCAATGAGCCTTGTCTCATTTATCTGCAAACTAGTTCTACAATCCGTTAACTCTATCTGTAACTATCTATCTCACTTCTTTCAGCAATACAAACACTTGTCTACAAATGATTCTACTCAAAACAGCCCAAGTCTGATTACGCCTTTTCCTTGCTAATATCCTTCCTCACTGCTAAAGAGTTATGTCTCAATGTGTTTTAATGCCTATTTTTCAATAAACACTCTTTGGTATAAAGAAGTTTTTATAACATAAAAGAGATACACTACAAGGGCAATATTTAAACATTAATATTCCAGGCAAATGAACCAATTTACTTGACACAGAAGGACAAATTTGATGTGACTGTAATATTTGGATGTCTTTAACTGTGTTGT
Source organism: Peromyscus maniculatus bairdii (assembly GCF_049852395.1). Lineage (NCBI taxonomy): Eukaryota > Metazoa > Chordata > Mammalia > Rodentia > Cricetidae > Peromyscus > Peromyscus maniculatus. Next base: position 24,912,434 of record NC_134869.1, on the reverse strand, counting down.
TTTGTTTATGTGTGCTGGATAAATATAGTGGGGGGAGTAGCTTCTTGTCATGAACATTTTTATTATACTTTAGTTTAAAGCTTTATTTGCTTATGCATATATGTGTTTACGTATGCATAGTGTATGTTTTTAACATAGATTAAGGACAAGATTATTGCATGTCATTTCCTCCAAATATCTCTTTTACAATCTCCTCTGCCATTCATAATTAATTCTTTCTTTAGCAGATCCAATAAAATTGTGTCAAAAGTCATTAAGTAATATTAATTTTAAAATCTGTTACCTTTAATCAGAAATGTGTGTTCTATCCAAAATTTATTGACACAATAGGAGCACAATATTCAAGAACAAATGGAAGTAATTCCATTAGTCAATTGTGTTCTCATTGCTTTTGGACAAACTCTAAATTTCTGAATAAGGTTTGACAGGTACATGATTTAACCCCAAGTCACCGGATAATGTCCCCTACTTTACATGTTAATCTTATAACCAGCCAACTGGAGTGACAAAATTCTAACTATTCTAACTGCATAGTTCTCATTGGGCTGGAACTTATTAGACAGACCAGGCTTGCTTTGAACTCACAGTAATCCACCTACCTATCTCTGCCTCTGAAGTACTGGTACTAAAACATAGGCCACCATGCCCAGTTGGAACTGCAGAACTTTTGTACCAGCTCAGCTGCTGTATCCCTTAAAAGTAGGTTTAGGCTAATTTCAACAAACAAAACTCAAGAACACATTTAAAAAAGATAAAATAAGGGCATGGAGAAATGGGTCAGTAGTTAAGATCACTTGCTATTCTTCCAGAATACCCAGGTTCAATCCTTAGCATCAATGTGGCAAGTCACAACTATTTTTAATTCTAGCTCCAGGGAATCCAGTGCCCTTTTCTGGCCTCTGCAGACATCAGCCATGCACACAGTGCACAGAGCTACATTCAGGCAAAATACCATATGCATAAAATAAAAATGTAAAAATAAGTTTAAAAAACAAAGAAAAATATCTACTTTAAAACACACTTAATGGGTGAGTTGCTGTTTATGAATATCTTAAATTTATCCTGATGAATTATGGTTGGGGGTTGGGGAGATTGTTCATTTAAGTAAAGTGCTTGCTGAAGAAGAATTGTGCCTGTAACCACCCCAATGTTGGGGAGGCAGACAAGAGGATCCTGGTGGCTTGCTGGTTATCGAGTCTACCCAAATCAATGAAAAAATGACGTGGAGATTAATTAAAGAAGAAAACCAACATTGATCCCTGGCTTCCATACAAATGTGTACACAGGGTATACACATATGCACAACACATACACACACACACACACACACACACACACACACACACACACATCAAATAATATTGTCAATAAGGAAGCAGAGTGTTTCGTTATTGTACTGAGTAGTGCCATTTAAAGTCTATGTATTAGTCCTTATAGGTTTAAATTTTAAGTGAAGTAAGCCTGTGTGGTTGAACTTGTATTTTGCTTAAATCAGAGCTTTTCTTACCTAGTTTTTTTTTCTTATTTGATGGATACATTTTTCTTATTTTACTAATATGCCTTGTAATGCACTTGAGTGGTTGTAGTAACTACACATCCTCTTAAAGGGTCTTACCAGGTGAGATGATAGACACTATCTGGGCTCTAAGAAGATTTACTCTCTGGCTGCCTGGTATAAAGGATGCCAGTGTACAGGGATGGAAGCAGGAAGACTTAGACAACTGTTTGAATATTCTAAGTGAGAAGTTAGTTCATTAGGTCTGGTGGAAATGAGTTGGAGATGAGTAGGTATGAAGATGTTGTAATGAGCATCCAAAGTGTAGAAGACTAGTAAAGGGCAAGTTAGGGTGGGAGGGGTAGAAGAAAGCAAGAGATGGCTCTTGGCATGCTAAGTTTGATTTGCTTACTGGACACAAGCAGAAATTTCAAGCAGTTTGTGGATAGTTTTGGCCAACAGATATACATCTGAGAGTCATGTCTATAGTGCCATGAGACTAGCTGAGACCCCAAAGTGGAGAGTAGATGAGATGACTCAGAAGGTGTTCACATTCAGAGACTAGCAAAGACATTAAAGTGAGCACAAATGGCACAGGATGAAGCAAACATCAAAGTGAGTGGCATAAAAGTATAAAGCTGGGTTCTATCTCAGTCTTCCTCCTCTTCAATTTATGAAAAGTTTACATGTAGACAGACTTTTCTGTCCTGCCTATCAGTTCCCAAATAAACACACAGAAACTCCTTATTGGTTATAAATGTTTGGCCAATAGCTTATGCTTGTTACTATCTATCTCTTAAAACTTAAATTTGTTGCTGGAGAGCTTTTCTCCAGGTTCCCCAAGCCCCACAGTCCCACAATCCACTTATAAAATAATCACTCAGACGCTTATATCACTTATAAACTGTATGGCCGTGGCAGGCTTTCTGCTAACTGTTCTTTTATCTTAAATTAACCCATTTTTATAAATCTATACCTTGCCACGTGGCTGGTGGCTTCCCAGCGTCTTCACATGCTGCTTGTCCTGGCGGTGGCTGCAGTGTCTCTCCCCTCAGCCTTCCGCTTCCCAGAATTCTCCTCTCTCCTTGTCCCACCTACTTCCTGCCTCGTCACTGGCCACCAGTGTTTTATTTATATAGAACAATATCCACAGCACTTGCCCTTTTTTCTTTTTTTTTTTTTAAAAAAGGAAGGTTTTAACTTTAACATGGTAAAATTATATATAACAAAACAATTACCGAGGAAGAATTATAGTTACAATATTAAAGAAGATGTCCTATCTATCTTATATTTGTGAGTTTAAGGTTTTATATCTAACTTATCTTTTATCATAACTGAGGAAATTACAACTATCTAGTTTTCAACCACATCAAAGACCTGAGAAGGAACATAATGGTACCTGAGAAATGGTAGATGGATGCAAGCAACTTTCGGGAATCTTGCAAGAGTAGACCAAGACAGCTGGCAGCCTGGACAGTCACCCAATGTTTCTCAGCATTATTGGTGCATTCAGATTGGCTACAGGCCTAGAGTATCTGACAGACCATTTTCAGAAGCAGGAATTTTGAGAGACCATCTTACCCTGTCTTGACAGAGTACAGTGGTCACTTTCCTTGTGTCCCGCTTGTCCAGAAAGGACAGCATTGCATTTGTACTGTCAGCCATCAAGGCAAGGGCAGTTCTTTGCCCAGTAGGCCATTTTGTGCCAAAAAGACAAACTTCCAAATGGAAATGTCTTAGAAGCCCAAATTCTCTCGGGATCAATTGGTGCAGCCAGGAGCAATTGTGTCTCACATCAACAGAATTTTAAGTTATTTAAATGCCATATTCTCTAGGTCTATGAAGTGTTTGAAGATTACCTATCTATCTGAAATATATCTATGTATACCTAGAAAACTTAACTAACATGGCTACAGATATGATTATTATAGATGACTAATTATTAATCTATTTTTTAATTATCCATTACAATTTTAAATGAGTTACATAAACATAATACCTCAAACAAGAATAGAAATATATATATACACAGTATAACAATATTAACTTCAAGTTTGTATCAATAAACTAAAATCCATACCAATGTAAAACATTTTAAACATAAACTAAAATCTATACCAATGTAAAACATTTTAAACAAGTTGTTCTTTAGAAGTAGGTTAATTAATCTATCCTTTTATCTTATCATCTCTATATCCTCCTATATATCTATATTATATCCCCTTTTCTTTTTTAGAAAGAGATCACATTTATAATCAATCTGTTTTAAATAAAAATATTGGTTTTCTCTGTCCCACACCAGAGGGCTCTTCTGATTTGGGACACAAGAATTGCCTAACCATTTTTTTTTTTAAGCAATATGTCTGGGTTTAGAGGGGGAGTGAGCCAATTCCACCTCTAAAGCCAGCTTGGTATATTTGGGAATTTGGGCGTAGCATCTCTTACTACTTCCTGCTGGAGAGGGGCGCTGTATCTTATGGGGATGCAAAGAAAATTTTAGACCTATGGGGTAGTCCGTGAGGCTGTATTGTTTGAACCAGTTGCCTTGAAACCGCTCTGGATGCTGGATCATCTGGGCCATGGTGTCATCGGAGACCTTTCAGGGGGTCTTGGCTGTTGAAACCTGATGTATCTTAATCTGGAACAAATCCATAGCCTCTGGCTTTCTGTGGAAACAAAAGCAGAACCTCTTTTCCAAAGCAACATATCCTTAAATCCAAATTTTGAAGTCAAGGTACCTTTAAAATATACATTTTGGCATAACTCAACAGCTTTTGCAATCAAATGTTTTTCTTCAGTTACAAATATCAAAGACAACATAATCCAGATTCTCTGTGTGGTAGCCATCGTTACGTGGCTTATTTTTTATATTACCTTGAGCCTTGAGCCTATTGCTTTAAACTGTACCATTCTAAGACTGAAACTGCGCTGTGGCTGCTGGCTCCACCCACTTTAGCTGCCCAACATGGCAGTGGTACATTTTCCGCCAGCTCTGGGAGTCATCAAGTCTCAGAAATAGTGGGTCTAAGCTTTTATCAAAGCAGCGTGTAGCCCAGAACCCTCTTTTTTTTTTTTTTTTTTTTTTTTTTTTTTTTTTAATACTAGTAAAGACTAAATCTACCACACAGCTTAATGTGCCGCTGGCAGACGCTTCATTTCCGCCATACTGCCGGTCAAATGCACACGCCAGGAACCCGCCAGTGTTCAAACCCGCGTTTTGCGCCGTCTAGCTGCTCATATGAGACAGGAAGCAGGAGCCTGGTTTTGGCTCTGTTTAGAATTGGTTATTAAATATTCTCAGGTTTAAGGTGGAAGCTCAAGCCGTTGGGCACCATTTGTTGCTGGAGAGCTTCTCTCCAGGTTCCCCAAGCCCCGCAGTCCCACAATCCACTTATAAAATAATCACTCAGACGCTTATATCACTTATAAACTGTATGGCCGTGGCAGGCTTTCTGCTAACTGTTCTTTTATCTTAAATTAACCCATTTTTATAAATCTATACCTTGCCACGTGGCTGGTGGCTTCCCAGCGTCTTCACATGCTGCTTGTCCTGGCGGTGGCTGCAGTGTCTCTCCCCTCAGCCTTCCGCTTCCCAGAATTCTCCTCTCTCCTTGTCCCACCTACTTCCTGCCTCGTCACTGGCCACCAGTGTTTTATTTATATAGAACAATATCCACAGCATAAATTAACCCATATTTTATCTATGTTCTACTCTGCCATGTGGTGGTACCTTTTCTCAGTATGGCATGCTCATCTCCTGCTTCCTCTTCATTGGGCTTGAGACTCCTCAGACTCCTCCCTTCTTCCCAATGCCCCCCTAGTCTGGCTCTTCTGACCAATTTCTTCCTGCCCAGCTATAGGCCAGTCAGCTCTTTATAAACCAGTGAGAGTAATACATACTTACATTGTACAAAGGTTGTTCTACAGCATTTGCATAACACAAATTCTTTTTAGAATGAAAGAACTTTTCAATAAATGAAATGAATTATTATAGGATATGCACTTCCTTACTGCACAAAACAGGAAGTAAAACCTTTTTCTCTATTATATATATATACTATATATATACTATATAGTATATATATACTATAATATATGTACATCATATATTTACATGATGTTAATGAAATTTTCTTGGAACATCATTAAATACCATGTCAACTGAAACTTGTCACCAAGCTCATTGTTCCTTGCATTGTTCTAATATGTTTTTTATTGTGATAAATACTATGGCCAAAACCAACTTGGGGAGGAAATGAACTATTTCATCTTTGAGGTTACAGTCCATCATGAAGGGAAGTCATGGCAGAAACTCAAGGCAGGAACCTGGAGGCAGGAACTGAAGCAGAGATGATCGAGGAGTGCTGCTTACTGGCTTGTTCCCCATGGTTTAGTTGTCTTGTTTTCTTATACAATCCAGGACCACCTGCCCAGAAGTGGCACTGCACACAGTGGCCTGGGCCCTCCCACATCAGTCATCAATCAAGGAAATCCCCTCACAAGCTTGCCTAGAGGTCAAGATGAGGAAAGTATGTTCTCAGCTGAGGGTTCTTCTTCCCAGATGACCTAGTTTGTGTCAAGTTAACAAAAAAGTAACCAACATATGCATGCACCAAAATCAGTGTGACATATTTTGACTTATGAAAGTATAATAATAATAATAATAATAATAATAATAACAATAACTTTTTATAGAAAATCTATTCTATGGAAAATGTCTTCTGGTATATTTTGCAACTAAGTTGTTTAGATCCATATAAATGCTGTTCTTCTCCAAACAAAATATTTCAGACAAACTATACACAGCTTAACTCCTTCCCTTCCCCCATGTCCTCATAGGCCATGCAGCATTGACCATTTGAGGCCAGAGCTCTCATGGAAGATTTCTGTCACAGTCTCCTAGGAACATTAGATTGTAAACATTCATACCCATACCTTGTTCTTACGGATTCAAATTTTGTGAACAGGTGAAGAAAATATTTTTTCCAAAAAGTAAATAAAACCTCAAATGATGCTTCTGAAGTGACCTCATTAGAAACTGTTGCTCAATCCCCAGGACCCTTGGCGTTTCAAATGAATAGTCATTTGAAATTCATGAGGTTTCAGAAAGCTTCTTTTATTCCACATGGCCTGTCTCTAGCCAGTCTATGAAAGTCACCTTGTAATTTGCATTAAAAAACTGGCTTTAATATTCATAACAAGGCACATAACTCTATAAAATACATGTCCAGTACTTAATGAAAGCAGATGCGATTATTTGAATAGCTAAGAATAATTATTTTAGGGACATACAAAGACTTCTACCTCAAGTTTAGGGCTGACCAGGTTTGGACAGAATCCATGTTGATCAATAAGCCTATATCAGTGACTATACTGTGTAAGTAATATTCTCATCAATCATCTTGACTTTCTTGAATTATAAGAAAGTCATATCCTGAGTTGTATCCATTTTGATTACTTTAGCTCCCTATGGAAATGCCTTTGCCCAATGTAACCACTATGCCCTAACCACTATGTCCTAAAATTGTAGCAAAATTAGTTTCACCTAATTTTTTTTAATCTAGTATTGTTGATAGTCTCTACTTGATAAATTTCACCTCAGAGCAGAGAGACAAGGAAAATGTGTTTGATATAAATTGATATGCTTCCTTTTTCATTATTGCAAAAAGACTTACTACAGTCAGGAGCTACTATAGTTAGATTTTATGCATCACTCTATTGGCATTCCTAAAAAAGACCCTCTGATTTCAAGTAGCTTCTTCAAGCCAACGGCTTTTATTCTTATTATTGTTTTAATTGTATCACAATACATGTGTTCTTTCTTTAAATTGTAAGATGCTTCAAATCTGTTTTCAGAAGTGAATTATCAATACAAGCATATATCTTAGATTCTTACTTTAGCTATTGAGAGCTCTAGTATAGAGATTAGTTATGCTAAAGAATCTCAAAGTCTTGTTAATTTTTTCCTAGCTCCGATATATTTTATTTGTATTAGGTTTTCAAAAACAGTGACATTTTCACTATTATGTACCATTGTATCTTATTCACATTCAACCCTCCATTCATCCACCCTTGTCCTGACTCCTGCTAGTCTCCCCTTTTTCCCCAAAGAGTCCCCTCTCTCTTTGATATCATGTCTATGTATTCTTGAATTATTGAATACAAACTTGAGCCTAGATTATTTATATGAGAGAAAACGTGCAATACTTGTCTTTCTGCTCTGTTCCTTATCTTTCCCATTCTGCCTCCTTTTTACCCTTTCCTTGAACCACAGAGGCCCATTTCTGGTTCTCTGGAGATGGCCATTGGATGGGGTGGGAGGGCACAGGGTATTACTGTATAAAGTAGTCTATCCTGGAACTCTCAGAGATCTGCCTTCCTCTACCTCCTGAGTGCTGAGATTAATGGTATATGCTGCTACATCTTTGCTGCCATTGGAATATGATGGGTATTAAATCTGTAGACTGCTTTTGGTAATGGAGCCATTCTCATAATATTAATTCTGCCTCCCCATGAGTGTGATAAGTCTTTCTATCATGTAGTATCTTCAATGCCTTTTGTCAGTGTTCTGAAGTTTTCTTTGTAGAGGTCCATCACCTCCTAGGTTAATTTGGCTCTTGGGTATTTTTTTTTGTTTGCTTGCTTTCCATGACATTGTGAAAAGGATCATTCCTCTGACTTCCTTCTCAGAAAGTTCATTATTGGTATGTAGAAAAAGGAAATATTTTTGTTTGTTGATTTTTTTTTAACTTTTTGGTTCTTACGCTTTACTCAAAATGCTGATTCTATCTTATGCTCTCATGGGTTAGTCTCTCTCTCTCTCTCTCTCTCTCTCTCTCTCTCTCTCTCTCTCCCTCTCTCGTAGGATTTCTTTAGTTACCTTCACCGTTTCTGGTCTGATGGTCATAAATTGCATTAACTTGTGGGATGTCTTCATCGTCCTGGAATATCTTCATTTCTCCACTCATTTTCAAATATAACTTCCTGAGTACAGCTCCCTTGTTGACAGTTACACATTTCAGTATTGGAAAGACAACATCCTGGGCTTTACTAGGTTGCAGGGTTTCTGCTGAGAGATCTGATATTATTCTGATGGACTTTTCTTTGAAAGTGAGTTGGCATTTCTTCTTTTTTCTTTCTTTCTCTTTTTGTGGTGAATTGGTATTTTCCTATTACAGCTTTTAATATGTTTGTATAGTCTTAACCCTTGACTACAACTTTTGGAGAGTCTTCCCCATTCACGTCAATTTAGGGTTCCAAAAGTCTCTTGTTGCATTTCTTTTACTAGATTTCAGAAATCCCCTACTATAATTTCAAGCAAATTTTCCTATGATTTTTCTTTTTTAATATAAACTTCTTCTATCTCATATATTCTGACGTATGGTCTCTTGATCATGACTCTGTTATCTAAAATATAGTAAAAAGAATAAAGTGGGAAGGGAGGGTTATTTAAACTGCTCCTTTCTAGATCCTTTAAAATTGGAGTCTTCCCCTGGGTGTGGGAGAGCTGGACCCACACTTCACCTGGGCAGGACAGAAGAGATGGCCCCTGGTTACAGGTTGCAAGGGTGCAGGAGAGCAACCTGACCTACTCAACTACCACCCAGGCCCAGACCCAGGGCTGTGAGCTGGCCCACCCCAACACCAACCCCATCCATGACATGCTAGAGGGTGTAAAGAGGCCAGTCCTGCAGAACCATAGCCACAGGCTCTACAATATTCTAGACAACAACAGGATATCTGAGAGGAATCTCCATGAAGATCCATATTGATGGTGTAGCAGAAGCCAGAGGCCTCAAACCAGACCAATGACTCACTGAAATAAACACAAGTAAAGATGTGTGGACTAAAGGGTAAACTGTGTGACACACCTCAGCGTCCATGGGGAGACTTTCTTTTCTGTTTTCTTTTCTTTTGCTGGGGAGGTTACAAATGTGGAGGGCAGAAATGGAAGGACTTGGACATGAGTGGGATTGGAGTACACGATGTGAAATTCACAAAGAGTCAATTTTAAAAAAATGGAGTCTTCCCCAGTGGAGATGAAGTTGAAAAAAATCTGTTGTAGATGTAACCAACCGTCTTATTAAAATAAGAAACACAGAACCAATGTAAAAGAGAAAGCCAAGAGGTCAGAGCGCAGAGCTAAAATCTTACCTCCTGCAGTGCTCCTAGCTTCCCCGAAAGAGAGCTACTTCCTGTGTGTCTGTCTTTAAATAGTCTTTCTGTTCTGGCTTCTCATTGGTTGTAAACCCAAACACATGACTGCCTCGTCACTGCCTGTAAGTACCGCTCTCCAGGTCTTAAAGGTGTATGTCTCCAATGCTGGCTGTATCCCCAAACACACAGAGATCTACCTAGCTCTTCTACCAAGTGCTGGGATTAAAGGTGTGCGCCGCCGCAGCCGCCGCCGCCGCCGCCGCCGCCGCCGCCGCCACCGCCGCCACCGTTGCCGCCGCGCTCTTGCTATGGCTCTAATAGCTCTGACCCCTGGGCAATTTTATTTATTAACATACAATGAAAATCACATTTCAGTACAAATAAAATACCACCATAATCTGTTTTCCTACATTTAGTCTGGTGCAAAACTTGGTCAAGTGTCAGATGTCAACCCAAGGTGTCTTTCCTCGAGGAACTCTCCTCTTTGGATACCAGGAACCTCTGCTGGCCACCTATTGCAACCTTTAGGCAAGACATGTTATGTCTCACTCCTGAGACTTTCCAGTGCCTATATACAAGAGGGTGGCTATTGTCCTAGGGTGTGGCTCTCATTAGTATTGAGAATAAGGAAAGTAAACACAGTATTTAGATCTGGACAAGTCTCTGTCTTTTCCAAAGCTGCCAGACATTAAACACCCTATTGGAACCAGGCTTTGGAAGTCAAGTGCTCTACTAGAGTTTCAGTCTTCCAAGTTCTCAGCCCAGCCAGCCGTGCATCATAGCCCATAAATGGCTCCAGATGTTGGACCTCCTGCTGACCTCTGGATCAACCCTATTCAATTCTGCAGTTGTCCTCTGGTCATGAGCTCAGCTCCTAGGTACTCAGAGTAGGACTACTTCCCAAGCTGAGCCTCCTGCCACCTGAGTTTTCCTCCACATCATTTGGATCTTTCTTCCACCACACTACTATCTCCTACAACTGTCCTCTACCCAAGGGCTGTGGCAGGTGGAGCCCAGTCTGTTCCTTATTCTCGCTTTCCAGAGTAACTCATTTTTAAATAGGCTCCATCTTAACATGGCACCTGCCTCTAGCCCTCCAAGACACAGAGAGTAACTAATTAGATGCCCTCTGCAGTGCTGATCTATCTCATGGAAGAATCGATCGATCTCACAGAACTCAAATGAGATTTAGTGCTTTCAAGAGATATAGGCTTTTCCTGTGGTTTTGATTCTCAGTCTGTTCACCAAGGTCACCTGCCATACTTAAGGAACTAGGCTGTTGATTATCTTCACCCTACTGTGGAGCATGGTTGGAGCTATGTGCTGCTTACTCATCTTTGTGTCCCCTTCCCATTTCTCTGCTCTTTGTGGTCTTCTGGTTTGGGGAAGATGATAGAACCTGACACATTACAGCTTCCTGTCTTTACCCTCAGTTGTAGCTTTTCCATTTATCTGTGTCATTCGTCTTAAAATCCTGAAAAAGGTCCAGCTGACCAAAGGATCAGGTAAACACAGTTGACCATCCAGGCCCTTTGGTTCCAAGTGATAGCTACCATTATCATACTTCATCCAGTTGACCAACTGCCCATGCCACATCCCAAATGGAGTTCTCACAGAAATGTTCACTTTCTGTATAGGGACAGTTAGTGCTCATCCACATAACACAAAGCACACAGTTTTGTTAAACTTTGGGGTTCATAAATGATAGACCATTTGGCTGATATTATTTGTATAGTGTTCAAGCTTAATCAATAAAGGTAAATGTGTTAACTCTGCTATAGTAGTAATGGATTGAGGGTCATGAAACCACACACACACACACACACACACACACACACACACACATACACACACACACACATACACACACACACACACATACACACACACACACACACACACACACACACACACACACACACACACACACCTATATGCTCATATGCCTGTTTATCCTAAAAATGTGCGATTAGGGATGAATCATGGCCATGCTCTGAAGCCACCTTCTAAAAACTGTGATAAAAGAATCATTGGATTGTCTCAGGGTCTCTTCCAACTCTGAGAGAACCAGCTTTATTACTTACTGTACCAAGTGGTTCTTTAATGAAATAAAGCTTAACATTATAGAGTGTGCTCTACAATGAAAGAAAAATCATTGAAAGCAATAGGCAAAATTTAAAATAAGCATTTTACAACATAAGAATAAACCAGGGCATGATCTGTTCTCACATATGCCATCTAGTCACTCACGAAGGCTTCCTTCATTACTGCTCATTTCCTTAAGCGACTCTCAGTATGGGCCTCTGGTACATGCAGATGGGGTCAAACTGACTGTGGATGAATTTCTTTTAAAATAAATGAAAAAAAAATAGTTTCCTATCCTACCACACCCTGTATGAGGTCATTTTTTCCGAGGCACCCATTTTGTTTATTTGTCTGGGATTTGTGAGTGTACACTGCTCTGTAAACCTCTAAATATTTTACAATGTATTTCCTTACAGATGTTCAAGGAAAACAAGGGTTTCCTCTGACTTTGCCACGGTTCCGTGAATCAGCTCTGTGCTGAGAAACTTGAGTATCACTGATCTCAAGACCGGGGAAAGCTTTGTCTTAAAGGGGGGGGGAAAGAAATCAACCCTTTGATTTACACTGGCCCTTATGTCTTGCACATAAAAATGTAATTTATGCAATTTTCCCATGTCTCGATTTACTTACCTGTATTTCTTATATGCACTCCCTTTAAGTTGTTTATTTACTTCTCCAAAGCATCCCATTCTTTTCCTTACTCCAAAATTGGCAATAGGCTAAGCTCCACTTTCTTCTAACGTAGTAATTTTTCCAGGCTTCTTAACGGCTATGTCAATTTCCTGTGATTGTTCTCCTATAGGATTTCCGTAGTCCCCTCCTAATGCCTGTGGAGGGGAATTAAATTGCCAAAGGTTGCAGGACAAGGGGAGAAGGGAGTTATCAGCACAGTCCGAAGAAGAGGCTGATTCACTGTGACGTTACTAAGGGAAAGTACAGACAGGTTAATGAACTATTTTGGTACGATGACTTGAGCCTTTCAGACCCTGGAGACTTGAGCTGAGTCTCTCAGTCCCTGGAAATGATCCTTTTAAAAGTCATTCCTAAGGGCAGGAAGGAAACATGACATCACTGAGGAGCAGCTTCCCGTGAGGTAGTGAGAAGATGCAAGAAGCATTTTTATGTGCAGGATCCATTGGCCATAACCATCTAGTTGGATCCAAGATAAGAATAAGGCCAGGACTGAGTGGCAATATCAGAGAAACAGAATGAAATGGAGCTTGGCGTTCTGATTTTATAATCAGTGAACCTTGACCTCTACAAAATGCTTCCTAAGCCATGCAAGGTGTGACATTGTTTCTGTCTATTGTGTTGACAGTCTATGAAGAAAACATATCAAGTGATTGTCACCTTACTCTTGGAGGCTGAGAGTGTCGGGCACAGGCAGTGAAAGGTCCAACAATATCTAAAGACAGACAGACAGACAGACAGACAGACAGACAGACAGAAAGAAATAAGCAAGGGAAAGAGGGAGGGGAGGAGGGAGGAAGAGGAAGGAATGAAAAAGTAAAGAAACCATGTGTGCATCCATATAAAGTAATTTGTATGGTGTAGGAAAAGATAGAGAAATCTTTAAAAGGTGACTTTATGATTATCTTAAAACTTGACTGCATATTTATTATTTGAAGGGAATTTTTCATTTAGATTTAAACTCTGTCAGTTGAGTATTCTTTCAATGAAAGTTTCAGTATCCAGCTTTATTCCCATTGTACAATCAATAAGAAGAACATATCTGATAACTACATTTACTCTTTCTTCTTTCAATATCTCTACTTCCTTCCACATAGAAGAACACAACGTGCTGTATAGGAACAGCACAAGGGGTTATGATGTTCTTGGCAATCTCTGCCACTCCATCAGCTCTGTGATCTTAGATACCTTTCCAAACTTCCCTGAACCCATTTCTTTTTCTTTTTCTTTTTTTCAGTTGAGCATCTCATAAAGCCATTGTGAGAATTATATGAAACAATGTTGGATCACTTAGCACAGTGGTTGGCAAAACAGAGCTCAAATGACTGATATGGCCAATATTGTCAGCTCCTTATAAATGACCAAATCTATGCTCTTTTTTTTTTCTACTTTCTTTTCTTGGGTTCAGAGCATTACCCAGAAAAGAATTTTGAAGAGAATTTTGTTTTGTCTGACTGCTTGGCTTTCCATGGTCCCTCAATGGTTCTTTTTGTTTTTACCCTGACCTCGTCTTATGGGATTTGCATTAACAAATGCATCCTTGTGATGCAATCCTATATTGTGATGCTGTGTTCTACCTATGTCTGTGTTTGGAATTCCAAACACCATGCCTATCTGCTCTACTCTACAGCATCAGACACATCATCCCCAGGAATCAAAAGAGCCATTGGCATAATATTTTGAACACTTCAACCTAAACTAAAAGCTATGGCTGGAATACGCTTTAAAATGAGATGGGCTAATTCACTCCTGATAGATGAAGATATAGAAAACCAAGGGGAAAGCGCTTTGCCTGAGCCACGCAACAGTGTCAAATTTGGGAGCTTAGTTCATCTACAGACTAGTCTAAACCTGAATTCATCACATCAACAAATGGTGAATTTTACCAGCTGCCACAAAAGTAGGAAAAATTTGCTTGAAAAAAAAAAAGATTGACTAATCCCTTGAAATAAAGAAATGCTACCAGTTGTGGGTCATAAGTAACTCCTAACCATGTTAGTATTGAGCTTGCTAAATTACAAATGAGTCCAATGTGAACATACAATAAAACATAGGAACTGAAAAAAACAAGGGATTCATCTGATTTATAGTATTACCTGTTATAATTATTTTGAATTTTCAGCTTATAGGTATTGAATTATCCCCCTCCTGCAATGTTGAGGACTGAACTCACATCCTCTTGAATGCTAGATATGTAGTCTCCACTGAGATACACCCTTAATCTATTGCATTCTTTTTTTTTTTTTTTTTTTTTTTTTTTTTATTTTTTTTCGAGACAGGGTTTCTCTGTGTAGCTTTGCGCCTTTCCTGGAACTCACTTGGTAGCCCAGGCTGGCCTCGAACTCACAAAGATCCGCCTGCCTCTGCCTCCCGAGTGCTGGGATTAAAGGCGTGCGCCACCAACGCCCGGCTTATTGCATTCTTTTAAAACGCTTTCTACATGAGAGCACACATGAATGCATGCCACAGCCTAAGTGTCGAGGTCAGAGGTCCATTCTTTCCTGCCAGCATGTGAGTCCTCAGGATCAAACTGAGATCATCAGTCTTGGCAGTAAGCACCCTTACCCACTGAGCCATCTTGCTGAACCCACTATTATGCTCTTGACTCTATTAAAATTCTGTACAAGTCAACCTTGATGTGTCTCAATAGAGTAAGAGCAACAGGTGACAGTTACAGGATGACACTTACCCTCTCTTCATCATCTTGCAGAGAGCTCTTTGGAAGGGTAACCTCAAGCTCATCTTGTGAGTTGATAGGCCTCCTGAAAACACAGTATTCGGGGCATTTCAGAATCCTACTTTGCTCTCTGAAGCAATTATTTCTTCATAAGTTGGCAACTAAGAGAAATATTATAATGAAGTACTAGCACACAATTAACAGAGGAGAGAACTTGTCCATCGACTGGAGTGCTGAGGCTCTTCCTCTTGAAGAATGGCTGGTGTGTTTCTAATCTACACCACCTCCTAAGATGAACTAGTACTGTCCAAAGGAACAGCCTCAGGAGGTCACCATTGGCATAGTAACAGAGCTATGTTCTAATTCCAAAACACTCAAATAACTAGAAGAATCAGTCAAACTTACATAATTATTTTTTTCTCTAAGCAAGAACTAAATATGATTTTGTCATTAAATAAGTTCATAATATTCTTGGCCTCTCAGTGGTGTTCCTGATTAATATTGAATTGTCTGGGCACAGCTTTTTTAATTCAAAATGTTTTGCTACAACTGTAATCTATAATTCCCTAATGATTTATGGTTTTCTTACACAATGAAATTCAAGTTGAATCATTTCCACTAAGCAATCTGTGTGCACTTTATTCCTGCTAGTGTTTACTGAAGCACACATACTTTATTAAACATTGCCCCATTTCAAACATATTAAAGCATCAACCATCATTTGCCCTGAGAAACTATTTATTAGAGTTTCACAAATTATTGGGAAAACCCAGTAGTCTATATTCATAATAGAGCCTTTTAGTTCTATAAAAAGAATTGAGAGGAGGGGGGAAAAGCTCTTATAAAACACATTTATATTTAATTCTGTTTTGCAACACTTCATGCTAATTCCTGGTTCAGCAAAATGTTCAGCATTCTTGACTGTTAAAATGCTTGGTCAGGCAACTTTTATGCTCTTCAACAGTGTGTGATCATTACTGCTTTGACATTTATGGGGTTGGAATGTGTCCATGTAATGCTTAGGTATAAAGATCCAGTACTGTTTGTATTGCTTAAACCCTAAACACTTTAAAAATAAAGCATAATTGTAGTTCTTATATAATCTATAATATGTCAGGAAGTTATCAACCTTGACCCCTTTTTTCCTGACATATAAACACAAAGTTACAATTTTAAACTCATAGTTAAAACAAATGAGGCATTTAGCTATCTAGCCCATCTCAGTGCCAATGAAGCAATGACTGACCACTAACCAGGGACACTATGTTTCTAGGTCCCAATGGCAATTAGAACGTAGTCTTCAGGAAGACTATTAGAGAAGGCAGAAAGTAAGTCAACTGACATACTCCCTGTATTAGGATGAACTCTTATGATATGGAGAGAGAGAGAGAGAGAGAGAGAGAGAGAGAGAGAGAGAGAGAGATTGAGAGAGACAGAGAGAGAGAGAGAGAGATGATAGATGATAGATAGATAGATGATTTGATAGATAGATAGATAGATAGATAGATAGATAGATAGATAGATAGATAGATAGATAGGTAGATGATAGATGGATGGATGGATGGATAGATAGATAGATAGATAGATAGATAGATAGATAGATAGATAGATAGATGTTATGTGAGTGAAAAACATATGCAGAACAGTACCTAGCCAGTTCTAATCAGTCAGGAAGGGCTTGTGGTGGAACAGGCCACACAAGGGCAGTACTGGAACAGTAGACATTAGCAGGAAGAACAGATGGGACAAGTGTGTAAGTGGGCATATGAGGGTACGTCTAGAAGGAAGCTTTCCTTGGGAGAATAGAGGGGGGTATGTGTTGTAGACCAAGTGGAGGCTAGAAACAGCAAGCCCGAGAAGAAGTTGAGTAATTAGTCTGTTTCTATTCTACGCCAGTGAATTGGGGCAGTAGTGTTGTGCCAACAGAAGTATGGTTTTGACCTCAAAGGAAAAGGAAGATTAGTAGAGAAGATAGTAGCACTACCAAGTATGACTTTTAGAAACATGATTCTCCATCTATAGGAAGGAGGCTTCTTGGTCCACCATAATGTGAGCAGCCTCTGCCCCACCTTATAGTTGCCACAAACTCTTCCATGCTTTCTTTGCTAGGACAGACTAAAGTTTTCTGAGACCACGAACCAAAATTAGCCTGTAAGAGTTTCTGCCAAGTATTTTGCTCACAGTGGTATGACAGGAACCATTACAGAAGGAACCAGGAATACAACTCAGAGCTGACAGGTACTTAGTACACTAAAGATCAGTTCCAATGTTACTCCTGGGTGTCCAAAGCATTCATGCCACACCTGCAAGTCACACAACATCTCCCAGTGACGTACAGCTCTAAGAAGGGTCATTCTCTTTCTCGCCCTGATAGGTCTGCCCTGTAGCTGTCAATGTAAAGGAGCACAAGGGGACGGTTGCTCAGGGACTGTGACCACTTCTTCATCAGAGCACCATTAGAACTGATGGTCACTTTCTCTTTCTTTCATTTTGTTACACCCTGGGGACTAAAGACATCGTAGCTTTCTATGACAGGGCTTCTGCGAGCCAAAGAAAAATTCATGAGTGTAAGTGCAGTCACATGAAAAAAAAAAAGTGATACGAACAGCAAGGAAACATCTTTAGAGGTGACACCCGTGGAAAATTAGTTTCCATGTTTACATTTTTAATTATAACTCAAATTTCAGATTTTTGTTTTGGTTTTTCAAGACAAGGTGTAGCTTTGCATCTCTCCTGGAACTCTCTTCGTAGACCAGGCTTGCCTGGAACTCACAGAGATCCGCCTGCCTCTGCCTCCCGAGTGCTGGGATTAAAGGTGTGCGCCACCACTGCCTGGCCTCAGATTTTTAGATACTTAACAAAATAAAAGTAATCTACTTCAGGCCTATTAGAAAGATAAAAGCATGTAAGTGCATTGTATCATTAATGCTTCAAAATACCTGTGAAGGTAGGAATTGGTATTTTTATTTTACATGTGATGAAAAGAGCTTTCAATAAATTTAAATAG
Organism: Peromyscus maniculatus bairdii; assembly: GCF_049852395.1. Classification (NCBI taxonomy): domain Eukaryota; kingdom Metazoa; phylum Chordata; class Mammalia; order Rodentia; family Cricetidae; genus Peromyscus; species Peromyscus maniculatus. Next base: position 24,894,323 of record NC_134869.1, on the reverse strand, counting down.
CTGCTCCAGGCTGACTTGAGGTAATACAATTGATGGCAGATAAGGGCTAGAAGTTATTCACTCCACTCCATTCCCTGCATCAGATGTTAATGTGCCAGGCACAGGGAAAAGCTGTGGTAATGAAAAGATAAAAAAAAATGGGAACCACTGCCCTTGCCCATCTTTGTCTCTTACAGTGTTCATAAGATTTCCTTTCTGCTTCATTCAAACTGAGCAGGGCAGTTCTAACCAGAACAGCCTCAATGACCACGACACCCCTCATGTAGTTAGCCATCCATGTTTGTTTACTCTGGCTTAATGGTCCTGAACCTTGCTCTAGGAGTTGGCATGGGACTACATGGCTCACATGATGGTCTAACCCCAGGATCTGGGGATTTCCATTGCACTGTGCTGAATTGCATGGCTTTCCATGAAATACAAGGTTGCAAACAAATGTCATTCAGTAGATCCTAGGTTGTTTGCCCACTAATGAAGACTGTAGACAGAAAACAGAACATAAACTTTATTATTGCCCTGGAGTCTTCCCTACTGAAGAGAACATGCCCAGTCAAAGGCTGTGTCAAATGTGCACTGAAGTGCATATAATTTGGATTTAAGAGCACAGGAGGGATTCTGTGCCTCTGAGGTAAAAGCATAGTATGTTCCTGTCACTGAGCTCAGGAAAGACAGCCACGCGGTGCTAATAAAAATGTAACATCTTTTGAAAACTTACACATACCACTTTAAAAAGATTGAGATACAGATATGGATTTTAACGTAGGTTAAAGTGTGTTAAAAAAATCTATCAATCAAATATTGCTGAAATATACTGTCAGTCAAAACATAAAATTGATTTATAAAAATGAAGCTACTCAGCAATGATCTCAACAGCATTTTGGATTCAGAGACTTCCCATTGGGGTATGTTGGCTAATTTTTCCTAGAATCTAGTTGTAACAAGGCAACAAAACAAAAATACATTTTTCATCTGATAATCATTTAGCCTTCAAACCTTGTGCAGTAAGTAGGGAAAAATCTCTTCGGGGATTAAAGCATAGATTGTCAGGCTAAGAACTCAAGTTAGCAAACCACATTTTCACATCTTTCTTTGTAGTGAGAACCGAAGATGACACAAAATCCATTCTGTGATAATAGTATCTTTCAGTTTTTCTGTTATTCCCTAAAGATCCAAATATCAGTCATTCTCAGACTACCAGCATCTCTCTACCAAAGTAAAACTAATAGAAATTCTGAGACCCAGTTTCCACTTTATATAATACTGTACCTGTCAATCAGACCTACCCTGACTTCCACAGGTAAGTTAATTTGAGTCTGCAAAATGAGTTGAAGCCTTCAGGTAAGACTCCATTAAGAAATAAGACTTAAAAAACGTATAAAATTTAAATACAAGAGTGTCTCTAGGGTGTTTACACTTTATGCTTCTATATGGCAAATGATGCAACCTATAAAAATCTAGAGAGCCTTCATCAAAGTATGGGTGTTTGTTGGTAGAGTTACCTTTACTCTCAGAGCACAGATTTTATTATTGTTGTTGTTATTTTAACACAATTAACATTTTAGAGATTACTATAAGTTCTATGTGGTTTTTTGTTTTGTTTTTTACTTAAGCCATAAAGAAAAACACTTACGTTGTTGGGCTCATTAGAAAATGATAAATTGGGGCTAGAGAGATGGCTCAGAGGTTAAGAGCACTGACTGCTCTTCCAGAGGCCCTGAGTTCAATTCCCAGCAACCACATGGTGGCTCACAACCATCTGTAATGAGATCTGGTGCCCTCTTCTGGCCTGCAGTCATACATGTTGTATAATAAATAAATAAATCTTTAAAAAAAAAGAAAAAAGAAAAAGAAAATGATAAATTAATATGATAAAAATGACATCTCCTCGAAGGGAATAAATGAAAGGAAGATGAAATTCCACATTACCCTACTCTCTTACATTCTTCATTTATAATACTGTAGCCTAAGGATTTCTCCTGTCCCGCCGACACCAAGGTCCTGCAGCCGCTTATAAAATAATCACTCACAGGCTTAATATTAATTATCAATTGTATGGCCTATGGCAGGCTTCTTACTAGCTAGCTCTTATAAGTTAACCCATTGCTATTAATCTATGTTTTGCCACGTGTTTGGTAGCTTTACCTGCTTCCCATTACATGTTGCTCCTTGGGCACCTAGGTTGGGTCTCTCTCTCTTCTCCTTTCTTCTTCCTGTCTATCTGCTTGTATTTCCTGCCTGCTTCTAAGCTGCCTTGCCATAGGCCAATACAGCTTTATTTATCAAACAATCAGAGCAATACATATTCACAGGGTACAGAAAGACATCCCACAGCATTATACCTTTTCTGAAAAAAAAAAAAAATAGAGAATGCATAGGAAGTCAGCCTGAAAGAAATCCAGGAAAGGGAATTATTACATTTGTGAATGTGTTTGTCACCCAAAAGTGTAAAAGAAGTTTGATAGCATCGGTACAGTTAAGCTGAAGCTTGGGGGAGGTTCCTAGGGAACTATGGGAAAGCATACTCAAAAAAATACAATGAAACAAACCCCAAGAAATTTGACAAAAGCACCTGTTGTTTTTTTTTTCATTTCTAACAAAATTAAAAATAGTTAAGTATTCACCTACTAAGACTGTTACCATTTCAAGATGTATTGAACCAATGGAATGGATTTAAGGGTGAAAAAAAAAAGCCAAGCCCAATCTCACAGGCCTGTTATTTCAGATATCTGGGCGGCTGAGGCAGGAAGATCACAAACAAGCTTTAGGCTGATCTGAGCTACAAAATGAGTTCCAGCCCAGCCTGGGAAGTTTAGTAATATCTTGTTTCAAAATTTGAAAGAAAAAGAAGAAGAAGAAACACTAGAAACATAACTCAGTCTTATAAGGCTTGCCCAACATGTACAAGGTGCTGGTTTAATACACAGCACTACTGTGGTGGTTTAAGGGAGAATGACTCCCATAGGCTCATATGTTTGGATGCTTGGCCCACAATTGGTGGAACTGTTTGGAAAGGATTGGAAAATGTGACTTTGTTGGAAGAGATGTGTCACTGGCTAGGGGCTTGGAGGTTTCCAAGGCAATGGAGGGCCCAATCTCTCCCTCTCTGCCTCCTGGTTGTGGATCAGATGTAACCTTCAGCTACCTTTCTGGAGCCATGCTCCTTGCCATGATGGCTGTGAACTCATTTTCTGAAACTGTAAGCAAGTCCCTAATTAAATGTTTTCTTTTATAGGTTACCTTGGACATGGTGTCACTTGATAGCAATAGGACACTAACTAAGACAACAACAAAATTAAAGGAAGGAAGGAAGGAAGGAAGGAAGGAAGGAAGGAAGGAAGGAAGGAAGGAAGGAAGGAAGGAAGGAAAGAAAGAAGGAAGGAGGAAAGAGGGAAGGGAGGAAGGAAAGGAGGGAGGGAGGGAGGGAGGAAGGAAGGAATAGAGGGAGGGAGGGGAGGAGGGAGGGAAGAAGGAAGGAAGGAAGGGAAGAAAGAAAGGAGAGATAAAAAAGAGTGTGGCGGAATCTTGTTGATGACCAAGTTATAAGTAAAAAAAAAAAATGATTTTGGATTACAGTTTCAGGGCTTCAATCCATTGTCTATTGACTGTCTTGCTTGTGGGCCTGAAGCCAGGTAGAAGATCACAGTGAGAAAGTATAGCATTTCAGAACTACCAGGAAGCATAAAAGGAGACACGGATAAGCCAGGGTGTCCATACATTTTCAAGGGCACACCTCAATAACCTAATTTCTTTTCTAGGTCACATCTCTCAAAGGTTCTGCTGTCTTCCAACTGCATAAAAATTATGTGCTCAAGCCATTCACACAGATCTTTAAGGGACATTATTGATCCAAACACTCACAGAAAGAATCTAATTTTAAAACAATTGAATTGTAAAATAAAGAATTCCAGTTGACTATGATAATGTCCGTGAAGATGGCAGGTAGGGGAATATTAATAAAACAATGAAAATGGAATCAATAGCTAAACTCAGAAGGAAGTGTCTTAAAATATCATGATCAAGTTAAGGCATGGGTAGCTGTTTGTTCAATGACTGTTATTTGCCCAACATTTGGAGACTTATATTTTATGTAAAAAAAAATACTAAATTTATGACATGTGTAAAATTTAAATACAAAAGTGTCTCTAGGGTGTTTATACTTTATGCCTTGAAAGACATGATGTTTCAAAATGTAAATGGTGTTGTAACTCACATTGTAAGAGATCAGCATTGCTCTTAAAGAGTTTGCTGTCTACTGTTCCCATGTAGAATGAGCACCTACATCAGGATGAACCAGGATTCTGCTCCTCCATGGCTTGCTCAACCTGCCCTCTTACAGAACCCAGGACCACCAGCCCAGGGATGGCACCACCCACAATGGGCTGGGCCCTCCCCCATTGATTACTAATTGAGAAAATGCCTTACAGCTGGATCTTATGGAGGCATTTTTCTCAGTTGAGGTTCCCTCCTTTCAGATAATTCTAGCTGTGTCAACTTGACATAAAACCAGCTAGGACAGCTTTACTTGTATTAGTCATTTCTTTCCTACCAAAGCCAACTAGAAACCCAGATCAAATTAATTTTCATGCTTGTTTTAAGCATTGAACAGCTTGTATACAGGACTGTGCTCTCTGAGAAATGGGAGGCAAATAACATGTAAACATATCAGCTTGACTGCTCAGAGAGTTTCCAGGGTACCAGACTAAACAGAGTCCAGCATTCTTACAGCGATCACATTGTGAGGAAACTATGTCAGCTAGGATGTATACAGTAGAATACCCAAGTAAAGAGTTAAAAAAAAGACAGAAATAGGAAGAGGAAGAGGAAGTGAGGGGAAACGGGCAGTCAAAACATTAAAGAGGGTAAAGCTGCATGAGCCAAGGAGGGAATGCTTTCAGAATACAGCTGCTGGCCGATTCCCAGACTTTACTGAGATGAGGCAGGTGTCTACAAAGTTCCCAAAAGAAGGAGAATGATCTTAAAATACACAAGCCAGAGAGTGGAATCATCAGAAGGGACCTGTCTTGGAAACAAGGCTAAGTTAGTCTTAAACAAACTGGTACTTGGAGTCCAACTTAAGCAAACTCTAAAGGCAAGAGCAAGATGATCTCTAATAATTGTGTGCTAGAGTAAATTCCAACATAACTTAGAGGACTAAAAAAAGCCTGACAACACATTGTGGAAAATGACTCCAAGCAATCAAACCTTATCAGGTGGATGTACATATGTTTATACAAAAATATATGTATGAATATATGTGTGTATACATATATATGGCTGATAATCAGCAGTAAAACTAATTTTAAAATATCATAAATGACAGATATTGTATAGCTAGCCAAAAAGGACACCGTAACAACCCTTTTAAATTTATCCTGAGGGCGTGGGGACAGAGCACACACATGAGGAAGAAATAAGTTCTAGAACAAATGGAATACCTAAACATGAAAAGTATAATCTTTGATTCTTTTTATTTTAGAAACTCTAAATCTATTAGACACTGAAGAAGATAAAAGTTAGTAAATACAAAGATAGTGAAATGGAAACCGTGGACAAATAAAGCAGAGAAAGGTCAAAATAAAAGTAATTGCCAGAGCCACAGCAAACTACAGTATAACTGCAGCATAGCACACAAGTGTATTTTGAGTTGTAGGAAGAAAAAGAGTGAACAAAACAAATTTTTCTTAGTAACAAAAGGATGGCCACAAATTTTCCAAATATGGCAAAAATCATAAACCTCTAAATTACAGAACCTCAACAAACCCTAGAAAAATAAAAATGAAGAAAAGCAGTCTAAGATATATCACAACCACATTGCAGACAATAAGAGGTAAAGAGAGGAGTTTTAAAAGAGCAAGAATGGAGAGGACGAAATTACGTTTAGAGGAAAAGACAAAAATTATGAGAGTTCTTGCCTGAAATCATATAAACTAGAAAATGGTGATATTAAATAACTTACTTGGCATATACGTGTTTCTGTGTCTATATGTATTTCTTGTGCTTTTTTTTTGGCTCTTTTTTCTGTTTGTTTTATCTTTTTTGTTTGTTTTTATTTTATCATATTTTATTATTTTATATTGATGCTTGTTTGTTTTCTAACGAGAAAGGGAAAGAAAGGGTATGGATTTGGATGGGTAGAGAGGTGGGGAATGATCTGGGAAGAGTTGGGGGAGGGGAAACCATAATCAGAATATGTTGTATGGAAAAACTATTTTCAATTCAAAAACAATTTAAAGAAAATATTGAAACAAAAAAAAACTCTTTGAAAAGGATATAAATGAGAAATACATCAAAAGGAAGACATTTCCTTTTTTGTGATTTCCTTCTGAAGCTGAATTAATTACTTTAAGTCATATACCAGTTTATTGAGAACTTATAGAAAGCATATGGTACCAGCACCACAGAACATGAGGCCGAAGCAGGTGGGGGGAAAGGTTTTTTTTAAGTTTTATACAATTGTAAAATCACAAAGGATGATGTAAGTCATATCCACGATGTTAGTGGCCTAATCCTCTTTCTGGTAGGTATAATTAGATTTATAAAAGATTTATCAATATACAGTGAAACAGATAAGAAAAAATTAGTATCATAAAAAGATATATTTATAAAAAAACTACATTTTACAAGTTATGCCATTCGAATACTAATAAGAAACAAGATGACATTGCTAGGTGAATATTATTTAAGGTATAACAAACAATTCTAGAAGAGGTAATGTTAGGTCTCAGACAGTCCACAGGTCCAGAAATGACAGTCTAGTCTTGGTTCAAGCTGCACTACAGAAGGCTTTGGGGGGGTTGGACAAAATCCAGCACTCCTCAGGAACTTGTGAAACAGGTTCCCCATGCCCAGAGGAAGTCACTTCCCCTGCCTCTGGTAGAAGGGACTTAGGGCTCGCCATTGACATACACCTGTGTCAGCTAACTGCATATCAAAGTCCATACACACCAGTCCCCGGGATCCCCCAGTCCCTAGTCACAAGTACTTGCTATACATTTCATAGCCCCCATGCTGGCCCCCCTGTCTCCTCACCTCAGATCCCGCTCTCTTTACACCCCCTGCACCCAGCTGTTCTTCCTATTCTTTGTCTTTCACCATCCCTATTCTGTTCTGCTTTCTTTTTTCTCTCACAGAGAAGCCTGCCCATGCCTCCAGTCTGCCGGCCATGCCAAATCTGCTTCTTTTCCTCTCTGCTCTGGACTCTTCCAGACGCCTCTGGATAATTCTCTCTCTTAACTCCCAATAAAACTGTACCCCTTAATAATGAAGGGGCCATTTTGGCAGTTCCTTTACTGCACCCCCTTGTATGGAGGAAAAGGTTATTTTACGAAGACATTGAAATCACTTCTCTAGAGAGTACAAGAGTTCTAATGTTTTACCTATCTAACTGCATAGCTTCAGAATAAATGAGGGAAAACTAATAAACTGAAAGGAGGCGGGGACACACCAGCAATTAGTGTTGGTTATTTCAGCACCATTCCATTGGCCGCTCACAGAACAAGGAAACATGAAGCCTTAAACTCTCATAGTGCTCAACGATGCTTTCGACAAAACTGACCCAATGGAGATTTCAGACCACTCCACCCAACACTGGCAATAATGCATTGCTTTTCAATAGACATAGATCATCCGCCAAAATATACTATACCCTGGCTTTTAAAATAATTTTCGATATTACTAAAAATATTGAAATAATTTAGTCTCTTCTATTACCATAATAACATGCAATGAAGAGTCAAAAATTAAAAAATTTAATATTTAAAAATGTGTCAATAGGATGTAAAATGAAACACTTTAAAAAAAAAAAAAGGAGTGGTAACTTATGCCTGTAATCATAACACTTGAGAGGCCAAGGCAGGAGGATCAGAAATTTGAGACTAGCCTGGGCTACCTAGTGAGAGCCTGTCTGGGAAGAAGGAAAGAATAGAAAGGAGAGAGGGAGGGAGGGAGGACAAGAAAGGGAAGGGAAGAGAAGGAGAGGGGAGAGGAGTGGAGGGGAGGGGAAGGGAGGAAAAGGAGGTAAAGGGAGAAGTGAGAGAAGGTAGGAGAAAACACATCACACTATTTGAAGCTCAAATAAAAGAAGCTTTAAGGTACAATTTGTATCACTACATTTGTATATGTGAGCAAAACTGAATTTTCTCTGTTCATTCTTTCAGAATCTCGGAAAAGAAAAACCTATTCAACCCGAAGCAAACGTAAGAGAAGACAGAAAGGTTACTGGCTCACTCGGTAAGGTGCTTGGCCCTCTTCCAAGCATGAGGATGTGATGTCGGAACCCCAGCATCCATGTGAAAAGCTGGACTTGGCCAACAGCTATGCTTCAGGAAATTGGACTTTGGAGAGGAAACATCCTCTGGAAGGTCCTGAGATACCTAAAATAAAATGTAAGGCTACATTGTCATTTTTGTTACTCCCATGGACAAATCACTGACAAGAATAACGTAAGAGATGAAGGGGCTATTCCGGCTTAGGGTTTGAAGGTACAGTCCATGTGTCAGAAGACACTTGTCATTGGGAGCATGTGGCAGCAGGTCACATTGCATCTGCAGTCAGGGAGCAGAGAAAAAGGTGGTACCCACCTCATTTCCCCTCTTTATTGGGTCCAGGATCTTGGAATAGGGCTGCCCAGAAGTTTATCTCCTAGGCTATTCTAGACACCGTCATGTTGTCGATGAATATTACCATCCCAAAGTTAATAAAAAAAAATAATAATGTGAAGGCATCTCTATAAAGCTTGGAGGAATCATACAGAACTCAGCATAAATGGTCAGATCCAGGAAATCACATAGAATAGAAAAAAAAAATTCCCAAGTAGGAAATGAAAATTGGGGGCGGTCCTTTTAGAATGCAGAACAATTAAAAGAATGAGTGAGGGTCTAGGGAGTAGTTCACTGGGACAGTACTTACCAAGCACGAGTGAAACCTTGGGTTTGATCCCCAATACCAGCAATCAACAACAATAATTGTTGTAATTACTTTTACAGCTTTAATTACAATAGGTGTAAAAAACACATTAAAGCAACAAAAATAGAGAAAACCAATGTGAGGGACCTGGCTATGGTCACTCTGTGGCTGGCTTCCTCCATGTTGATCACATAGAAATTACAGAGGCAAAACCCTAATAGCCTGATGAGGACTGTCCATGTGGTTTACGAAACAACGGGAAAAGCCTAAGAGTCCCTTCCGTCAGTTGCTGGGGTAGAAAGGGGGCAAAAAATTGTAAAAAACACTATATGTTTTACAAGTGGAGGATTCTTATGAATGTTCAGAATTCGAGGCAAGAAACAGTCGGTGAAGAACAAGTTCAAATCCCACCTGTCCTTGCGGAAGAATCAACGCAAAGGAAAGTTCTGCTGAAGAAAAGGTGAGAATTCCCAAACCGGATGCATTGCAGGAACGGCAACACCGGGAAAGAACACTAAAGAGTTGAAAAGAAAAGGCAGGAGAACATTTTCACAAAGCACGTTCCAGGGAGAGCCATATGTCCGAAACGAAAATAATTGCTTAACGATAACCTTTCACAGTAGTTAACCAGCTCAGGAACTCGGACCCTCAGGACAAAGCGGAGGAGCCAGGACACATGTCTCCCACGGGCAGCTGATGAAAGGCTGGAGGCTTTCAGAGCAGGAGTTAGAAGCAGGTAGAATTGAGCGGAGATGCAGGGCCCGGGGCCCGGGGCAGGAAGAATAGCAACCATCTCCCTAAGGAGACGATGCTCACAGACACAAGGGGCAGCGTGGGAGGAGGGTCTAGGAGGCAGCCAGGCAGTTGTAGTCACACATTCAAAAGCATCCCAACCCAGTACCACAGCACACGAGAACCTACCTTATCCCCGGTATGCGCGCGCACGCGAGCACACACACACACACACACACACACACACACACACACACACACACACACACACACATCTAGCCATGTTCTCCCCCACCCCTGTGCACCGCATGCCCAGCGACTCCCTCTCACATGCTCATCTTGGCCTTCGCTGTAACTGTATTTCCCTTTCAATGACTTCTTCAGAAACAAGTTTCCAGGTGTGTCACATCACGCCAAATTGAAGTGTGTTTGGGTTGCCGCAATTCTCGCAATAATTATAATAACGTAGTAAACCACACCCGCTCCGCGGAGCATTTATTATGTGCTCTGGAACTGGGACTAGAGTTTTATGCACGCTAGTCCCAAACCCCATATAGACACCCCAATAACACAGGTGCGGTAGTCCCGACTTTACAGGCAAGCCATCTGGGTTCCAAAGGGCTTTTGTGAAGAGTTTGGTTCACACCCCTCATAATTATGAAGAATGGAGCCTGATCCCCATGGCTCTGAAGGACATTTCCTTTTCCGTCACACTGACCTGGCTTCTCGCCTTTGCACTTATCTTACATATTACAATTATTTTTTCACACCTCTATTCCTCTGACTAGCAGCTTGTCAACTCTCCCGGGGTTGGGAGTGAGAATTCATCATTGTTTCTCAAACGGCAAATAAAATGCCTGATCAGTATTTTTCAATATTTCCTGTGTAAAATTTAAAAAAAAAAAAAAAATTAAGAGCCAGCGAACTGGCTCACCAGGTATGCTGCCAAACCTAATGATCTGAGCTCAATAGCAGAACGCATGTGATGAAAGAAGATAATTAACATGTGCAAACTCAGTCAATGGATATCAAAAAAAAATAAGGTTTCAGGATATACGAAAGAACAAATGAATGAGAGGCTTCCATGGTGAGTGTGTAAACAAAGCAGAGACGATCTACTATGTAATTACCACATGTAGTGATATCAAGCTGTAAAACTCTTATTTGCTACCTAACCTATTCTAAAAACTATATTAAAATTAAGCACACAAATGTGACATATACACACATATATTCATATATATATTCACATATATACACAATATGAATATATATATCAAACTCCAAGACAAAGTGAACCACTTTCATTAGCTTTGTTTTGGTTCAGATGTTGGCAAACTCCAAAGACAAAGTGAACCACTTTCATTTTCATTGTTTTGGTTCAGATGTTGGCAAAAAGTTTCCCAACACATCTGTGCCTATATTTGAAGGTCCCCATAAATGTGTCATTGTTTTCAAACACAATTGATTTGTAAATTGACTTGAAATGTTTAATTTTATGGAAATCACAGTTGTTTACATAGCTTTAAATGGCAGTGAACCACTGAAGGAATGAATCAGCAATTCAGAAAGCCAAACTGGCATGATTTATGCAAGTAAACTTGCGTTTTGTGAAAGCGAGGCTTTTTCAAATGAAAAACGAACAGTAGCATGTATCAAGTTGCAAGACTGATCATTCCTGTAATATTCTTCTTTCCTAGGAAGAAGTGTGTGGTGTGTGTGCTCTGTGTGTGCTCTGTGTGTGTTGTGTGTGATGTGTTTATATGTATTTGTGTAGTGTGTGCATGTGTAAATTATGTGGTCTTTGTGATGTGTGTATGTATACTTTTGTGGTGTGCATGTGTGTAGTGAATGTGTGTTGTAGGTGTGTGATATGAGGTTTGTGTGTATGTGATATATATGGTGTGTGTTTTATGTGTATGTGTATATGATGTGTATGTATGTGGTAATTTTTGTGTATATGGGTATGAGTTTATGTATGTGGTATGTGGTCTTGTGTGTATGTGGTGTGTATATGTGTGGCCTTTTCTGTGTGCATGTATATGAGTATATGTATATGGCATGTGGTTTTGTGGTTATGTGTATGTGATGTGGAGGTGGCTGTGTAGGAGTATGCATGTATGGTTGTGTGTGTGTGGGGGGGTGTTTGGTGTATGAGTGTATGGTGTGTATGTGATATGTCCATCCAAGTGTGTGTATGGTATATGTATAAGGGTATGGTGTGTGTGTGTGTGTGTGTGTGTGTGTGTGTGTGTGTGTGTGTGTGTGTTAACCCATGGCTGTCCTCCATGTTGTGTTTAGATCTATCCACACACTAGATGTGATTTCTCTGAGAGGAAAATTGTATTTTTTTTTTTATATATGGCCTTGCAGTTTCCACCTTGCATAATATCTGGTATACAAGCATTGGACTCTTTCGTTGCTGTTCTTTTATTGATACATTGTAACTGTTGGTCACTGTTTGTTACCAAAGAAAGCCCATGGTTAAAGATGACACAACTGACTTGAAATTGTTCTTCCTGGAATTGATCTTTCTTTGGAAGGAAGGCCTGTCTCAGTGTGTGCCATGCACTTGTGAGCAATTTTCTGAAAGTATTGTGCAGAAATATGAAATGGAATGAGTCAAAGAATAATAATGTTATTTTGATTGCATTTTCCCATTGGCAGGAACATTTTTTACAATATTTTTTCTTTCATTTAGATGCTTATGGTCACCATTCTTGATTAGGAAGCAGGAACTAGGACAGGAGATTTCTTTTCAGTTGTTTAGGGGCTAGGGTAGCTTAACCTAGATACTCATCCTCTAATAAACTTCCAAAAGACGAGAAGCTAGGAGTAAGTAGCTTCTGACCCTCTCTTGGTCTTCCAGTTCCCTCCCTTTCTGGATTTTATACAAAGAAAATCTGCCTCAGTTGCTGGCTTCACTGTCTCCCCCCAACCACCTCCAACTCAGCTCCTGTCTCCCCAGTGTGCTGACATCCCTCACTGAGCATCAAGGACTGTTGCCAATGAACATCTATCTCTCTTCTCTTTCTCAACTCTTCAAAGGTCTTTTGGAACAACTGGCCACTCCACCCTTCTTGAACTCTGTAGGCATCTATGACTCTGCTGTCTCTCTTTGTGAGCCATAAGAACACAACTCAAGTTGTTCAAACATGAAAGGAATTTATTAGGTCTTATCTGGGAAGTTCAAGAAAGGATGTTAGCTTAAGGCATCACAGGCTTTAGAGGTTGAAACAATCTTGTCAGAAATCTATTTATCTGTTAGAAAGGTGCATCTCCCATGCTAAAAAGGGGATTGAGATATCTAGATCCATATCAACCATCCTTGATAAGTGGTCTTGGTTAGAAAATTATGCCTTTTTTATGTATATTAGCAAAATTTATGGGAATAAATCTGGTATGCATTAATCCCAAAGATTGGAGGAGAATCACCACTGACCCAAATCAGCATGGCCAAATTAATTAAAACAAACAATTAATTAAAACAAGCTTTTTTTTTTAAATTCATGAGCATGGGTTGCCTTTCCTTAAGGCAGAGTTCAAGAGGTCAGCCTTGTATGTGAAGAAAACAAGGTTTTTATAGTTCAGGGGTAGGGGGTTTCCAAATGGGGGATTGGTGAGCAAAAAAGGTGGAGTTACAGGAACAGAACATAAGTATTACAAGTTAGTCATAAGGACCTCCTGAAATAAAGGACATGGCATAAGGTAGTCACAACAACCTTTTGAAACAATGGTAGGGTTGCAAGATGATTATAACAACTTTCTGAAAAGACATGGTAGCTGTTTCCAGGAATAGACAGTACAAAATCATGTGTAGTTAAGGTAACAGGTGGGGCATAGCCCAATCCTTGAGAAACAGATTTAATTATAAACAGGAATCAATCTAGTTTGTCTTTATTATAAGATGTCGTTTAAGCTTAAAATGGAAGCAGGCTGATTCTTCAAATTGGTTCTGTGTCATAAGACACAATCAGTCTCACCTGAACTTCACAGATAAACATGCAAGGAAACATATTCAGGCTCGAGGAAAAGAACACACACATCGTCACGTCTACGACAGCTCTGCTTTCCACCTTATGTCTACATGTTCTTTCTTCTCTGTCGACTTCAGTTCCAATCGTCCAAATAGTTCTGGGTTCAGTTCTGTGCTCTCGCTTCCTCTCTATTCACTATTTCTTCCTCGTTGTTGACAGAAACTCTCCTGGACCAGCAACATCCCAGGAGTAAATTTAGCAGGGGAGCTGAGGACTCCCCAGGCTTACTCCTGCAGAAACAGACTCTCTGTTGAGTAACCATTATAGTTTTCAGATTATTTGAAAGTCCTGCATGACTACCTATACGCATCCCAAATCTAAATCGGTGCTCTTGTTTTCCCCGACCAAACTTATTTTCCCTTTGATATCTCATTAAATATATATATATATATATATATATATATATATATATATATATATAATGGGAATTTTATATCATTTGATATCTCATTAAATATATATATTTATAATAAATATATATATTAAATATATATATAATGGGAAGCATCCTTGTCTTCTTTTGCTCTGATTAGCTGTGGGAGACCAGCTGGGTGACTGACTCCCACATTTTACCCCAGGGTACTCTTGAGGAGTGAGGGATAAGAGATTTAGATAGAAGGATAGAGGGGAAAGAAACAGAAACACAAGATAGCCTTGGGAGGGCCTGGATCCTTATCCACCAGCCCACCCCACCACCACCACACAGCCATCTCTTCTAAAGGGCTATTTATAGGAATGTCAAGGGGTGGAGCAAAAGACTTGCCCCCAGCACAGCCAAATGCAGACCCTTTCCAATCACCTAGTAACCATGCACATGGTCAAGCAATCCTTTAATGCAGCCCTGCTGGGTAAAGCAAGTTCAGATCTCACTAGGAACCTTTGTGGGCCTCCACAAATAACTTTAACTCTCAACTTGACATGGTCTAGAGTCATTTGAAAGGAGAGTCTCAATCAGGGAATTGCCAAGATCAGATTGGCCTGTGGGTAAGTCTATGGGGAAGGGCTTTGTCTAGATGGGTACTTGATGGTGGAGAGGCCAGCCTCCTATTATAGGCAGTACCATCCCCAGACAGATGGTTCTGAAATGTATATGAAAACTAGCTGGGTAAAAGCTGGGTTTGGGGCCAGCTAAACAAGGATCCTGTTCCATGGTTCATGCTATACCTCCTTGGCTGGGAAGTGAGTTCCTTGGTCAAAAGTAATGATGTCTGAAATAGCAAGCAGACATGCCTTTAAGTTTCTGCCTTGACTTCCCTCAATGGTCGATTTGGTCTGGCCTTGTAAGCTGAAACACACCACATGTTTCTGGTTCACCAAGGAATCAAACAATTTATAACATCACAGTGCATCTCAGATTCTTCCTTTCATCCATCCTTCTACAGTACCACGACCATATCCAAACCAATCTAACTCCCACTAAGAGGACAGCAATAACCCACTCTGCTTTCCCCTTGCTTCTGCTCCCCCTCTTCCCTGGTCAGTCTTTGCCCAATAGAAGTGATCTTTCTCGCATCTTTTGTCTTGTCTTCATAAACTTCCCTGCCCTTCCCTCTACTACAGACATCCTTACCTCTTTTATATTCCTGCAAAGCCACCTCCTCTCAGATCTTCACATCTGTTCTTTTCCTGCCCAGAATGCTCTTTCCCAGGCTCTACATTTCTCAGCTCTTGGTTGAAACACTCTCCTTTTAGAAAGGCCTCTCTTCACTACATTCCTTAGGTATCTTAGGCTACTATCACAAAACAACCATAAGCCAAGACGCTTACAAAGAACAAGGATTTATTACAGCTGGGAAGTTCAAGATCAAGGCCCCAGCAGATTTGGTTTCCAGCTAACACTAAGTTCTGGTTTTTCAGACAGTATCTTCTCAATATGTCCTCAGGGGGTAAATGGAACGTGGGCTTTCTCCAAGGTCTCTTTTATAAAACTACTAACAGCATCAATGAAGGCAGAGTGTCATGACTTCATCATCTCACTAGGGTCTTACCTCTAAATATTATCACAACAGGAGCCAGTTTCTACGGGTGACTATTCAGAGTATGGGTCCAATCTAATTCTGTTTCTTCTTCAGCTCTCTTAATTTTCATTCTCTGTGAAGAAAGTAAGCTCCATGAGCACATGAGTCTCAACTGCTTTGTGTATGACTAAATTGCCAAGACTTAGGCTAGTACATTGGCATTAACAATCTATGTGGAAGACGGGAGATTCCCATTTATTTCTATTTCTTCCATGGAACTTACTATTATTTTCCAGGCTCTTTCATACTGACATGTTTCCTTCCCTAACCATTATCTCTTCCTCTAGAATGTAATCACTCAGAAGCTGTCTTCCTCTAGAATGTAATCACTAAGGAGCTGTGGGCGTCTCACCCTGTCTGCAATGTCTGATTCAGTTCCTTGCTCTGAGTCGACACCGTGCGTGTTGAAAGGACAGTTGGACCAATGATCACCAGTAATTGCTTCCTGAACTTTAGCAGGGACCATGACTAAAAGTGCTTTCTTCTTGATTCTCTGACTTGAAAAGAAAAAAAAAAAAAAAACCCAATCGCACTAATTACATTGTAAAAGGGGTACCTATGTCTTGGTCAACATCTGCCTGTAAGTAATGGATAGTTGAAGTAGTCATCATTAAGGCAGAATTTGACTCTGGATAGGTATAGTTCTGTCAAAGGGTGTGCAAAGACTTCAGTAGTGATTGCTGGACCTTCTCCACCTCTCCACTTTCACAGAAGTCCTATCCACTCCGGTTTCACTAGCCTTCCATTATTCCTGACACACACACACACACACACACACACACACACACACACACACCTCAGCTTCCCTTTCCACTTCCTTCCTTTCCTTTCCTATCTCATCACACTTCAACATAAATATCCAACTTATGCAACCGTCCTCAAACTGCTCTTCTTTCACACTTATTTCCACAAACTCCTCTGCCAACACGTATTATTACATCTGCAAGTGAGCAAGCACATGCACTTTGAAGTCTATCGCTGTCTCTTGCTTCTAAATTTGTGTATCTTTTCCTTCCTCTGACACAGATATTTTCAACTCAGCTTGCTAACTGGGTAATTCCCATATCACTAACACAGAGTGAGTGTCAATACATGTAGTTGAAAGTAGAACTCATACGGTGGTCAAATGATATGCAAAATTGGGCTGCGGTCTTTCTTAGAGTTCAGCTGGTTGTGATGAGGCAGAAATAGTGCCAACCTATATTTTTATGTCACTCCACATGTCTGAGTCAGTTACCCAAGCTTGCCCTCACTACACACCTATGAATAATTGATTGATGTTAGAATGAGTCAAAGTCAGATTAAGCCACGGCCGTGTGAGCAACAGCCGACAACTGGCATTAGAGAAAAACAAAGAGCTTTGTTCTCCTGACTCCTAAGTACACAAGCTTTCTGCCGAAATTGGCATTTCTTTTCTGTCTTGACTTGATTCAAGATAGAACCATTAGTACGTTATTGCCAATATCATAATTCTCAAAGAGCCACTAAAAAGAAAAGGGCTGTGTTCAGTTCAAACACTAAGCAAAGGAAAATAAGGGAATAATTTTTGTTTACTAAAGTTGCTGTAAAATAAAAACAGTATGGCTATGGTAAAATGGGCATTTTTTATTTTATTAATCAAAATAAAAATTTACTTAAAATACTCTTTGGAAAGAAATTTGATTATATTGGGAAAAAAACATTTAAAATCCTCACAACCTCTCCTCCTAGACTGTATATTACGTTAACAGTGTAAGAAGTAAGTTTGTGGGCAATATTTAGTATAGATAATACAGCATTGTTTATGGTAATGTTTAAAATTCTAAACTATAAATACACAAAAATGATGAGTGACTCAGCATTTCACATACTTGAAAGACTTTACAATGGCAATACAAGTCTACACAAACTAATCTGAGTAGCACTGATGTTTTTATCCTATGCTGTTAATTTTTAATAAGCTAGTAAGTCATGTTTTCATAATCTCATACTTAAAGTATTCATAGAAATGAAACAAAAATACACTCCAATGTAAATGGTATTTTCTTTTTGTGACATGACTGGGGATTTTTTTTAAATTATATAACAAAATGCAAAATAACTCTCATCTTTATCAATGCAGAATGTTCTATGGCTTGTTTTAACAATACAACCCCCACAAGTCAGGCCGTAGTGGTATACACCTTTAATCCCAGCATTCTGGACGCAGAGGCACATGGATCCCTGAGTTCAAAGCCAGCTTGGTTTATGAAGTGAGTTCCAAGACAGACAAGACTATATAGAGAAACCCCATCTTTAAAAAAAAATGCAAAAAACAAAGCAACAATGACAAAAAAACAATACAACCCCACAGTAGTATCTCTGCTGCAACTGACAAGAAAATTTGTAAATCAAGAAAAATCTGAACAGTGGTGGTACATGCCTTTAATCTCAGCACTCAGGAGGCAGAGGCCAGCGGATTTTGGTGAGTTCGAGGCCAACCTGGTCTACAGAGCGAGTTCCAGGATAGCCAGGGCTATACACAGAGAAACCCTGTCTCGAAAAAGAAAAAGAGAGAGAGAGGAAGAGAGAGAGGGAGGGAGGGAGGGAGGAGGAGGAGAAAAAGAAGAAAAGGAAAACTTAATTTTCCTTTCATCTAAGAAATTGAATTGCTCATTGAAACTATATTAATTTCCACAGAGAAAACATGGATCAAATTATGGAGCTAAATTATAAGTCTGATTAGTCACATACAAGACCTATGGACACAAAGAAGGGAAGGAAGAGGTCATCACACTAACATGTAAGGCAAGTTGTTACATGACCCTCACAACCAAGTTTTTCCAAACATATAATATTCCTTCTGTGCCTTTGAGTTTTCAGTGTTTCTGTTCCTGTCCTGGTTGGAGTTCATGGTAGTCCTCCCACATTTTCTGTCTAGGATCACTTTGTAATTTTCTAGTGCTCTACATGGTTGGCATTTATCAGAGTGGACTCTTGGAAGTTGACTGATTTGCCAAGCTCAGTTTGATACTTCTCTGGTTCATCAATAATGTTTGAAAGCAGAGGATTCTGATGATGATTTAAAAAAAAATGTTCAGGAAAGGCAGATGTGCCCATGTGTGAAATAATCCCAGTTTAGGCTAGACTTGGTAAACGTGAGTCATAGCCATGATGGCTTAGGCAAGAAGGCACCATGGAGTCTGACCAGCCAGAAGAACTGTCTGGGGCCTTACCGTGGGCTCTGGAGGCTCATAAACCAGAGGCCACTGTGAACTCTAACTTGAGTTGTTGTGGGAGTCCCAGAAGAGGCCAAGTGGTAAGGTGGTGGTGAGCACTTGGTGAGTTCAGGGCAGGGTTGAACGAGACTCAACATTTCAAAGTTGGTGCTGCAGTCCATGAAAGGACCTCCTCCTGCCTGTCCTGGACAGCTTCAGAGACTACTCTGGAGATTTGAAAAGCCAAAGCAACTGGTTACAAATGGAAATATAAGAAGGAAATGAGGAGCTGGTGAGATGGCTCAGTGGTTAATTAAGAGCACTGGCTGTTCTTCCAGGAGATCTGAGTTTAATTCCCAGCACCCACAAAACAGCTCCCAACCATCTGTAACTCCAGTCCCCAGGGACACAACACCCTCTTCTGGCTTCAGGAAGCACACAGAGGGAAAGTCACTGCAATTTGAGAACAGAGAGCTGCTAGTTGATGCCACAGATTGCTGAAATTAATGACACTTGAACAGATTTCCTTTTTTCTTTCTGATTTTCTGAAGTTTCCACACGCCTGACGTCATTCCATGCACAAATAAGGGACGGATTTGCTTTTGAAACCCAAGTTCATTTTCACCAAGTGTGTTATCTAAAATAGTGAGTTCAAGATGTGATCTAAGCTACAAGATTGGATAATGAAAATCCTCGTTTGCTTTGTTTCCAGGCCCAGTGAACTGGGATCATGTAGATGGCATCCAGGGACCAGCATTTTCACACTATCATTGGGGCGGGGTGGCGGCGGCGGCGGCGGCGGCGGCGGCGGCGGCGGCGGCGGAGGTGGGGTGGGTGGGGGTGGGGGGGGTATTTCTGTGCACACTGCGTTTGTGAACTAGTGGTCCAGGGTGTAACATTTGCTTACCTTTCCAGAGCCAGAGCTAATCAGCGTGCACCACTTCCATCCACAGGTGGGGCTGTTCTCAGCTTCACTGAGCAGAAAGCTTTCCTGAGCGCCCACATTCTCTGCAGAGTTTCTCTTTCAACCTCCTGGAGATATTACTCAGTAAGGCATTCAATCAGTGGGTTCTCAGTAGACTGAGATAACTCAACTGGCCCATTAAAACCCTCTGTCCTCTTTAAGGAACAGAGTCTTAAATTTTGGTTTGAGTTTTTGCTTATTTTCTTGACACTGCCCACCCCCCATTATCCTTTTTCTCCAACATTATGTTGATACAAATTCATTTTGCTGTTTGTCTATTTTTTTCCACTTAGAATATTCATAAGGGATACCAAAGCAAGCCTGATGCACAGAATAAGTGTTGCTGCAAAACAGTGAGGAGTCTCCCAGTTCTGTGAAACCTGCCTTTCGGGAAGGGCGGGAAAGAGTGTTTAATAACTTTATTTTCACACACATACACACACTGAGCTTTTGTTTAGGACCTGTTTGCCCTCATACTAAGCTAGGGGTGATTAAAAGATAAAAAAAAATTATATTTATTTCTAACAGTTATGCAAATTCATTAAAAGGTGTATAATTCCTGCTTGGAAAAAATGATTTAAATTCATATTTTTTAAGAGGGTCATTAAAAGGTGTGAAACCATTCCTACTGAGAGAAAGCTTTAGAGAGACTGGTAGGGGATATGTATATATATATATATATATATATATATATATATATATATATATATATATATATATACATATATATATATATATATGCTAGGTTTCCCTTTCTTCTTTACTCAAATGTGGATATTCTCTTGAAGATTAAAGCACTTTTTGAAATTGTATAGGGGAACCTAAAGGACTATATTAAAATCACACATTGAGGTATGCTTCCAATAGTATTAGGGGTTATTTTCTTACATCGGTGCCCTCTAGCAAGATCAGAGACAAGGTTATACATTCCCAAATGGAACCAGTTAGCAGCAGTATCCAGTGTGTGGTACTAATGAGGACAAGGTCAGGGTTCAGCTCCAAAAAAAAAAGCTAGTTACCGAGAGGAGAGTGATGGCCTCAGCAACCTGGCAGTACAAAGCATCAGAGTCACCTGGGGATATCCATTTTGTTTTGTTTTTTTGTTTTTGTTTATACAATGTTAATTTCCATGCCTTATCCCAAACCTCCCATATCCATCAAAATTTCTGAAAGCAGAGCAAGGATTCTTTGCTCTTGAAGAAATTCCCAGGCAATTAATAAACCACTCAGGATTTGGGAGTCAGTAACCTCAAAGGAGGCAGCTCCAGCAGGAATTGAACCCAGCATGATTATCGCTGATCTTTACACCACAAAACTGCCAATGTTACAGTGTATGCACTGAGAACCATTCAAGTCTCCAGGGAGTTTGTCCTTCTGCCCTTACGCATGGAAATTCAAAAGTAGTTCAAATCTCAGTGGCAAATGGAAGTAGCCCTCTACATGTCTCTTCCCATATACACTTCACTGAACTGTTAAATGCTGACCACCAGAAATTGCCTTCCCTCATAGAGACACAATCAAGAAGCCTTCTTGTATCCTGGACACCGTATGCTTACCTTCCATTTGAAATATTCTGTTCTGAGCAGAATGACCACAATCAATCTTAAACATCTTCTCCAACTTCAGAAGTCTCCATCAGCCTCCTTTCTATCAAGAGTTAGACCAACAGAACTAATGGTCCAACCCAATGGTGTGGTGAACACTTCCTTAAACACAAATATCAGACTCATGCCCACTGTCATTTAAGTATGGAAAATGCAGTCCATGAGATCCGCCTTTCCAAACCTTGACAACAATAATGGCCATTTATCCTCCATCAGGCCACATTTTTAGATATTTATCCTTCATCCTGTCATGTTTTTGTATTTTTTTGGTATGGGCTTTATCTCAATACCACCTGTCGCAAATATGCTCTATGTATGTAATGGGCCGAGGAGAGAACACTGGTAAAATATATCCTTATTTTACAAGTTTCCAGGCAGCACAGGAGTCAGTACTGGTAGCTCTGCTTGAGATAAAGCTTCCTCAAGTTTATGATGGCGCAAAAGCAACCCCACATCCAATACTACCACTTTAAATAGATTCAATAAGATGTAGGAGATATGTGAAACTTTATTACAAAATGGACTTTGTGTCGAATGACTTTGCTCGGCTGTAAGTTAGCATAAGTGTTCTGAGGATACTGAAAGTGAACTAGTCTTGGGTTAGGGACATACCTCAGTGACAAAGATCATATTTAGTATTTGTGAAGCCCTAGGTCCAATCCCAGCACCAACAAAGAACAAAATTAATAATAAGCTCAGCTAAACAATGCCCTATGTATGAAATGAATACACCTCTTTTAACCTCAGGACGAGTTCATTCGGACATGAGTCCATTCTGTGTTAAATATCCTCTATACTTTTAAACAATGTTGTTTGCTAGCGAACGTTAACATTAAAGGGGTTTCTGCTCTGTTATTAAAGCAAAATGATGGCATAAAACAACCTCTTTCCTGAATTCAGCACGGTCCCGGACTACAAAAGAGGCTACAAAGAGAGAAGACGGGCTGCTGTCATTCTGAGACAGCCAAATGGTTTTACAAAGGACAGGAAACTGTGGGTAGATGAAAGTTCTGTCTATAAAGTGGATGTTGCTGCAGTTCATCGTGGTTATATCATGTGTGCCCAGAGGATAAAGGATTCAGGTGTGAGGTGGAGTGGCAAACGTTACAAGTTAAATAAGCTCTGAGTTTGGGGCTCTTCCTTTAGTGTGCTGCTGAAACTTGCCCATGGCTTCAGGGTACTTCATGATTAAGTTGGAGCGAAGATCTCATGCCTCGTGTTTAATGTAGCAGAGGCGAGGTTATTAAATATTTCTTGGCAATTAATTGCCTGCGCTACGCCCTCTTTTCACAGCTTTGGCTTCGGGTGTGCAGGAGAGTAGAAAACATTTAATTGCCCCTAATTTGTTGCTGTAGTTCAATCATCTGCCTGAGCATTGTGCTGAGGTCTGTAACTCCAGCGAAAGATTCGTAAGGGGCTTCCCGGTGACATACGCCCAAGGAGGAATTTGTTTTCACTTTTGTGCAATAATCAGACGTGACCTTTGATCCACTACTTTCTTTGAAATTAAGGAAATTACGAGAGGCTGCCAGATCTGTAACAAACTTGGTGCTGCTTGGGAAGAAAACCTTTCCTATTGTCTTTCTCAGTCCAATGTGGCCTCACTGACCTATTGGCCAAGATCCTGGGAGAAATTCCCCCCTTGATAGAAGCTGAAAGAGGGATTGAGGGTAATCTTTCCTTCTCATCTGTCCAGTCACTCTGTCACCTGAGATCTGATTGTTCCTTCTAATCTGCCTGGCTTCCTGTTTTCTAGACCTCCAATTTAACGGCTGTGCTCAAAAATTCTTGCCTCTTGGCTTCAAGACAATCTTGCTTTTCAGACCCTTCTGATTTTCTCTTTAGTACTTACTATTAAAATTAAATTATTATGCATTTAGTGTCAACCAGTTCTTGTCTGTCTTCTGTCACTAGAAAATCCATAAGACAAAAAAAAATGTTTATTTATCTTGTATAC
Organism: Peromyscus maniculatus bairdii; assembly: GCF_049852395.1. NCBI lineage: Eukaryota > Metazoa > Chordata > Mammalia > Rodentia > Cricetidae > Peromyscus > Peromyscus maniculatus. The sequence goes on along the minus strand of NC_134869.1, from coordinate 24,870,934 downwards.
CCTTAACTACTCACCATCCATTGAGAGTCTAACAGGAAATAATATATGCCCAGTAAATATTAGATGAATGGACTGATGGATATATGGGTGGGTGGATGGATGCATATATGGGTGGACGGATGGATGGATGGATAGGTGGATGGATGGATAAATTGATAGATGGACAAGCTGACTGGATGGACAGATGGGTGGGTTGGTGGGTGGATGGATGGATGGATGGATGGATGGATGGATGGATGGATGGATACCTGATATCTCCTGTTATAGATTGGTTTATATCCCTGTTCAAATCCAGAATACTACTTTGTATGTAACCCAAGATACATAGCATATTTGGGAGATTTTCTAATGGTTTTATGCAAGGTTGAAGGCTTATTTAAGTAAAAAAAAAAAGTAAGTTAAAGTATTAGGATATTTAAGAAAATTTAGATGACAGTAATAGCTATGTCTCCCTATCTGAAATTTATCCATCTCCAGAAGCATTTCATATCTCTCATTTAATACTCTATAACACTCCACAGTGTAAAAATCTAATGGTAGAATAAGGAACTATTTTGCCACACTCCCTCTGATGGACATCCCAGTTGTTTCCATTTGTTTACCATTCCTTACCTCGCTATAATAAACATCCTTGTACAAATGTCATGTCCTTTGTGCACTAGTGCTTTCATTTCTATATAATAAATTATGGGAAGTAGAACTTCAGGATCATAAATTGTGTTGCACCTTAGCACACTCCATCATACTGCTTTCCAAAAAGCTGCAGGAGTTTATGACCCCATCACCAATGAATGTAAGTGGCATCTCCCTGGATCCTCACCAGAATATAAGTGTTTTACCATTTGCTTTTTTAAATTTTGAGGGTTGAAAAGCAAAACATAGCCAGGTATGGTGGTAGACGCCTTTAATCCCAGCACTCGGGAGGCAGAGGCAGGCGGATCTCTGTGAGTTTGAGGCCAGCCTGGTCTACAGAGTGAGGCCTAGGACAGTCAGAAGTGCACAGTGAGATCCTATCTCAAAAAAAAAGGAAGGAAGGAGTGGAGGAAGGAAGGAAGGAGAAAGAAAGAAAGAAAGAAAGAAAGAAAGAAAGAAAGAAAGAAAGAAAGAAAGAAAGAGAGAGAGAGAGAGAGAGAGAGAAAGAGAGAGAGAGAGAGAGAGAGAGAGAGAGAGAGAGAGAGGGAGGGAGGGAGGGAGGGAGGGAGGGAGGAAGGAAGGGAGGAAGGAAGGGAGATAGAAAAAGAGAGAGAAAGGAAGAAAGAAAGAAAGAAAGAAAAAGAAAGAAAGAGAGAGAAAGGAAGGAAGGAAGGAAGAAAGAAAGAAAGAAAGAAAGAAAGAAAGAAAGAAAGAAAGAAAGAAAGAAAGAAAGAAAGAAAGAACTGATGGGTTACTGTTGATTGAATCTCAATAGATTTCCATGTGCATTCATTACCTGTGCTTCTTCTCTAACCTGATGTTGACAATTGTTTTTTCTTAAATACACACAATGTGTTAAATTAAAGATAAAAAAAATTAAATTGGTCATTTTCTTATCCATTTGTACATGTTCTTTTTATATTTGAGAGGATTCTTTTAAATCTGTGGATAACAAAAATCCTTCTTTGCATGGAACTTTTTTTTTAACTTAGCTTACAGTATCATTTGTAATGATGTATTTTCTTTATTTTTTTTTTTTGCCTTTTTGTAATTTTTTTTAAGACAGAGACTCACTGTGTAGTGGGGTGATATATTGTGTACTCTAATAAACTTTGCCTGAAGATCAGAGGACAGAACAAGCCACTAGATTAAACATAGATATCAGGCAGTGGTGGCACATACCCTGGACTACATGAGATTGATTCAGTCTAGGAGACAAACAGAGCCAAGCAGTGGTGGCATACACCTTTAATCTCAGTACTTGGGACACACACACATCTAGGCAGAGAAAGGTATATAAAATGTGAAGAGAGACAGGAACTAAAGGCTTTTCAGGCTGAGGAGTCCTAGAGGTAAGATGTGGCAGTGGCTTGTTCCTTTGTCTCTCTGATCTTTCAACATTTACCTCAATATCTGGCTCTGTTTTTTTTTAATTATAAAACCTTTTAGAATTCGTGTTACATCTGGCACCTAATGTGGGTCCTTTGTTTCTCTGATCTTTCAGCATTTACCCCAATATCTGGCTTCAGAATTTTTTTTTCCGAGACAGGGTTTCTCTATGTAGCTTTGCGCCTGGAACTCACTTGGTAGCCCAGGCTGACCTCGAAGTCACAGAGATCCGCCTGCCTCTGCCTCCCAAGTGCTGGGATTAAAGGCGTGCACCACCACCGCCCGGCTCAGATTTTTTTTTATTAGAAAGACCTATTAGAATTCAGGTTGCATCTGGTATCCAACTTTTCGGGCATGAATTCACAAAGAAGCCACTTGCCTGTGGCCTTGCAGCCTCCAACTCAGGCCCGAGCTGCATGTGGCTGGAGTCTCACCCCACATGGGCAACAGTCCTTATCCCACAGCTAAGTTTTTGTTGCATCCTCTCTGCAGCAAACATTATAGGTTTTGGTGTTCCAAAAACCACAGGAGTTAGCCACTTCTGCTCACTCCCCCATATGGACAGCTGGCTTTTTTGCTTCTTTCCTCTCCCGGTGGGTTTTGGCTTTCCTTGGGCCCCCTCCTCAGGCTGCTGCCACACCGTTATCTGAACCATCACTGTCAACAGATTTGGTGAGTCAATTAAGATTTCTTAAAGGGAGGAATTATTTAAAGGAAAGGTTTTTTTTCTCACATTAAAAAAAAAATGGGAAACATGTTTTACCATGGAGGGAGTTCGGTCTCTGTTTGATAATATGATGATGATATGAAAATGCAACAATTAAATGAGAGGATAATTAATGTATATGGGACTTATGTAATGTCAATTATAAGTATTATTTGTTAGATCATTTTTGTTTTATCATTTAAAAAGTTGGTTAATATGAATGCCAAGATAAATGTTTTAGAAAAACTTATTAAAACAGATCATAGAGATGTTCAGACCCAGACAGAAGAATTTAAAGGAGAACCAATCTCAGCATTGCATTATAAGGTTACAGAGAAACAGCCTAAAGCTTTCAAATAGCCAAGCTTAATTTATCCAGTAACTTTACAGGAACTGCCAAATGATAGATATCCTCAAGGCTGTGTATGAGCTGATTGGACTCCTGGGCAAATGTTATATTTGGGGAACTTTAAAGGAACAATAGTCCCATATGGCATCCACTCATCTTTTATGAAGCAGATGTTAAACTCATGGTCAACTTGTAGTAGAATTATCCCTCAAGACTAGGGAGATGTGGTTACAGCAGTCTTGGAGACTGGTCTCCAATTACAATGGAGGACCTGGTGGAAGGATGGTGCTAAGACCATTGAACAATGAATTAGGGCTAGAGGTCTTGAAATCTCTCAAGATCAACTTCTTGGAGAAGGTGATTATGCTGATATACAAAAACGATCTTTATATGATGATCATACCCTAGATTTGTGCCCCATGGCAGCCTTGAATGCTTGGGACAGAATTGAAGAAGTAGGAAAAGAAAATTGAGTCATTTACTAAAGTTATACAGGACCCAAAAGAAACTTTCACTGATTTCTTACGAAAACTTACTTCAGCAGGAAGGAGAATGATAGCAAATTCAGAAGCTAGACAACTAATAATTGAATCTCTGGCTTTTGAAAATGCTAATGCACAATTCAAAAGGGTAATTAGATTGTTAAAGGCAAGATCAGCACCCTTGGAGGTATGGATCCAAGACACAATAAATATTGAGTCTCGTGATCATGATGGTCCTTAGATAGCACAGATGATTTCCAGAGGTTTGAAGAAAAATAATAATGTCAAATATTTCAATTGCAGTAAAACAAGGTCATCTAAAAGGGGACTGTAAACAGGGCATTCCTAGAAACAATGTTTTTTCAAGGAATAATCCCAACAGAACACCCCTCCCTTTTGGATTATGCAGAAGGTGTGGCAAAGGCAGACACTGAATCAACAGGGGACAGACAAGGTAATCCCTTGCCTTTGCCATTGGGAAACTCCCTGAGGGGCCTCTTTCAGGCCTCCAGTGAAATTTTGTTCAGTCCTTTTCTGTCATCATGGAGGAAACTCCTTCCCAGAGCAATTAAAGAACCTAATGCCTATTGTAAAAAACCATACAACTCTGGATGATAGACCAGCTATAGAAGAGAAAACAAAAAATTTAGGAGAAACCATAAGGCAAATTTTTTGGTAAACTTCTAAAAATGAACCAAGACCAAAATTAAAAATACAAATAAATGACATTCTCATTGAAGGCCTTGTAGAGACAGATGTGGAGGTAACTATAATTGCATCAGAATGTTGGCATCCAAATTGGCCTCTTCAGGAAGTAAATGTTCAGCTTTTAGGGATTAGAACATTATCTCAAGTGAAACAGATCACAAGATGGGTCAAGTGTATAGGGCCGGAAGGACAGAGAGGAAAATTAAAGCCATAAGTAGCTCATATACCAATGAATCTATGGGGCCATGATTTGTTACAGCAATGGAATACTCAAATTAATATTCCTCCAATCTCAGAAATAAGCCATAAACTGACATGTTTCTGGGGAAAGTGTTAGAAGGTATTATAAAGAACAGTCACCAAACATCCAGACTGTACAAAAAACATGGCAGTGTAGCTGCTGATCTTTCAAAGGTACCAACAGCCCTACCTTTAAAATGGTTAACAGACAAGTCTATATGGGTTGAGCAAAGTTCTTTAACAACAGAGAAACTGCAGGCCTTAGTACAGCTGGTACAAGAGCAGTTAAATGCTCAGCATATTGAAGAATCAACCAGCCCTTAGAATTCTCCTGTATTTGTTTTTTTGGGTTTTGTTTGTTTGTTTGTTGTTTGTTTTTTTGCTTTTTGGGGTTTTTTTGTTTGTTGTTTGTTTTTTTGCTTTTTGGGGTTTTTTTTGTTTGTTTGCTTGTTTTTTGCTTTTTTGGTTTTTCCGAGACAGGGTTCCTCTGTGTGGCTTTGCACCTTTCCTGGATCTTGCTCTGTAGACCAGGCTGGCCTCAAACTCACAAAGATCTGCCTGCCTCTGCCTCCTGAGGGCTGGAATTAAAGTTGTACGCCACCACCTCCTGGCTCCTGTATTTGTTATTAAAAAGAAATCTGATAAGTGGAGAATAGTAACGGATCTAAGAGCTGTTAACAAGGTAATTCAGCCAATGGACTCTCTACAATCTGGAATTCCTTTGCCTTCTCTGTTACCTAAAGGATGGCCTCTTATAGTTATCAATTTAAAAGACTTTTTCTTTTCAACATCCTTACAAAAAAAAGACAGAGAAAAAATTGCCTTCACAGTGTCTACTTATAATAATTCTCAGCCTGTTAAGAGATATCAATGCATGGTTCTCCTACAGGGAATGTTAAATCACCCAACCCTGTGCCAGTATTTTATACAATAGTCGTTGGAAGTAATAAGTAAACAATTTTTTCAACCTATAGTTTATCATTATATGGACAGCATTTTACTAGCTGATTCAAATGTAGATACTTTAGAAAGAATGTTTGAAGAAGTAAAGAAAATTTTGCCTTTTGGGGGATTACAAATTGCTCCTGAAATACCCATTACAATTCAAGTTACAGTGTAATTCCAGCTATCTTAGAACTTACTGTATAAACCAGGCTGACCCCAGACTCACAGAGATCCACCTGCCTCCACCTAATTAAAGGAATGTGATACCACACTCAGCTATTTCTTACTTTTATATATTTAAATGTGTCTTTTTCCAATGACCCCAGGATATAAGTCTTGAGCATTAAGTTTTCTTCTCTGAAACAACTTTCCTAAATTTTCTTCTAACATTCATAATGTTCTTTCTTACTTGTCATTTCTGATTTGTTCAGCTTAATTTTCTCCCCAGTGGAGCAGTCACTAGAGCCCCATTTATTAAGTAATCGAGAAAAAACACTCAACTAAATCATGAAGGGGACCAAGGCTAAGAGCACAAATCTGGAAGACATATTGAATAGAACTCACTGTAAGTTTCCCCAAGATGAGCCATAATGAACATTACAAGCATAAACAAATTCCCTTACTCATTCCCCCTCTCAATCCCCTCTCCCTCCCTCTCTTTCCCTCCCTCTATCTCTGTATTGTTACTAAATTATCCATATTTATAATGCTGTTCTACTGCACTAGTCTAACAGTAGAGTTTGATGCCTAGAGAATTAGGTAAAGAATATACGAAAGTGAATCCAGCTAGTCACTTTCTCATCAGTCCCTGTTGACCCTTGTCTCATGGGAATGGGTATCCTGTGCTGCAAAACTTTACAATCTTTAGAGAATCTTAGTGCTCTAATTCTGAGAAGATGGTGAGATGGTGCAGCAAGTAAAGCATCTGCTTCACAAACATGAGGACCTGGCTTTGGATCCCCAGTATCCATGTAATAAAAGCAAGTGTGGTGGCACACATCTATAGTCCCAGTGCTGAGAGGGCAAAGACAGGCAACTCCCTGAAGCCCATTGGTCAGCCAGTCTAGCCCAGTTAATAAACTCTAGAATCAATGAAGGATAATGTCTCAAAAAATAAGGTGGGCAGCAACCATGGAAGATATGTAATGCCAGCCTCTGACCTACACACACAAAGAAGCATGTACACATATCTAAATGAACACATATATACACTACACGTACATACAGAGAACACAAGAGAAAGAACAAAACACTGACTTTTTATGAAAATTCATTTTTTAAACACTAACAACTTATCTAAATAAATATACACTCAGTTAGAATGTGAATGAAACCAAAACTAAATATATTTAGTCCTGTTGAAGAGAGAGAGGAAGGATTGTAGGAGCCAGCTTATTTCTTTCCATGAGCTATTGCTTAACAACCTCAAGACAGCTTCAAGCACAGCTAACTTCAAAGATTTATGTGTGTGTGGGGGGGGTCCCTATTTAAATATAGGGTCCACAGATGCCAGAAGAGGGTGTCAAATAGGTAGTGGGGACCAAGCTTGGGTCTGAGCCATTGCCACTTCACCCTTACTCAAAAACTTCTACTCATCTACTTCAATTCCTGAAGACTCAGAATCTTAGATTTTCAACAGTGTTGGTCCTCTACTCTCCATTGTTTTTAAGGTCAGAGTGACCACCAACATAGCCATTTCCTACAGCCCGTGGGAGTTAGCAGCTTTACAGGGTCTTTTACATGTGCTGTGCCACTTATGCAAAGACTGGATGAATGTCTCTTTAAGGGATTATGTGTTGGCAGTTTTGAGTATGAGAGTGAAATGTTAACTTGACAGATAGGATTTAAACAAGACAGAGTCTAGAAAGATTAAGGAGTTTGGACGTTATTCTACTGGCAGAGTATAGAGTAGCAAGCAGAAATTAATCAGGTTGTGTAAATTTAAATCCATTGCCTCCACTTTTTTAAAGAGTGTGGTCCAGTTAAATAATACACTATTATTCAGTCTAACTGCCATTGTTTATAAAGTGAGGGAGGTTGGGGCGCAGATGATATTAAAGGGAGTGCTATCCTGGAAAGATGATGATGAAAATGGTTGGAAAGCATAAAGAATCTCAAAATTGGAATGATCATTGTATAGGTCAAACTACAAAACAGGATATAATAAGAATAAAACAGACGTACTCATTCATAAGTGGATATTAGCTGCAAAGTAAAGGATAACCAGGCTACAATCCACAGCCCCAGAAAACCTAGGTAACAAGGAGGGCCCCAAGAGAGACACATGAATTTCCCTACAAAAGGGGAAATAGAAGAGATCTCCTGGGTAAACTGGGGATGGGAGTGGGGATGGTAGGGTAGAAGTGGAGGTATAGGAACATGAAGGATCAGGTTTGGGGGCAAATGGACAGGAAGAATAATGAAAGAGATATATTGATGGAAGAGCGTTTTGGGGTTAGGGAGAAACGTGGTGCTAGGGAAATTCCCAGGAATCCACAAGGATGACCCCAGTTAAGACTTCTAGCAATAGTGGAGAGGGTGCCTGACCTGGCCTTCTGTAATCAGATTGGTGACTAGCCTGATTGTCATCATAGAACCTACATCCAGTAACTGATGGAAGCAGATGTACAGCCAAGCACTGGAATGAGCTCCAGGAGTACAGTTGAAGAAAGAGAAGAAGGATTGTAGGAGCCAGGGAGGTCATGGTCATGCCAGGGAACCCACAGAGACAGCTGACCTGAGCTCCTGGGAACTCAGTGACTCTGAACTGACAGCTAGGGAGCCTGCATAGGACCGACTTAGGCCCTCTGCATGTGGATGCTTGTTGTGTAGCTTGGTCTGTTTATAAGGCTCCTAGCAGTGGGATCAGGACCTGTTCCTGGCACATGAGCTGGCTTTGGGGAACCTATTCCCCGTGCTGGGTTGCCTCAGCCAACCTTGATGCAGGGAGAGGGCTTAGCCCTGCCTCAACCTGGTGTGCCATGCTTTGTTGACTCCCATGAGAGGCCTGCCCCTTTCTGAATGAAGATAGAGAAAGAGTGGATGGTGGGGGTAGAAGGGAGGTGAGGAAAGGAAACTCAAGGAGACGAGGGAGGGGGAACTGTGATCAGTATGTAAAATAAATGAAAAATTTTAATTAAAAAAATTTAAAAAAATAAAACAGAATTTGGGCATGGTGATAAACCATGCACAACCCCAGAACTAGGGAAACTGAGATAAGAGTTCAAATTCAAGCCCAGTTTGGGTTATATAGCAAGACCGCTTGAGAGATGAGATAGACAGACAGACAGACAGACAGAGATGATAGAGAGATAAAGAGAAAATAGAAAGAGTTAGGTAAATGTAAACACGTCTATGAATAAAGAATTTTCAGCATTTGGTGGTCAATAATTAGAGAGGAGAAGGTATTAAAAGTGTCCCAGGAATGCCTTGACAAGGACTAACAGGTAGTTAATGAACATCATTAACATCCATGAATAGTTATGTGGGAAAAGAAGTAAGCGTAGTTCAATTTCATGCATTTCTTCAGTCCACCTCGAGAGAGCACCTTTAGCAAAATGAGTTTGAGTAGCCAGATACTTCACCATGGCTTCCATTCCCTCCGGAGTTAGAAGACTCTACATTATATTCTCCAGATTTTGATGGCAGCCACAGTGTTATGGTCCTTTTGTTAATACAACATGTCTATCAATATACCACCAGGAGGGGAGAGGGGAGAGGGGAGAGGGGAGAGGGGAGAGGGGAGAGGGGAGAGGGGAGAGGGGAGAGGGATGAGGGGAGAGGGGAGAGGGGAGAGGGATTTTTCTGATTAGAAATGTTTGTAGACAAAAGTCTTGAGTTTCAGCACTGGTCTTTTACCTGGTAAGTGTTCCTCTTTAGCTTTGCTATAGATATTCCCTCTGACCTCCATGCGTCTTCCAGTCCCTTGGATTCGAGTCCTAAAATCACTAAACCGGGAAGGGAGAATAGTAACGAAGGGAAACATGAGAACACAGTTTTACTTTTTACCTTACACAAAATCATTGCTAAAGAGACTCTTCCAGCTGCATTGTCCAACGTAATAGTAGTTACTCAACATGGGAAACTATCGAGCAGTTGAAATGTGGCTAATCTCAATGAAGACCTTTATATGAGGGGCTAAAGTGGTTAAGAGCACTTATTATGCAAGCCTGGGAGTCTGAGTTCAGATCCCCAGCGTCCATGTATAAAGCTGGGCACAGCCTTGGACATCTGTAGCCCTGGCACTAGGGTGCAGGAGGAAGATAGGAGACTCACTGGGGGTAGTCAAAAGACTGAATGCTCCATGCTCATTGAGAGACTCTGTCTCAAGGGAATAAGAAAGAGAAGCCATGGGGAGGGGGGAAGCATCTAATATCCTCTTCTGGCCTCCACATGTGCATGCATAGTAATATACACACACCCTTACACACAGATGCACCCTCATTCATATTAGTGTATACATACACAGACAGAGTCATGCTACAAAGTCTAAAATATGTAAAGTTTTTTTAAAAAAGTGTATTTTGAGCTGGAGAGATGACTCAGCAGTTAAGAGCACTGGCTGTTGTTCCAGAGGTCCTGAGTTCAATTCCCAGCAACCACAGGATGGCTCACACCCATCTGTAATGAGATCTGGCGCCCTCTTCTGGCATGCAGGCAGAACACTGTATACATAGTAAATAAATCTTTTTTAAAAAGTATATTTCGGCCGGGCGTTGGTGGCGCACGCCTTTAATCCCAGCACTCGGGAGGCGGAGGCAGGCGGATCTCTGTGAGTTCGAGGCCAGCCTGGGCTACCAAGTGAGTTCCAGGAAAGGCGCAAAGCTACACAGAGAAACCCTGTCTCGAAAAATCAAAAAAAAAAAAAAAAAAAAAAAAAAAAAGTATATTTCGACTGATTGCTTTAAAGCAATATTTTAAGAATATTAAATTAAAGTTTGTTATTAAAATTAAAATCAATTTCAAATTTCTTTCTTTTTAAAAATGTCTTTCTTATGTAAAATCAGAGAGGTGGCTTATATTTACAACTTAGATTTTATACATATTGAATGACACTAATGTATAATGTTTATTTAGATGTAAGAGTTAAATATGCTACATGCTGAAATTGTCTAAAATTCTATAATCCACATAAATAATCTTTATCTTCTATGTTCTTATGCAATTGATTCCTGCAAGGAGAGTACAAGGAGAAATTGGATGTTGTTATCACACAGAAAGAGTCATCTTGACTTAAGAAATAATTCTATTTGGATCACACTGAGGACAGTTAGGGAGCATGTCACTGAAGATGAGGGACAAAAGTATAGGCATGAAGATAAAGTTTGCAATACTTTGCTACATAAACTTGAGCAAAAAGCAAAGGACCCACCAAGACCGAGGTTTCAGGCTCTGTATCTCCCAGTGATATTATTTGGTCATGAGTAAACTTGTTTGCAATCTCTGAACTCCATTTTCCTAAAGTGTGGATAACTGTGTCTGTCCTCAGTAAGTACTACTGCATCCTTAGTACTGCTCATGTGCCAGCAACACCATGATCAACAATGAAGCTTCCCAGAAGCTCCTGTCCTGGGAGTATGACAACAGAGAAATGTACAATAATAAGACAGATCAAGTAACCAAGTCTGTAATTGCTGAGAAGCCATACATACAGCCCTGGGGGGGCGGGTTGTCAGAGGTCAAATCTACCTTCTTTATCCTGACAACTCATACCAAGGCCTCCACATGTGCACCTGTTCCTCTTCAAACAGTCACTTACCACACCGCAGATATGAGGGATATTGACTTCTGTCAGCATCTAGGACAGTGATTCTTGACCTTCCTAACGCTGGGACCCTTTAATACAGTTCCTCATGTGTGGTGACCTTCAACCACAAAATTATTTAATTGCTACTCCACAACTCTAATTTTGCTCCTCTTATGAATCACAATGTACATATCTGTGCTTTCTAATGGTCTTAGGTGACCTCTGTGAAAAGGTCACTTGTCCCCCAAGGGGTCATGACCCACAGGTTGGGAACCATTGATCTATGAACAGTGACACTGTTGTCTGTTCTTATCTTTCTTCCTTTTCCTCTCTCTTCTCTTTTATTGTTTCTCTTCTTCCCTCCCTTTTTCTCTCACAGTTCCTTTTGGACTGAATTCTTTGAGGAGAGTATTTATGTTTTCTGTCTCCAGATCCTTAGCGACATACTTGAAGTGCAGAATAGACATTTTTTTCTCCTTTCTTCAGGAAGGATCAAGTTGTAAGAACAAGTAAGGGCTAAAAGAGATGGCTGAGAGCCTGGAATGTAGGGGTATTGGGTCTGTTCCATTTTAGAAGAAAATTCTAAGTTCAAGTACCCAAAAGAATTTCCCAAGAAGCAAATGACAAAAAGCACCATCAAATACTCCACTAATAAGTACCAAGAACAAAATTGCAAAATGACGGTTGGACTATGGGGTTGTATTACATTTATTATTTGAATTTGGGACAAAGCACCACAAAATAACTTTCCCAATGATTCCTGGAGCTTTATCAGCAAAGAACCTTTGTTTTGTTATCTGTGAGTCCCACAGGAAGTGGGGAAGACTGATTAAAAAGGTGAGATTATTTTACCAATTAACAACATTTTTTTAAAGTCGCCAGGTGCCACCTATGACTGTACAGTGCATATTAAGTCAAGGTAACAAGGAAAGATGGGCAACTCTCTTGTTAGTATGAGCCTTAGAATGATACTGGGCATTGCTAAGAAAACAGCATTGACTTTTCTTTTCAGTTATTTCCAGAAGGAGACTGGAGCACAAAATCAAGGGTATTAGAGGTCACTGTGTGGATCAGGAATCTTCTCCTCTTCCTCACTGACTCTGTTCTGACCAAAGGTGCTTCACCAATCAAAGCAAGTGTGCCGATGGAGGAAAGGGGCCTGATTGGACAGATGGACACTGTTTGTTCGGCCTTCACTACTTTCTATCCAAACCAAGTCATTTTTAAGATCCTGTTTTGCTCCATGTGGGAATGTACCCTGTAAGTTTATTAGAACACAAGCAAGGTTAATGCTTTCCTACCTTCACCCCTTTGCACGCCATTTCATGTACATTGGATATGCAATCAGAAGAATCTAAAAATTAGTTGGAGCCCTGCTCAACCTCTGAAGTTCTGACAGTTAAAATTGTTAAATGTATTTATTTAGCTCCAGACAATATTGGATAAATCTACCTGCTGCTGTAGTATGAGCACATTCTGGCGCAGTCTCCAAATCCAGCTTTCTTCTTATTTTTATAAAGTTTTGTTAGATAAAAGTCATGAGCGTTCACTTACATTGTGTCTGAAGCTGGCTGCTTTAAACTAGAACCACAGAGTTACATCATTGACACAGAGTCCATGCGTCCTGTGAAACGTAAATGGTTTATCATTGGATTCAGGACACTGTTTACCTTTTGAGTACCAAGAGAGCATGCTGGGTAAAGTCCTGGTGGGACCCAAAAGGCAGCACTTCCTCTTAGTTAATGCTGAACATACCTTGTGGTTGAATGTTAGGGAAACATAATTTCCTTTAAAGGTTTTTGTCTTTTTCATCTCCATGCTCAAAGAAAACCTCCAATGGAAGACTGAGAAATTTAACTTTCGCTCTTAGGCACTGGTGGTGCATTAACGTCTGAGCAAATAGCTTACTTGACTGGTTCCTATTCACAGACAAGATCAGACTATGACCTCAGAGATTTTAGGAGCACCCCTAGAAATACACGTGACATATTTAAATGATATATCTTCATGACCAGCTATCTTAAGGCCTTGGGATTTTCAAGGCATCCTTCACTTGCTGGCACACAGCACAGTGTACAGTATGGTATGTGACAGATGCTTGATAAGTATTTTAGAACCTTATTTCCCTGAAAGGATGGGGTTGAGTTTATACAAAAATATAGACCTTTGCCTGAGCTGTTGAACAGATTACAAATGAATTATTTCCTCTCTAAAAACAAGAGACTAAAAATATTTACAGGCCAGGCAGTGGTGGCTCACGCCTTTAATCCCAATACTCAGGAGGCAGAGCCAGGCAGATCTCTGTGAGTTCGAGGCCAGCCTGGTCTACAGAGCAGGAGCCAGGACAGGCACCAAAACTACACAGAGAAACCCTGTCTTGAAAAACCAAAAATAAGTAAATAATAAAAAAATCTTTACAGACACACTTTTACAGCTTTCCCCCCCTAAGAGCTCCCACAAAGATCAAGTGTTTGCTACGCACATACTCTGTGCAAGGCAAATGGCATAAACGCAGTTCTTCACATTTTTGTTGTATGAAGGTTCTTCTTCCAAGATTTATGCTAAGTCCTGGAAGCCTCCTTCTAGGAACATGCAGATAATGTACAGGGTGGACAGAAGCAAGGCAGTGAAGGGCTTCTACCAGGCAGACTTCACCCAAGAACTCCTTAACATGGCTGGATCAAGTGTGTAGAAATTAAAGATGGATCAATGGGTTCAGATAAAAGCTAGTAATTAATGTCTCATTAAGGCACACTCTGGGAACATGAAAACGCTATGAGCCATACCGCCTTCCAGAAGCAATCTTCCAGTTATGTGGCTCAGCTTAAGTGCAATGATAATTTGGGGTGGTGGGGGGCGGGAGGTACCATTTGAAATACTACCGAGATGAATCACAGTGAATTTGTGAATGTGATTCTGTGTTGCCATTGCACAAGCCTCCCCCTGGGGAAGTCAGCCATCTTAAGAGCAATCCCTAATCAGCAGACACCAAGCAATACCATCCCTTGCCACTGGAAGAAAAAAAAAGAATATGAGAACCTGGAGTGAGGGAAAGGGGGGAAGGATAATTTGGTTGCACATAAATACTGTGAAGGGAGAAAGACAAGCGTCTATTTTTAAGTCTTATGTCCTGGGAAGCTACATTCCCTGTGCTCAAAGCCAGGCGCCTTCTTACACAAATAATCCAGAAACGCCACAGCGAGTGCCTGGCTAGGACGCCTACTTCCTGCAAGTTGCCTTTTTAGCTAATCTTGGACAAGGCCATGGATCGCCCTGAAGCTCAGACAGAATTCCTACTTTCCACCTCAGGATTATGAGCAAGGCCCTCAGCCAGAGTACGTCAGGCAGAAACCAATACAATCCTGTCATTGTTGGTGTTATTTATAGCTTATTGTTTAAAAAAAAAAAAATTGGAAGTGACTGGACTCCTTGTGGCAAACTTGAGATCTCATGTATGAGTTTAACAGGCTCGTTTGCTGGAGCAGAATTCAAAAACCAACTCAAGATCCCGTGTACTATTCAAGGGAAATAAGACAAACCAAACTCCCTCCTTTTTGCTCTATTGTGTCTCTCTAATTCCTTCCCTGACATTCACCTCAAGTGATTTTGGTGAAAAGTCAATAGGTTTTAAATTCTCACTAATCCCCAATTTTTCAATGCAAAAAAAAAAATCCAAGGAAGCAGGAAGGTCAATTGGCTGCTGTTCAATTGGCCTCTGAGTTTAGTGTGATCTGTGCGAAGCTAAGAGATTCACGTGAAAGGTTGATATGGTCAAATCGTAAGATACAAAACACAACACTCATGTCAACCACAAAGTGCCACTGAGTGGGAATTTATGACTCCATCCCAAGGTACTTACGCATCAAGTCAATCAAGGCTACATTTTTAAGTGGGTGGAATGTTCAGTGATGCTTTCTAGACTCTCAACTCATGGTCCCCTTGGACTTTTTAAGGCTATCTATAGTCAGTAAAGAACACCGATAAGGGAAACAGGAAAGGTGGAGTAATGCATTCCTCACAGAACTTTGTTCACACAGGCATTTTTGTGTGAAGGACAATTTCTTTCTTTCTTTCCCTTAATTCCTGCAAACCTTTAAAACCCCTCAAGGTTACCCGACACATGCAGGTGAATAGCAACATGCTATTTCATTATTTGCTGTGGAATAGAAAGGAGATAAAATTCTTCGGGGGCCTTGAAAAATGTATGCCCCTTCTGAAATGACTCTACAAATCTGTCAAACAAACAGCAGGTGTCCATACCCTTTGCACTGACTCCTCCGCGTACCTCCTCAGAAAGAGCAAGCAGGAAATGTCCTTGTCTATTGATATTTACTCCTTCTGCCAAATGCTTATTTGCCCCAGGGGGCATTTGTGGGGACTGCAAGGGAAAATATTTCAACTATTATGGCTGTCAAACCAGATGGCTCAGGCACAGATATTAGATCTAATGACAAGATGGGAAAAGGAAAAACAGTCGCCTTGATCAAGTCAACTTTTATTACCACCAACACTGATAGGTGAAACAGGTATTTGACTGGAATTGAGTTGAATGTGGAGATGGAGAAAAGTAACTTTTAAAAATTGTTTTTTTAAAATAAGTGTATCTAGCTACTATTTTTTTCTAGATAATCTCTGATCCTTCACCTAGAGCAAATGCCTCAAAGTTAAGGAGGAGGTCGTGGTTCATTAAAATGTAGGAGAAGGCCTGGATATTGCTTGGGATACTCATCTACCATTTTTAAAACCAGTGTGTTTGGAAAAGAGGGAGGTGTTACAACACAGAGAAATGGACTGTTAAACGTAAAAAGATAGTCCTTTGAGTGGGCTTTCCAAAACCATGAATGAATACTGTGATTCAGTGTTGCTAACAGCTTCCTGGTCCTCCAGGTTCTGTTACCCAATGTATCTATTAGCTCTGTTACATCTCCCATCATTCTTAAAATCTTGCTTTGTTCTCCTATTAATGCACTTTACATCTCCATTGCGCCTTTTATCTCCTATAATATTGCAAACATCAATTAACTAAGCTCCCATCACCCCTGTGTGGGTAGAAATACCCTATTATCCTAATTTGGAGGCTGGAAGAGGCAGGTTAAATGAGGTAAGTGACTTAGTAGCCGTGGCAAAGGCTGATATGGTCCTGTAGCTTGGTGCCTGGTTATCTGCCTTAACTAGCAGGCTATACTAACTTTTAACTTCAGATCTTCTCACAATGGCCTTTGTTTGAAATGGGGATATCAATAGAAAGGTCCGTTTGAAGAAGTGGTCAAAATTTGACATTCGTCCATTCTGTGCTTCCAAAATACAAAACAAACGTTCACTGAAGAACTCGGAGAGCATCTTTCAACTTAGCAGCTAAAAATGGCCAACTTGGCAACTAAAAGTAGTTTGTTTATTCTGGGCCAAGTTGGTGTACAAAGCCTGTTATTGGATCAGAAAGAAATGACCATCGCAAAGAAAGATCACATAAAATTAAGCTTTGATAATAATAACAATGACCATTCACTGAGCACTTGAATTCATAGACTGAGCTGGTATCTAAGTGCATTTTCTTATGTAACACTAATACTTTTTTATTAAGAAATTTTTTATTCACTTTACATACCAATCACAGATACCCCTCTTCCCTCCTCCCTCCAGCCTTCCTCCCACCCAACCCACCTCCCACCACCTCCTACAAGAAGGTAAGGCCTCCTATGGGGAGTCAGCAGAGCCTGGTACATTCAGTAGAGGCAGGTCCAAGCCCCTTCCCCTGCATCAAGGCTGTGTAAGGTGCCCCACCATAGGTAGTGGGCTCCAAAAAGTCAGCTCACGCACCAGGGATGGATCCTGATCCCACTGCCAGGGGGCTCCTTAAACAGATCAAGCTACACAACTGCCTCACTTATGCAGAGGGCCTAGTCTAGTCCCGTGGAGACTCCACGAGTGTTGGTCTAAATTTCATGAGTTCCCACTACTTTGGTCACACTAATAATACTATCTTGAAGAAAACTTCTCAGTCCACACCTAAGAGTTGGGAAAATTAAAGTACACAGAGATTAATGTGAATTGTCTGTGGTCAGATCACTAGTAAACAGGGGCTCTGCCCTCAAATTCTGACATTCTCTCTCCAGAGTCCATGCTTTCAACAGCATCACAGTAATTATTCCCTTGTCTGGCTAAGGTGCCATGTTCCTCTTCTTCCAGATGAGAAATTGCCCATTATCTGTGTCCAGCACAGTCAGCACCAGTGAGAGTGGACTCTGCCTTGTGCTTTGTACCAGAATCGCTAAAGAATGAAGTAGTAAGATTTGCCTCTTCTGTTCAATAACTATATGCCTTTCTCTAAAAAGATGGCTTTTGTTATTGTTGGGGTTTTTTGATTATTTTGTTTTTGGTTTTTTTGTTTGTTTGTTTGTTTTTTATTTTCAAGACAGGGTTTCACTGTGTAGCCCTGCATGTTCTAGAATGCACCTAGAGACCAGGCTGGCCTCAAACTCCCATAGATCCGCATGCCTCTGCCTCTCAAGTGCTGGATTAAAGGTGTGTGCCACCACACCCAGCTAAGATGACAATTTTTAAGGATATTATTTCCACATTATAATTTTGATTTGCCGCCCACAAAAATCAATGTCCCAGAAAGGATCACAAAGTACTAGACAAGTACCAAGTACTTTTATTTGATAGAATAGGATGGTTACTTTATTGTTATATCTATCTGGATAACCTTGAAATTCAAAATTATGTTTATTCCCTGGCAGCCCCATTATCCAATAAGGCTGTCTCAAGCTTAAGTTAGAGAGTCAGGGCATTCTGGGAGTACCTGAACATCAGCCTGGACAGCCTCACTGGACAGCAACCCTGGCAAAAACATCCAACCTGTTCCAATATGACTGAAACCAGAAGTGTGTGGTCCTCTGTATCTTCTCGTTCTATCCCTCTACTCAACTGGCCAACATATTTGCCACCTTTTGTTGTGTGTTTATATTGAATTGCCACTATGATCACTGTGTATCTGGCTCCATCCGTTTTGAATCCTTCTCCAAGCTCTTTAACATGGGACCGTCTTCCTTCATTTAGTATGAGAAAACTCTGAAGAGGTATTCTTCAACTTTCCAAACATGGCACACCTCAAAGTGATGGTGAAAGCAATTGACCCAGGAATGTGACTCCAGAGCCCAGCCACAAAATACCCTACTATCACACTAATAAGGTACGATATTCCCTACCGTCTCTTGAAATAATTAACAGTACTATAGGCATTCTATGACTAGTGTCTAAAGCAAACGCTTTTTTAAAAAATAAGAGCTTCAGAGAGCCCCGGGTTTTCTTTTTCAGTAAAAGGTCATCGCACTGGGTTATGTTTGCAGTTGAGGGATGAAGGTAGCTTTACTGAAATCCCTGCAGTGTCTGGAAGAAGAGACGGGGAATTAGGTCACTGGCTAGCATCTCGAGAACAATTGCAGGCAGGAAAAAGCTGAGCTTATATTTTCAGAATTGATTCCACGTTCTTTTCGAGGTGAAACCTACTTTCTGAAAGACAAGAAGAATAAGCAGGAGGGGAGCTGATTAAATTCTATATAGGCACGAATTGTGGATTTGTCTGTTCAGTCCATTAGCTACTAAAAGAGATGGCCTTTAAGGCACCAGGGGAGGTGTGAGCTCAGCCTCTGTCATCCTTCCTCCTGAATAGCACTATACAGTCCTGGGGAGCAGATGAAAGAGGCCTTGCAAGACAAAAGCCCAGAGATGGTGTCTTTTCTCTATCAGATGGGGGAAAAAAGCCAGAAGTATAAAAATCCTTTATAGTTAAACTATTAAAATTGGTCATTTCTTTCTGCCTTTTTAAAAAAAAAATCTTTAACCTCAATCTCTAAGAGCAATCAAGCAATAAGATTTCTCCCTGGGTGAGCCACTAACATGAAGGTGACTCACCACCCCCCTCCTCTTGCAAAGCCAGCACCCAGAACAACCACTAAAAAGAGAGCTAGCTGCCACTCATTCCCCCAAAAGATATTTCAGCACCGGGCTATGCTTTCAGTTGGGGTGTCTGACCCCCAAACTCTGGGGAATAATTCAGGGTCTGTGAAAGACACTAGGGAGTAAAATAAGGTAAGAGATATCTGACGTTGAAAGGCATCATGGTGCACCCCCTGCCCAGGTCCTACGACCTTCTATCATCCTGCAGCTCAGGATGGAGATTCCTGGAGCTGCAAGAAATCAAAGGATCAGAGAAATAAAAATGGGAGCAAAAGCAGAAAGAGAACCAGAGAGGAAAATCAGAAACAGAATCCTTGCAGAAGAGTAAAAAGAGGGAGAAGGAAAGGGGAAAGAGAAATAATAGACCTTAGAAAACAGTTCACTGTGCTGACAATTTCTCCAGGCATTTAGCTCCTCCCCCCTCCAATAGTAGAGGAAATGTACTAAACATGGGGGTTCAAAGATATGTGGGACCTACCCCAAACCTAAAGAATTCACACTTTACATCAGGACAAAGTATAAATACCTAACATTTAGCCATAGCTGATGTCATTGCTGTTCCCGTCGGTCATATCTATTCTTTTTATCCCTTAAGTGCAGTGATCTGGATCCCACAAAAAGCCTCTTCCCACTGACTGGGCCTTCGCTGTTTACCCCTTCACGGCTGGCTACTTCTGATGACTCAAGTCTCATCTGCAACCAGCTTAGACGACGCACCATATTGATTAATCCAATGCATCTTCTCCAAATGTCATTTTGAATGTCTGACATTAAGTTCATATTTTTTTTTCTTTATAAGGTTTAGGTCTACCATCTTCCATTAGGATTCTTTGAAGAGAAGGGCTCCATTAAAGCCTTTGATGACATCATAAATATTTATCAATGACTCTACTCACAGGCTCTTGTATGCTATAAAAGAGCTATGCATGCATGCCACAGTAAGAATGCTAACTCAGCCGGGCAATGGTGGCGCACGCCTTTAATCCCAGCACTCGGGAGGCAGAGGCAGGTGGATCTCTGTGAGCTCGAGGCCAGCCTGGTCTCCAAAGCGAGTTCCAGGAAAGGCGCAAAGCTACACAGAGAAACCCTGTCTCGAAAAACAAAACAAAACAAAACAAAAAAAAATGCTAACTCAGAAGAGGTGATTTTTGTTGTTAATATTGAATATCTACAATTGAGTAGATTTTCATTTCAACTTGTAGGTGAGGGAGTGCAGAACCTTCCAGGTTACAAGTGCCTGTAAATGACAGTCAAAACAGCATACAAACAAAAAACGTGCCCTCATCCTGGGATTGCCTGCCATTCAGGATATCTGGAGTACAGACACATTGAGAAGAACAGAGCAACCATAGCAGAGCGGCTTAAAGCTCTGCTTTCAAATTTAGAGCTTATGGGGATAAATTTTGGTTCTTTCATGCACAGTGAGGTCACTTTAGGCAAGTTATCAGTGCTCTCCACATTCAAGTGGCCCCTCATTCATCACATGTGTACCTCATGGGATTCTTGGGACAGTGACTTCTGTCAACATGCACAAATTCTTCAGAAGCATTTAGATACTCAAAATATACTTCAGTGTTGGCAGGTACTGAGGAAAAGGAATGGTAACACTGTGGCAGTTTGTTTTTATTTTAAATACTGTGGAGACTAAGTCGTTTGATCCTTCATGAAAAGGGTACTATGAAAACTGCCTTTTTCTGAACCAAGAAACTTGGAGAGAGGTTACAAACTTTCACCATTATGTTATGCCATCTCTTTAAACATCTAACCCTCAGGGATTTTCTGGGGAAAAGAAATAATGTACTAAATAAATGACTTACTATGGAGCCTGGAGGTATTGATCACTCAATAATGGTGGATATTCATTTTTTTTAATTTCAGAATAATAGGGCTATAATTAGGATAGATCAATATTTAGAAAACCCAGTTTCTGCAGATTTCCTGGCAGCATCAGGAGAACCTGGAGAAGACAGTTAGCAAGCGCATCAGCAATAATTGGATGGTTGAATTACTGCTGACCAGACAGGTGAAAGGTGAAATTGCCGCATTCGCTTGACCTTGACTTCTGGTGGGAGTTCCATGGGCCTCCTGCGCATCAATCATTGCCCAGCTGTACTTCCCAACTAATTAATTTTAAAATGATCTAAGTCAATTAATTATGAAGCAATGGTTTGTCACCTCCAGCTGCCAGTGTATCTAAATTACAAACTGCAGCTAATTAGTTAGCTCAGTTGATTTCTTTCTTCAAAATACATTGTGTACTTACTCGTGAATAACATGTCATATCTTAGTCTATAAAGAATGGTGAGCCCGGTTCTTCTGTGGGCATTCAACATTTAAATATCAGGCAGGAGGAAAGACTGCACTTTTAACACACATTAGCAGGTTTACAAATAAGCAAAACAACTTGGCAAGACTGCCGTAATGGAATATGATGAAAGCTTTTTAAATCCATGTAAAGCCACCTAAAATCCCAGTGATGTGCTACAGTGAAGAAACCCCTGACCTTGTAGAAGACAGTATCAAAACTGAACTACAGGTATGGACTCCATTTATTCCATGCAAAGAGTAAAGCAGCCTGAACACACACGCCTTTTGTTTTTACAAAGGGAGCTGTTATTCCTCTTTGTCTCATCCTTCCTGCCTTTTTGTCTTAAGAGAAAAGGTGTCCCTCTTATCCAAGGCTAAAAGCTCCATCAAAGCTCTTAATCTTATCTGCTCCTACGTGCCCAGAGACTCTGCTGCACAAACAACTCCCTGTTTTCTTTTGTACTATCAAGTGCTGCCTATCTTGGCCTTTTCTCAGTCTCCAAACACTTGGGTATCTTCCTGCTGACAACCCGCTCTCTGGACCTGGCAAGGCCTGAGCTGCTATTCAAAGGGCTGTGTTAGCCCTTCTGTCTCTTCATGTGGAGGGGAGGCTCAAGCTTTGTATCCACTTCTTTATCTCTACAGAGCCTTGCTTAGAAGATAAACTGCTTGCACTCCGAGTGAATTTAGCAGTTGGCTCCTAATCTACCCAGGTCCTTTGCACAGTAAGCATCCACTAAGTACTAGTTGTTGTAGCTGCTGTCGGTGTCTGAAAACAGGGGTGCATGCATCATAGCACTTGAGGACAAAGTCCCCCAAATCAGATGTGAGACATAGCTCAAACCCTGCTTCTGCTTCTTGCTCGCTGTGTGGATTTGGATAGACTGCTTAATTTTCTGAAAGTTTGACTTCTTAAATGCAAATGGTAATCAAATCATATGCTGATGAAAGAAATTAAAGCGTTAAAACAAGAAAGTGCTTCATACTATGTCCAGTGCATAAAAAAATACTCAGATGATTTTCTTTATTATAATTTTAATTTGCTTTATGATCCTTTTTTCTTTGGGTTTTTGTGTGTGTGTGTGTGTGTGTGTGTGTGTGTGTGTGTGTGTGTGTGTGTGTGTGGTTCTGGTGATAGAATCAAATATGCTTCTTTTATTGCACAGAATAGCACCACAAATAGACATTTTTAATTTGTTCTTCTCCCTTCCAATAAACACAATGAATTTCCTCACTCTGCACATTTCAGTTACATTAGTAAGTAGCCTTCTTTCCCAGCACACGATTCAAATCCAGGCTCTGAACCATCTTCTAAGGTCATGTGACCCAGCATCTTTAATCTCTATAAGCCTACTGCGTTTCTCTGCTTGTTCAGTTCACTTAAGGGATTTATGACATTTTTACCATATGAAGGAATCCCAGGAACTTTACACGTTATTAACGAGAGAAGGTGTCGATTTTCTACTTAAGAAGATGGGACGTGGAAGGAAGCATTTTGGAATCCTGCTTTGTAGGCCAAGCTTGCTTCAACTCGAAATCTTTCTGCCTTGGTCTCCTGGGTGTCAGTGTTAAAGGTGTATACCACCAAACCCCATGGGGAAAGCTCCTTGAACCATGCCTTGTCAGTCTGGGGAGGAACTCCACCCACTGAGAGAAGCACAATTAAACTACTGGATTCAATATTGTCTGCCCTCCAAATCCAGCCGTGACTGATGCCAGCCATATCCGTATACCTTTCATTCATTTGTCAATACATTTCTTTTTGATTGAAGGTGGTTTGTATTTTTTGCGTCATATTTGAGCACAACTACTTGGTGAGGGAACTCTTTTTATTTATTTATTTATTTATTTATTTGTTTGTTTGTTTGTTTAATGTTTGTAGTGCTGATCCTCGAGCACAGGTCTCATATACAGGCAGCACAGGTTTGTGCTCTACCTCTGAGTTCAACCTGTATTTTAGTTATCTTATTCCTGGGCCATAAGAGAGTTCAGTAGATACTTAATAAGTAACTAGTACATGTAGGTGACGAGACTCCATTCATGGTGATGGACAGATACCCTTTTGACCCACAACTCATCTCCTTCACCTTTTAAGGTACAGTGGGGTGCAAAGGCTGTTCTGAAATCGCAATGGCTGGAGTGGGAAAAGGTATTCCTTCATCAATCCATAACCCACCTTGAATTCAGACTTACCTTAGTTTTGCTGTTGTTTAGGAAGGGTTGCTTGTTTCCCATTCGAAATGCCGTGTCTCCCAGCTGTTACAGAAGACAACAGCAGCTTGTTTAACACGGCATTTAGCTGAGCACACCGGATGGCAATGTTGATAATTTTCAAATAAGATAATATGTCCCATGACAGTGGAGAATCACATGTTTCTGGATTTTAAACTAGTCCTTCATGACATATTTATAATCTTCCCGGGCTGATCATTTTCTCCAAAGACAACTCTTTCCCTAGTTTATGATGGGAGCTAGAGAAACCAAAGAGTGTAGCACTCCACTTTCAACCACCTTTCAAAGTTCAGAGCTGAAGAAATTGTAAGTCACCTATAAGAGAGGTCTAGCTAAACTATACCTTAAAATTTTTTAACTAAGTAATCCCAAAAGTATAAAATGGTTCCCTGGCATTTCCTCAGATAGACATAAGAATGAAACAGAAAGGGAGTAGACCCATAAAGGAGTAAAAAGAACAAAACGTTCCAGGAAAATATGTATCTAGATGGAAACGATGGGGTAGATAGAGGGAGTTTTTTTTTTTTTTAAAGGGGGGGGGAGATGTTAAGCAACCAGCATGCATTGTATCTGTGAGGAGTGGGCATTCAAACTGTATGTAAAAATGTTAATTTGATACAGATGGCAACAGAAATAAACTCTGAGAAAGAAAAAAAAAAAAACCAGCACACCATCAAAAGCCCTGCAGGCATATTTCTGTTTCTTCTGCTGCCTTGCAGCACATGAACATAACAAAGAGGAACTGGAGCCAGTTCTGAAATCATGGCAACCGGCAGAACCGCCATGGAAGGCATTGCTCCTGTTGGCACGTTCACGGGGTCTGAGAGGTCTCTCATTAGGCAAGGGACTGCTGCCGAACAATAAGCCGGCTCCATGGAGTGAGAAGGTTGTTACCTCTTCAAATTGCCATCTGCAGCTGTGGGTCCTTCCAGCCTGTGCTGGCCACGGCCCCTCCTCTTGCTTGTGAAAGCTGGCACTGTTTTAACTATTTTTGTAAAATTTGCCCTCCATTAGCTCTGCCACGCTGGGACATAGACTGAAAAAAAAAAACCCTCTAATTTGAGGATTCAGTAGGCAGCTGTTATGATTTATCTACTGCATTGGATGCTGGACATTTGTTGATCTGCTAAGCTGGTAAAAGAAGTACCACATCCCAGACAGAATGGGCTGCTTTTGTTTCTCTCTGAGGTCAAGTCACAAAGATGTAGACAGTCAGCTAGAAAATACACTAATATATTTTTCCCTCTCCTTAGAAAGGCGTTCATCCTAGCAGTAAATATTGTTAAGCCCTTACTCTGTGAGCACAGGGCATCTCACAGCTGCAATGTCATGGGGGAAACTGCAAGAATCTCTGTTTTCTCAAGAATATATGGAAGAAAGCTAAAAGCTGGTCTCTTTTTAAAAAATACATGGGTTTGATTTATAATTCAAATACATATATTCTGTCTCCTTTTATTTCCCAGATTCCAGCACAGACAGTTTTTCTTCTAAACTATGTAGCCTGGCGATATTGTAGCCAATGTGCCTGCTGAGTGGAAAGTAAAAAAAAAAAAAAATGAGCAAAGAAAATGGTTTGCGAAAGGTGTGGAACTAGACATCCCTTCGCTACAACATCATGGTTGTGTTTTGCAATGGATCCCCACCACTCTGTCAAAGCCAACCTCACCTGCTTCCAGCCCCTACCACCGCTGATGGGTAAGGGACTTCCTCCGCCAAAAGCTACACACACACACACACACACACACACACACACACACACTCACACACACACACACACTCACACACACACCATAGTATTGTTCTGTCCCTACTCAATTTCTTTGAGTCGTGAAAAAGCAAGGATTATTTTTTTACTTGTCAATTTTTTATATAAAAAAATATTGTTTTTTTAAATCTCGCCTGATTTTTATTGTGTCACATGCAGAGGCACAAATGTCAGCTTTCTACAATGAAAGAAATTAGATTAATTTGTGAAAAGACAAAATTAGGAAGCTTCCCAGGTAAGACTGACTACTACCCAAGGCGGAACCATTTTCTCCAAGTCAGAACCGATCAAGTCCACTAAAGACAGCAAAATAAATACTCAAGCAAGGGGCAGAATTCTCCACATTGGAGAAGTGGCATGAAGTGCAATCTTATCCCTTCTATGTTTAGTTCCTGTCCCCAAGGTTCACTCTTGGCCACACTTAGTCTCTGAAGACAGAGAACTGACTATGATTTGTTCTTGTGAATTAGTTTGTCTTCCTTTATTGAAATTCAATGGGGGTAAAAATAACCGCTGCCCATTCTCCCTGGCCTGCCAGCTCTACCTGGGCTGAGGGAGTGCGGAAGGAACAGGAAGGGCTGCTGCAGATGTTTAATAGAAGAAAGCCCTTTGGGGATGTGTTTGCATGACTCATAAAGCACAATTATTCTTAGCTTTCCTGTCAGCAGAGATGAAGCTCTTTGTCCACTAATACAAGCTTCCGAAAAGGGAAACCCAAGGTCCATTCAAAGGTGGAGCCCAATAATAGGCTCTCCTTACAGCTCCTGTCCCAAACCCCTGGAGTTACATTGTATCATTCTTTGCAAGCCTAGAACTCATTGCAAAATCTTACTCATTTGGTGTTTTAATTTATTAAAGTAGAACTGCCTGGTTAAAAAAAAAAAAAAGGAACTGTTCAATGCAGTAACAGCCACTTTAATTCATAGGTAAGAGTCATCCATTTGGCTATTCCCATATATTCTGGCTTAAAATGCTGTGCCACATAGAAAACTTAGCACCCTTTCTAATCACCTTTGTAGAATCAAACTTCCATCAAACCCTGATAATCTTTTGGATAAGCACCAATTAGGCAGTAATATACCACAACAGTTTACTAAAGGATCGCTCTGCACTTTGATGGACGGAACAACAGAAATGCTAGAAAAAAAATTAAGACTTAAAGACAAAAAGAATTAAAACATATCCTCTAACCATGGATATGGTTCAGTGGGCAAGAGTGTTGATTACTATGCAAGCATGATGACCATCTGGGTGTGAGTCCCTTAGGAGCCCCATGAAAATCCGTGACTGGATATGCTGTTTAGAACCCCAAGTCTTGGGGGAGACAGAGACGAGACTCCTAGGAGCTTGCTGGCCAACCAGCCTATCGAAAAGGACAAGTTTCCTGTTCAGCGAGAGACCCTCATACAAAGAAGCTGAGAGCAGTTAGACCAAGATGCCTGATGTCCTATTCTGGCCTTCATGTGTGTGCAAATAGACAACATGTGCTTGCATAAACAAATACACACACACACACATACACACACACACACACACACACACACACACACACACACACACACACACACATTCACGCACATACAAACACATACATATGCCTCCCCCGCCCCCAAATGTATCCTCTTTTAATCTTCCTCGGTTCTTGGGTCTCTGGAAGTTTTTGGTGGTGATCTCCTTCCAACTCAATCTCCAGTTCTGTTTTGGAGATGGCATCCTGAGACTCTGTCATTCTGTGGCTGTCCTACAAGGGTTTCTCATGGGTTGAGGGGGCAGTAGATGCTAGAATGACTGTCAGCATTCAGGAGTCTCTGTGTTCAATCCCAGCACTGAAAAGCAAAAACAACATAAATAAGTAGAACTAGAACTTGCAAGTTTTCAAAATAGTATGTTTCGGGACTTCAATATTTATGTATATATGGAAGATTTGGAGTCACTGTAAGAAAGACACCCATGGGAAGTCTTATGAGTGTCTTTCAGTAAAACATTATGTTCTTGTTGTGTGCTCATATAGTATATTGTACTTATTTCCAGGAACTTAGTATTTTCTGGGGGATAAGGAATATGTTATTACTGTTAATATTCTCCCTTGTTGCCTATGCTACAAAAACTAATTGCTTTGCCTATTTTATATGGCAACTTTACTGATTTTTATGCAGCAAATAATTTTTCTTTCCTTGTAGTCATTACATGTTTTGCCTCTTTTGCTTACACTACTGTTCTTGACAGAACTGAACACTGGCTAGCAGCTATGTTGACAGTCTTATTTGTGTTATTAAAGGAATCAATTATAATACACTACAAAGTAGTTTCTAATTAGTTTGCCTAGGAAGGTCCTATTGAGCACCTAATGAGTTTTCTTTTTGCTGATACTTTAGGTGTTTTTTTTTAAATCAATAATCAATGTTGAATTAAGCTTTTAGATTATGTATTTCATTTTGCATGTATGAGTGTTTCGCCTGCATGTATATTTGTGTGCCATGAGCATACCTGATCCTTGCAGAAGCCAGAAGAGGGTGTCAGATGCCCTTGAATTGGAGTTACAGACAGTTGTGAGTCATATGTGGGTGCTGGGAACTAAATCATTATGACAGCTCCAGCTTATGCTGAGTTTTATCCAAAGCACTTATATACCTCTTGAGATAATCATGGCACTTTTTTCATTTAACCTGTTATTTTAAAAACCACTGATATTCTACTATTAAGCACAACATGTATTACTAGAATGGGCCCAAACTGTCAATGATACATCAGCCTTTCCATATGGTCATGGTATGGCTTGTTCATTTTCTATGTAGGATCTTTGTCTTCCTGTTCAGGAATAAGATTTCTATCTAGCTTTCTTCCTCTTCCTTTGCATGGCGGCCATGCTACCCAAAGTTAACTTAGTCTCCTTGGCTTGCTCATAGGGTGAGTACTTTCACTCTTTCCTATACTTTAAATATTTTGCTCATAATCAAAGCATTTATCTTCAAACTTTTGTAAAACTTGCCCAGGGGATGATCTGGGTCTCCTCATTCAATTTTCCTGAATCTTATGTTTTTATACTAATTCATTTTCTTTAAGGTAACACTCAAGTCTTCCCATTTTTTTTCTCAATAGTTGTAACTGGTCTCATAGTTCTACAGATTCCTCTATTTTACCTAATATTTCCCATTAAATTCTTCATATGGTTTCCTTGTAATATTGGCCACATCTCTGGTTAGAAACTTTTTTTTATTCTGAACATATTTTTACAGCTCTTTACTTTTACATTTTCAAGCTTGCCAAGTATTTCTCACCTTTCTTGGTTCTTTTTTAAGTGATTTAGTCGAGTTAACATTTTAGATATGCTTGCTTTCTACTAAAGTTACTTCCACTATTTTAAATATTTTATCTTTCCTTTTTAAGAGAGTAATGCATTGTTCTTTTTCAGGTTGTTAAGATGGACAGGGCTAGTGAAGGGCATTTTGTTATTTGTGATCATCCACATCACCCCTCTTCATAAAAAAATTACTATAATTTTGTTCTAAACTTTGGAACTTGGTTTGAATAATAGAATGTAAGACAGAGGGACAGGGTGCCAGATATCTTCCCTTTAATCGGGGCTGAATCTTGAGAGGTGAATTGTAAGTGCAGGAACTGGCTTTTCAGCCTTGAACATCAGATGGGAAGACAGCAGAGCCAAGCTCACCCTGCTTATAGCCTCCAGCACAGAGTTCTCGATCTTCCTACTGCTGCAACCCTTTAAGACAGTTCTTCATGCTGTGGTGACTTCCGACTAGAAAATGATTTTCATTGCTACTTTACAACTGTAATTTTGCTACTGTTGTGAATCATAATGTAAATATCTGTGTTTTCTGACGGTCCTGTGAAAGGGCTATTCAACCCCCAAAGGGGTCGAAACTCACAGGTTGAGAACCACTACACTACTGCAGAACTAACTGTAGGTGGGCCAAGGCTCTGCTACATAAGCAAGAAATGATAACTAAGCTTTTGAGCTCATTTTGTTACTACAGCCAAGCTATTGGTATCTCAAAGTGAGATAGTCCTATAACAAACAGTTGAAGACGTACTAGTATATTATTACTAGAGGCTGGGAAAACAGTGACCTGTGACACAGAGTGGCACAATGTTTAGCAAGCTGACACCTGCAGTACCTTGAAAAGAGATATTCTATCTACTTACCGAAAGATGGCTTCAGAAGCGTTTTCCAAATGGAGTGTAACCAGTGCTGCGTGATTATTCCTCATCCTCTGAACTACCAAAAGAGCTCTGGAAATTGCTGGACTGGGGTGTAAGCAGAGAAAACGGACATTAGAGTAACCAGAAGTTTTAAGGATCGGAGAGATGAAAAGATAACTGCTTCCATTTATTAAAACGGAGTAAAAGCGGAATGCTTTGACAAAGATGCTCAGGGCTAAATATGCCCCCATTGAAATGTACTGGCATTCATATCCTTTGTAACGACTGTTAAATGTTTTAAGTTCGTCTCTGGAAAAGCAGGTCATATGGACAACTTAACAGGAAGATGGCCACAATCTTCTCCAATCCTGGTAGTTCGTATTATAAAGAAGGCTTGAGAGAGAGGCGCATTGCTGAAGAATAAAAATGCAGCTATTTGCACATGCTTTTGATTAAAATTAAATCACTTCTAAAATAAACATGATTTTGGAGTCACATGCCAAAAGTTCCAATAGCCTGGACTAAAGGGACTACAATTGTTAAGACTTTTGAAACTTTGGGGCCAGTATCTTCGTATAAAGAAGGAGCAAGATTCACAAGCTCAGCCTGTGTAAGATGCATTCTATGAGGAGCCTTTCATGATGTGGCCTAGGAAGATAATGGAAATGATGGTTCTTACAGACAGATTAGCTCAGTACTGTGGAAAACAATAGGCTGGGGAAAGAAAGATTTACGTAATGTTCCTTATCATTTCTGCAGTGGGACAGTTTGTTGAAGTTATTACCCACTATCACATGATTATACACCTGGAGGATTTTTTTTTTGATAACCTCTAAATTTGTGCCCAGTGACAAGAATGTCATGAAACCTTAGGCTTTATATTTAATGGCAAGAATTAGTAGGTATTTAGAGTTTCTCCCTAGAGGCTGGAGTACACATCTTTTGGTTATAAAAGGGAAATGAAATTTGTATCGAGATAGAGGATAGTATTGTATTTCCTTAAGTACATCTCGAGCCATTGCCTTTAGATTTGGTTAAGTCTTGCTTGGATAGTGAGTGAATTCTGAGTAGAGGCTCTTGGACATAAGCCAGTCTCCACCAGCTCTGATATTCTTCCCTTCATCCTTATGAACCAGAAAAGACTGACAACTACATTACCACATTGCTATTTATTACTCCCATTAAACTTAGATCTTGGATTGAGAAGACACAAGGGGCAGAGTCACGGGTCAGAGCAACATTGGAGCAGATCAGTAGCTGACTCACAGGTCCAGTGTACATTCTGATACCACTACATAAGTTGAAAATCACAAAATTGGGGAGAGGGACATGGGAGGAGTTGGGGAAAGGGAAGTGGTGGGGTAAGGTAGATGCTCATGTATAAAGTTCTCAGAGATAATTTATTTTAAACAAAACAATCATGTACCTAACCTGCAGAGGATCACAGCTTAGCACTATGGTGCAACATTGAGGATTGGTTATTTCCTCGCAAACATGTGGCTGAGCGGGAGCTGCCCCTACCTGACACGAGAGGATATTATACCATGTCACCAGCCTGGGATTCAAGATTCAAGTACAGTTCTTGAGAAAGTAAAAAATAGATGCACCATGTGATCTAGCAACAACACTATGAGTAAGTAGCCAAAGGAGAGGAAAACAGTGTACTGAACAAACATCTGTATGCCTATGTTCACGGCAGCAATATTCATGGCAGCCAAGAAATGGGAGCTACACAAATGTCTATTTCCTGATGAATGGATTGAGAAATACTATGGACCTGCCACCAACCACATGTCCCTTCTGCATCGAATCCAGCCAGCCAGATCTCTTATATTTTTCTCCAGGCTCTAGCCTCATAAGTCTCCCTGGGTCTCCCCACCCACACCTTCTCCCCAAACCATCAGATCTATCCTGGTTCCCATATCCTGTCCCCGCTTTGTCTACCCATCCCTATCTGTGCAGCAAGCAATGTCTAGACTTCTTCCAGGACTTCATCTCTAGACCCCAAGCCACAGGCTTCTCATATGGCACATCCAACCTTTCCATCAAGTCAGATCTAACTGACCACTCAAGACTTAGACCAAGAGGCATGTCCTGTACAGCAGCCCAGTTCCTTCTGTCTACCTGATCATTCTACCCGAGCTATTTCCAACCTCTTGGCCCATCTGCCATTACACCCTCTCTTCTGTCAGAACCTACTCTGTCCATATCAGATTTAGAATTAAGGGCATGTGAGGTTCGCATGTTCAGACCTCATTGCAAAGATATAAAAACACTATGAAAGATCAAGCCAGTACTTTCTTTGTAAAAGTTATCAGTACTGTAGAAATGTTTGCCAGTGAGAATTATCAACATGAACCTCATGATCTCCAGGACACAGAGCTTAAAAAAAAAGTCATAAACTTCGTGAAAGAATTCAGGAAGTCTAAAGACACACACACACACACACACACACACACACACACACACACAAACAGCTCAATGAAATTAAGGAGAAAGAACTTGAGAATAAATTCCTCTGTGATGAAACTGCCCAAGAGAACATAAACAAAAGGCCGATGGAAGTGATGAAGACAATTCAGGACTTGAGAATAGAATTTTATAAGGAGATAGACGAATGCCAGATTGGACTAACAGAGGCTTTGTCCAGTGACTGATGGAGGCAGATGCAGAGATCCATGGCCAGGCACCAGACTGAGCTCTGGGAATCCAATCAATGAGAGAGAGGAGGGATTCTGCAGGTGGGAGATGTCGAAATCATGATGGGAAGACATGGCAGAGATGAATGGCCACACTAGTGGAAACACATGAACTGTGGACTAGTGGCTGTGGAGCCCCCATGGGACTGGACTAGGCCCTCTGGCCACAGAAGACGGTTGTTTGGCTCGAACTGTTTGAGGGGCACCCAGGCAGGGGGATCGGGATTTATCTCTGGTGGATGGGCAGGCTTCTGGGAATCTGGTGACTGTGGTGTGATGCCTTGCACAGCCTTGGTGCAGTGGGAAGGGGCTTGGACCTGCCTTAGGCTCAGTGTGCTGGGCTCTGCTGACTCCCCATGGAAGACCTCAATTTGGGGGATGTGGGGATGCGGGGTGGCTTGGGAAAGAGGGCTGGGGGGTGGGAGGAGGGAGGGGGTGGGATCCGTGGGTGGTATATAGAGTGAGTAGAAAATTTCTTAATAAAGAAAAATGTGGGAAAAAAAGGAAGATAGACACATTGAAGGGGACTCATGCTGAAATAAAGGTGGAACTGAAAAACCCAATAACCCAACAGGAAAACTAAAAGGAAAGTCTTGCAAGTAGAATGAATGGAACAGAAGATAGAGTATCAGGACTTGAAGATAAAGGAGAGGAGCTAGACCAAGTAAGAAGGGATATAAAACAAATTTAAAACCCCAGAAAAAGAACATATAGAAAATGATGTGAGACATCATAATAAAACCAAACTCATGAAATATAAAAAATAAGGAAGGATGATACTTCATCCTCATCCAAGAAACACTTAACCAAGAAGACATTACTAACCTAAACATATTTGCACCGAATTCTGGTGCACCCAGTTTCATTAAAAGGAAAGGTACCACTGGAGTTAAAGACACAGATTAACAACAATCTGTTACAATTGGTGGTTTTTCTACCTCACTTTCTCCAATAGACAGGGCATCTGGACAAAAAAATAGAAACAGAAACATCAGAATTCATTCACATCATATACCAAATGAACTTAACAGTTATCAACAGAATATTCTAGCCCAAAACCAAAGAATACACAATCTACTCAGTTTTTTTTTTGTTTTTTTTTTTTTTTTTTTTTTACACAAAGGCTTTTCTAAAAGAGAGCACATGTGAGGACACAAAAACAAGTTTTTATAAATTGAAAAAGATTGAAATCACTTCTTATATCCTATCTGACCACAATGCAATAAAACCTAATATTGACAGCAAGCAGATCTCTAGTAAACACACAAACTGGTGGAGATTGGACAACTCACTGCTGAATGATGAGTAAATCATAGAGGAAATCGAGACAGAAAGAAAAAATTTCTTAGAATTCAATGAAAATGAAAACACCACACAACGTCTGGGATACATGAAAGCAATCTAGGAGGGAAATTTACAGTTCTAAGTGCCTATATTTTTTAAAAAAAAATCAGAAAGAACTGGCTGTTCCCTGTGATGAGGCAAGACTTCAAGGGGAGGGAGTGGGAAACCAATTGAGCCACATAACCTTTGACCTACAGTCTGTCCTGCCTATGGGATGTGCTGGGGTGAGGGTGGACTGGAGATTGAGGGAGTGGCCAACCAGCAACTGGTCTAGCCTAAAACCCATGCCAGGAGAGTAAGCCCACTCCGACAGTGCCTGGAGCATGAGGATGCACAGGCTGGAAGACCCAGGGGCCTAGTATAGAACCAAACATGACTACATGGAAAAAAAAAAGTCAATATAATGATGCCTAATGATATTCTGCTATACTCATAGATTGGTGTCTAGCCCAATTGTCATCAGAGAGGCTTCATCCAGCAACTGATGGAAACAGATGCAGACCCATGGCCAAATGTTAGGCAAAGCTTAAGGAATCCTGCAGAGAATGGGGAGGAAGGATTGTAGGAGACAGACACCACAAGAAAACCTTCAGAACCAACTAACCTAGGTTCATAGGAGCTTACAAAGACTGAACCAACAACCGGGGAGCCTGCATAGAACTGACCTAGGTACTCTGCATATATGTTACTTTTGTGTAGCTTGGTCCTATTGTGGGACTCCTAACAGTATGAGCATGAGCAGGGACTGTCTCTGACTCTTTGGCTGGCTTTTGGGACTCTACTCCTCATTCTGGGTCACCTTCCCCAGCCTTAATACATGGGGAGATGCTTAGTTTTACTGCAACTTGATATGCCATGTTTTGTTGATATCCATGGGAGGCCTGACCTTTCCTGAACAGCAATGGAGGAAGAATGGATTGGAGGTGGGACTGGGAGGAGGGCGGGGAAACTGCTGCTGGGATGTAAAATAATTTTTAAAAAATCAGAAAGAGAAGAAATAAATGACTTGATGCAACTCAAAATTTTGGAAAAATAAGAAAAAATCAAATTCAGACTCATTTGATGGCAAGAAATAATAAAGATCAGAGCAGGGATATGCATGCCAAAAACATAAGCTGAGGAAAAGAAAACATCTTCAACA
This sequence comes from Peromyscus maniculatus bairdii, assembly GCF_049852395.1. NCBI lineage: Eukaryota > Metazoa > Chordata > Mammalia > Rodentia > Cricetidae > Peromyscus > Peromyscus maniculatus. Next base: position 24,836,128 of record NC_134869.1, on the reverse strand, counting down.
AAAGGCACTGGGAAGACTGGCTGTCTACTTGGAGAAGAATGAAATTAGAAAAAAAAAAAAACAACTTTGTGGTCTCGGGAGCATGGTTGAAAGCTTGCAGAGAAATAGAAATGTGGATGTTAAGGATGAAGAGCACTTGAAAGGAGAAGGAAACATTAAAGACATTGAAGGTCTAGTATATGTTGTCTAACCTAACATTTCTTGAAGAAGCATCTCGAAGGACGTGAATTTGTTCTGTAATCGAAAACACTCATTTAGATTTGCTCAATGAGAGGAAAAAATGAACAAGAAAGAAAATCTATGACACTTTCATATTCAATATAATGAAAACCGTGATAATGGGACCAAAACCAAACAAGGATGTAAAAAAACCAACACACTCTGTGTCCCCAAAGTGAGAGATAAACAGACTTTGCTTAGCTACATATCCCCGTGGCCACCTAAGAAAGCATCTTCTGGACTGAATATCTAGAAAACTCTGCCAAAAAAAAAATTTAGTCTTGAGAAATTCTCCTTGAAACATTTACTCATCCAAACTAGCATTGCCGTTGGCAAGGAACGGGGACTTTGGTGAGAATGATGACGGGCGTGGCCAGAGCTCATATACACATGAGAACAGAGCAGGGACCTGGAGATTCTCCTCCAGGTTCTCCACCATCCACCTCATCTTCTCCCATCTCCATCCACATACATACTTCCAGCCAGAGACAGGAAGCACAGATATGCTTTTGCATCCTTTTCTTCTTTTATTACTTTTTGGGGGGACACCTATTATGTTCCAGGCACCGTGGTGGACTATAAGAAGATGGAATCGTCTCAGCCTCTGTTTTCATAGTCCTGCACATTCATAAGGGCTGTATTCCAGTACCAGTATTGAATGACACAATGTTTTGTGTTAGGGAGCAAATGAAAAGTGCCTCAATGCCCTAAATGGAAGATAGATAGTAAGTACTTCCCTGTCGGCGATGACCATTTTCAGCATAAAAATGACCACACTGTTTCCCCTGTTTTAAATAAAACTATTAATCAAGAATGCAACCAAGATTACCAGCGAGGCCATAAGTATCCCAAAAGGAGGAGACAGCTGGATTCTCACAGCGTTTTCACATCTGCCAATGCAGTGATATTTCCTCCTCACGATTACTAAAGACTTTTTTACTCAGATCATGATAACCTTGTGCAGGACTTCTCAGTTACACAAGGTAGTCATCACAATCTCCTTCAGAACTCTTAACACTTCCTTATGCCTATTTTCAGTTCTGATAGCAGGAAGTTAGTACTGAGAGATTTAATTTTTGTAGTCTCATAGGATTCTAGAGAAGGACTTCATGGTGGATTTTTGGGTTTCTCCCTTCATCAAGGGAAAGGCAGAATATCATCAGAGGTAAATAAGATCTAGGCATCGTTCAGTGTGTTTAGGTTCATACCACCTCACTCTGGTAGTTTACCCAATGTTGCAATGAGGCCCAAAGAGCTTTTTCCATTGTTGTTTCATTCTAGAACATTTCAACTGGAGGGCTAGGGAGATGGCCTAGTCGACAAAGTGCTTGCGTCAAAGGCGTGAGATTCTGCTCCATTGCACACACACGCAAAAAGCTGTGTGTGGTGGTAAGTATCCATTTTCCCAGGATAGCGGGGCAGAGTCAAGAGGATCCCTGAAGCTTGCTGGCCAGACAGTCCAGCTGAATCAGTGAGCTCTGGGATCAGTGATCTGTCTCAAAACATAACCACTTCCAAAATGGGACAGTCACTCACTTCTTCACACAAAGATGTGTGTGAAGATGAGCTTAATCATTCCATTGGATAAAACAAATGATAATAAAAATGTTTTTGAAATAATAAAAGGGCAAATGAGTTAATTCTTCTTCTTCTTCTTCTTCTTCTTCTTCTCCTTCTTCTCCTCCTCCTCCTCCTCCTTCTTCTTTTGTTTTGTTTATTTTTCTAGACAAGGTTTCTCTGTGTAGCCCTGGATGTCCTGGAGCCTCTGCCTCCCAAGTGATGGGATTAAAGGTGTGTGCCACTACCTCCTAGCCATGTTCATTCTTCTGACGTATACCAGATGCCATCATTTAAATGAATAATTATTATTCAAAATATTAATGACAGACTTTACATACTTTTGCTGTGCACAGTCTAAAATCCAATGTGTATTTTTCATTGACAACACATCCCAATTTGTTTCATTAGTATTATTCCAAATGTTTCTTCCTTGTATGCATCTAAGCATTACTGACTTCCATAGCTCAGCTTTAGAGAGTAGAAGTGTGCAGGTAGGAAAGATGAGCGTATACTAACCAAGACAACAGGTTAAAAGGGAGAGAGAGGGTTACTGATGAAATGTCCAAATAATTTCAAGAACTTAAGCAAAGTAGAGGCTCTGTTTAAAATTGAGACCTACAAATAAACAGATCATATTAAAAGAAACTGTCCAAAACTCATTTATAAGGAATTACTTAAGGTTTCAATTTAGATCAATGTGTTTTAAATTATCTTGTTTATAGGGTGGAGAATTCTTAACATAATAATTCACCACAACAGCCAATGCAATGACATTTGGCCTTGTCAAAAAGAAACACTATACTGTGTATGGCTGCTAGGTTTCAGGTTGGGCCTTGTTTCTCTGCAAAACAATCACATGCACAAGGTTTAATTGAGCAAAATGAAAACAATATCTCCCTAGGTTGGATTTTGTGCATTTAGATAAGGAGGTCCAAGAATATAAATGTGCTTAGTCACATCCACACTGCATCTACTGTGCAACGCTTACATACATTCAGCCAATACTGGCTTTATTATTCTCCAAGTTTACCGGGCTCATCAGTTAGTTGCAGAAGTCAGCAGTCAACTGTCTGAAGGATCCAAGAATTCTATCAGGTTTTGTTGTTGTTTGTCTAATCGTTTGAGAGAGGAACTCAAGGCCAAGAATATATCGAGTCTGTTGGTGGTGACAGTTAAGAATTACATCAGCCCTTAATGAACACATACTTATTAGTAAAGCAGGAGTAAATAGATGTGAAAGAGACACAACCTTCTGATCTCTGTGCTGTAAATTTTGGGGAAAAGTCAGACTGGTAGCCACAGTCACTGGACACACTGGATGTTTGACAGAGGGGCAGGACCTACTGGCATTGATTTAAGTGAGCCTCGCAATACAGAGATTTTAGCTAACATTGTTAGAATTTGGTTCAATAGTTCCAACCTACGCTTGTGCATTCTTATTCATATCTTCTAGATTATTTAACCTTGCATGCTCAATGCTCAAAATACATTTTACTCCACATTGTTTTACATTTAATTCATGAAATACAACCTTTAATATATAATTTAATTTTTAAAGAAGTGTCCAAAGTATATCTACCTACTTACTGTATCAAAGCAGACCTAAGCATATTCTAGAATATAATCAAAGAATCATTTGCCAGCCATTCCCCCTGAGGTTAGCTGGCTTATAGAGTCAAGAATAGCTGCTGAAAACAAAGATTCCCATCCATCTCATTTCATAAGACATTGTCATGACAAGATCTTGGTACTACACAGTCAAATTCGGCTGTGTCCTGAACAAAAAACAGAGTCAGATAATTGTTAGGCACACCCAAATGGTTCTCAGCAAGCCTTAGCCGAATGCCAAAAACACAGTGGTCATGTGTAAAAGAAGATAAGATAAGCATTATCATCCCATCTATGCAGCAGCCCCTTAGGCTCCTAAGACATAGTAAGACTGTCTGAACTATCCTCACGAGTGATATGAACAAACAAAGCAAAGCTATATGAAATGCATGATGCCTTCGCAAGTTCTGGGCACTATGCAATTTGCGAAATAAGCCCAGCTTTTACCCCAGCCCCCTACTCTCACTAATTATTCATCAAGCTTATTCCCAATCTGACTTCTCATTTTCATAACCTAAATTCCTCTTCACCTTTCTACCTCTCTGCTCTAGTTTTCAATTTTTTCCCCTCCCCACTCTCTAATGCAAAAGTACATTATGTCCCTAGATAGCACATTTTATATATTCAGGTTAATATTATTAGACTAAAACATTTCTCTGTCCCACCATCGATCCCTGAAGCAATCCTGAAATGGTAAGCGATTTAATGCAGAACTTCAGTCACTTTCAAAGGCATGAACCCCTCTGCTATAATAGGTGTGTGGATTTCACTTTGGTTCTTATTTATATTGTTTACTTTAGAGGATAGGAAGACTACTATTAACTTATAATTATGGCATCAGAGAGCACACAATCAAAAAAAGAAACCTCTTGAATTACATTTATATTGAAGCAAGTACTTCAGGACAATAACATCTCTAGGCAGGCATTCATGTGCTTAGGTGTAAGTCTCTAGCTTGACGTCAGCTGTGGGATCATGAGTAATTATTCAACTTCTCCCAAAGCCTCTGTTTCGTCATCTGTAAGATAGGAATAAAAAGGAAGGCACACTAGTGAGATCATACCACAGTCCCTTGACCATAAGGGGGCTCATGAAATTAGTCATGTTACTGTTATTAGTTATCATTGTAATTGTTAACAGCAATGGGCTGGACAGATGGTTCAGTGGCTAAGAACATGTACCGCTATTGCAGAGGACCTGAGTTTGATTCCCAGCATCCACACCAAGTGGCTCATCACTAACTGTAGCTCCAACTCCAGGGAATCCAATGCCTCTGGCCCCCAAAGACACCAGCGTGTGTATACACACACACACACACACACACACACACACACACTTTAAAAATAATAATGTAAATCTTTAAAAATATAAAAATAAATTAAAATTTAAACTGATAGTAAACATTATCTTAATGATGTCCTTGCAATTGGAAATTGAGTATCTAATGGTCCATCCAATGTCCTAAATATATACTGGAAAAGATGACCAGAAGGTGAGTACTATGGCCAGGAACATGGAGGCAGTCTCCTCTTTATTATCTCAAATCAAGTAGGAAATACAAGACACACACCAGACACTTTGCCTTTACTTGCTAATATGAACTCTGGTTTAATTGATGGTTCTCATAAGCCCATTTTAAATGTTGCATTTATTCTCCTGATATTTATCTGTCAGAAGGACTGGGTCACCTGCCTTTCTTTAGAGATCTTTGGTTTCCCTCCACCGAATTTTGCTAATTGCACCCAGCGCTGTCATTAGAAACTGTCATTCCCAGTTCTCATTTTTCCTGTCAGTTTTTACATCTTAGAAGCTACCAGATTCTCACATGATTGTTTGATAATGCTATTTAAAAAGAGATGCAGTGCTCCATCAAGGAACTCTGTAGTTGGAAGCTTTCCTGTGTGCTGCCCGGTCCACATCCACACAGATCCAAATAAATATACAGAGGCTTATATTAATTACAAACTGTAGCCATTAGCTCAGGCTTATTACTGACTAGATCTTACATTTAAATTAACCCATAATTCTTATCTATGTCTAGCATGTGGCTTGGTGCCTTTTTTCAGTTCTGCCTTGTCATCTTGCTTCCTCTGTGTCTGGCTGGTGACACCTGACTCAGCCTTCCTCTTCTCAGAATTCTCCTTGTCTATTTATCCCTCCTATACTTCCTACCTGGCTACTGGCCAATCAGCAGTTTATTTATCAACAAATCAGAGCAACACATATTCACAGCATATAGAATGATATCCCACGGCATAACTCAGTCTCTTTCATTTTTCTAAGCTGTTCTTAGGGCTCGATGCCATCCTTCCTGTGGAGGGCACAGGAGAAAGATGATAAAACATGCCTGTTGCTCCTTCATTTTCTTCCTTGAGCATCTCTGCACAGAAAAACTTCTCCTTGTGTTTTATTTATCAGACAAAATAAGAAAAGCTGGGCATGGAAAGGAAGAAGTCAAGCTTTCCCTATTTGCAGATGACATGATAGTATACTTGAGTGACCCCAAAGATTCCACCTAGGAACTGATAAAGCTTATAAACACCTTCAGCAACATAGCAGGACACAAGATCAACTCAAAAAAATCAGTAACCCTCCTATATACAATGGACAAAGAAGCTGAGAAGGAAATCAGAGATACATCACCCTTTACAATAGCCACAAATGACATAAAATACCTTGGGGTAACACTAACCAAGCAAGTGAAGGACCTATATGACAAGAACTTTAAGTCCCTGAAAAAAGAAATTGAAGAAGATGTCAGAAGATGGAAAGATCTCCCATGCTCATGGATAGGCAGGACCAACATAGTAAAAATGGCAATTTTACCAAAAGCAATCTACACATTCAATGCAATCCCCATCAAAATACCAACACAATTCTTCACAGACCTGAAAAGAATAATTGTAGCAGGAATCTTAAAAGTTCTTATTAATAAATCAAGCCCGAGGCCAGTTATTGGGGTGAATACTGGAAGGTCAGAGAGACAGAACAAGCCACAGCTATCTCACCTCACCAGTTCCTCAGCTGGTCCTGTTTCCTCAGACTGGAAGCCTCTGAGTCCTCATCCAGAATGAATCTCAGCTGAACTGTGCTGCTTCAAAGCCTGAAAGCTTGACCAGCCAAATGCTTAACCAACCAAATGCCTCTAGTTTCTGGTCCTCACGCCTTATATATCTTTCTGCTTTCTACCACCACTCTCTGGGATCAAAGGCTGGCTTTCTGGGATTAAAGGTGTGAGTCACCATGCTTGGCTTTTTCCAATGTGGCCTTGAACTCACAGAGATCCAGAAGGATTTCTATCTCTGGAATGCTAGAATTAAAGGTGTGTGCTATCACTGCCTAACTAGTGGCTTTTCTATTCTCTGACCCCAGATAAGTTTATTAAGGTATACAATATTTTGGGGAACACAATATCACCACAAATAATACTCAACTTCATATGGAAAAACAAAAAACCCAGGATAGCCGAAAGAAACCTGTACAATAAAACAGCCTCTGGAGGCATCACAATCCCTGACTTCAAGCTCTACTATAGAGCTACAGTAATAAAAACAGCTTGGTATTGGCATAAAAACCGACATGTGGACCAATGGAATCGAGTTGAAGACCCTGACATTAACCCACACACCTATGAACATATAATTTTTGACAAAGAAGCCAAAAGTGTACAATGGAAAAAAGAAAGCATCTTCAACAAATGGTGCTGGCATAACTGGATATCAACATGTAGAAGGCTGCAAATAGATCCATATCTGTCACCGTGCACAAAACTTAAGTCCAAGTGGATCAAGGAACTCAACATAAATCCAGCTACTTTGAACCTGCTAGAAGAGAAAGTAGGAAGTAGTCTTGAACGCATTGGCATAGGAGATCACTTCCTAAATATAACACCAGTAGCACAGGCACTGAGAGAAACAATCAATCAATGGGACCTCTTGAAACTGAGAAGCTTTTGTAGAGCAAAGGATACAGTCAACAAGGCAAAGCGACAGCCTACAGAATGGGAAAGATCTTCACCAACCCCACATCTGATAGAGGACTGATATCCAGAATATATAAGGAACTCAAGAAATTAGACATCAAAAAGACCAACAGTCCAATTAAGAAATGAGCTATAGAACTAAACAGAATTCTCAACAGAGGAAACTCAAATGGCTGAAAGACATTTAAGGAATTGCTCAACATCCCTAATCATCAGGGAAATGCAAATCAAAACAACTCTGAGATACCACCTTATGCCTGTCAGAATGGCTAAGATCAAAAACACTGAGGACACTTTATGCTGGATAGGATGTGGAACTTGGGGAACTCTCCTCCACTGCTGGCGGGAATGCAAGCTTGTACAACCACTTTGGAAATCAATATGGCACTTTCTTAGAAAATTGGGAATCAATCTCCCCCAAGATCCAGCTATACCACTCTTGGGCATATACCCAAGAAATGCTCAATCATACCACAAGAGCACTTGCTCAGCTACATTCATATCAGCATTGTTTATAATAGCCAAAACCTGGAAACAACCTAGATGCCCTTCAACTGAAGAATGGATAAATAAATTGTGGCACATATACACAATGGAATACTACTCAGCAGAGAAAAACAATGACATCATGAGGTTTGCAGGCAAATGGATGGATCTAGAAAAAAATCATCCTGAGTGAGGTAACCCAGACTCAGAAAGACAAACATGGTATGTACTCACTCATAGGAGGATACTAGATGTGGAACAAGGATGGTTGGACTGCTACTCACATCACCAGTGAGGCTACCTGGAAAACAGGACCCCAAGAAAGACACGGGGATCACCCAATGACGGAGAAATGGATGAGATCTACATGAACAGCCTGGACATGAGTGGGAGCAATGAATGGCAAGGGTCGAGGGAAAGAGAGCGGGAGATCCCACCTGGATCAAGAACAGAGAAGGAGAACAAGGAATAGGAGACCATGGTAAATGAAGACCACATGAGGAAAGGAAGAAACAAAGTGCTAAAGAGGCCCACAGAAATCCACAAAGATACCCCCACAAAAGACCGCTGGCAATGGCCGAGAGACAGCCAGGACTGACCTACTCTGGTGATGGGATGGCCAAACACCCTAATAATTGTGCCAGAAACCCCATCCAAGTACTGAGGAATCTGGATGCAGACATCCACGGCTAGGCCCCGGGTGGAGCGCTGGGAGTCTAATTAGCGAGAAAGAGGAGGGTTATATGAGCGAGAATTGTTGAAACCAAAGTTGGATAAAGCACAAGGACAAATAGCCAAACGAATGGAAACACATGAACTATGAACCAAAGGCTGAGGGTCCCCCAACTGGATCAGGCCCTCTGAATAGGTGAGACAGTTGATTGGCTTGATCTGTTTGGGAGGCATCTAGGCAGTGGTACCAGGTCCTGGGCTCACTGCATGAGATAGCTGTTTGAAACCTGGGACTTATACAGGGATGCTTGGCTCAATCTGGGAAGAGGGGACCAGACCTGCCTGGACTGAATCTATCAGGTCAAACTCAGTCCTTGGGGGTGGCCTTGATCTGGAGGTGGTGGGAATGGGGAGTGGGCTGGGGGAAGGGGAGGGGAGCAGGAAGGGGGAGAACAAGGGAATCTGTGGCTGTTATGTAGAACTGAATAGTATTGTAAAATAAAATAAATAAAAGAAAAACAAACAAACAAACAAAAAGCCTGGCAAAGGTTTCGTTTGACCCTCTTCCTCCATTATTTTTTGTCTGTTTTTAAAAGTATGTGTATGTTCTCTAGTTAGGGGGAGTTAAGTGAAAACTAAACTTTTGACATTAAATCAGAAGATAAGAGGGATTCTCATTTATCTTCAAAAGAATACATAATTTGTGTCAATGGAAAGAACCGATGAGCACCAAGACTTCCATTCTGAAATACAATTTCCAACTCAGACAAAACAAAGTGCAGGAGACAGGTAGTATCCAGATGAATGTGGGACATTTCACCATATCCATCAACAAGGAAAGTTGTTCAGTGCTATTGAGGTCATAATAAAATGATTCTAAAAATCAACGAGAAGATGTCACTGGCAAGAGATGAAACAATCCGGCTGTGCAAGCACATACAGTTTGACTGGTGCTTTGTATACACTGCTATGTAAACATTGTTACTCATCATTTTTAGAATTGCTTATATATTTACCCATTTTTGCCTAATTATGTTTTCAGTTACTTGGTATGTACCATATATTACAATAAAAATCAACCTTACCCAAAAGTTGAATCATTTGATCAACAATAAGGATGTAAGCTGAAATGAGTAATTGCCACTGTGTAGATCAGTTCTCATCTGTGTGAATATGAAAATATGAAAGAAATGGGTGAGCAGATTCAAGTGATCCAAGTCCAACCTCTAGCTTGAATCACTCCCTAAGACACATCAATATATTCAGCATTGTACAGTATTTTTCCAAATGAATCCCCAAGAGAAATCTGGAACAAAACCAAGTTAATCACCTCCTTTTCCCTATCTTCAGCATCCTGGTTAGGGTTTGATTGGTACCAACATCCATCACCCAAAAAGAAAACTGGCCATTCTTGATCTATCCTTTTCCCTCAACTTCCATCTGAATTCACCAGCAAATCTTGTTTTATCTACTTCAAAAACTACATTCAGCCTGTCCTTTCTATTTATCCATACCCCCATTCAGTTGCTGTTTCCTTCTTCTTGCAGGATTATAGTGGTCTTCTAACACTAAGCAACTGTGTCCATTTCTAATCCATTCTTGATGCTGTGGCTAAAAGCAGAACAAAAGCAAATCTATGTCACTATCTACTTACAACCCATTAGTGGCCTTACATTATCAGAGTAGTAAGATAGGCTTGAGTTTCTGTCACAAAGCCAAAATGTCTGTAAATAAAGACAAAATTAATCTCTCTCCAGAGCCAAAACTCCTAGGCAGCTCATTATCATCATTCCAGATTGGGCCAGTTTCATAGCTCTGGGTCTGGGTGGTGTTGCTCAAAGGCGCATTCCTTAACACTGTGTGCCTCTCCTCTCCTTCTGAGGCATGTGTAAGACCATCCTCCTCAAAGCGGTTGCATCTAGGAGACAGTTATGTCACTGGTTCTAACCAATAGATTGCAAGCAGAAATATGGCCTATAAAGACAGACTATTCCAACCCCAGCACGTGCATGTTGGTTGACAAAGGTAAAGTATCTTTGCAAATGTGAGTAAGGATTTTGAGGTGGAAGCTGCAGTGTATTATCCAGTGGGCCCAACGTCATTATAAGTACCTTTATAAGTAGACATGGTAATGAAAGTAGTGAAGACAGAGGAGATGAAGGAGATGGAGGGGGCAGGAAGAGGAGGGAGATGGCAAGAGAAGTAATAATAAAAGAGAAAAGAGGTGAAGTGGAGAAAATCTTCCCCCCGTGCCACATCAGTAACAACATCTGGCTTCTACCATCTCTCCCTTTGTCCTCCCATGTCCCCTGCTATAGCTGAAGCTCTATTATCTTATTCTATTACAATAAACTCCCTCCTCTCCTCCTCCTCTCCTCCTCCTCTTCTCCCCTCCTCCCCTCCTCCTCTTCTTCTCTCTCAGCCTCTTACGGTCACAGCCTCTTATTATCGTTTCTCCCAATTTGCCCCTAAAGTTAGGCAAATGAACTTTATCCAAGCCATCATTTGAGGTGATGTCTATCTCCACCTACAAATTCTTCAGATTTGGCCATTGCATGGGCCAGTTTGGCAAGGCTCTCTTTTTGTCGACCTTTGCTGGCATCTACCGTTGCCACCCAGCCTTCTCACACTCAGTATGGAGTAAACCCAGTGCCTGCCATGTGTATGTAATATTAAATAAGTTACTTAGCAGCATGATTGGCAGACTTATGCCCAAGTGACTTCTTTTGTAGAAATTCTACAGTATCCTTTCATTCTATTACTTCTCTTCTCAAATACTACACTCTGATTTGGACAACTTAGGGTACATTTGCTTGCATTACTCTCAGGAAATGGTAAGGCTAGGTACTCAATCCACACTGCCTGACATCAAAGGCATGCCGTTTCTATATACTTACCCTGTGGCCTTAGGCAAGTAACACCTTTATATGCCCAGGTTCTAATTTGTGAAAGACAGATAATAATAAGCTTAATTGATAGAGTTTTGTGAATATTAAATGAGAAAAATGTCCATGAAGCATTAGTACACTGAGTGTCACTAAGCAATGCCTCATTTCTTTGGTCAACATTGAACGGGGTTTCTCTCTTCCTTCCCCATTCACCTGGTATGCCTTTATGAAATCATCCCTATCTTTTAGCGTTCAGTTCAAAATCTATTTTTTTCTATGAAAACGTCCCACTAGATCCATAAATTGTAAACAATCTCCAAATTCACATGTTCACGGTATTTGGAAGTGGGACCTTGGGGGATAATTTGAACTACATGAGGTTGTGAAGGTGGGGCCACTTTGATGGCATTGTTGCCCCTTCTAAAAAAGATGGGAGAGATCTGAAACAGCACAGTTGCTCTATCATATCATGCGATACCTTCATGCTATGATGCATCAAGAAGACCCTCAGTGGACGACAGCCAGATGTCAACACCAGGCTTTCAGATCTATAAGAAAATGTCTTTCCATTCCAAATTACAGTCTCCAGTACATAGTGATAACAGAAAATAAGCTAAGACTCCTACCATCATGATGCAAATAGATTCCTTAACCAGATATTCTTCTTGTACATGCACATTTATGTATTCACTATTAACGACATCATCCAACTAATTATGAGAGCCAGATAGAGTCTAGGAAAGAATGACGTAGTTGAGAGCCCTCAGATGGAGCTAACAAGAGGTGATCTCAAGATTTTTGATAGGCTAGAATTGATCCAGTAGGAATACAGGAGAGTTGAAGCAGGGATGTGGCTGATCCCAAGATGCCTAAGAAAGAACTTGTAGGAGTGCCCATTTGTGTACACTGATGGGCAAAGAAGACTCCAGGAATTCTTACTAAGTTTCAGATTCTTTTTCACTGGGTCTCAGAAGAAGTATAACTTGCTACATTTTCAACAAGTCCTGCGTGCTGCTGGTCCCCCGATCCCTGTCAATCATCAGGGCTCTGGGGTTAAAGGGAAGGGTTGAACTCACAAAGCCACCACTAAGACCTGTGGACCAGTGAGATGAGAGAGAGTCAGCTGAGCAGTAACGGTGTCAATGAGAATGGATGGACCAGGAAGTTCAAAACAAAATCAAAAGCAGGAACTTTGCACGACTGTTATGGCAGTGACATGGAGTCAGTGCCCAGGAAAGGGAACAGAGCCTGGAACAGTTCAGAGAGAAAAACTGATGATACCAAAGCCAGATACACGCATCCTACCTTCTTGTGGGGAAGAGAAGAACTTGAAACTTCCAAATTTCAGTAAATTATACCCTACAGTTGCTTCATTTTCTAGCTGGGTGATCTTTTTTGAGTATCTGTTTCATCCTCCTCTGAGAAAGGAGGAGAGAAGAGGGAATGAAGGGGGGAAGGAGGGAGAAAGGTGGAGGGAAGAGAGAGAATGATGCCTTTTTAAAAAATATATCACAAAGATTATCAAGGCAGTTCTCCCATGGACTGTCAGCTTGCTTAGATGACTACAAATTTCTAAGCTTTTTTTTTTATATATCTGGGTTCTGGGTATTATGATGACTATAAATGTGATCATAGATCTATTTAAAAAATCATCCCTCCCCACTTCCTACTTAGAACAAAACTCAAAAGTCTTGCCTAAATGTCTGGGAAGGGAATGGTCTCTGTTGGTTTGTAGTTGAGCAGAAGAATGTGAAAATCTAAGATAAGGGGATTGCAAAGACCAGGCGGGTTAACACCTCCAATAAATGTCATGAATCTGGCTGGAGCGGCGTACTCTAAGGGTGACTGACTGCTCTTTCAAAAGATGGTCCCCAAGAGAGAAATTTAGGCTTGAATTTTGACATTAAAAACTGAGACTTACTTAAAAACCTCTTCATTTTGAAATGTTGGAGGTGGTTCAAATATTTAAACACTTGTTTGGGCCACACAAAACCTATGTGCAAGCTCAGTTCCTGCCCAAACTCACCATTTCCGCCCTGCCATCTTGGCTTTAATCCTTCGAGGAATTCACGCCTGCTAAAAGAGGATAAAGATACCCCAGAAATGCCCCTGAATGGTAGACTTTCATGCAATTTAAAGTGTAAAGAATGCAAGATGGGCTGGAGAGATGGCTCAGCTGTTAAAGGCTAGGCTCACAACCAAAAATGTAAGAATGTAAGACTTTTGGAGTACCCTGCATACTCAGCATTTTAAACAATCCTGCCTATTCATATATCATGCTTGGGACAAAGGTCAGGAGTAACACAGCCTTCATCCATTGAGAGCTCTTGGCAATGGCTTGGGGAGGTTTCAGGAGACTTTAACTTAGGAACTACTCCAAGATTCTAATGGAAAGACAACCTTCAATATTTTCTTTTCTAGCATGAAGTCACAGCTCTCATATTTGTGTATTCTGAATAAATAAGAGAATTCATTATCAGTTATTGTTATTAGAATTCATTATTCATAGAATCCATTCATTAGTCCATATGATTTGCTTGTCTGCTTTGAGCAGTTATCAGTAATGTCAGGCACTGTTCTAGGCTCTACAGGTGGAACAGAAAGGGAGTTGGGAAAGAGTGGAGGAATACAATAAGGAATGTAAGAAAAACAATAAATTAGTAAACCATTTCAGAAAGTGGCAAACAGATCAGAATGGTGTGGGGGGAAGAATGCATCCTTTGAAGGTTGGCAGGTCTGCCGTTAAGTAAGTGGTCCCAAGGTACCTCTCAGGAGGTGACATTTGGATGGAGACTGAGACATATGGAGATATGTAAAGAGCATGTAAAGAGAGAGGAAGGCCGCTCTAGAAACAGAACCCTCTGGTGGAAGCAGTGTGAATCATTTGAGGAAGATGGGGGATGTACTGAAGAGGAAGGAGGTGATGCTGAAATCTGAGAATGAGAAGGACCGGGTATCAACTGAGGGGAAGAGAGAGAAAAGAGCAGGAGGATTGGCAGGGAAGAAGACTGGAGTTAGCTGAGTGCAGTATAAAACCAGTGAACAGATATAAAAAGGGGGAAATGATATTTCTAAGACCCTGCTTTCAGGATAGAGACAAACATGGGTAGTGGACAGGAAAACGTCATGACCCCACGATGGTGGTACCAGAAGTCTGTACAGGAGGGGAAGAATTCAACATTCAGATAAAAAGCCAATGAGATGGTGATGTATGCATCCAAAAAAAAAACAGTGGGGAAAAGATAAAGGATGTAAGTAAAAGAGGAGACAAACATAGGGAGGAAAGAGGGAGAGTACAAAGTTAAAACACTTTAGCTTTAAATGAAAAATTGAAGTGAGTGTGAGAGAAAATGAGATCTGGAGAGGAAGAAGAAGGGAAAGAGAGAGAGAGATCAGTGAAAAGGGAGTACTTATTTTATGGTTACATACTCTCAAACTTATTTGAACACAAAAAAAAAATTCTCTCCATAAACATACCATAAAACAAACTTGAAAACCCCTTGTCAAAGTATGGTTTCCCAGAAATTCCCAACACAATATCCAGAAACATTAGTACCATCCATGCTCAAGAAGTTGCATGCTACGATTCCCTTATAGGTGACAGAACCATGGATGATATTGAAACCATATATACAATGTTTCCCTCTACTTACATATGTGATGTAATTTCTTTTCCGTTGTATTTAAGCATGTGACCATAATTTTTCCAGTTAGATATATGAGTTTCCTTTTTCTTTCTTTACAGATTCATGAATAGATTCATTCTTACTATGGATTTTAGTAAGTGCATCTCAGGCTTTTGCTTGCCTGTTGCTGAGGACTTTCTCTGCAAAGAAGTACTTTCACACTCCCCTTTACACGCCCAAGTAGCCAGCATCACTACATTGGTACCTGGTGGTCATTATTCAGAAAAATTAGAGTCACTTAAAAAGTAAGCATCAGGATGCCAAGCACACAATCTGACAATTGAGATAGTTACTAGGTTATTCATCTGAGGTAATGGATACAGTTCGGATACACCAAAGATCCATTCACATCACACTGATGTAACAGAATACTCAGAGGTTGCATCATTCACCTCAGAATGGCAAACGATTCAAAGCTGATGCATGATTTGCTTTTAGATTTTTTATTTCATATTTCCATAAGGAGGTGTGCTTCGGGTAACTGAACCAGCGAATGTGACACTACAGATAAGAAGGACCACTGTATTCATCTCATTCACTAAGAAATGGGCAAGTGGTAAACATGATCGAAAGAGAAGATACGGGAGTCAATAGGCATCCAAATGCAATTGCTAAGTTAGATACAAAACTGATTAATGGCCTCTGTTCTTTGGTATTTCCTATTGCGTAACTCAGAAGTCGTTTATTTATGTACTGACAGTGTTGTTAAATATTAGTGTTTAGTAGCATCTGGTTTGCAAGGAAATTGATGGGGGTTTCTGTTTTTCAAATGAATCCATGAGCTCACAAGATGTAGACTTTTAATTGATATTGAAAAGCAAATTCCCCAAAAAATACACTTCTTTAAATATGTCAGCGATCCTTGACTAGTCCTGTTAAACAAATTTTCATATAAAACCAAAAGCGTGCTGGCCTCTGTTAGCCATATTTTTAAGTTGGGTAAACATTTTCTCAACTGAAATACTTATGATCATAAATAATCTCCAAAGATTATTCATGAATACACAGATGTGTGTCTGCACACAGAAATAATGGTGGCTTGATATGTTCTGTCCAACTCACTCACGTAGATGTAGCATTAGGTATTAACTGGAGTGTATAGAGCTATATATACAGTGTTCAGAATCTACTTCTGCCGGAGAAGTGCCTTCCATGTGGAAACTTGTATAAGGAATGTAGATTTCACAGACTCTGCATTGTTCACTCTCCAGGACACGACCTACTAAAGCAAGTCCAAGAAATTTATCTCATTGAGTATTCTCAAGACCTGTCAGTGTGGTGAAATTCCTCTCCTTTCAAAGTCTTCATTGTACTAATTGTTTTCTCATGACTGTGACCAAATACTGGAAAAAGAAAAAGCCACTAAGGGAGGAAGGACTTATTTTGACAAACAGTTCAGAGAAATGTATTCTGCCATATCAGGGAAGGCATGGAGGTAGGGGCCGCTTGGTTCATGGCACTGGACAGGAAGCAGAGAGATGGGGATGCTAGTGTTCATCTGGCTTTGTCCTTTTTACCTTTCCATTCAGATTGCAATTCCAGCCCACGGGTCTTCCCTGCCCTGGAAATACTCTCACAAACACACCCAAAGTTGTATCCTAGATGTTTCTAAATCCAGTCACGTTGACAATGGAAGTTTGATATCACGCATATAATCTGTTAGTTCTCTTGACACAGGTAAAGCCAACCTTCTCTTTTATTTTGATCATTTTCTCCCATTCAGCAGTTATGATAACTGTCTCGGTTAAAAAACAAAAAACTTAGCCGGGCGGCGGCGGCGCACGCCTTTAATCCCAGCACTTGGGAGGCAGAGGCAAGCGGATCTCTGTGAGTTCGAGGCCAGCCTGGGCTACCAAGTGAGTTCCAGGAAAAGGCGCAAAACTACACAGAGAAACCCTGTCTCGAAAAACAAAAAAAAAACAAAAACAAAAAAAAAAAACTTTACTATTGATAGATATAGTTAAGAAATATTGGACAATATTGGAGAGATGGTTCGGTGGTTAAGAGCACTTGGTGCTCTTTCACAAAGTACCAGGTTCAACCCCCAGCACCTACATGATAACTCACAACCATCTGTGACCCCAGGTCCATCAGGCTTGCACAAAAAGATGTACTTTGTACTTACATACATGGAGACAAAACATTCACACGCACAGAGGAAAATAATAAACCCAATTTTTTTTTTTTTTTTGGTTTTTCGAGACAGGGTTTCTCTGTGTAGCTTTGCGCCTTTCCTGGAACTCACTTGGTAGCCCAGGCTGGCCTCGAACTCGCAGAGATCCGCCTGGCTCTGCCTCCCGAGTGCTGGGATTAAAGGCGTGCGCCACCAACGCCCGGCTAAACCCAATTTTTTAATGAAATATTGAACATAGTAAACAAAATCCAACCTAATTTTAGCATTGTCTTCAAGTTTTGTGACTGCTCTTGGAGTTCTTAGGAACTCTTACAGTAGTTTAAACAGAAAACATTAGAACTGGAGCCGGGCATGGTAGCACATGACTTTAATCCCAGCACTTGAGAGGCAGAGACAGGTGAATCTCTGTGAGTTCAAGGTGAGCCTGTTCTACATAGTGAGTTCCAGGACAACCAGGACTGTGTAGAAAGATCCTAGCTCAAAAACAATTAATTTAATAATAATAATAATCATAATAATAATCATAGTTTGGGTTGGAGAAATGGCTCAGTGGTTAAGAGCACTGGCAGTTCTTACAGGGGACCAAGATTTGATTCCTAGGACCCACATGACAATTCACAGTGTCTATAACTCCAGTTCTAAGAGAATTCAACACCTTCTTCTAACCTCTGTGAATACTGCAAGCACATAGTACACAGACATACTTGCAAGCAAAACATCCATACCCATAAAGTAATATTAAAATAATTTTAAGTATGTTATTTTCCTCCCTGAACCTAAGGTTTGATCTTGCGGTCTTACAAAAATATCTTGGCACTTAAGATAGAATCATGGATATCTAAAAGATATCATCCAGCATTGGCTACTAATTCTACAAAAGTATTTCAAGTACACAGTTGCTGTTTAGCTTGAACTGTTTGGGGGGCCCCCAGGCAAGGAGGTCGGGATCTGTCCCTGGTGCATGGGCAGGCTTTTTGGAGCCCAGTGCCTAGGGTGTGACACCTTGCACAGCCTTGGTACAGGGGGTAGGGGCTTGGACCTGCCTCAGCTGAGTGTGCCAGGCTCTGCTGACTCCCCATGGGAGACCTTGACTTGGAAAATGTGAAGATGGGGGGATGGGTTAGGGGGGGAAGGTTGGCGGTTGGGAAGAGGAAAGAGGGAGTATCTGTGATTGGTATGTAAAGTGAATATTAATAATAAAAAAATTTTAAAGTGCCTTTCTGTATGAAATTCCTAAAATAAATAAATAAATAAATAAATAAATAAATAAATAAATAAATAAATAAATAAAAATTGCTTTCAGGATTTATTATACTCCTTACAGCCACACAAATTTCTTTTATAATTTCTCAAGTATCAAACAATGAATACATTCATTAATATGATCCAAAGATATGCTAACTGTAAAATATATACAAACAAGAGGCTAATATATAAAATTGACCCTTTGTTTTTGTATGTATATATGTTTGTATACATATGTACATACATACAACACTTGATGATCCATGTTTTCATACTCTGTCTTACCCAGAAATTATCTAGACTACTAAATCTAATTTGATATTTACTCAAGAATTAATTACAAATTTCAGAAACTCTGTTTAAGATGGCACACTATAGAACTCAGTGACTGTTTACATAAAATTGTGATAAATTGTTATAATTACAAATAAAAGTTGTTGAAGTATAATTTATTTTAGTTAAATACAGGGTTTTTACCTACATTGTTGCTAAATAATATCTTATTTTTTGAGAATTTTGAGTAACATATTTTGATCTCATTCTTCCCCTCCTCCACTCCTAAATCCTCCCCACCTCCTTATTCACCCAGCTTCATGCTTTCTCTCTCTCTCTCTCTCTCTCTCTCTCTCTCTCTCTCTCTCTCTCTCTCTCCCTTCTCTTGCTCTTGCTCTCACTCTATCTATCTATCTATCATCTATCATCTATCTATATATCAATCTATTACCCATCTTTTTATCTATCTATCTATCATCTATCGATCTATCTATATTGCTGTTTCAAAACAAAATTAACAAACAAACAAAAAACAATCATAGAGTCCAATTTGTATCGGCCAACTATTCCTGAACATGGGGACTACTCTGGAATGTGGTTGATAGACCTGATGTCACTCAGTTGAAGAAAATGGATTCTTCCTCTTCCAGCAGCTATTAGTTGAAATAGCTTCTTGGCTAAGAATGGGGCTTTGCGGCCACTTTCCCTCCTCCATGATGGGACTATGTCTGCCTAGGCTTATGCAGGTCCTGTGCATGCTGCCACAGTCTCTGTGAGTTTCCCTGTGTATCGGACCTGTTGTGTTTGGAAAGTGATGTTTCCTGGAAGTCATCCACCACCTCTGGCTTTTCACAAATTTCCATCTTCTGAATAGATTCATAAGCCTTGAAAGGAGAGCTGTGATATAGACAACCCACGTAAGGCTGAGCACTCCAGTCTCTCACTCACATTGTCCAGTTGTGGGTCTGTGTGTTAATTACCATCTACTACAGGTAGAAGCTTCTCTGAGGAGGGTTACCTAATGTACTGACCTACGGTAAATTTACCCTCATTCTTAATTCTAAAATTGTGTAGAAGCAGAGGTCAACAAATGGGCAAGGTACAGAGCATAAGAGATCGTGGAATGTTCAATCTTAAATAGGACATCTACATCACCTGCTCCTCCAGGGATCGGGGATCAACCTGGAAGAGGGGGTGGAAAGATTATAAGAGTCAGAGGCAAAGGGTGACCACAATGAAACCATGTTCACCGGATACAGCAGATCATTTATGCCTATGAACTCCTAAGAATTGTCATAGCATGCACAAGACCTGCACAACTCAAGCCAGACAAAATCCCAGCACGGAGGGGAGAGGTGGCCATGATGTAGCTCCTCCCTCAGTTGAGGAGCTGTTAGCCATTGATAGCTACAGGGAGGAAAGTCTGTTTAAACAAAGGGCGTAGGCCCTGGTGCACCCATCAAACTCCACTGGAAGGCTAGAAATTTATGAGGATATGGGCAGCATGAATTGGACCTGATGGGTTAGAAATAAATTAGGTCATAACTTTGGGTGAGTATGGAAGAGAGGTGGATATGGGAGGAGCTGGGGGGAAGAGGGGGTGAATATGACCAAAATATAATATATGACATTCTCAAGAATGAAAAGATACATTTAAAAATGTATGGAAGTACAGTTAGTCAATCCAATTGTTATAACTGAGTAAGAATATTGCAGAGTTCAGATGAACAAAACAAAAAGCCTCAAATGTTACATATAATCAAATATATGCTTTTTTATATATGAAAATATAAATCAAATATATTTAATTTAAATATTAAAGTGCTAGGTCTGTAGCTGAGTAGTAGAATGTTCATCTAACTTGGGTAACGCCCTCAATTCAATTTCCAGTACTGCAGCGACCAGCTTGGTGAGGATCCTGGAGCCCTGCACAGGGGTGGGGAGGGAAGGAAGAAAGGACGGAAAACGCAGACACACATACAGTGAAGCTGGCATCAGTTGGCATTCTCCAACTACTGCCGCTGCAACCTGGAAACTCAATGTGTTTATTCGATGCAACTGTGTGTGTGGGGGGGGGGGTGAGTTAGTCTTGGTAGGAGCTCTCTGTAGGGAGAAGTCTCTCAGGCTGTAAACACATGGGAGGCTAGTCTCTGCACACACTGATTAATCACTCATAAACACTCATGCTCCAACTCAGAGGAAACCATCACCTTTTCTCTTGGGCCTGGTCCATAAAGGTAACTGTTTTAACAATTTCCCCAGGGGCCAATTGGTCTCAGAGTTGCTGACAGGCCATGGTCATGTTAAAAGACACATTGACTCAGGACTTCTTTCACTCTGGACTTCCTCTACTCCCTACACAGTACTTAAATAAAAGAAAAGAAAGAAAGAGGTTGGAGTTGGGGAGATGTGTTTCTGCAAGCCTGAAGACCTGAGTTCAGATTCCTAGCATCCACCCATAGGAAAGCCAGGCAAGCTTTAGCAGGACGAAGACAGAGGATCTCGGGGGCTTCTTGGCCAGCTGGTCTAGCCAATCAGTGTGTTCCCGATCCAGTGAGAGACCATTTCTCAAAAATAGGATGGAGAGCAAGAGAGGAAAACACGTGAAAGTCAGCACTGTCACCCCTGTGCCATCTCCCTAGCTCAGCTGTCTCATTTTGAAGGAAATTGAAATATTTTCTTAAGTGATTTGAGTTAATGAGGAAAACCCCCCACAAACCAGATTATCTTGTCTCCCCTGCCTAACTTCTAACAATAATTCTCGTGAATAAAAGTGCATCCTCAGGAAAATAGAATATGTTTGCCTTTCACAATTCAGCCAGTTTTCACAAATGATATTCTCTAACAAAACCTAATCCCAGCAAATACGTTTTTGAAGTTACAGCCACTAGCCAATCCATGACCAATATGTAGCCAATACAGAGCTACAGAGCTGTCAGGTGTAGTAGCATGCATCTGTGACTCTAGCTCTTGGGGGGTTGATGCAGAAGGCAGAAGGATGATGAGTTCATATAACGCCAGCCAGTTATAAAGGATGAACTGGAACTGTTGATTTGTTTTAAAATTATTCCTCCATCTTTATGGCCATTAAACAGCAAATTATAATCATAGCAGTGTGGGTACAGATTTTGATGCTAACCCTACTTCATATAGCTTTGGGTCCTTCGGCTTCTTTCTAATTCTTGGTATCTCCATGGGCCACATAAAAATAATCACAACTCATAGTGACTCATAGGCTCACTGGGGAATTCAATAAGTAAATTTAGTAAAACACTAAATATGGTATTCAATACAGAGTAAGCCCAAGAAATGTAAGGTAATAGTATTACTGTAGCAATTACTGTATTGCAGCAAAATAACACACGGCGTGTTATACATAGTAACAAAAGTATATAACATATGCTGTAGAGGTATATATAGTAGTCATACCTATAATATATACCAAGCCATTATATATCACATATTCATATATTTAAATTCATACACAAACACATTTGTGCCTCAGAATCTGCAAGAGAATGATTCCAGTTCTTTCCCCTTAGGCTATCAAAATTTGCAGCTCTTTAAATTCCTTATTTAGATTTAAATGTATCGTTTGTATACTACCTACCTACATACTTCAATATACTTTAATTCACCTCTACATTATTTCTAACGTCTAATACAACAGAAATGCTACATAAAGGCTCTTGCTACTTAGGGAATAATGACAAAACGTGTTTGTACATGTTTGGTAAATACACTGCTGTTTTCCAAATCCTTTTGATCTTTAGTTGGTTGAATCTAAGGATATAAAATTCAGAGATAAGCCGGGCGGTGGTGGCACACGCCTTTAATCCCAGCAGGTGGATCTCTGTGAGTTCGAGGCCAGCCTGGGCTACCAAGTGAGTTCCAGGAAAGGCACAAAGCTACACAGACAAACCCTGTCTCGAAAAACCAAAAAAAAAAAATAATAAATAAAAAAATAATAAAAATAAAATTCAGAGATAAATAGGGTAGATAAATAAGTACTATATGTATATTATGGTATATGTAGACTTTGCTATATATAATACAGTGTATATGCATTATATGTGAATAATATATTCTTAATTGAAATGTGACATACATTGTTGTTACATATGTAATTACACTAATGTGACTATATTACTATAATCCCCTTCTTTTTGTCCTCACACATATAGAAATATGGCATCAAGAGAGCTACTTGCCAATTTAAATCCATTTTCATTTGTGCGCCCCCCAAAGTTAAAGGATTAATAATTCATCTCCAGATATTTTCAGTCTTTCAACCAATAAGTCTAGAGAACACAGAGCAATCATCCAATAACTGTCTTGGAATAAAAATATACACGGGTATGTTTCAGTTTTGCCCTTTGGCAAATTCATTTCTCTTTCATTGGAAACTGAGTCACAAAAGACCGAGCCCCCCACCTTTTTTCCCCTTCCTGGGAGCTGGGAGTTTCTTACTACCTGAAAAACGGGTGTCAAGTATTGTCCCTACCTGAGCATATCTTCCATTCATTCATTTCAGAAGTCAGTTTGAGATGCTGATATCTGTAACTACGTAAATCAAACACTGCGCCCCTTTCCTTACAGGCAGCCTCACATACAAGGAAGCTCCTAATCCTCTCCCTGTGTAGTTCCCTCTGGTACCTGTGCCCAGAAGGGCGAGTACATGAGCGCATCTCAAACCCTCACTTAAAAACAAACAAAACCACAGATTCATTTATGGCCAATCACTGCCTGGGACTTATCCCACCCTTTCACTTGGATCAATATACATGGAACTCTCGGGGAAACTATGATGATAATAAGCAATGAAGGTCAGCAAGGCGAAGGTGTGATTTGTGTCCTCTGTGAACCCAGGCAACCTGAAGCTCTACCGTGGACTTGCTCTGCGGCGCCAGAGGAAGCAGCATCCTCATCTTCTACACAAGAAGGACGACTAGTGGCCAAAAGGCGCATTCCCCATTCATTCGGTGTTCCCAGCCTGGAGCCCCCAGTCACACTGCACAAGCGATCGCGTTGGCTGATCTCTACTTCGCATGTTCTGCCGAGGATAATGAAACCACGAAGAGGCGAAGGAAATAAATTACTCAAGGTTCTCTGGTTATTTTGTGTCCGATCCAGGACTTTTTCTAGTACGTATCCTCTTAGATTTAATTTTCTTTGATTGGGACCACTCAGTGTAAGATAATTGGATCAAATTCCTTTGGTAGAATTTAGAATTTGGTTCTTTGTGAAAGGACAAGTTTTAACCAGAGAGAGAGAGGGAGACAGAGACAGAGAGAGAGAAACCAAGACAGACAGAGACAGAGGCAGAAAGACAGAGAGACAGAGAGAGAAAACTTTATACAACCTGCCAAAGAATTTTAATGAAAATGTGTCTCAGCTTCTGACTGTCCTTTGACTATGAAAAGGAGTAAATGTTTTCTGTTTATTCTACCTGGCACCTGTGTACTGAGACATCTCCAACCGAATTATTGCTGAACAGGTAATTAGAACCTTAGCATGCTATTCCAAGTTCTCAGCCTCTCTATCTACATACCCAAACATCTCAGGACCCCAACCACTGAAGACCTACATACCCAGGCTATCACTAAATGCTGGCATTTATGCCTGACTCTATGTGTCTGAAAATAAATGTATACTAGCAAGTTCATTTTTAGCTAAATTTAAAGGTCCTCTGAAAACTTGGACGAGCTTGATGGTGTGTATATTTAGAAGTAATTGTTTAAAATTCAGAGCTTAAACTCTCTCCAGCTCAGCTAGACATTTTCTTTTCATCATTCACTGAGAGTAATTCTTAACTCTAACGCAAAATGATACTGTGGGCAGAGGACTCCCACAGGAAGTGTGGGGGGAGGGGGAGGAACCCTTCCTTGAGGTGAGGAGACAAAAACAACACAGAGACAATGTAGGAGAACTGAGAAACATTCTTTTTAACCAACCGAGCTGAATCATTAGCCAAGACTGTTCATGAATGAAGTGATTCTGGTATTTCTGACCTCCCACTCAACTTAAAGACAGTCCAGATTTCATTCTTTCTTGTTCATGGCTTCTCTGCACTGTTTCCATAGTAACCATATTCTCAAGTAAGAACAGCACGTACCAAAGCTTTAGCGGATGATGCGTTTCTCACTAACTTTAATTTGACCTCTTGTTTGTTTTTGAGCCAGAGTCTTGCTATGCAGACCAAGTTAGCCCCAAACTCAAGGTATCTTACCATCTCAGCCTCCTGAGTACGGCAATATATATATATATATTTGTTGCCACAACTAGCTTTGTAAATAACTTTGAAGATTACAAAATTCCACAGGTTCAACTACACAAAAGGCAAGGGAACCTCCTGAAGACAGATGATTATATACAGTGGAAGCCCACAGTAAAAGATACTGGAGTTGGTGCAACCTGTTCTACAGATGAAGCTTCTTATACACTCAACTTGAAAATACTCTTTTTCTATTATAGTAAGCAACCAGAACCAAATCCCTGCCATATAGCAATGGTGAATGTCCTGCCCTAAATGGAACATAGATGGTAGGGAACTTCTAGTCGAATGGATTTAAGCACTTCTCAACATGATGCACTTGCAGTGTGCCTTGAAACATGCTTAACATTGACATCAATAAGAAGGCAATGTCCGAGGCTGGAGAGATGGCTCAGCGGTTAAGAGCACTGTCTGTTCTTCCAGGGGTCCTGAGTTCAATTCCCAGCAACCACATGGAGGTTTACAACCATCTGTAATAAGATCTGGTGCCCTCTTCTGGCCTGTAAGCATGCATGTAGAACACTGTATACACAATAAATAAATAAATCTTTAAAAAAAAAAAAAAAGAAAGAAAGAAAGAAAGAAGGAAAGAAGGAAAGAAAGGAAGGAAGGAAGGAAGGAAGGAAGGAAGGAAGGAAGGAAGGAAGGAAGGAAGAAAGGAAGGAAGGAAGGAAGAAAGAAAGAAATGCCCGCCAGGAAATAGTGGTTCACACCTTTAATCCCAGCCCTTGGGAGGCAGCGGCAGGTAGATCTCTGAGTTCAAGGCCAGCCTGATCTACAGAGTGAGTTCCAGGACAGCCGAGGCTACACAGAGAAACCCTGCCTCTAAAACAAAACAAAACAAAACAAAACAAAACAAAAAAGCCTATAGTGCATACCTATAGTACCAGCTACTCCACAGGCTGAGAAAGGAGAATCACAAGTTGGGTTTGGGATTCTAGACTACCCAATGGTTCAAAACTAGCCTGGGAATCAACATGTTTTGTCTCAAAATAAAAAAAAATGGTTGGTTTATAATTTAGTGGTAGAATACTTATATAATACACATAAGGCCATGGTTTATTCCCCAATATTAAAGAAGGAAAGAGGATGGGAGGGAGAGAGGAACTCATTCCAATATGGATAGCAGTCCAAACATTTACTAACAGGAGAATCTAAACATTCTACTTCACCCAGTTAACACTTGTTTTGACAACAGAATGATTGGCAACATCCTGGTTAGAATGGCAAATTATATAATGCCCCTCTTTAGTAAGCAATCCATGCGTGCTGGGCACTAGAGATGCAAGACATCCTCTGTTCTTGAAAAGTTAACTTTCCAGGGGAGACAGATAAGTTAACACTTGCAATGTAGGTGGCATACATTGTAAGTTAGAGATACACACACACACATAATGTTTTCAAAGTTTATTCACAGCTTCTTAGCTACAGACGGAGAGTCTAAATGCTTGTCCGAGTCCACTGGGGGGTGGAGGCTATGATATGCAGCCTTACAGGAAAAATAGGAGCTAACTCAGGGAGTGTTCCAACCCAAATGGTGTGTGGTTGCCAAGGAAGAGGAACAAAAGAGACCATAGCAACGTAGAGGAACTGAAAGCGTTTGATTTGTCGTTCCTCACCGTGAGCAGGCTGGGACTGAGCTGCAACTCTGGGGAGTAACTGCTGGATCTTCAAGCCCTCATGCTGATTGAGAGTCTGAACTGAGTTCCCAGACTTGGAGCATTACCAGTGCATAAAACACAGCATTGCCTTGGCTACGGCATGAGCAGAAATGACAGAGGGCAGGCAGACGAGGAAATATAAGCAGAGGTTTTAGGGTGGGATTCACAGTAAACCTCCTAACTCATTTTAACACAAGTCTCCCTTTTTGTTCACCCCTCCCCTGCTTTTTTTTTTTTTTTTTAATTAAGTAAGAATGTGCTCCTGGGCCAGGTCCATTCCTTTCTCTGCCACCTGCTCCTGGGTGGCCTCAAGGTGTCCTGTTCCCTCACACAGCTGCTCCTTCCACCTCATGTACCATCAATGGCACAGGCCTCGAGATGTCCAGCCAAGTTGTGTGTGCCAGGAAGCCTGCCACACTGGGAGCTGGCACACAGCCTCGGCACTGCAACAGAGTGTACAGCTAGAGGCTGGCTTTCGCAAGCAAAGCGGACAAGCCGGATTATCGCCCATGCGGGATAAATAGCTATCCATCAAATGGGTCTTGTATGACCCATACTTTCAAACGAGTGGGCTCACCTACTTTTGAGAATGGCTGACTTTGGCCTTTCTCGTCATGTGTCCACTTTCACTGTGTACTTTCGAGGATGGAAATATATGGGGCACATCTGTATGACCTTGGTACTGATTAGTAAATGTACAGAGGGCTCAAGACAAGAATGATTGAACCCATGGGTCTGTAGAAATACAAAGTTGAACACAGTGTTGAAACACGTTCACCTTATACATAAAGCCATTGGGATGCTGTAAGAATGGCTGGAGCTATGTGTCAGTAAAAGGAACAGGAATTTGGGAACTCTTTATTTTCTACTGTATTCTTTTCTCATACAATACATCCTGGCAGCAACTTCCCCTCTATTCACTCCTCCCAGTTTCCCCCACCTCCCCACTGCCCTGGATCCACTCCCCACCCCCAACCTTCCCCCCAGAAAAGAGCTAGTATCCCAGGGACATCAATCAAACAGGGCACAAGGAGATACAATAAGACCAGCTTCACATCAGCGCTGGATGAGGCAACCCAATAGAAGGAAAAGGATCTCAAAAGCAGGCAAAAGAGTCAGAGACACCCCCACCTCCACCATTAAGAGTCCCAAGGATTGCCGCTTCAGTCTCTGTGTGTAAACCCCTATGTCTCTCCCAGTGTCCTCCCTGAACTCCATGGGGAGGGACCAGATGGAGACCTACAACCTGGGCTCTCTCACTGCCTGGTGTTTGGCAGGAGGTCTCTGCATCTGCTGAACTTGTCAAACTCTTCAATAAACATCCAGCAGATCCTAGTAAACTCGGTGGTTTCTTCTGATCTCAGCCATTACACTGAAGTTTCTTAAGAGTTACTACTGTTCAATGCAGAGGGCACTGAACACAGTATTAGTTGGGGTTCTCTAGATCAAAAACCTGTGTTCATGTATATGGTGTGTTATAAAAAGGTGATTTATTGGATTAGTTCATACTATCAGTCTAATAGCTGCTTAGTCCACAAAGCTGAATGATTTGATAATTCCAACCCAGTACTGAAACCTCGGAAGCTCCCTGGCCAGTCACTGGTATTGAGTTGATGCTGGAAAGTTTGATATCAGCTGAAGAGACAGGCATACTTTCTCAGAGAAAGCAAAGAAAACAGGGAGGGAACACTGCTTTTCCCTAGGGCCTGTCTGAGAGCAGGTCTCCCTTCCCCTAACGTATCATCTATGGAAACACTCTCACAGACTCACTAAGGGGTTTGTGTCCTCATTCATTCTGAATCACATGAAGTTGACAAGAACAAACATCCCGGTAAAATGAGCATGAGTATTACAGAATAATTAGAACTTGGATCTGTAGTGGGTAGCTGTTCTAGCTACGACCTTGAAGCACCACCCCTAATGAGGCAGCAGATTAACTGCTACATCTGCCTATGACCTTGAAGTACACCTTGGGGTGTGGCCTCTTGAAAACCTTAAGACCTGGGATGCACACACACTGCTTTCTTTGCTCCCTCATGGTTTGGTTGCTGGGGCTGACCAGGCAGATCTTGGACCAGGAAGATCAGCGTGGGACATAGCTCAGTTTTCCTGGACCCTGCGATGAATACCTGTGCTGTCATGAGTTACCCCTTAATAAATTCCTTTGCTCATTAAATATACAAGGTAGATTTCTAGCTTTATGGATCTTTAGCTATTATTTAAAGAAATGCCATAATAATATATGTGGAAGACATCTATTAAAAATTGTCACTATCTCTAGGAGAATGCCAGGATAGGAGCCCTTTCTTTTTTAATCATGCCCAGTGAAGCTCAGCAAGGTGCATGGCTGGAGCACGCAGGGCCCAGGAGTCTTCTTGGGAATGTCACCTGCCCATGCACAAACTGTGTCCAGGGACTCAGTCTAGCCTTTACCAAGAAACTGTTTCTCATTTGAGGGATTCTGAAATGACAAACAGATAATTTTCTTTTCTCTTCCATTTGGAATAGTCCTCTCTAATGTCAGCTCCCTTCAGGCAATAGAGGGAAGGCTGGTGTCAAAAATACTTTTATTTCAAAAAGTGATGGCCAGAAGATGTGGCTTAAGGAGTAAAACAATTGTCTGGATCCCCTCTGGCTGTTGTGGCATCATCTCAGTGGCTCTTGCTACATGGAGACAGGGCCAAGTACCATTTGTCGAGCCAGATTTCTAGATCAGTTCACACACACAGGCAGGCAAAGGTACTTTAAGTTGAAGGAACTCACTAAGGTGAAATGCCCAGTCGGAGAAGAGCATAGTATGCCCTAGACACTGATTTAGGGATACCCACCTCTCCCTACACTAACAGTATCTCTATTCCATATGTTCTCCACTTCCCAGATTCTGTTCCTTGCTTGTTTTCCAGTGTTAAAGGTCAAGGAACCCAATAAACAACATGTGTCCAGACTCATTTAAGAGAGAAAGGAAAAATGTGATGGAGATCAAACTATTCCATCTTCTACTGGTAAAAATTCAACTGGACAATATATCTTATATGCATGGGCAAATAAGCTCGCTAATGCTGTGTCCTATAACTTCAGCAAAGCTGAGGTCTCTTTCTGGCACTTCTCCGCATACCCAGGGTAACACTGGCACAGATAAAGCTGCAGGAGATGGTCACAGCATTGTTCTCCCTTCCCTTGTGATGGCACACCTCCAAGAGAAGGGAAGAAGTCCAGCATGCTGCATCACTTTCTTAAGTCACACTTAGGAGTAATTTACTCCTTCTCCTGTCCAGGGCAGAACCAGAGAAGTGGCACTAATTAATGGCCCTCTGTTGGACGAGAACATCATTATGAGGTCTTTAGCATAGCAACAAACAAGATACAGCTTCCTGGCTTTTCCCTTATTAAAAACAGGGCCACAGGGTAAATCGTCATAACCATCTCCTTATGCAAAGGGCAAGAGAGTGTCTTTTCAGTGCTCCTAGAGAGGAGTTACATGCAGTACATACTGTTAAAATTGTTCTCCATGGTGATTATACCAAACCACTTGCCAACTATTAAAATAAAAGCCCCTACTGATCTCTCTTCTTAGAAGGCCCTGATATTGCAAAAGACAAACAAATATATTCATAGATGTCTATGCACATACATAAGCCATCTGCTGGGTATAAAATAGTATCTCGATACAAGATTGAGTTTACATTTCCATATCCCCGGGGAACTGAAATGATTTCATAGTTGCTAGTCATTCATTTGTCCTCCAGTGGGATTTTCTCATTTTTATTTTTGATCACAGTCCCATTTTTATTTAACTTCTTACTGATTTGTAGAGGACTTTCCCCCAGTTGTTCAAAACTAACACTTGTTACAGATATCACGCATCTCTCTCTCTTAGGTTTATTCTCTCTACATTGCATTTCAGGATTCCTTTTGAGGGGCATTGGAACCAGAGATCTATTTTACTGATCTATTGACTATGCTCCTTTTCTATACCAAAATTTTCTGTTTAATCCTTCAATCGAAACTTTGACTATGAGTCAGATGATATTATAGCAAGAAGAAAAGAGGAACCGCGCATCAAACACACTGCCTAGCACCCATCTTCATAAACATTCTTCTGCAGCATCCCTCTTGGCTGGCTACAAGGCCCTGACTCTGCTCCTCTCTCTAAATCCTGCCTCCCACTTAGCCTCTCCTAATCTCTAATTCTCTAAGGAACCCGTGTCTGCCCCTAATTTATAGCTGCCCATTCTCAAAAGCTCTCTTGGAGTTAAAGCCTTAGAAGGTAATTTCACACACCCATCCCTGTATTTCCAAACCATATCTCAAAGCCCTTACACAGCAAAAGGGAGAGGCATATCATAGTAGAGGCAATAGGACCATTGTCTGAGGCTTAACACTGAGGAAACAGCACTGCTACATGGGACAAAGTCTCTAGCATCTTGCCTGGAACATTATGCATGGTTTCTCCATGATATTGAGCTTGTCCTTTCCCTGGGACAAATTTATAGACAAAGGGTTACTAGATTCAATAGCCACTTGAGGGATTTCACATGTCTTGGCTAGGGGAAGTCACCATGAACCCATGCTCACTTGCATGTGGTCACAATGACTTCTAGAGTTTTTGATGGGCCCAAATAGGATTTTCAGCATCTGATGGCCCCTTAAAGACTACAGTCATCCCTCAGGATCCTTGGGGACTCCATGAATAACAAATGTGCAAACCCTTTATGTACAATGACATGATCATTGTACATAGCCTACATATGCCCTCCATCATCTCTAGATATTCAATCAACTCTAGATGATTTGCAAACACTGTAAATTCCATGTGAATAGTTGCTAAATAGTATTGCTTACGAAATGGTGACAAAGGAAAAAAAAAACTTAGGCATGTCTAACACTGTTGCAATTTTTTTCATTGGTTTTTGAACCAATGATTGAATACACTGACCTGAATACAGTAGGCTTCCTATTCACCTAAACAAACAAGAAAACTGAATAGGCTTGTGCCACATTGGCGGGGCAATTAAGATATCTAGCTCATAAACAGACCCCCGCCTTCTTCCCCCCCCCCTCTCTCTCTCTCACACACACACACACACACACACACACACACACACACACACACACACAGCCTGCCCCACATATGTCTCTGGGAATTTAAAATAGTACTTCCTCTTTGAAAAAAACCACATAGAACATTCCAAAGCCACCTACCTGTCAGCGATTATGCATCAAATATTGTGTGTTAGAAACAACGTATCATGAGTGGTTTAGAAAAATGAACTACTTTAAAGACATTTATTTGTAGGGTTGCAATCCCAGTACTCGACATGCTGTAGCGAGAGGATTGCCATAGATCCAAGGTAAACATAGGCTGTGTAATACATTTCAGGCTGGATGTATGAGACCTTGTCTCAACAAATAAATTAATTAAATTGAGTTTAAAAGGACTGTGGAGTTAACTTGACTGGTAAGGTACTTGCCTTGCAAGCAGGTAGACCTAAGTTCAATCCCCAATTTACCTACCTCAGAAAGCTGAGTGTGGTGACTCTCCCTCGTAACCCCATTGCTGTGGAGGCAGAAACAGACCCTGAGGGCTTCCTGACCAGCCCGCCTCGCCAACTTGGTGAGTTCCAGACCAATGAGAAAGGTTGTCTCAAGAAACCAAGGCAGACAGCACCTGAAAAAAAGACATCCAAGTTTGTCCTCTTTCCTCTCTACACAAGCACAGACATGTGCATCTGCACACACGTGCACACACTCATACACACATCCCAAAATACTGCATCTACTGGGAACTGGCAGAGATATAAACAATGCTTTTAATTGCCTGTAGACTGACCATTAGCCTTTCCAAACCATTATACACATCTAGTACAATGAGGGAAAGAGGAACAGAATATCGTCTTAAGTAGTTACAATAGGAATACTATAGATTTCTATTCAAATTCTAACCCAAGTTTCTTAATTTTCTGAAAGACACAATGTTCACTACTAGCAATTATTAGACAAATACTATTCCCTTTGTGGATCCATTATCCAGTGAGCTCAAATTTGAAAAGGAAACAGAATTCAAGTCTTTAACATTTATTTTACTGTAATTATCTCTATGGTATTGCTAACGGTGCCCGAAGGACTGTGGACCACGTTTAAGTAGGCAACTCTCCTAGTTACAAATACTTGCAATAAACCAAAGGGGAAAGGTCTTAGCAGTCAGAAATTTCATCCCACTTTTAATACCGACCAGCGAACCCTCTGCAGGTCTCACAAATTTACATAGAAGTTGAGCAGGGGGGGGGGAGATTTACAATGGCAATTAATGATAAATTGGAAAAAATGCATGGGTTAAACAAATCTATACTGCTTAAGCACTGGTGTTTCATGGTGTCTCTTTTAGCGTGGAAGCTTCCAGAAGACAGACTTTTTTCAACTGCTCCATAGCACCTACAGCACTTAGCACCTGAAATCTGGGACCACTGGAGTGGTAGAAGTCAGTTGTATATTCTCACTAGGAGTCCCTGATTTATTATTATTATTATTTCAGCTCTTGTAGTTGGCAGTAATTACAAGCACGCCACTCCCTCTTGTGTGAGGAAACTTGACCTTTCTGAACACAATTGAACCTTTCTTTCGATGAGTCAAAGGTTTGGAGCCTGGGAACATCCGCAGAAACCACAATTTCCTTTGCCTCAAACCTTAGCTAGAGAAGATATGGAACCTTCTGAAGCTTAATCCTTTCTGAGGAGCTGTTTCTTACGTCTGCTTCTTTTTTTAAAAAAGCAGAGCACACACACACACACACACACACACACACACACACACACACACACACACACGAGTGCTACAGGCAGTAAAGTACAGCCAATTCAAAACTAAACATTTCATAGGACCACCCCCCCCCCCCCCCCCGCCATTGTAAAGGCTGATGATTGGCTTCTTCTGGCTCCTCCCCACCGCCAGCTTCTCTTAGGGTATTAGAGTCTCAGACACCACCTTTGTAAAAGGATTAGCCTGTCTGTTCTCAGCCACCAACTTCTCTCCTAATATGGCCAGTTGCTTTGCAGAAGCCTCGACTGTCCTCAGCCATGGGTGGACTCGAGCACATCCATCTTTGCTGCAAAAACTAACAGCTCCGGTGAGCCTATATTTCTTAGGCTTTTTAACATAAGAAAAGTTCTCATAAATATTTTGCCATCTCCCTGGCCCTAAGCCATTAGGTAACCGGTTGTATTCAGCCGACATTTATCAAACACTAACTTACCCGTGTATTCTCAGTATATTTGAGGAAAGTAAGAGATCAGATAAGAAACCAGCTTTACAGCCCCCAAAGAGCTACGTGTACCAGAAGTAAGGACATGGACAGTCAGCAGTCTTCACTTAGTTAATTAAGCAGAATATATTTGAATCATCTTATCTAGAGGGGGAAAAAAAGGTCACCTATGGATTAAGAAAACTTTAAAGCTCTCCTTTTCTTTCTTCCACTACAACTTTTATACTTCTGATTTGAGAGTCCCTGGGCATCTGTTGTTGGGTCCTTATTTTCCTTCAGCCTCCAGAACCCACAGATCAAATATTTCCACACGGTTATGGTATAAATTGGCACATACAATATGTGCCTAAGATAAAAATCAATTTCCTTCCTTTTGCCTTCTTTTCAATTGGTTTTTAGATGTTTAAATTTTATCTTCCGAGTATGTGTGTTATATGAATATATGTGTGGGTTGGGGCACCATGTGTGTTTCTGGTACCCACAGAGGACCAATAAGGGCATCAGATTCTCTGGAGCTGGAATAGCTGGAGAGACAATAGCTCTCAAGCACCTTGTGGGTGCTGGAAACTGAACCTGGACCCTCTGCAAAAGCTGCCTGTGCTCCTGGCCACTGAACCCTTTTGCTTTCTTGATTGCAACAAAAAGTCTCAAGAATTCTTGAAAATTATAAGCAATGAGTACATCCACAGGAGCACATCTTTGTATGAGCACCTATGACCTACAAAGCTCAGGGCCAAGAGTGTGTTTCTTTGAGCATAAAACTTAGCAACTGTTAAGAAAGCATGCCTTGGATAATGTCCCTACCTACAAGAAATGTAGAAGCTCAGAGGCAAATTCCATCTTGGGTTATTTCCTTAATTTTTTTCAGTTTTATAAGATTGAAATTCATCAGTCTAAATTACAGATATTGAAGGAATACAACCCAAATTTTTAAATGTCAAAGACACATAGTATTTGTAGCTATAACTCCATAGCTTCATATAGTAATCATCATCAAATCAGGATAGTAGCATTCTGGCTTCTCAAACACTTAGGTCTCCATGCTGGAAGCTGAGTCTTCTAATGACATTTAAACACAGTGAATTATTACAAGTCAGGTGTATTTGCCTGCTAGGCTGTAGAAGTAACTCCTCCCTCTTTATCTGTCACCGTCTACCTGGCCTCCTTCTAGTTCCCAACCTCCCTTGCTTTATAATCACTAAAGATCACTGTTCTAGCCTCTTCTATTAGGTAAACTTTTGCAGCTTCCACAAATGAGTGAGAGCATGGGATGTTTATCTTCTTAAGCCTGTTTTATTTTCCATAAAACAATATCCACCCCTTCCAGGCCTGTTGACACAAATGTCAAGAGTCCGTCCCTTTACCACTGGAAACTGACCTATTATGCAGATACACTACATTTTCTTTATCTGCCCATCCATTGATGGGGACTTTTAGTTGACTCTAGGTCTTGGTGACCATTAATAACACTACAGTGCATAGGAGAATGAGGTAGCCCTTCCATGTGATAGTTACATTTATTTTGGATATATACCTAAAGCTACTGAGATCCAGGTTGCTGGAGTGTGTGGTAGTTCTACTTTTAGTTTTTTACACTCCCACTGAGAGTGTATAAGCATTACCTTTTCCAGATAGTTCCACTTGTTTTACTAAAACCAAATAACCACCAAGTGGCAGAGTGTGGCTTTGAACCCAAGGCTGTCTGAGTCTAAGTTCATTGTGCTTTGTGCCGCTGGAGGGCTAGTGCTTCGCCTGAGCTCCAATTTCTTCTACATCTTGAGAGTTTCATGTTCAGACACTTTGAATCCCTCCAGTGAAAGCCTGAGGAAGGTCATTTCTTTATTTTTCTTTTCTGTAAGGAATTCAGGGTGTTTGATTTCAAATCTAGAACCTCACACAAGTGCCCTACAGTTGATCGCCACAATCCACTCTCTTTCTTATATTTAAGAGAAACAGAGTAAACATTCGTGTTAGGAGATTATATAAGAATTTTGTGTGATGCTTACATCTAACCTTAGCCAGGAGACCAATGAAGTAATGCATGTTTCTTCTTGGCCAGGAACTTCAGAAGACACCTGGACCAAAGTATAGTAATATTTCTAGCATCTTCATCCCTTTACGCTATTATAACAAAAATAACGTAGATGAAGTAAACTGAAATCACAAATGTATTTTTCATATTTCTGAAGGCCAAAATTAAGGGGCTACATATAGACTCAGGGTGTAGTGAGAATCTGATTTGTGTTCATGCTGTTGATGTCACTTTATTAGTGTGTCCTCTCATAGTAGAAGGGCAAAACAAGTTCATTTGGGTCTCTCCTATAAATGCATCAATCCCACTCACTTAGAACCTGTTCATTTCCCAAAGACCCCTTCAATACCACAAGAGGTTAAGCTTTCAGGGTATGAATTGTTGGGAGACACAGATATTTAAACAATAGCGTCAGGCCCAATGATAGAGACCTGTGGGGTTATTCCTCACTGGAGTCAACAATTCACATTCCAGGGTGATAAAGTAGAAGTTCACCCGCTTCTCTCTGCAAAAAGAATTCCTTCACATTCTGGGGTGAAGTCTTTCTCTCCACCCTCTCTCCATGGGACGAGATCAGAAGATGCGCCATTAACTCGTACATAATCTCCAAGTTTCCTTATTTCATGTTATGTGTCAACTTCACCACACATGCAAGTGACTTAAGGCTCTCACTGGCTGGTTTGTGGGAAAGGATGTATCATGTTGTTTATGTTCGATAGTACATGCACATCACTCCCTCACACAAATGTGTCTGTATACAAGCGCACATACTCACCATAGCAGGCACACTCAAGATTCCCAAGAAGAGAACTATCTCTGACCTATCACAGTTTGGACTTCATATTTGCTTTGTATTGGACTATGAGGGAATAGGTTGGGAGGGTAGGTAGTGTGGATTTGTGTGGCTATGTTTTGTCTGCAGGTACTTAAGGTCAGAGGTCACAGAGATTCAATTGTTCATGGGAGACATTAGACATATGTTGAGTCATGTCTCCCGGGGCTGAGGTTCTGTTGGTACCTTTATGCCTGTGCAGCAAGATTTTGTATTTTATACAAAAGCTAGACCACTCTGGTTCCTTAAAAGAGAAAAAAAAATGGCACATAAAAATTTGGAAAAGTCATTTCCATTAAGTTTCATAAGCTATAAATGAAAACAGATAGGAACCATGTCAGAACAGGAAGTATTGGGAGAATGAGACAAATGCAGGTGACCTGGCAGGACATGAAAAAAAAAACAAAATTCAAGATAATTGAGATGTCATAGAGGAGCTATAATTTAAGGCATGCAGCCTTGAAGTTTTTAAAATGGGAGAGGCAACAAAATGATTTGAGTTTTAAATGGGGGTGGGGAGAGTAGGGACTAGGGAGATAACCCTGCCAGTAAAAATGATTTCCCCTTAAGCATGAGGACCTGAGTTCAGTTCCCAGCCCTGAACAAATAAATAAATAATAATAAATAAATAAATGAACAATTAAATAAATAAATAATTAAATAAAAAACTGAGTATGGTGGCATGTGCCTGTTATCCTAGGTCTGGGAGGTAAAGACAAAGGTATCTCTGGGGATTGCTGGCCATCTGGTCCAGCAGTCTAGCCAAACTGATGAGTTCCAGATTCACTGAGAGACTCTATCTCCAAAAAAATTAAGTGGAAAGCAGTTACGGAAGAACCCGTATGTGCACACCTGGGTGAGAAAACCTTCATAGACATGTGCACACACTCATGAACACATGTACACACATAGTAAATAAACAAATAAATAATAAAGCGAATCTTTATACGGTTAAGCTAATGAGACACTGGTAAAATAATATTTCTAGCATTTTCTGTTTTACTCCTACTGTCTTAAGTCTTAGTCTGGTAAACTTGAAAAATTAATGGAAATGTTCTTCTCTTTATGGACATATTTTCATGAGCTTGAGTTGTTTTGTTGAGTATAGTCTATGACTAGAAAAACAATAAATTGGCCGGGTGGCGGTGGCACATGCCTTTAGCCCCAGCCCTCAGGAGGCAGAGCCAAGTGGATCTCTGCAGGTTCGAGGCCAGCCTGGTCTACAGAGCAAGATCCAGGACCGGCACCAAAACTACACAGAGAAACCCCATCTCAAAAAACCAAAAAGAAAAAAAAATAAATCAAAGCATGTAGAACAATTCATTTCTTAGCATTTCAAACCACTACCCCAACCCAGAACTTAATTGCTGGGAGCTTGCTCGTTCAACTCTGAGGTCCAATCCTTGGGCTTCCTGATTCCCCTCCATTTTTCTGCAGGGGTAAATGATGATGAGTTTGCCAATTAAATATGAAGACTGTTTCTTTCAAAATACAACTGAATTGAGCTATACCCTGAGCTACTGAGTTGTTGCTGACATTTAGAAGAGACAGAATCCAAGATAACTGAAACAGAAGAAATAATAGTAGTGAGGGCAAGTGTGCCCCAAACAAGCCTTAACACCCTACATTATAGTTTGAACTGGCCATTCCCTCACATCCACCTGGAGACCAAGTAAATCTACCTCATTCCTCGGCAGTTTCCTCCACCCTCGCCCCAACTTGCTTTGAGACATGAACTGATTCCACAGTAACCGGGAAAACAAAGCCCGAGGAAGAGTTTGCAAAGCTCAACCCGAAAAGCTGTGCCAAGCAAACATTAGATATTGGCAAAGGCATTCCACTCTCCTTAGGGTGGTTTCCTGTGTGCACACTGCGAGAACAATGCCTTCTGTACTTCCCCGGACACCTCCACTCTCTTGGATTGTAAAGGGGCCCTAAGCATCACAGACCCTCAAAGTTTGCTCTGTTGAACATTAGCATCTGTAGACATATGATAACACACCTTTCAAAGGAAGTGAAAGGTGCATTTTGTGGCCAAAGATGCTGAGACATACTAGAGTCTTGGGGATCACAATGCACCTTTGTCTTGTACAGGACCGGAAAAGCTGTTCAGGACAAATCTTGTATGTGTAACATCCCTTATGCTATTCGGTCCAAAAAACTCTTCATTTTGACAGGAACTTCACTTCAGAAATGTTACCACAAGAGATTATCATGGCTTCCTTGGGATGCTGTAACAAATGGCCACAAACTTGATGGCTTAAGACAATAAACTTTTATTTTTCATAGCTCTAGAGGCTAGAAGTTCAGAAGGTCTTATGAGGTCTCAAGTCTCTTCCTGAGCTGTAGATCCCACTCCATGCTTCTTCCACCCTCTGAGAGATCTGGGTGATCCTTGATTTGCAGTTTCATTGCCTCCATTTCCTACCCTTTGTGCTTCTCCCCACCTTTGTGCTTCTCCCCACCATTGTGCTTCTCCCCACCTTTGTGCTTCTCCCCACCTTGAGGCTTCTCCCCACCATTGTGCTTCTCTCCACCATTGTGCTTCTCCCCACCATTGTGCTTCTCCCCACCATTGTGCTTCTCCCCACCTTTGTGCTTCTCTCCACCTTTGTGCTTCTCCCCACCATTGTGCTTCTCCCCACCATTGTGCTTCTCCCCACCTTTGTGCTTCTCTCCACCTTTGTGCTTCTCCCCACCATTGTGCTTCTCCCCACCTTTAGGCTTCTCCCCACCTTTAGGCTTCTCCCCACCTTTAGGCTTCTCCCCACCTTTAGGCTTCTCCCCACCTTTAGGCTTCTCCCCACCTTTAGGCTTCTCCCCACCATTGTGCTTCTCTCCACCTTTGCGCTTCTCCCCACCATTGTGCTTCTCCCCACCTTTAGGCTTCTCTCCACCTTTGTGCTTCTCTCCACCTTTGTGCTTCTCCCCACCATTGTGCTTCTCTCCACCTTTAGGCTTCTCCCCACCATTGCGTTACTTTCCACTTATCAGAAGTCCTCTTCTCAGACAATCCACAATAGGCTTCATCTCTCCACCTAATGTGATGTTTGCTGCTTTTATACAGGGAAATGCATATTCATAGATTCCAAGAATCAGGCAATGGCCATATTATTTTGTGATCTCCATTCAGTGCACTATATATACTAACTGAAACCAAAACGGTACCTCCATCTTCAATCCATCCAGTAATAAACCTTTGCTGGAATGAGCCTCGTGTCCGAGGCACTGTCCTGGGCTGACCATAAAATGAGACAAAGCCTGGCTGGCGTCCACCAGCCATTCGATCTCAGAGGAGAGAAGGACATTCAAGTGAGTTTATCCAGCATGTAGCAGTAAGTCAATGAGAGTGGCAATCAGAGTAGAACTGAAAAGGCAGTGAGCTCGCCCTGGAGACACAGGGGGCTTTTCAGAGGGGAGGCTGCTCTCTTCAAAGCTAAGGCTGAGATGGTGCGGCTGCACACTCAAGAGGCTGAAGCGGGAAGCCTGCTGTAAGTGTGAGATCAGTTTGGACTACACACACACACACACACCACAGAAAAACAATTAAGAATGAACAGAAGTTCCCAAGCAAAGGAGCAATTTCCCATTGGAAGAGACGAACCGCGTGTACATGGAGGTCAGAGAACAACATTTGGAATTAGTTCTCTTCTTCCACCTTTATGTGGGCTCCAGGGACCAAGTGTGGGTCATCGAACGTTCATAGCAAGAACCTTTCCCCACTGAGCTGTCTTGCCAGCCCTTGATTCAATGTTTGAATGAATATATAAACCAAGACACAGAAGGCACAGAGGCCAGTTTATCCAGATATTAGAAAATTAGAGTGAGTTCTTGGATGATAACCAGATTTCAAAAAGTTCGCAGAAGGTCAGAACTGAATAATTTAGTGCTCCATTCCAGGCAAGCAGTTACTGCAGTGTTTAAAAAAAATGGAAAACAATATTCAGAAGGTGGATTCCTTATTGTTCAGAGCTGTAATTTCAAAGCTGAATAAGACCAAGCCTCATATTTAAGATTTTGAGTGAATGAACAAAGAAACAACTTAATGAGTGAAATAATTAGGAAATAGTTTACAAAGTTTCCTAGGGGGAGAAATGCCCATTCAAGGACTTGCATGACATCTCTTTGTAAGGGTATCTGCAAATATTTGACAGATGCTTTATAAAGTAATGAACTCCCTTAGTCTGGTTCTTGTGGTGAATGGCACCTTGTTTAACAACAGACCCTGGAACTGTGTGAGAGAAATGAGCCAGATGTCACCCAATGCTCTCTTCATCTATAGGAGCCCCTTGAAGAATTTTCCCATAGTGCTTTGAAAGGAAGAGATGGCAAACATAAAAGGAATCCATAGCTGGGGGTGGTGGCCTATTTACAACACCCCAGCATTGAGGAGCATGAGGCGGGATGACTACCATAAGTTCGAGGATAGCCTAGGTTACAGGGTGGCTTCCAGGTTAACCAGAATTATAGGCTGAACCTCTATCTCAAAAATGTAATAGTCAGAAGGTGGGGGAATTGCACTTCCAAAGACAGAAAAAACACTGCCCCCCAATTTCTCTTATCCTAGACTCAATAAGATCTTAGCTGTTGTACCAGATAATTGGCTGTGCCAATTCTACTGCTTCTCTTCTGTCCTCTTATCAGTAAGTTGGGGGTAGTGTATCTTATTCACTTCATAAGTTAGTATGCTAAGGAAGATAAAGGATTCAATGTCCGGCATTCACTATCTGTGCAGTGTGCTCTAGCTAGCCTTTAAGGTACAGCATGAATGTTCAAGGACATGCAGGCTAGGTTCGTAGTTAGGGTAATCACCTGTCTTTCAGTCTGCTCTTCTAGAAAAATACTTGAAGTTACACTGAAACACTCTATGTTCTTTTCAGCTTCTTGTTCCTGTTGCTTTCTCCAATATTAGCTTAGCCTTTCTCATTTATCTAAGAGATCTTTAAGGCACACATGTGCAGAGAGAGAGAGAGAGAGAGAGAGAGAGAGAGAGAGAGAGAGAGAGAGAAGAGAGAGAAATCATGTATCTACAGAGATAGTATATATAATTCTTTCTTGTGATGCTGGAGATCCAGAAGTCACATCATCAACCCCATACATATGTTATATACATTGTTATATATGATAAGGAAGTTAGCTTTCTTTTGGAAATAAGAGTGCTTACCAAGTTACACCATTTATAGCTAAGTATTTCCTTCAACCACCAGAAACTAAAATCTTCTCAAGCTGGAATTCAGACCATGTTGACAAGCTGTGACAACATAGTTTTCCTGCCTAACAGGCATAGCAGGAATTCACGAAAGCAGCTAAAAGTTCAAACACCTTTGGCATATGTGATATTTTATTTGCGCTGAAATGCGGTGATATTTTATTTGTATGTTAATAAATAAAGTTTGCCCGGAGATCAGAGGAAATAGCAAGCCATTAACACAAAAGTCAGGCAGTGTAGCACATGCCCTTAATCCTATCACTTAGCAAGCATCATCTCTGTGTGTTCAAGGACACACTAGGGAACAGAGCCAACTGTGGTGACACATGCCTTTAATCCCAGTACCAACCATAGAGGCCTGGAGGTCTGTACAGACAGGTAGTGACAAGGAAGTGAGGTAGCTGGGCCAAGAGCCAATGAGAGGGCAGAACAGCAAGGCAATAAAAGCCTGGGTAGACAGGAAGTCTTGGCATTTTGGGGGAGCCACAGAGCTAGTGAGGTAAGGTGGTTGGTGGCTCTCACTATTTCCCTGATCTCTAAGGCCTTCACCCCTATATTTGGCTCTGTGTTCATTATTTAATAGGACCATTTAGAAATTCATCTACAGGCATAAGCTTGCATATCTTTCACATGAACATTAAAATCAGCTGCCTGCATATTTACAAACAACCGTGGGGTTGGTTTTTAATCTTTTCTATCAAATGACTCACAAAAAAAGTGCTTCTAACAGCATCTTCCTGATGCCAGGTAAGTCCTTTTCCGATGGACCATGTAGTTGGATGTCTTCTAGGGGAGAAAGCTAAATCCCAGACGCATTAATGCAGAACGCACAGGAAATACACGGCATCACCGTGACCCGGAGCAGCTGGCTCAATCTGCACCCCTTTGGCACCTCAGAAACCGACTATTCAGCTGTGAACGTGCACACAGCTCTTCTGAAAAACCCGATGACAGGAATGAAGGAGGCTGGTGTGTAGCTGGAGTTTTCCTGCCTTGCCCACAGTCAGGACAAATCTTTGTCACCTGCCAGTCCCACAGCCGCTCAGACCCAACCAAGTAAACACAGAGACTTATATTGCATACAAACTGTATGGCTGTGGCAGGCTTCTTGCTAACTGTTCTTACAGCTTAAATTAATCCATTTCCATAAATCTATACCTTGCCACGTGGCTGGTGGCTTACCGGCGTCTTCACATGCTGCTGGTCATGGCGGCGGCTGCAGTGTCTCTCTCCATCAGCCTTCCACTTCCCAGAATTCTCCTCTCTCCTTGCCCCACCTACTTCCTGCCTGGCCACTGGCCAACCAGTGTTTTATTTATTGACCAATCAGAGCAATTTGACATACAGACTGTCCCACAGCACTGGTGTCTACTGAATTTTTGACACTTGTTTACTGACTTCATCTCACACGACATATCTGAATTCGGTCAGATTGCTCGCATCACAGAGTGATCTGAGTCCCACTGGGGTTATGTGACTTGCTGAAGCCATGCATAACCTCTGCATCCATTAATCCCTGTGGGAGATGAGGTCTCTGCAAAGGAATCTAAGAAAATGCTGATTTTTTTTCATATTATTATTAAATTTTTAAAATTTTCTTTACATACCAACTACAGCTTCCTCTCCTCCTGCTCCCTCCCCTCATCTCCGTTCTACCTCCCTCCCCCACTCACTCCTCAGAAAGGGTAGGGCCTCCCATGGGAGGCAACAAAGCATGGCATATCAAGTTGAGGCAGGACTAAGCTCCTTCCCCCTGCATCAAGGTTGAGCCAGGCATCCCACCATAGGGAATAGGTTCCAAAAAGCCAGCTCATGCGCCAGGGACAGATCTTGGTCCCACTGCTAGGGGCCCCCAAAACAGACCAAGCTACA
Source organism: Peromyscus maniculatus bairdii (assembly GCF_049852395.1). Lineage (NCBI taxonomy): Eukaryota > Metazoa > Chordata > Mammalia > Rodentia > Cricetidae > Peromyscus > Peromyscus maniculatus. The sequence goes on along the minus strand of NC_134869.1, from coordinate 24,792,237 downwards.
TAACTGCCACACACATGCAGGGGGCCTAGTTGGGTCCCATGCAGGCTCCCTAGATGTCAGCCTAGAGTCCGTGAGCCAATTCTTAAGTCCATTGCAGACTTTTTTTTTTCCTGTTAATGAAATAATTATCTGTGGGTCTTTTGTTAGATATTTCTTATCTGCATCTTCCTTTTAAGAACATAGACAATGAAATTCAACTCTTAAATATTTCCCAAAGTAATAAAAGGTAGTCGTACAAATACATGTAAACCCAAGTTTTCAGCAGCAAGAGTCACAATTGACAAAAGACAGAGTCTGATGTCCATCAATGGATGAATGGATAGACTGGTTGCTGTTGTTGTTGTTGTGTGTGTATTTGTATATATGTATACAATGGGTCATTATTCAGCCATGAAAATAGTTCTTTCAACCACAGAGATAAATGAACTCCTGACACAGGCTATGAAATCATGGACTCTACACAACATGATGCAAAGAGAAAGAAGTTAAACAGACCCCCACACTCTGATTCTGCCAATATGAACTATCCAGAACAGACAAAGTCATAGAGAGAGGACAACACAGAATCACTGTCATCCTGACTGTGGAGAGGAAGGGGACACATTGACGTTGATGTGATGGAGATAATTGCAAGTCCAGGGACATGGGTCATTATTGCCTGGAATAGTCCACTCTGAAAATGATCCTCTTTACATTATAGAATTTCATCTCCAGGAGAGAGCGGGGAGTGGGCACCAGTCAGCCTGAGCTGAGGATGTATAAAAAGCCCTTGTGGAAACCAACTACTCTGTTCGCTAATTAAAATGTATAATTTTTTAAAAATGACCTTCAACACAGGTGCCCCTTTGTGGGTGGACAATGCTTCCTCTAGAAGACACAGATTATTAAATGAAAACCCCAGTGTCAGGCATGGGATACCTCGCTGTGAGTTACTGGTCAAGGGGGTTCCAGAAGCCCACAGAACAACTCAGTCTGTTGTCATTGCCCTTGGCCATCCACCTGAACTACGTGGCAAGAACCTATTATGTAAGATACAACACACTTCGGTTGCGAGACATGGAGAAATAAAGCTGTCACTGACTTGAAAATCTCCTAAAAATAAACAAAAACAAAACAAAACTATTGGAAGTTACCACATAGTCTGGTTAGAGAGAAAAGCCACCAATGGTACATGACACAAGACCATGGCAACAAGATCAGTCAACAAGATCATTCCAGCAGAGAATGTGCATGCTATGATACTGACCTGCCAGGCTAGGTTCGCCTGCTGGTCCAGAAAGTGGCACAGATATTATGGAGACACCTGCTTTCTGACTGGATTTGAGGCCTTCGGAACAGGAGGGAATCTGTACCTGGTACTGTAAACCTGGCTGAAAGCTCATGGCTCAGGAGGTCCTAGGCCCTAAGGGAGAAAGACTCTAACTGCCTTCTATGTGTTTATGCTCATACGCACTGATTAGTGTCGTCTTGAACCTTGACCCAAACAGTGCAGTGGTCCATAGTTAACTGAACACTCATGCTGGTCCAAGCGCTGGGAGTAAGTGGTTATCGAGTGTTCCGCCCAAAAGGGATGTCCAGATCATCTTGCCTCCAAGGCTCAGGCAGCATGGCAGACGTGGGAGGGGACTCTAAGAGTCACAGAGCACTGAAACACTGTCTTCTGGACATGACATGGTCACCGTACTCACGCACTCGCTCAGCGGTGGTTACCCACACAAGATCAGTCAACAAGATCATTCCGGCAGACAGCACAGGGTTACAGAAGACAAGGAGAGAGGGCGTGAAGGGATGGTAATGTTCTGGGGGTACCTGGGGGTGTCGGAGGGGGACATTGAGTGTATATGAATAAACACCCTGTTTACATGCATAAAACTTTCCATTAAAAATTTCATCTCAAAATAATTTTTAAAGTCAGACCTAATCCTACTTTATTCGTCCCTGTAGTCTGGTTTGGCCTAAGCTTGAAGGAATTGGGAATTCTTTTGTTTGTTTGTTTGTTATTTTGTTTGTTTGTTTTCTGGTTTTTCGAGACAGGGTTTCTCTGTGTAGCTTGGCGCCTTCCTGGAACTCACTTGGTAGTCCAGGCTGGCCTCGAACTCACAGAGACCCGCCTGGCTCTGCCTCCCGAGTGCTGGGATTAAAGGCGTGCGCCACCACCGCCCTTGTTTGTTTTTTGTTTTTAATTTTTTAATTCATTTTATATACCAACCATGTATCCCCCTCTCATCCCTCCTCCCACTCACCCCATCCTCACCTTCCCCCCTACCCACCCACCTACCCCTCATCCCCTCATCCAACAGGGTAAGTTCTCCCATGGGGGAACAGCTAAGCCTGGTACATTCAGTTGAGGCAGGACCAAGACCCTCCCCACTGCATCAAGGATGAGCAAGGTGTCCGACCAAAGGTAATGGGATCCAGAAAGCTGGCTCATGCACCAGGGATAGATCCTGATCATACTGGGACCCCTCAGACCCAGCTACACAACTGTTTCCCCGTATGCAGAGAGTCTAGTCCGGTCCCATGCAGCTTCCACAGCTGTCAATCAAAGGTTCGAGAGTTCCTTTGAGCTTGGTTCATTTGTCTCTGTAGATTTCCCCATCATGATCCTGACACACACACACACACACACACACACACACACACACACACACACACACACACACACTTTGCTCGTCCCTCTCTTCAACTGGACTCCCCGAGTTTGGCTTGGTGTTTGGCTGTGGATCTCTGCATCTGCTTCCATCAGTTACTGGATGAAGGCTCTACAATAACAGTTAGGGTATTCACCAATCTGATCACCAGGGTAGGCCAGTTCAGGCACCCTCACCACAGTTGCTAGTAGTCTAATCTGGGGTCCTCCTGTGGGTTCCTGGGAACGATGGTGAGGAGGTTGTGATTATCAAGCAGTCAATGTCTTAGCGCTCTACAGCCAACAGGTGGCACTCTAGCCTCAGCGGTCACGGACAGCCGGGCTCCTCCCTCCCAGAAGTTCGGTTTCCCGTCAATGAAATGTGAATAAACTCAGACACGGGTCACTGGACTCTTGTAGGCAGCCAGAACAATTGAAGAATGCTTTTTAATTCCCCGTGGAAATTACTCCCAATACAATTATGCGGTGACTGTAAACTCAGGAGCTCTTAGAACAGAAGTCACATGTGGTGACGCTGTCTTGAATGAGGGACAAAGACACGATTTTAAAAGGAGCAACTTAAAAAGGAAGAAAAACTAGGCATTCTGAACAAAGAGATAGAGGATGTAAAATGGAAGCATTAATTGCAGGCAGTATATGTTCTAAATGAGACCTCATCATCTGCAGGCCCTGCTTCCTCAGGCCGCTCATCTCCCAGAATCTCTGCAAACTGGTGTCCGGAATACTGTACTTACCTGGGAAGGTGGTTGTGATGGGGATTACATATTTATCACATACCCTGCAAATTATCTAATACTCAGCAGGTGCTTAGTGTAAGAATATCTCTTCACTAGTAACTGAGAAAATACAAACACACACTTCAGTGTCTTTGCCTTGGATTCATTTGTAATCATCACAACCAAACTGAATGCACATGCGAAGTCGTAAATGTTTATGTGTTCTCTAAGCCAAACTTGGAAGAGATGTCATATTAATATGACATAAAATTTGTACATTTTTAAGTACATGGAAAAATAGGTTGCAAGCTACTTGTATAGCAAAGCCCCAACTTTATTTAAAGTCATCTATTTCTGGAAAGATATAAGCCAAAAAAAATCAATGCTAATTATTTCCGAGCCATGAAACCTTAGCTGGTTTTAATCTGCTTAATACTTTTTTAATATTTTTACTAAAAATGTGTCTTTCAATTCTACCCATATAAAAATGGGGTTTTTGTTGGTTTGGTTTGGTTTGGGTTTTTTTTGTGTGTGTGTGTGTGCAATGCTGTGACGTATACACCACATGTTACCACTGAACAGCCTCCTGCTGAGTTCATGGGGGAGCCCTCTCTCAGGAGTCAAGCACAAGGCTCCACCACCCTCCCTCCTGTTCAGAATTCTTAGAGGCAATAGAGAAAAGCCCAGCTGATCCACCCTGCTGGGTTTTAGGACCAGGGTCGACAAGATGCTCAAACAATTGATTAAGATGGAGGAACCTAGCCGGGCAGTGGTGGCGCACGCCTTTAATCCCAGCACTCGGGAGGCAGAGCCAGGCGGATCTCTGTGAGTTCGAGGCCAGCCTGGGCTACCAAGTGAGCTCCAGGAAAGGCGCAAAGCTACGCAGAGAAACCCTGTCTCGAAAAACCAAAAAAAAAAAAAAAAAAAAAAAGATGGAGGAACCTGACCCTACCTCACTGAATGGGGCATCAAACACAATGTCATACTTCTTACTAACCGTACTTAGTGGGGCAGACTTTACATCAATTCATAATAAACATGGGCTTATGTGACCCAAAAAATTTAAATATACACCTACTTTAACCCATTTCTTAGACCCTGACCTAGAGAAAGAAATATGTGTGCTAAGGATAATAGTCAAGAGTTGAGCGGGGCAGGATTGTTTGTAAGAACAAAAATTTCCAAATAGTGAAATGATTTTAGTACTGGGAAGCATGTGTACTGTAGAAAGCTTTGCGGGTGTTAATAGTTCTCTAGGATTCTAAATATGTCATGAGATGACCTCTCACACACATTAAATAGAAAAATCAAACTCAAGGGGTTCCATCAAAACTATGCCCTTTATATTTATTAAAGCCATATATACATTTTTAACATATTGAGGCCTATATGTGTTTCCATATGTATTTATGGACATTTTTATGTAAGTATATAGAGATAGCTAAATATATTTGGAAAGGTAAAAGGCCAGTGACTTGTAATTTTGATTAGCAAATGCCATTTTGTTTTAGTTTTGTGTTTTCTGAAATACTTTATCTCCTGTGTTATTCACTCACATTTTCATTTCTAAGCTTGAAGTCAATTAAACTGTAGGCTGAAATTAGAAATAGAGTCTTTACCTGGTGTCCTTAACAGTAAGTCATAGTTCATATTAGTAGTAATTAACTAATTTTTTATTCATTCAGCAAATATTTATTGAATGTGGGTAGACCTGAATATCCCTGATGTTCACATTGATAGATCCAACCAACTGAGGATTAATTTTTTGTTTTGTTTTGTTTTTTGAGACAGTGTCTCATTCTAGGCCTGTAACTCGATATATAGCCTAAGCTGGCCTCATTTTAACCAATCTGTGGTGATATTTTTTATTTGTGCTCTAACAAATAAAGCTTGCCTGGGGATCAGAGGACAAAGCTTCCCTAGGGATCTGAGAAAAAGCCAGCCACTATATTAAACACAGAAGTCAGGCAGTGGTAACACATGCCTTTAATTCTAGCATTCGGGAAGCAGATATTCATCCGAATCTCTGTGAGTTCAAGGCCACACTGGGAACAAAGCCAGGCGTGGTGGCACAGGCCTTTAATCCCAAAACTAGCTAACCATAGAGATCTGGAGAGCTGTACAGACAGACAGGAAGTGATAGAGCTTGGCAGAAAGAGGAAGTGATGTAGCTGGGCAGAGAGAGGAAGTAAGATGGCAGGGCACAGAAAGTTATATAAGTCATGAGTATACAGAAAGTAGCTCTCTCTCTTAGGCTGAGGATTTCCTAGCAGTAAGAACTTGTGGCTGGCTTATTCTATTCCTCTGATCTTTCAGCTTTCACCCCAATATCTGGTTCTGGGGATTTTTTTTGGGGGGGGGGAGTTGTTGTTGTTAATAAGACCTTTTAAGATTCGTGTTACACCGATCCTCCTGATTGCTGGGATTGTAGGCATGTATCACCACACCCAGCCTTCAAATAGTTCTTATTGTATCTGTACTGAGCACACACAGACTTTTTCTTTATCACATTGGGACAAACCATTTACCTAGTATTTGTACATATTAGGGATTATAAGTTATCTAAGGGTGATTTAAGCATGTTAGAGGACTGCACGGGTTATATACAAATACTGTGCCATTTTATGGAAAAGAATTACACACTTTCAGATTCCCATGTCTCTGGAACCGATGCCCTGGGATGCAGAAGAGGGACGATATTGACATAGCATCAGGCCTGTGTGATAAACTGGACACAACAGTGAAAATACAAGACCCGAAAACTCCCCCAGAAAGGCATACAGAAGCCAATAAGTAAAGAGAAGGAAAACGTACATTTTAACTTATTATTTATCTTAACGGGTTTAAACAAATTTCTCAGAAGTAACGATTTGTGAGTGTTCTTGGACAATACTGACTCAAATATTTGTATGAATTGCATCACTAAGATTTAAAGAGATGATTTTGCTATCCCCTCCAAACATTCTGCTACTCACCTATCCCATCCTCATAAACCTGGAGTAGGTGAAAGAAATCCCTTTATTATAAATCCCAAGGGAGCTGCACGAGGTTGAAGTGGATGTCAGTTTAAATCCGGAATGTTCCTTCGGAGCAAAGGCGTGAGTTGGTTGCAGGAACAGGAAAGGCCGCCTGGTGGCAGAGTGGAGCAGGCTTGGAGACCAATAACACAAGGCACCCAGCAGATGGCGTTCCATCTTTTGCCGCGAGGAGTCTGGGGTTCACAGTTCTATTGGACAATGAACTCAGCTAGGATGGTTTGGGTACCACTCACCGTTCTACTTGTTCACATCGCCTACAGTTAGTGCTATATTGAGCAGTATCACTTTCTGAATTTAAAAAAGAAAGAAAGAAAGAGAGAGGGAGGGAGGGAGGGAGGGAGGGAGGGAGGGAGGGAGGGAGGGAGGGAGGGAGGAAGGAAGGAAGGAAGGAAGGAAGGAAGGAAGGAAGGAAGGAAGGAAGGAAGGAAGGAAGGAAGGAAGGAAGGAAAAAACACCATTTTTTTTCTGCCTCAGACACATATTCATGTTACCATGAATCAGTAGATTTTTTTTCAACTGGACAAATGCTCACTAGGTTTAAATGGAGACGGAGAGCAGAGGGTAGGTGAACAGAGGTCTGCTAGGTAAAAGACCTTCCTGCATGCTTTGCATGTATAAGCATGCTTTGCATGTATAAGCATGCTTTGCATGTATAAGGAGAACAAGGCAGAAATTATTTCTAGAAAAGTTGTACACATGTGGTTTGTGTGTGTGTGTGTGTGTGTGTGTGTGTGTGTGTGTGTGCAACTGCTTGCCTGTATGTGCCGCATGTAAGCACTTCTGGAAAACTTGCTTAAGATCATTTCACCCAGAAAGAGTGCTCACTGGAAAACATGTAAGAATTATATCAAGGGAAATACATGAAAGCCAAACCACAACTTTCCCAGATATTACGTGTGTGTAACATGTAAGTAAGTAGATAGCGAAAACTGCCAGGCAGTGAGCAGCGTATGGAATTTGTGCAGCCACCTGAGAGACAATCCAGTGGCATTTAAGCAGACAAGGCATCACAACCTATCACCCAGACAGTTCCTTCCTGGGTACCCACCCACAGCTCCTCAGAAAGCACAGACATGGAAAGAGGGCAGTGTGGCTTGTAGCACCTAGCAACGGGAGGCTGACGATCGTCACTGGGAAGGCAGGAGGGCAAAGCCGGCGTGCTTACAATATCATGCATATAAAATGAAGGTAAGTCAAACAACACACAAGTCCGCCCATTGGAGCGGTGTTGATCAGGGCTGCTTCGTGGAGACAGAAGGAGCAGACGCCTGGGACTCTGATTTAGAGCGAGCACAGTGCACAACACTCTAGCTAGGGCAGGTGTCTGACGCTGGCGGAAGTATCGTGAGCTAGAGTCATGGGTTCGAGAGCTACATGAAAGAGCCAGCATCGGCCCTTCTGAAAACCTGAATTCCAACCATGCATTTTGAAGAGTTTGAGAACTTATTACTGAAATGACAATCGTGAGAGCTCAAATGCACAAGAAAAGCCAAAATGTTCTCAAATAATAACAATAAATGACTAACCACTTTAGAGTCTCTATAGAAGCTGAATGCCTAGTACTCTGTAATGTCCATGAAGAATCAGATTTTTCAGCCATCAGGACAGAAGAGAAACCACAGGAGAACATGCATATGAAAGACCAGCACAAATCAGAGAGAATGAGGGTGGGTAGTTGGCGAATTACATGAAAAAGGGTCATTCTCTATCCCATCAATATATTAAGGTTGATTTCAGATAAGATGGGGATGTAGGAAATAAAGTTTAAATTTTTAGAAGACAACATTTGAGATTTTATTCAGTGAGGTTTTCTTTAGGAGGAAAGAGGAATGCAAATCACAATGGGGAGATGGAGTCAATTATATTAAAATTCACAATATTGATTCTTCAAGGCATTAAGAAGGATGAGGAGAGGAAATGGTACAAACTGAAGGCGTCTGCAACACAGGATCAATATGGAAACAGGAGCCAGGATGTGTTTCAAAAACACCTCCTAGTCAATAAGCAACGACAGCTCAAAAGGAGAATGAGCGACAGCCCACAAACAAGTGTGTTTCCTGGCTCAGAAAGGCAACCTCTGACTCCACACATCCCAACACCCTCTTCTGACCTCCTCGGGCACTAGGCACACGTGGGGTATACGCACATGCATGTAGGCAAAACACCCATACACACACAAAATAGTCGATTTTTAAAATTTTAAAAATAAATAAAGTGTTGACTCAACTACATCAGAGACGCAAAATTAAAATAATAAAGAAATAAAGTTTCATAGCCACTAAGTGACAGATACACAGACATCTGTCTGCTAGTGCCAAATCCAAGAGAGGATCTGAATCCACAGATGTTCGGACACGGCTGGTGAGAATACGACATGATTTCATCGCTTAGAAAGACAGTGTGATATATTCCTATCAGGTTAAATGTTCTTGAGCCGATGATGTAATTCAGCTGTAGAGCACTTACCCAGCATGCCTTGGGCAATATCGCCAGGATCACAAACACAAGTTAGACATTTTACACATCAAAATAAGCCGATGTCATAATTGGGAACCTACCAATATTCCTAGGTATATCGAGAGAAATGAATAAAGACATTTATCAAACTATCACCCATGCAAATAAAAACTGAAGAAAAAAAAACTGCCCTCAAATTTCTAGTCACTGAAGAGCAATTTAAAGGAGCTGTAAAATAGTCCCATGAGGGAACATTAAAGTCTCAAAATTAGGGAGCTGCACCTGCTGGAAAGCATGTGGATACATTTTATCAGCATCATGTGGACTGAAATAATTAAGTTGGGGGAGGGGTAACATATATAGTAACATAGACACGATAACACATGCCCCCCCCCCCAAAAAAAAGAAAGAAGAGGGAAAACCAAGACAGAGCAACAACCACTAAACCAAACTAGGGCTTGCCACAGGGTTCAGACAGTAATATGTCAGTCAAATATGAGGGCTTTGTTCAGCTCCTCAGTCCCCACATGTAAAACAAAACTGTGGTGGTGTACGCTTGCAATCCCAGCCCAGGGGAGGCAGAGGGAGGGAGGTCCCTGGGCTTCACGGGTCTGCAAGCCTAGACTTATCAAAGAGCTCCAGCGTCAGTAAGAGATTGTCACACACAGGAGAGGGGGTAGCACCTGGGGACAATAGCCAAGGTTGCCCTCTGACCTCAACATGCGTGTATACACACAGAGAGAGAGAGAGAGAGAGAGAGAGAGAGAGAGAGAGAGAGAGAGAGAGAGAGAGAGAGAGAGACAGAGAGAGAGAGACAGAGAGAGACAGAGACAGAGACAGAGACAGAGACAGAGACAGAGACAGACAGACAGACAGACAGATAGACAGACACTAAATTTCTTCTTAAAAATACTTGGCAGGGAGGCTGGACAAGGTGTTACACAAGTTATCCCAGAACTTGGGAGGCTAAGACAGGAGGATTACTGTGAATGAGAGCCCATCCTAAGCCTCTAAAACATAGAAAGTTCCAGACTAGCTTGGGTTACAGAGTAAAAAGTTGTCCCAAAAAACGAAATGTAAGGCAACAGAGTATATCAAACTCAGGAGAGTCATTACTTCGGCTGATGGTAGCTTAGGAATAGGCTTGGGGACAATCTCATTACCACAGGTTCAAGTGAGTCCTGCTCCTTAATGTCAGGGTAGATACCCAGGTTTTCTCACCATGTACATAGCTCATAAGGTTGTTACTATGATTTTCATACTTTGATTATTCTCCTTTTTTTTAAGATAAGGTAGAAAAACTATATAGGCCAGGCTGGCAATTTCACATGATTCTCCTGCCTCAGCATCCTTAGTGATGAGATTATAGGTATGCAACATCACAGCTGGATCTTAATAGTTTTTAACATAATTACTAGATGAGAAAAATAAAATGCAAATATTAATTACAAGTTTATGGAGGCATGTGAAGTTGTTTACCTTCCTCACATCTCCAATTCCATTTTGGCATCACGTCTGAACGTATTCCAATTATAAACACCATGTGCGTCAGTTTCATTATGAGTGGGACGCTCTCTGCTAAAAGGGACAGGAATAACCTGGAACAGGAGAAAATAAAGAAGGTTGAAGTGACCAAAATCCATCTGCCTCTGGGTGGTGAAGGGAAGGGCCCCCCCTTTTTTTTTAGTCTAGAAAACATGTCATTCATAGGTCTCAGACCTTCAAATTGTTGCTCCATTTTTATTCAGGTGGTATGGTCCTGCCACCTCCAATTTCAAACCACAGCAAGATGTCTCCATGACCCTGCAAAGGACATTATGGTAGGCATGTAATAATGTTAGACTGTATTTACTGTTGCCCTTAATTGAAATGCCGAAGGACCATTGAGCAAAACGCTCATTCTATTATAACACAGAGTTAGAATTTGTAGATTAATTTTAGGTATTTAGCATGTTCTTTTTTCTTTTTCTTTCTGTCTTTTCTTTTTTTTTTTTTTTTTTTTTTTACATTTGACGCCCTATGCCCTTGAAATGTGTGCAAATGTCTGGTGAATTTGGGTTAAAGGCAGTTCAGCTCACTGAGGCGTATTTGGCGTGATAGCATTGTCAGGAAGTTGAATTTGACCTATTTTTCACATCATTCCCTTGAGTGACAGACCTCTTTGGCAGAGGCTGATGGAGAAGATAATGGCCTGAAGAACAGAGAGGTTAGTTTTCGAATACGAGTCCAAGTCAGGTCAAGTTAACTAAGTCAAGTTAACCTTTCCAAGCTTCATTTTACTCACTTTGGAACATGAAGGAAGTAATTCGATTAGTCAAGATTTGGAAATTACTATTTAATATCATTCTTTCTGAAGATTGAATTCAAAATAGTTCAGAGCACAAACTCACAAGCTTTTATTGCTAGGGCAATAGTTATCCCAGTGAAATAATAAATGTTCTATCTTTTCCCATTCCTTTTCTCCGTCTCTCTTCAGATACTGGCATCCATGTGCAAACAAATTCATCTCAAGATGGGAGAAAGTCTATTTCTACTTCCAATTGCCCCAGAGTCACATTCTTCCAGGTCATGAAGTTCAAGAGGGTAGAGTTGGAGGGTAACATTCTCACTCTGTATCTGATAGATCATTTTAAGCCTGTAGCTCCCTCCTAAATCAATCACTGCCCCAGGAAGCATGAACTGTTATGATGGGCCTGTTATGACCACACACTCACCTTGAGAACAGGTCAGTAGACACAGCAATTGCAAGGCCTTAGGGCCACTGGCCTGGGTAAGAGCCAATCCCAATAGCCAATGAGAGAGGGAGACAGATGGAAATACCTACCTTCCCACTAAACAAGAATTCCTAGTTTAAGATGTGAAGGTTGAATATATGAGAGAGAGAGAGAGAGTCCTTGGCTTACTACCAAAGGCATGGAGTCTTAGTTTAAAGTAATTTTTATTTTTAAAAAATTAATATAAAGAAACCAAAAGAGAAAAGCCTAAGATCATATCAGAATGAGAAATCTTTTCAAACATTATCTTCAAAATGAAGGAAATAGAGATTAGTTTTCTTTTTAATGTAGAGGGTTTTTATTTTTATTTTTTTCCTTTTAAGAAATGAGAACCAGAACAAAATCTCCAGTGTCTTTAAGTGCCCACAAGAAGCCAAATGTCTCATTTTCTATCAAGAACAGAATGCGCTTGGGGTGTGAACCTGTCATGATTGCTTAGCTTAATGGGTGCGAAGTGAATGTGTTCTTTCCTAGGGGAAATTTCTCTCTACAGATCACTGCAGCATTACAGACCTAGGCAAATTTTTATAAAATTGAATGGTCTTAAGTGACCTGCAAAGTTCATCCAATCTCTGCCGTGCCTTGAGCATGACAATCAAAACACTCCTGTGACCATATGAAATAGATTTCTAAAATACCTTCCAAGGAGAGCTTTTTCTGGGAAATCTGATTCCACGCAATAGATCAAACCTACCCTCACCTCCTCCCTCCAGACTAGCAGGAAGTAATTGGATTATACTAAATCTCCCAAGGCAGGGGCTCTCAGACCCGGTCATTTATCACAACCACTTGGGAAAGTTTATAAAATCCATATTTCCAGCCTATTCTAGACATACTGAACCAGGGCCTGGAATCAGTATTTTAAAAAAATATTTTTTTTGTCAAGTACCTCTCAGTAGCTACTTTAGTCTGTGCACTGGTTTTGGGAAGTTGCAGGGTTTAGAAATAAGATATGTTCATTCATGACTTTCGAATGTCACTGCTGAAAGAAAAGTGCTTTCAGGAACTAGGGGAAAACAACAAGGTATTTTAATTCTAAAATTCTAATTTCATCTCTATATGTAAGAATTATTATTATTATTATTATTATTATTATTTATTAATATTCTTTTGAGACATGGTCTCACTATGTAACCCTGGCTGGCCTAGAACTCACTATGTAAATTAGGCTGGCATCAAGATCTGTCTACCTCTGCTTCCTGAGAGCTAGGATTAAAGCCATGCACCATCACATCCAGCCATATGCACTAACATGTTTCTCTACATTGTGATTTCAGAATACTGGTTAATTTTCTGAATATTGACTACTAAGATATTAATATCATTCTAAATCCTCTGAAGACAGTAAGGTCACAGTTGGGTGCTGTGGACATTAGAAAGTGCTAGGAAAAGAACTACAGTTACAACGAGGAAGGGGAACGGTATGCAGATAGTAGTAGTTCATTTCAATTAAAGAATTCTGAGGAGTTCCATTTTTTTCTGTAAAGTTTACAAGTTCGTGTCAAAATGATGAGTCATCGTGAATTTGTTTTAAATGTGATTATGAAAATTTTGAAAGAGATCAAGCTATTCAAAATAATTACCCTGTTATTTTTCTGTTTAATACATGATAAACATTGTTCGTGTAGTTAAAAATCTTCACATACATGTTGGAATGCACGTGACTTATATGCATATGCACAGTCTGTGAGTAAATACACCAAATACTAGTATATTAGCAGTCATTGGACTATAGATCACTTCAACTTTATTCATTTTTGTAGTTTTCAACTTTGTGGGGATATTGTGTTCTCCAATATATTGTGCATCATAATAAACTTATCTGGGATCAGAAAACAGAACAGCCACTAGATATAGAGGCCAGAAAAATGTTGGCACACATGCCTTTAATCCTAGCATTCTGGAGGTAGAGTTTCATCCAGATCTCTGTGAGTTCAAAGCCACGCTGGAAACGGCATGGTGACACATGCCTTTAATCCCAGGAAGTGATGGCAGGAATCAGAAAGGTATATAAGGTGTGAAAAACATTATCTAGAGCCTGGTTAAGCTTTTAGGCTTTTGAGCAGCAGCTCAGCTGAGATTCATTTGGATGAGGACTCAGAGGCTTCCAGTCTGAGGAAACAGGATCAGCTGAGGAACTGGGGAAGTGAGGAAGCTATGGCTTGTTCTGCTTCTCTGATCTTCCAGCATTCACCCCAGTTCCTGGTTTCAGGTTTGATTTTATTAACAAGACCTTTTAAGATTCATGCTACACAACTTTTTGTTAATAAGTAGATGCGAATTAAAAACTAGCAAACTGTGTATTTTTAAAGATTTACTTATGAGTGTTTCACCTGCATTTATGTCCGTGCACTGCCCACAGAAGCCAGAGATGGTGGTGGACCCACTGGAATTAGAGTTCCAAATGGTTGTGAGCCTGTGAGCCAGCATGTGATGGCCGAGAAATGACCATGAGCCTCTGCAAAAGCATCAAGTGCTCTTAACTGCTGAGCCATCACCTCCAGCTCCCAGAAAAAAATCATGTTTTTTTTTCAGTAATTGAGTAAAACCAAAATTATAAGCCACAGTCGTCCTAGGGTCCCCCATGCTATATATATAGCCTCCATGGTTCTGTGGGTTGTAGTCTGATTGTTCTTTATTTTATATCTAGAATCCACTTATGAGTGAGTACATACCATGTTTGTCCTTCTGGGTTTGGGTTACCTCACTCAGGATGATTTTTTTTCTAGTTCCATCCATTTGCCTGCAAATTTCATGTTTTCATTGTTCTTCTTTGCTGAGTAGTACTCCATTGTGTATATGTATGTATCACATTTTCTTAATCCATTCTTCAGTTGACAGGCATTTAGGTTGTTTCCAGGTTCTGGCTATTACAAATAGTGCTGCTATGAACATAGCTGAGCATGTATCTTTATGGTATGAATCAGCATTCTTTGGGTATATGCCCAAAAGTGGTATGGCTGGGTCTTGAGGTACTTTGATTCCTAATTTTCTGAGAAACCACCATACTGATTTCCACAGTGGTTGTACAAGTTTACATTCCCACCAACAGCGGAGGAGTGTAGTCTTTGCTCTGCATCCTCTCCAACATTGACTGTCATTAGTGTTTTTGATCATAGCCATTGTGACAGGTGTAAGGTGTTATCTCAGAGTCGTTTTGATTTGCAGAAAAATCATGTTTTATGACATGTATTTTGTACATTTTAGGAAACGTAATACTATATTTTGATTTGTGTATGTGTGTGTGTGTTGTATTCATATATATTTGTTTGTATGTGTATACACGTTGTGCATATATTGTGCAGAAGAGCATACCTATGTTTCTACCTGTAGAGACCTGAGGTTGATGTGAGAGTATCTCAATCACTCTCCACCTACTTCTTGAAAAAGAGTCTCTGCACTGAACCTGAAGGTTGTCATTTCATCACGGTCAGATGGATGGCTAGATAGATCTGAGGAGCCACACTGCGGACTATAGATACAGAGGCTCACAGTTGTGCCTGACTTTTGACATGGGTGTTGGGAATCCAAACATAGGCCCTCATGCTTACATGGCAGGCATTTAATCCCCTGAGTTACTTTCCCTAACCCCATAACCTAATGAAGCAACGGCATTGTAAAAGAGATTATATCTAGAAACACGTGGTATGAACCCAATCAAGTTTCCTTGAGAAACTTGAATGGACCATTCATTTATCGATTTCTTACTCTAATTTTTCCATGTTGTATACATCCTTGTAAAGTTCAGTTTTAGCAAAGAACTTCTCTGTCGGTTAGCCTGACCCTCAAGATCTGATTAGCCTAAATATCTGATCATGTTCTCCTTTCTAACGTGGCCCAGCCATGTCTGATCACTCTGGCCGTTGCTCACCAGGATTCTATAGCTCAGCTTTGAATCTTTGTCTCCACAGCCTTTTCTGGTAGAAATTTTCCATCCACTGACCCTGCCCTTGCCTACAGATCCCTTCTGCCCAAGCTTTCACTAGAAGTGAGCCCAGTCTCGATCTCATGCAAGTCCTCGCTGCTCAATGATCCTGGCTAAAGTTCCCCGATACCATGCTTTAACAAATATCACTGAATTTTTTTTCTTTAATGAAACTCATGGAGATAATTAGATGGTACCCATGACTCAGCACAAATAAAGACTTCTTCCCGTGGGCAAACAGAAGAATGAACATTTTCGGTGCCGATTTCTGGTGTGAAGCGAAAAAGCGAAAAGGGCTGAGATGGTTCCTGGGTGGTTCTCAGGAGATACGTGAAATGAAATTGATTAGACCAGAAAAAGACTTCTGTTCTAGAATTTTTTCAAACCCTTATTACTGACCAGGGTGGGCAATATAGCACAGTTAATCTAATTATACCTGTTCAAATACAGAATTTATGTAACAGGGCTTTAGGGAGCTGTTTATATTTTAAGCAGAAAAACCCACTGAGATCAGCACCTTCAGATTCAGAAAATATTAATTAACCTCAACTGACTTATTTTTAATGTTAGAACTTCAAATACAAAATGCTCCACATTTTAAGTTACTAAAGAAGAAGAATGGGGAGTGATGAAGGAGCCTTAAGGGCGTCAGATATGCTCTCTGAGGAAGACGAAATGTTGATGGAGTCTCGCAAAAAGATGGGACTGGGAGAAACAGAAGAGAGAAAGAGATTCCATGTTGAGGAACAGAGGACAACTTGATATCAGCAAACGGCATACTGCTCTGGAAACTCTTGAGGAGGTGAGACTCTGGATTCAGATGCAGGCCTTATAGATGTGTGGCTTGACTTTAGTTATCATCTAATTTTCATTGTGTAGATACCAAACATTCCTAAGTCATGAAGAAGTGTAGAAAGTTGTATAATGGAGACTATGTGTTTACCACAGAATTTAAATAAATGTCAGCATCTAGACATGTGCTTGATCATTGAGTAGTGTGTGTGTGTGTGTGTGTGTGTGTGTGTGTGTGTGTGTGTTATATGCATACATATGGATTTCAGAGATCACTTTGTGGTATTTTTCTTCAGATCTTGTTTTTGTTGTATAATAATTGTTGTTGATGCTGACTGATGACTGTAAAAAGGACTCTCAGTAGCCTGAGGCTTTGGTAAGACATGACTTCAGGACAGAGCAGTTTAACTCTCCTCTAAGAGGCTGTTTTCTAGGGATGATTGTTTTTTAATCTCTTGAATGATCCAGTGAAGAAGAAAAACAGAAAGTAATAAGCAATTTTTTAAAAAAAATTTTTTTTAGTTGCTGAGAGATGAGGCTTTGGGTTGACATGGAAGCAGAACCCTTGTCTTACACTGTATTAGAGCACAGAGGACAGTCTCTCCTGGAGCATGGTTCACATGAATGTCTTAGAGACCCCTGACACATAGGAGTGCAGGATAGTTACAGGGTCCCCTTGCCCCTGAGCAGAGATCACTAAGCTTGTGAGGGAGTACCTACAGGGAAAATTCTGGTCCTGATAAATCCAACATTAAACTGACTCAATGGGGACTTGAACATACTAAGTATCATCTGTAATCAAATCCATTAAGGAAGGAAGGAAAGAAGAAAGAGGAGGAGGTGGAGGAGGAAGAGGAGTAGGAGGAAGAGGAGAAGAGGGGGGGAGAGGGAACACAAGTTTATCACTTTCATCTTTTTTTTTTTTTTTGAGACAGGATCTCTTTAAATAGTCTTAGCTGTCCTAGAACTCACTCTGTAGACCAGGCTACCCTCAAACTCAGAGTTCCACCTGCTTCTGCCTCCTAAGTGCTGGGATTAAAGGTGTGTGCCATTATGCCTGGCATTCTTTTATTGAAAAATAGATTTTTTTCATATAATATATTCTGATTACAATTTCTCTTCCTCCGGCTCCTTCCAGTGCTTCTGTAACTCCCCTCCCATCCAGATACACACTCTTTCTGGCTCTCTTTGGAAAACAAACAGGTATCTAAGGAATAATAATAACAAAATAATATTAACAAAAACAAAGGTTAAAAAATAATGTTCTGACCCAGCATTTTGAGAGAAAGAACCTCCAAAGATGTCATATGCTGTTGAGTTTGTTTTGTGTTGGCCATCTACTTCTGGACATGGGGCCCCCCCTACAAGTGGCTTGTTTCCTCTGTGAGGCACCCTTAGAGAGAACTAATGTCATTTGCAAGTGGCTATCAGTTGAAGACAGCTTCTGGGTTAGGGATGGGAGTATGTGTCCACTTCCCCTTTCAGCTCTAGGTCCTCACCTGGTGCAGACCCAGGCAGGCCTGGTGCACACTGCCTTAGTCTCTGTGAGTTCCTATATGTGCCAGCCCTGCAGTGTCTAGAAGGCCTTGATTCCTTAATGTTCTCCACCTTCTATAGTTCTTACACTCTTCCCACCTCTTCTTCCACAGAGTTCCCTTAGCCTAGATGGGAAGGATTTGATGGAGACATCCCATTTAGGACTTCGTGTTCCAAGGTATCTGCATTTTGTCTGCCTATGGGTCTCTGTATTTCTTCCCATCTGCTGCAGGAGGAAGCTTCTCTTAGGATTGCTAGGCAAGGCATGGATCTCTGAGTATAGCAGAACGTCAATGGGAATCATTTTATTGCTACCTTCCTTCAGCAGAAGAGGAGCATTTAGTTTTCTCCTAGATCCCCTGGACATTCTAGTCTCTGGTTCTTGTCCACCCAAGCAGCATCAGGTGTGTGTTCCATCTCATGGAATGGACCTTAAGTCAAATAGCAGTTGGTTGCTCCCACAACTTTTGTGCCACTATTACATCAGCATATCTTATAGGCAGGTCACCATTGGAGATCAAAGGGCTTACAGCTGTGTTTGTGTTTATGTTTCTCCTTTGGTAGTATGCAGAGTACCTTGCAATACCATGAACACTTGTCTGTAGGGGTGAAGACTCTAGGGTATTACCTACATCTTAGAGCAACTCATTTGTCCTGGACTAGTCTTCCTGTAAATTCCCTGTGTGTGTTGTAGAATATGGCACATAAGATGTACTCTTACTCACTTGCTAATTTTCAGTCCCATTTCCCAGAATTTTTTGTCATCTGTCTAAACCACACAATAGGTTGGAGATTAGCCAGCAATGGTCTTGCTTGGGGATTAACAATCATTCCCTTTAAACAAAACATTAATAAAACATGTCTCCCCTTGATTTTCGTGATTGGCACCTGGAATTCCAATACTCCAGATGTTCTTCAGTCCCTTGTGTTTTCTGCATTATGTTATTTGCTTCCAAATACTTTACTGTTTTCAGAGATCACTGTAAAACTGGCCTCTGTCCTACAAGCCCCACCCTGCTTCGAAGACTGAATGTGAAAACATTCATACTCACAGGTACACACATTAATATACAATCTCTGGTATGAGCTGGTCCTTTCATTCCTATGAAGCTATAGCCTCGGCCATTCTTACATCTACTAAAACTATACTACTTAGGCTAAAAGCAAACCACTTTCCCCTCTAAGACTCCTGTCTCTCCCCGAGTCTGGGGAGAGAATAACAGACAGAGATGCAGGCCATAAATAATACAAACCACTATCTAGCTAAAAGAAAGCAAGACTCTCTCTGGAGTTGGTACTGGGAAAAGACCCAATCAAACACGAAATTAAACTGTATGCTCATTTTAACTGTGGTGCCAGTTCTCACAAAGTACTGCAAACAGTTCCCAGGGCAACTGACAACTCCAATGTCTTAATTAGAAGCAAACAGTACATCAGCTATTCCTCAATGTGATTACTCTCTAACTATAAAACCTGGCTAAGAACTGATGAAAAACATTTTTAAAAAGGGGGAAAAAAGCCATACCTGAGATCAACTAATGTCTCATATTCACCTTAGTTTTCGAAACTATGAGCCCTACATTTTTTAGATTGTAATATATATATGAATATATGTACATATATATGAATATATATAATATATTTCTTTTAAAGTCCATATGTGTATATATATACAATTTTTTAAAGCTTTAAAACACACACACAAATATATATATATACATATATATATATTTGATTTTCCAAATGCACATTTCCATCAAAAGCAGCTTGTCCAGACTAACTGCATCAGCTTGAAAGCTCTCTGATTAAATGACCTCAGATCTTGCCTCCAAGAAATGGAACAATGAAGTCATGTGAATCAGGCTCAAATTGTATCTCTGTTGTATACTAACAAATTGTATCTCTGTTGTGTGGTTCCTGGGCAAGTTATTAAACTTTTCTGAGCATCAACTTACTCATTTGTGAAAAAAGCTTGCTAATTACTTCCAGCCTTCATTCATTTAACCAATAATTTTGTTCAGGTAGCTAAAACATTCTGCTAAAGTAAGGGGAAAAATGCATGGTGGAGACTTCCTTCCTAGCAGATCTAACTAGTAGAAAAGAATTGACAGTTACAGACAAAAGGAAGATTGTTTCCAGACCAAAGAAGAACTGTACACCCTTGGTAGCTATCTTGGAAGGATTAGGCTCTAATCCAATGGTTCTCAACTTTGTTCATGCTGTAACCCTTTGATACAGTTCCTTATGTTGTGGTGACTCTCACCCATACAATTATTTTCATTGCTAATTCATAACTGTAATTTTGCTAGTGTTATGAATCATAATGTAAATATCTGATATATAGGATATCTGATACGCAACCCCCAAAGGGGTCACGACCCACAGGTTGAGAACCACTTGATTAGAGTATTCTGTGAGAGAAGAGACCAAAAAGAACTACAACTGCACACAGGGAAAGCCATGCCAACCTACATGAATGCTCTCTGTAGTGCTACAAGCAATTGCATCACTGATGGATCCATCCAAAGTGCTTCACTAAAATAATTTGCGACATTGAGATGTAGTGGGTAGCCATTCCAGCTTGGATCTGGAAGTTCCAACCCCCATTGAGACTCTGGCAACTGTCACACCTACGAGGCAGGGCCAGGGGAGGCGCCTGGAGACCCAAGAGCAGGATGGGCCAGTGCTCTCTCTGTGCTCTCTCTCTGTGCACTCTCTCTGTGCGCTCTCTCTGTGTGCTCTCTCTGTGCCAGGATGCTGAACAGTGAAGGTGGACTGTGCAGAGCTCCGGAGAACACCACTGGACTGCGATACACCTTCCCCAGACCCTGTGACCTACCTTTCACTTAATTTGTGAGTTACGCCATTAAATAAATATCCTTTTAACTACGTGGAGTGGCCAAAATAATTTCTCCAGTATTGAGACATGAGCTCCCTCTCCCAGCTCCCACCTCCTCCTTCTCAGTGATTCCCAGTTCACGTTTTCTCCAATTGCTCTTCTCTCCTACTACTGCTGCTTCTGTTGCCAACTCTTGTGAGACTTTCTTTCCTGCAGTGGAGAAGGGCAGTAAGTGACTAAATCAGTCAGCTGACAGATTAGCAGGCTGATCGTCTCAGACAAACAATTGATTTCTGTGGCAGTTTAAATGTGATGGCATTTTAATGTTGGGATGAGCATCAATTGCTGAGGAATTTAGGGGAAAAAATCATCTTTTCATTATCTCTGTGACTACCACACTGTGTTCTGCACTGTGATGAGTAGAATGATGATGCCCCAAGGTCTTCCCCTCTGATTCTAAGACTTGTGGATATGTTCTCTTACATGACAAAAGGAACTTTGAAGCATTAATCTAATTAATCTTTAACAATAAAAAATTGGGAATCAAGTATCAGGGTAAGAACTTAAAGATCAGAGAAGCAGGGAACAGCTGCCAATTACTCTACCATTCCTCTACCTACTTCTACTGTTCCTCTGTCCAAAAAGGGTAAAGATCCTCTCTCAGCCCCACTTCACTAATTCCTATCTCCTTTTTATGTCTATCTTTTTATGTCTCTCAACTATACACTTTACACCTCTTTTGTGAGTTTCTTTACTGAATTTGGTAACAAGGAAAACTATAACTATCTAGTCTTCAATTCCATCAGAGACCTCAGAAGGATATAATATTACCTGAGTAAACAGGAAGTGCACAATAAGCAACTTCCAAAATTCAGAAATGACAGAAACAATAGCTAGGTGCCTGGACAGTCACCCAAGATTCCTCTGTAACACTGGCGCATCCATCTTTAGCCTACAGGCCTAGAATATCAGACAGACTTTCTGTGAAGTGGGAACTTTGAAGGACTGTCCAGCCTTGTCTTGGCAAAGTTCATCAGTCCTTTCTTTTCTATCTTGCTTGTCCAAACTGGACAGCAACTGGCAGCAGTTGAGGCAAGGGTAGTTTCTTTGATGCTGTCATCTTCTCTGAAGAAGACTGGTGCTGTCAGGAGCAGACATGTCTCTTTGTCATAAAAAAAAAAAGAACCTTATGTTATTAAAACAATTTAAATGCCATATTCTGTAGATCTCTTAAGTGTTTGCAGACCACCTATCTATCTAAAATATATCTCTGTTTGACCTTGAAAACATACCTAACATGACCACAAGTTTGATGTAATAGGTGGTGATTACCTACTACCCTGCATTTCTTTATTATCCTAAATAGTTTGTAATAATAACTTTCAAGGACTAGAAATTTACATTATAATTTAACGATGTATTGTTAAATGAGCTGTATAGGTACAATACTTTAAACAAGAATAGAAACCTATGTCCAATGTGTTCTGACAAAAATAACCTTAAATTTGTATCGATATACAAAAATATCTTAAACAAGAATAGAGACATATATACAGTATAACAAAAATAACCTCAAATTTGTATCAATATATAAAAATCCATACCAATGTAAAACATTTAAGACTAGTAGTTGCTTTTTTGGTTTAAAAGTAGATTCAATAATCTACCCTTTTATCCTATCATTTCTATATTCCTCCTTTTTCTTTTCATAACACAATACCTGAATCTAATCTCCTTTGTTCAGCTTTTGTTGACCATTACCAATAACAACTTATAACTACCTCCCCTAAAGGATGACAAATATCCATAACCCACTGAACTACCAAAATCTGCCCGACTTACCTCTCAGGAATGTGGGCATTGTGTTTTTAAAATTACTTCCTGTTCTCTGGGGGTGATGGCATCTTTAGGGAACCCTGAAAAGAAATTGGGATAATTGTCAAGTCCTGGAAGAGCTAACTGTATCATTTTTTTGTTCAGTCTCTGTGTAATGTGAAAGCGCGGGGCTTATCTCAAGTAGTAGTCTGTGAGACTGGACCATCTCCGCTAGCCACCTTGAAATTGTCCCGAGCAGTTTGTAGTCCAAAGCCGATCTTTGGGTGGTGTTGCTCAGCTTAGTGGCATTACCACAATCCAGGTGGAATCATCATCGTGGGGCCCCGTCCTCCTTTTGGAGACTTCAAAAGTTACTGTTATGCATGGTCGTGGTTCACTGCAGAAAACTTAGACATTTTAAATGTTATATGCAGCAGATGGACGAGGTTAAAGGACCATAATTCTTTATGTCCATCCAGAGTACAAAAACTTAATTCCTAGTTACCTGATAGAGACTCAGACCTGAAATCATGCACAGGAAGCTAGATGAAGCCTTCTTCTAGAATTAGTGAGTACTGTATATGGCCATTAATATCATGACAAAAAGTTATATATATATATATTACTTTTATAAATTTTGAGATAGTATTTATACCTTAAGAAAAATTTCAAAGAGTCTAAATAAAACCAAATAATTATGAGATTAGTGGCAATAGAACAGTCCCTTAATCTTGATTTTTCTTCTGTCCCATATCAGGTGGCTATTCTGACATGAGACAGAGATTTTGGATGTCCTTTAGTATATGTGCTGCCAAAGTGAGCACTTGGATTTTCCTTTAAAAAGCAAGCTTGGGTTTAGGGAAGGAGAGAATCACACTCTAACTCCAAAGCAAGCTTTAATTTTCAATTGAACTGGGACAACAAAAAGACCATTTGCATTATATGTCTGAAGAAAACAGCAGAAACAAACAGTTGGGAAGATTGATGAAATTTTATCCTGTTGGAAACGTGATATACCAATAGGCCAATTTGCTCTTTTTCTTGGAACATTTTCCCTGGATGATTCATCCTTTGTCTTCAGATGTCTCATTTGTCCGGTGGTCTTCTTTAGGTTCCTTAGTTGGATGCCTTCAGAACTTGGACAGAAAAAGAGTACCGTGTATTATCCAGGAGAACTAATACCATAAATCCTTAAAATTGGGAAGTCTTTGTGGTGAAACAGGGAAACTTTGAGCAAGCAAACAGATGCAAGGATGCCCACGTAAAAGATGAGGAGAGGCTCCATGGAGCCAAGAAGAGAGCGGCTCCTCAGATGGACACAATAAAGTAATAGCCTTTCCTCTATGGGTTCCAAAAGAAACACAGCCTTGCCCATGCCCATGGTGGATCTGAAAAAAAAACAGGAGTAAACAATGGCTCCTTGGGTAATTTTCTTACTTAGGCTTCACTTAGTTGCTTTCTGCATTGCTACAGCAAAATACAAGATGAAAGCAACTTTAGGGAGGAAGTACATGTTTTGGGCTATGTTTTGAGTGTGTAGTCCTTCATGGAAGAGAAGGCATGGTGTTAGTTATTTGGCCGCGTTGTGTTCTTACCCTGCAAGGAAATGTCACGAAACACGACAGAATCTGCTTATAAGAGTATTATTAGAGATAAAGGGACAGAGAGTGCACAGGCCTGTGGGAGAGACATGTGTGTGGAGAAGAAGGAACCGGGAACATGGCGCTCGGTTTTTTAAAAGGCTGGGCGTGGCCAGGTCGTCACTACTCCACGCATGTGCGTAGATCACATGGCTACGTTGCATGCTTACGTCACCATGAAACATCAAGGATCCTGGTCACGCGAGACTCGGAAATGGCTATCTTGACCTGGAACTGGCTAGGCGGAGGTGTCCAGGTCTGCCTGGTATCCTGGCAGGATATGAGAGACGCCCTTACCCAGAAATGCCTATCCTGAGCTGGAACTGGCTAGGCGGAAGTGTCCGCCTGGTATATGCGACCGTGGGGGCGTGTTGTGAACTCTTCACATGGTAGCAGGATCATGAGGATGCTGGGTATATTGCCTCTGCAGCCAGGAAGGACAGAGTAATGAAAGTTTATGTTCAATTCAACTTCTTGTTTGTTTGTTTGTTTGTTTGTTTGTTTGTTTGTTTGTTTGGTTGGTTGGTTGGTTTTTCAAGACAGGGTTTCTCTGTGTAGCCTTGGCTGTCCTGGAATTCAGTTTGTAGACCAAGCTGTCTCTGACTATGTACAAGTGTACACACTTGGCTGTTCTGAACCCTTAGATGCCTGCCTAATTTGCAGTGTGCTCCTTCACAA
Source organism: Peromyscus maniculatus bairdii (assembly GCF_049852395.1). Taxonomy (NCBI): domain Eukaryota; kingdom Metazoa; phylum Chordata; class Mammalia; order Rodentia; family Cricetidae; genus Peromyscus; species Peromyscus maniculatus. The sequence continues at coordinate 24,767,377 of NC_134869.1, read as the reverse complement.
CTCTGTATCTTCTGTCACTTACCCATAACACTTCTCTCCCTAGAAACCCTACTTTACAAGGTTCGTTTGTATCTTCCAGGTTCCCTTCTCTAAAATGCCTGCTTAGATCCAGAAAGTCTCTCTTCCCTCTTCTGGTGGAGCATCCATTACACATGGTACAAATCTACTTGTCTGCCTCCCTTCTTATATATTACACCATTTAAGGGCTTGTGTTTATCATAGGACCAGGGATGTGCTGAACATGATTGCTTTCCAATGAATGAATGAATGTAGACTAGCTTCTTCTCTTGTCAGTGAAGGCCTTTTAGCTAGATTAAGCAACATGTCCAAGGCTATTTGACAGACTAATACAAGAGCCCATAAAGGCACACAGGAAGGGCCTCCAGATTCCTTATGCCACCTCAGTAATGAAATTCTACAGTCAGCTGCTTTCATTTTTGACGTGATTGCGGCTGGCAGCAACACCTAGCCCCAAGTTTTGAGTTGTTAATTGGTAGGTTTTTGTCTTTAACCTGGTTTAATTCCTCATTACCAATATCTTGGTTTTGTCTTAGGAAATGGCTTCTCGAAGTTAGACTGGGACCAGAGCCATCCTTGGACTTCAGGGGAGGACAGATGACCTAAGGTTTCCCAGGGAAGCTGTTGGGTTCTGCTGGGTAAATCAGGGACAATGTCAGCACAGGACTTGCCGGCACTACTGAGAAAGAGACACTCTGTTTTCCCCGAAGTCCAAGCTCGCAGAGAAAGCTGTCAAAACGGAGAGCTGTGATATTTCTGAGAACAATGACCTCCTGCAGTCAGTTGCCCCATTTGCCATTGTATGGTGACTTTGTAATATGTAGATTAGGGTAAGCTGCACATTCCATATCAGATTCAGAAGGTAGACATGCAGACGGCCATGTTTTTGTTTTGTGTGATTCATTCTCTCTCTCTCTCTCTCTCTCTCTCTCTCTCTCTCTCTCTCTCTCTCTGTGTGTGTGTGTGTGTGTGTGTGTGTGTGCAAGAGCTGGGGAGGGGCACAAAGTACTGATGAAGATGCGTTCGATGTCCTTTCTCTTCCTGCGTTTGTGAGGCCCGGGTTTGCATTTACCTCACTTTCAGTTAGAATCTCAGAGTTTCTCCAACTCCTAGAGGGGGTGCATGTTGAGTTTGACGGCAAAGGATGCTTGCTTCCTGTCTGCAGGAAGTCAGTCGTCGGCCAGGAACTGCAGGACTCAAATACATTCCCATAGATTCCAGCCATGCTCAGGGTCATCAATCTCTCTGCAATTTTCTGTTCTTTCCTGCTTTCCAGCCAGCTTCCCTACCTGTCAGCAAGTTCTAATATCTTCAGGTTCCAGCTGTAGAAACAAAACAACAGCTTTAAAGAGCCTTGTTAACCACCTTGTCAAATTCTTACAATAAATCCGTGTGTGTGTGTGTGTGTGTGTGTGTGTGTGTGTGTGTGTGTGTGTGTGTGTGTGTTTGGTATTTGGATCCTTCTCTGGTTGGACTCTTGCTAATACATAATACTGTCCCTGGACATTTTCCTTTATACAATTGATATTTAATCAGTAGGACTGTGGCTTCTGTCACTGGCTACTAAATATTCACAACTATCATCTTTTAACTAAGCGTGGCATTCTGATGTAAGATCTATGTATGCCTCTTTCTCATTTAAATCCTCAGCAGGCAGCAAAATGCCAGGTACCCAGCAGATACTCGGGCAAACATGTGTTGACCGAACTAACAACAAATGGCTACGGAATAAAAATGTTGTCCCCGGGCCCCCCTGAGGTAAAGCTTCACACCATCTGAATGACGTGAAAGATGAAAAACAGGATGAGAGGTCAGCCCCGGGCTCTGGAGGAAAACGGAGAGGAGCCTGCCTCTGAGACACAGCTGAGCCTTCCAGCTGGCGGCCTGTGGGGAGAGCCGCACATGTCTGACATCTCATGTTCACCGCTAGCACAACAGGTGTGCTGGGGCCAGCCGGCCTCCACGGAAGTGAGCAGCTTCCTGTCACTGCTGACAGGGATTCGCTAGATGTGCGGAACAGAAGCAGGGCAGGAAAGGATGTTTTAAATAGACAATCTGAACGCGTATCGGGTTCCTAGAAAAGGAAGCTTCGGAGAAAGATGATTGCAGATGTAAGACACTCCACGAACCGTAAAGAGTCTCTGTGTGAGGTAAAGCATAAATACCAATCGTATCTGTTCTTGCCTGGAACACCTTACCAGATCCAAAGGAAACACATGTGTGGTTTATGGAAACTACAGAGGCAGACACTAAGAGCAGAAACTTTCAGGAGGCTTTGACTTGTGTTCAGGATACAGCAACCAAAGAACAAGGCAATTTATTTCTAAATACAATTGAGGGGGAAAAAAACATAAGCCACACACACTGAACACTGAATTAAAGTGGTGGGGTTCTGTAGATTGGTGATGACCCACAGATATATTTAAGAATTGATGGTAGAACCTGTGCATAGCATTTTTTCTTATATGGAAAAAAATATTTGTTTGCAGACATGATTGAATCAAGGATCTTGGGATGGGGCGGGAATCCTGTGCTACCCATCTGGGCCTTACATGCAATCACCAAATACAATAATCAATGTCCTCAGAAGAGGGTGACAGTGAGATCTGACCACAGAAGAGAAGGTAATAAAAAAAAAAAATAGGAGAGAGAGAGAGACCTGATGTTCTTGTCTCGATGGTTAAGTGATGGGTCATAAAGTATGGGCCACGGCTCTAGAAGATATAAAGGTACAGAGGGAGTTGTTCTTATAGTCCGGAGTCCAGGTGGTACATTAACTCTACCAGTATCTTTCTTTCAGACTCTTAAACCCCATTTTGAGTTTTTGTCCTCCAAAAATATGACAAAAATAGTATTGTTTTCAGTCATCGTGTTGGCAGTGAATTGTGACAGTAGACAACAGGATTTCATATAAGGGACAAGCTTTCCTGTCCTGGACGCTGACTGTAGGAAGCAGAGCCTCACAGGAGGCTTCTAAAGCAGAACCCAAAAAGACGAAAGGTCTTGGATGACAAGGTGAGAGTCTCAGATAAAGGATAACCTGCACCGCCCCCCCCCCCCCCACTGCCTCTTACTCTTCTACACTTTTTTGTTCCCAATGACTATGACATTTGTCCCGCCATGTCTGACATCGTACCTGTGTCCCTCTGTTTGGGTCCTTCTGGCAGACATTCTGATAGCCGATGACTTCTTTCCATGACTCTTCCTTGGGATACTGCCTTAGAGGTTTCTGTCAGTTCCATGGCATGTGTCCCACAGGCTTAAGCATTTTTATTCCATACTCACCAGTTTATGGATCTCAGCGAAAGTAGTGACACAAAATTTCATTTACTTACTCACTTACTTTTTTTTCCCCAAAGGAAAGCCTTTATTAGGGGTAAGGAAACACATGTACCTGAGGCACAGAGAGCAAAAGATCCCCCACAGGGTAGAGGGAAACCCAGGCAGCATACACCCTTTTTAAGTTATTTTTTTTTCTATTTTGAAAACAGATTCTTCTCTCAGATAATATATTCTAATTAGGTTCCCCTCACTCTCCTACTCCCAGTTCCTCTCCACCCCTCCCTCCTTTCTGAATCCACTCCCTTTCTGTCTCTCTTTAGAAGAGAACAGGCTTCTAAGCGATAGCAACCAAACATGGCAAAAGGCAATGCAGTAAAATAAAACAAAAACCATCACACTGAAGTTGGGTAGAGCAACCCAACAGAAGGAAACATACAAGAGACAGTGACCCACTCGTTCACACACTCGGGAGTCCCATAAACACACTTACCTGAAAGCTGTGACATGGATGCAGAGGACATGTGTGGGCAGGCCCTGGGCTTGCTGCTTCAGTCTCTGAGTTCCTATGAGCCTTGCTCAGTTGATTTAGAGGGCCTTGCTCTCCTGCTGTCTTCCATCCCCTCTGGCTCTTATATTCTTCCCATCTCCTCTTCCGAGGGGTGCCCTGAGCTCCGAGGGGTGGATTTGATGAAGACATCTCATTTAGAGCTGAGTTAACTTCACTTTCATATAAGTCAACTGGGGTGGAGGAAGTGGGGGAGGGATCCTGACTGTAGAGCCAAAGTGCGGTTAAATTGGGATCCTAGTTCTATCTCCTCCCAAGTTCTGCCTTACGTTTCTTCAAAGGTTCATTTCCTCATTACCTGGAGGTAATAATGTTCTCTCAATATTGCGGTAAAGATTACAGAGAATCTACATAAATCTAGAAAGTGTTTAGCACCATATCCAGTAAAATGTGCTATTATAATTACAGATCAAATCAGAGGTTATTTTTACTCATTCACTTGATATTATTTTACTCCTCAATATAGACCACTACCCTGAACCCATCTTATCTAAGTTAGTATGTGACTTAGTGTGGAGGCCCACAAAGGTTCCTTGTGAGATCTGAGCTGCTTTACCCAGCAGGGCTGCATTAGAGGATTGCTTGACCACATGCATGGTTACCAGATGTTTGGCTGTGCTAGGGGGAGGTCTTTTGCTCCACCCCTTGGCATTCCTATAAAAAGCCCTTTTGAAGAGACAGAAGGGGCCAGTGGATAAGGATCCAGGCCCCCCCCCCTCCAGTCTATCTTGTGTTTCTGTCTTTTTCTCTCCCCTCTATCCTTCTATCTAAATCTCTTATCCCTCTCTCCTCAAGAGGACCCTGGAGGGGGGGCAGGGGGAATGAGAGCTGGTCTCCCAAAACTTAGACATTTTAAATACAACTTTTTATCCATAAGAGAGGAACCCAAGCTATATATTAATGATTCCTGAAAGATGTTAAACTTCAGTTTGGTTGTTGTTGGTCTCACTGCTTGAAAGGAGTAGGAAAGTGAATTATGAAGTAAGATGGCCTATAATCAAACCAAGGTATTTATTTCTACTTCCTAGTTATGGCAACTTGAACAATTTGTTTGTTTTCTCTGCAATTTAGATCCCCCATTGAAAAATGCAGATAATATTATTGACCAAGAAAGCCATAGAAAATTGTATAAAATAGATACTTCCTGTGACAGCATATCCAGACGCCAGAAAAAGTCAATAAATTTGTACAACCTTCTTGATCAATTCAGTACACACTGAATACCACTATAGTCTCAGAAGAACAGCCAAACTAATGATGGCTAACAATGTTAAGGCTGGGTGAAGAAAGGAACTACCTGGGACTTTTCTATGGTGCAAATAAGTATGATTCTGTCCTCAGAGACAGCCAAGATGGATCTACTCTGGTCACAGTCTTCTCCTGGCACAGAGTAAGGCATCCAGGGAGCTAAAGGACATACCCACTCAGAACCTTTGCCCCTCCTTTCCTGGGACACAGTCCAAAGCTCAGGACTCCAAAATGGTCTGCAAACAAGAGCTGTATGGACAATGCCTAGACAGGCATACTAAGCTTGTTGCTTAGTTGTGAGACATCAACAAGAATAGAAAAAAGGAAAACACAAACTTGAGACAATAAGATAAGGAATGGTTTGACAACTTCTCAAAAGCTCAAAATAAATTCATTGCATAATCCGGAAATTTCACTAGGTATATAAACCAACAACAATAACAAACTTGTTGATGTGTGTATAATATATATGCACACATACACACCCACTTGTTATATTGTTAGAGTAGCGCTGCTATTCATAACAGCTCCAAACTAGAAACAAGCAAATTTTTTTTCTACATTAAAGTATGTAATTAAATCTCAATACAACTGTACGAATGGAATCTTGACAACAATGAAAATCAGTGAACTGCGGCCACGCGCAACCATGCGGATAAGGTTTGCAAATAAAACACTGAGCCAAGGAAGTCAACCACACAAAAGAGGATATGCCACATGATTCTATTTACAGGACATTCAGAACTCCAAGAACAGAAGCCAGAGCAGTGAGTAACTTTGGGGAGTAGGAGAGAGCCTCGCAGGCACTAGTAATGTTTCCTTTATCTGAGTTATGGTTATACAACTATGTTCAACTTGTAAAACTCCATCGAGACATATAATTTATGATTGGTGTTATGGTCTGTGGTAGCCATGCCTTATATTCTTTATGAGGAGGAAGCTCAAGACCTTTCAGCTAAACTCATCCTAGGAGCTACTCACTCTTGGACCTTTACCCAGCATCCTCCACAGGAGGACCACAGCCTTTCTGCATGATTTGGTTGTACAATGCTCTTTCATAGTGGCTTTCAGGGTTTGTTGGTATTTCCACAGTATACTAGGCTACCTGGAGGCCAGGACTGCTTCTTTTATTTCTGTCTTTCCAGTACGTACTGTTGCGTCGGCCACATGAATGATACTTGGTAACTCTGAATTGAAGATGGAATACCTGACCCATGGAATACATGTTAATCCCATTCTCTCATCAAGGAAACAGAATGTGAGTCTCTTCTCAGATGAGACCTTTCTATTAACAGCCCAGAATGGACTTGTGAATGGGACTACCTTAAACTAGCTGCATATACTCAGGTATATAGCATGATTCCATCCTCTATTGGACAAATGCATCTATGGAGGAGATCATCATTAACTTGTCATATAGCCACCAAACACTAGTAGTTGCTGGAGTCTTTCAGGGTGGTAGACAAAGCTTCCAAAGAGGTATCCATAATGTGTGATATGAGAGATCAGCCTCTTCAGCCTATGCATCCCAGCCTCCTTTATCTGAGAAGCTGGTTCAGCAGACATACCATGCAGATGCCATGCAGCTGCCTCCCAGAGAGGGAAGGAACACAGTAGCTGATGTACAGTCCCTTATGGTACACAAACTCTCACCTGTCACCTTTTTTTGCACACAGTCTTTTATTTTAAAAGGCTTGACACTGAGATATAACTGGCTCTGAACTGAATTAATTTCGAGGATTATTTTTTCCCCACAGATATACTCATCTATTCCCCAAGTTATGTGAAAAGAAAGTTCATAGAACCAGCATTGGGGATGAAGAAAGTCAGAATCCATTGCTCAAATGCTCAAATCATGACAGCTTCATATTATGAGTGACATGTCGCTATTTTAAAAAAGGCCGCTGGGCGGTGGTGGCGCACGCCTTTAATCCCAGCACTCGGAAGGCAGAGGCAGGCGGATCTTTGTGAGTTCGAGGCCAGCCTGGGCTACCAAGTGAGTTCCAGGAAAGGCGCAAAGCTACACAGAGAAACCCTGTCTGGAAAAACCAAAAAAAAAAAAAAAAAAAAAAAGGCCATAGTGTGCCTCCATACGGATTGACAAGAAAGAGAACTAAGCCATCCAGGAGAAGAATCCTGCAAATGATGTATAATGTTCAGTTGTATAAAAACTTTAAATGAGGAAATGTGTTTATATAATGCATAGAAAATTAACTGGAAGGAGTCGAATCAAAAGGTTAATAGTGGTTACATCACAGAGGAAGAAGATGAGACCAGCGGGAGGCAGGAAGGGAAGAGAATGGTAGTCGACTTTCCTGTTCATATTGCTGGATTTCTCAAGCCTTTCACAATGAGCTTGATAATTCCAAGGAATTGGAAACAGCCCCATTGCCTACCATGAATGCTTACCCTAGCTTCCTGACTGTTTCTCAAGGTGTAAAATAGACAAGAGTTACTACTTCAAATGGTGGTACCAAGAGCAAGCTAGATACATGAAACTTTAGTCCTGAGCCCGAGAGTGATGGAATTTGTTTCTGTGGACTATTGGTGTTATAAAGCGGGCAAAATTCAGTGATACAAAGCATGAATTTCTTATTATTGTTCATACAGTCATCGCAGCTGAACTGTAGCTTTGTTGGGAGTCAGCTAATGTAAACGAGGCTTAATTGAGTTGCCAAGTTTAGCTTTGTTTCACATCCTCACACCGTCTGAGGACCCATGAGTTATCTTAGCATGTCCTTCTTATGGTGAGGACAGGGCATAGACAGTACAAATATGCGAGTCTATTAATAGCGAGTCTCAGAACTGACGCAATGAAATTCTCACTTCACCCTACAGGCCAACTACGTCACATGGCTAATTTGTGTTCTTTCCACTCCACCAACACCACCCAGCTTCATGCTCTTTCTCTCTCATTCTCAGAAAACAAATAAAGTACACACACACACACACACACACACGCACGCACGCACGCACGCACGCACGCACGCACGCACGCACGCACACATATACATGAAATTACGGAGTTCAATAAAACAGTCCTCAGCATGAGACCCTGGAGTGTGCTCGAGATATCCAAGTGTTACTTCCTTGAAGAAAGCTGATTCTCCCTCTCTCAGAAGATGCTCATTTCAAAGAGCCTCTTGGTGAGGGTGGCATTTTGTGCCCACTTACCCTTTTCAGAACTGGAATTTTGTCTGGTTTGAATGATTGCAGGTCTTCAGCATGCTGTCACAATCTCTATGAGTTTTATATATATTATATATTATATGTTATATATCAGTTCTGTTGTGTCTGGAAGTTGTAGTTTCCTTGAAGACATCCACCACCTCTGACTCTTGCAATTATTTTTGGTCTTCTTTTCAACATAGATCCCTGAAGCTTGAGCAGAGGGGTGTGATAAAGACATCCCGGTTAGGGCCGAGTGCCCCAATGTTTCTCACTCTCTGCACATGGTCCAGCTGCGGATCTCTGTGTTACCATCTATTGCAATAAGAAGCTTCTCTGATGAGAGCTGAGTAACGAACTGATCTAAAGGTATAGCTACATATCATTGGGAGTCATCTTAGCCATCAGGGAAATATAAATTAAAATACTTTGAGATTTCCTCTTGCCCCAGTCAGAATGGACAAGATTAATAAAGCAAATGACAGCGGAGGCTGGGGATGAGAGGGGAAGGGGGACACTTAGTCGTTGCAGTTGGGGTATACAAACTGGTATAGCTACTAAGGAAATCAGCATGGAGGTTTCTCAAAAAGCTGAAAATCGATCTACCATAAGACCCAGCTATACGACTCTTGGGCCTATACCCAAGGGGACTCTAAAGCATACTACAGAGATCCTGGCTCATCCAGGTTTATTGCTGCTCTATTCATAATAGTCGGACACTGGGAAAAGTCTAGATGTCTATCAACTGATGAATGGACAATGAAAATGTGGTCCAGCTTGTTGCTAGAGTTTCTCTCCAGGTTTCCCAAGCCCCGCAGTCCCACAATCCACTTATAAAATAATCACTCAGATGCTTATATCACTTACAAACTGTATGGCCGTGGCAGGCTTCTTGCTAACTGTGCTTATAGCTTAAATTAGTCCATTTCCATAAATCTATACCTTGCCACATGGCTGGTGGCCCACCGGCATCTTCACATGCTGCTGGTCATGGCGGCATCTGGCAGTCAGTCCTTCTGCCTTCCTGTCCTTTTATTTCTCCTCTCTGTTAGTTCCGCCTATCCTTCCTGCCTAGCCACAGCCGATCAGGTTTTATTTATTGATCAATCAGAACAACTTGACATACAGACCATCCCCCAGCACAGCCAAGTGCAGACCATCTCAGACACCTGCACTCAGGCCCATGGTCCTAATCATCCTCTATGCGGACCTGCTGGGTAACGCCACAAAGAACCCAAGAAGGGCTCCCACAGGACATACAGAACATCCCACAGCACCAGCTACATAATGGAATATTACTAAACTGGTAAGGAAAATGAAATTTGCAGATAAGTAGATGGAGCTAGAAAGAATTATCCCGAGTTAGGTTACCCAGATTCAGAAAAACAAATATTGCCTGATTCCCATTATATGTGAATGTCAACTTTCAAGCTTTAGATATGTGCATTTCATTCAGAATACTCATGGAGTCACAGAGGTTAGGTAACTCACAAGGTAGCAGAGGGAAGGAGGGGACTTTCAGGGAGGGGCATATAGAATATAACATTATAAAGAGATAAAGAAGGAATTTGAATAGGAGGATCAAAGGGCATGGGGGATGGGAGGGCAGGGTAGAGGATAGACTATGCGGACAATTGACCCTAATGGTCTTTTGAAAAGCCATATGGAAACCTACTATTATAGAGGTTTTCTAAAATATATACATATATGAAAGGAAGTTAAATGGAGTTATCATATGATGGGAGAACCAAGCCTCAGTTAGACATCATATGCTTACGTCACATTTTATCAAGAAAGATTATTTGGCTTTAAGTCACCTGCCTTTGTGTGGTCATGAATATTTATTTTGACACCTCATCTTTACTAATCATTTTTTGCAATATGTGGGCCTACAGTGAGTGGCTGCCCATGGAGCTTAAAACTCCATGGAGGTCAGCCTGCTGTTGCCTCCTGCCCACCACTTCCCTCTTCCGGTCTAGACTGTACATCTCTTGTCTGCAGACAGGTCCTTACTGCCCTAGGTCAATACACAGGGGGATGTCACAAAGAAGGGGTCTCCTACTTCAGAACCATTTTCTTCAGCAAAGTCTGAAAATGTTTGGCATTTAAAACCCTGAACCAAAACCATAAGGCAAAGCATATCTCTAGACATTCCAAATGAGAATAAAAGGCTAAACTATCTTAGGATTCGTTTTCATATGAACTTAGAGAACCCAACGAAGAAACAGCAAACTGCAATGATGTCTGTAAAAATACTTTTGATGGCGTGACTCCACTGGGAAATGATTGTCAAAATAGTCAGAAAGTCAACATGTCAGATTATTTCAAAACTTCCAGGAAAACAAGTTAGGATTTATGTGACTCTTGGAGCAAATTTCTGACCATCTTTCTGTAAAATCCAGTCTCAGAGCACGTAGAGAGTGGACTGAACTGCTTAGAAGTCTTTTAGTGGTGAAGAAAGAGTTGTCTAGACAGATTATTTTAAATCACAAGCAATGTTTTCCAGGGAACCTAGTATTGCGTTTATTGCTGCGTACTCAGATGAAGTAAATCGAGTCAGCAGTAGTACAAAGCCTTTTAGGCTGCCCGCCCACTGCTGTGGATATCGTTCTATATTAATAAAACACTGATGGCCAGTGACCAGGCAGGAAGTAGGTGGCCAGGCAGGAAGTAGGTGGGACAAGGAGAGAGGAGAATTCGGGGAAGCGGAAGGCTGAGGGGAGAGACACTGCAACCACCGCCATGACCAGCAGCATGTGAAGATGCCGGGAAGCCACCAGCCACGTGGCAAGGTATAGATTTATAGAAATGGGTTAATTTAAGATAAAAGAACAGTTAGCAAGAAGCCTGCCACGGCCATACAGTTTCTAAGTGATATAAGCGTCTGAGTGATTATTTTATAAGTGGATTGTGGGACTGCGGGGCTTGGGGAACCTGGAGAGAAGCCCTCCAGCAACACGCCCACCCTCACACTTCTCTCCACTTTTGCATGACCACTATTCCTGGGAAGGCCACCTGCTCTTCTGGGTTTTGCAGTGGTTTCACTGTAAGATTAAAGACCCGTCGGTCACCTGGGGCTAATAGAAAATGTCAGCATCTCTGACTGACTTGAGCTTCCAATGCAGCTGGTAGCCCAGGACATTTTCCAGGCGGCAAATAGGACATCAAAGAGCAAGCTGGTTCCAAGATGTCCCCCTCCAAGGACTCCTCCTGACCTTTGGGCTCCCCATGCCATCTGTTTTTATTCTTGTTTAGTGCTAAGGCAGGTGGCTAAGAAGCCATCAGTCCAGGGGGATGAAAACAGGCCTGGGGCCATTAATAATCTGCAATGTGGCCACCTTCATCCTTTCCCTAAACTATCTCAGATGGTGTTCCAACTGCAGTGAGAAACCAAATTCAGCCTTATGGGGCAGCTCATCCCTTGGGCCATGACATCTTCTGAGAAGAATGAACCAGCCAACATTTAAAAAAACAATAGGTTGACAAATAAAAAGGAGAGGAGATAAAATGATCTTGTTCCTTCAACTCTATAAATCATCAATGGAACAACAAAAATCCCACGGCAAATGTCTACTCAGAATGAAGAACTGCTCAAAGGATAAAAACAAGAAAAATCTATTACTCCACATGAAGGGTTCCCAGAGACCTGTGAGAATTGCTTTCTCATGATGTGCTATTGATTAGTGGCTTGGGGAAAGGGAATGCTCAGGGACATAGAGATTTGTAATTTCATTTTCTTTGGGGAATAGAAAGTAGAGAAGGAGAGGAAGCCACCTGCGTAATTAGAACTGGAAGATTGGGTCTAGAAAAACACCACAGTGAGTTCATTTATTTCGGGGATCTTATGGAAACAGAGGGGGTAACATAGAATAAAGTCTTCATTTCGAAGAGAATGCTAGTGGATGGTTATAAGAAACTATTGTATAGGAGGTAATTTCCATGTAAGTTGTGTTCTACAGTACTTTACAGTATAAATACTAGTACATGTTCTTTCAGCTCTAGTACACAACACACACAAACACACACACACACACACACACACATACACACACACACACACGATCAATATCACCTTATAATCACTAAAGGCTAAAGGGCAGACATGATATAATTCTGTCATGGTCTGTGAATATGTAAACTCCTACCAGCTGGCCTTGTATATCACTGGCACTGCAAATGTTGAATTTTAACTGAAGATATAATATTTTATACCATCAGTCAGTATTCAAGTTAAAGATTATTTATATAAGCATAAGAACTTAATAAAGATGTAAGTAAATTTTGGCATTAATTAATGTATACAAATATTCACTGTAGGAAAGACAAATCAGTCCTCATAAAGCAGCACCCAAATGCTTTACGAGACCCTAAGAAATGAATATATAAATTTGTGCTGCATTTATTACTGTGAGTTATGCAAAATAATTGCTTCTCACATGATAAGCAGTGAATATGAAGGCAGGACAAAATATCAAACACCCAAGCATAGATTAATGATACTTCCAAATCCAGGGCTTGGATTAACTGATGGGTACATTCGTTCTCCAGTATGTAAAAACCAAAGCAGAGCCTATCTATGTTCACCAGCCATGTTGCATTTTTTTCCCTTCCAACTGGTAAATGAAATAACAGTGCATTTCCTGTCCCATGATACTTAGATTCAATTAGCAGAAATGCGGCTCCATCTTTTCTTCAGATCGGAAAACAGAAACTCAGACAAGTCACATCATTTGTCTCTGTGTGCACAGGCAGTGAGATCTCAGAGATATCATTTCAAACTAAGTCAGTCTGATAGCCAGAACCTAGCTGTTCTGACAGACTATTTCCTGAGACAAAGGAAAAAGATTGCCATAATTCTTTGAAAGATTAAATTGGTCACAGCACCTCTTTCCAGTAGAGTTTCATCTCACGCGTGGAAAACGCTGACATCCTTTCAAGGCTTCACAGGAGCTGAACAGCCTCACCCCAGCCTTGATGCCCTCTCCTCCCCCCTGTGCTGGCTGGTTGTTGCATGTCAACTTGACACAAGCTAGAGTCATTTGAAAGGAACCTCCATTGACGATGGGAATAAATGATAGTGTATGGTTGAGCCTTGAGGATTCTTATACAGCCTACATTAAATAATACAAGGCCTCCCAGCTGCTAAGGATCTGGTAAAATGTCTTTATCATACCATTTGCAGGTGAATAGAAACTATCAAGAACAAAATGGTTCTCAAGCAGGAGATAGGTTTCCAACAAAGGTAATACAGGCAACATGTTTCCTATCGTAGCTCGGGGTAAGATACAGGTGCCACTTGCATCTATCAGAAAGAAAGCCAGGAATACTCTTAAGCATCTACACATGTACAAAGTCACACATTATCAGGCCCAGGAGTTAAAAAAAAAAGCCTTAAGTTAAAAAAGAAACTCTTCTGTTGCAACATACTGCAAACTCTGCTATCTCGGAAGTGAAAAACATTTCAAAACAATTGCCACGACTCCCCTGTACTCTTGATATCGGAGCAGAGCCAATAATTCATGTTCATATTACCTTGCTCTAGAGCAGTGCTTCTCAACCTGTGGATCGCAGACCATTGGGTACTGAATGACGCTTTCACAGGGGTTGCCTAAGACCATCAGAAAACACACTTACATCATGATTCATAACTGTAGCAGCAACAAAAATGACTTTATGGTTGGGGGGGTGGGGCTCACCACAATGTCAGGAACCGTATTAAAGGATCACAGTGTTAGGAAGGTTGAGAACCACTGTTCTAGTTGACCTTAACCTGCCTCCACCACTATTCTTACAGATCTTTCAATCTAGACCCCAGAACACAGGCAACAGCCTGTTCAATTCTGCACCAGGCCACTAGAGAGCAGAGAAACACTATCAATCTTTCAACCCTTGCCTGCGAGAGTCAGAATTTAGTAATGTAAATCTTAATAAGATGATAAATTGTTACTGGCCCTTAAAAATTAAAGCTTGTGTGAATAGATTTATTAAGCACATGTGTGTCTATGCAGGTCAAAAGACTTATTCAAAGGACTGATTCAAGTATTTACTCCAATTTCCATCCTGTTTAAACTGTGCAATACAGCAATAATTAAGTTCAGCACCATGTTAAGTGGAGATTTAGTAGCCGTTGGTGAAATTGTGACTATTAGGATATTACTATTATTTTACTCTAATAATATATTATGACTGTACTGGTAAAATGCTTTCTTCTATACTGACTTGATTCTACTATGGGATAATTTGTAGCAAATAGGTCTGTAGGATTATATCTCCCAGGTTATACCTATCAAAATCTCAGCATGAACTGAAACCTTACAATGAACTCCAAACCGGAATTAAATAGCTTAATTTTTATATTGGACCAAACACAACCTCATGTGTGAATTTTCATTTCCCTAATCATACTGCAGTAGGGTGCACCTAAGTAAAAGTGTTATATTACCAACCTTTGATATTATGATTAGATATATCTAGTTGCACAGTTTCATAACAAAGGCACCAAAGAAGATATTAAAAGGAAATTTGGTGAGAAAAGATGAAAGAATCAGTAAAGAACAGTGTCCAACTATTTTCCCTTCTGATTTAAATTCAACAGCTCTGGAGGCAAACATTATATAAGTTATCTTTAAAAGTGTTCTTGCGACATCCCCACTTGCCCATGATTATCACTAATGAGAGTGAGAGTTCTGTTAAAACATCACTTTAACTCTCTTTAACTTACATCCACATGCACACACAGAAACATAAACAACCCAAAAGCTGTGCGAGTATTTTGACATGGACCTGAGTGATGCTGTCAACTCCAGTAAATAAGAATCAAAATCTATGACTCAGAAATGTTGCAGCATCCCATCAGAAAGCCTAGACATTAGGAGACTGGAGAGTGGCTATTTCTGCAAGCCTGATCACAGGCTATGTGGAGTTGGAAAACTGTCTCCGTGAGATAATAGCTTGGAAGCTCTGGGAAAAGGGATTTCATGTCCCATCTCTCCACCGTGGAAGAGTTACAAACTCATCGTAGTATTGATGAGTGGACAAAGAATAACGGTTACAGCAGTTCCCGGCATACATTAGCCCATCTAAGTATTATTAATAATTTTAATATCATTTTAAAGGTAAGCCAGTCCAAAGATTCCTCTGTTTTACACTAGATGTGATTTATTTTCTTTCTAAAATATTAAATCGGTGTATGCCTCAAAAAAAAAAAAAAAAAAAAAAGCTGAACATAATGGACTCAGTGGGATTTAAGAGACTTGGGAAATTCGGCTCAATTTCAGAGCTGTCCCTACAGGATAATCATCACAGGGCCACCCTCACTCATCTCCTTCCTTTTACTCCAGGATATACCCACTCCCCCTTCTTTTTATGTAAACAACAGGTGCAGGGGTTGTAGGGAGAAGAATGTTCCGTTTCTTTCTTTCTGTTTAGCCACCAGCTCTGAAAGCCCCAGTAAGGAGAAGGACAGCACATAACAAAGACAAGACTCGGGAAGCCTTTGACATGCTTCCTT
This sequence comes from Peromyscus maniculatus bairdii, assembly GCF_049852395.1. Lineage (NCBI taxonomy): Eukaryota > Metazoa > Chordata > Mammalia > Rodentia > Cricetidae > Peromyscus > Peromyscus maniculatus. The sequence continues at coordinate 24,751,586 of NC_134869.1, read as the reverse complement.
TGAAAAGCGCAGCGTTCCTGCAACATTTCCCCCCTTTTACCAGATTCTAGGAAGTTTCCCCGGATGCTGATTTTTTTCCCTCCTTAATAGCTGGTTCTTCGTAACTTGTGAGAAGATTGCAGGCGAGAGAAAGTGAAGAATCCAAGGACAGGAGTAACAGGGCAGACAAACCCGGAGTCAAAAATCTTGTCTTCACATCAGCTCTGTAATAAATGGTTAATGCCTTGGTGGGTTGCCATGGAAACAAGACCCCTGTGTCAGGTTGACATTGATTCCAGCAATGGAGAATTTGTCTTGCATCTCCTTCAACCTTGATGGCATTTCGTTCAAAAAAAAAAAAAATCTTCATTTTTTTTTAGAGGTCAGCCCCAAATGCTACAAGAACCAAAATATCAATAGGGCTAATGTGGGAATACACAATTCCATTACTGAAAATTGGAAAATTCATTTTCACGATTAGCTTTACATCACATCACATTTCATATGTGGCTTCAAAATAAAGACTTAAGCCAGGCATGCTGGTGTACCCCTTTAACCCCAGCACTCAGGAGACAGGGGAAGGTGAATCTCTTGAGCTCATGGCCAGCCTGGTAGCAATGGATGCACAGAGAGACCCTGGCTCATAACAAAGCCAAAAATTAAGAATTTGAAAGCCATACAACCCAAAAAGAGGAACTACAAAGTCTGTGCTAACATTAGGGACTTAGATTTCCTTCTCTTCAAATATAGCTGAGAAAGGGTCTGTCTAGTTGAAGGATGGTGATATCATGTCTTGGCTTCACAAAGAGTGGTTACGAGATGGTCTACAAACTGACTACAAAAACAGACAGGGTTTCAATACTTGCCCTGGTGGTACTTGTACAACCTTAATCTACATCCCTAATTCTGGGGATGGAGACGTAGTTCAGTGAATCAAACCATGCTTAGTATACACAAGGACCTCAGTTCAACCCTTAGAACAACAATTGAAAGAAAATGAATCTATAGCTTCCTATGTCTCCATTTCTTACTGGTAAAATAAAGATAACAGTATTTCCTACCTCGTAGAACGTTCATGAAGATTCAGTTAAAACACAGAAACCACTCTGTCTCTGGAACACTCCACACTCCAACTATATAAGCCTTTGCTGTAAGACCAATTACTTTAAAATCATTAAAATTACTTGAAGACACAAAGAACATTTAATATTGTCTTTAGATGCTCTATAATTTAGGTAGTTTTCTGGGGGGGGGGGGGTGTTCATAGTTCTCCAAGCACTAAAAGAACATACTTTCATTAGTCTATGGTTAACTGAAAGAACAATGTGATAAGAAAGGGGTTGAATCCACTGGGTAGGATTTCTATTGTCCTTCATTTGCATTTGGTAGGCTCTGGGCAAAGCATTTTGTTACATCTGACCACAGCTCAGGACCAGCTCTAATGGAAGAATGAGTGAAGGATGATCTGGCTGTCAGGCCCTTTCATTTTAATTGTGGAGCTGGACTAGAAATTACCTAGCAACCACTTGAGTAAAGGATAGGGAAAACTTGATAGAGTGGTTTCGTAATGGTAATCAGGCAAATATCATTAAAGTCTTTCTCCTGGTCATATTTCCTGAGGTCCCGCTTATCTGCCAGTCATCAGAAAAAACAGCTCCAATTAAGGAAAACAGTGGCAAAGACACTTCAGAGGAAGAACGTTGAAAAAATACCTGGTCAAAAAGCCTTTGGAAAAATATTCGGCACATCCATCAGCTTTTATGAAGACATGTACAACATTCCATAATGGGATGTTATGGATGAGGAATTTTTGTCATGACACAGAATTAGTGTCTTGTGCAGATATAACTAAGCCTTGAGGATGACACTTGAACATTTTTTCACTATGCCACCCAGCGACGTGGTTTGTGGTTGGCACTGCCTTCTCAATCTAACCCTCTAAGAGCCTGCAAGCCAAGCTCAGTCCCAGGCACTTTCCTTACAGGTATGCACAGACCACAGCATAAACATTTGCGGGAGCAAATTCCAGCTTCCAAAAAGTGGTTCATCTAGTCCTCAATATATTTACTGAGCATCTACTAAGTGATATACATTGGATTTTGTGCTCAGGGTACAAAATTAAACACCATTAATTTTTAATTGTATTCAATAGCATGTTAATGGAAGAGAGAGCTACAGAAGCACACAGCAAAGTAATGTGAGACCTTTCTGTAAGGTACCGGTAAGCCATGAGCCATGTGGCAACTTGTAAACTAATAGATATGGGTTAATTTAAGATGTAAGAACTAGATAACAAGAAGCCTGCCACGGCCATACAGTTTGTAAGCAATATAAGTCTCTGTGTGTTTACTCAGTTGGGTCTAAGCAGCTGCGGGACTGGCGGGTGAGAGAGATTTGACCTGACCGTGGGCCAGGCAGGACTGGAGAAAATTTCAGCTACACCTTTTTCTCTGAGTAAGAACCGGGTGCAGTGTACATATAGAGTAGCAGTCCTAATACTTAATACTTCTTTGATAATACTCTTCTAAATTTCTGCAAATATTAACTCTCCAAATCTCTTGATCATCCTAAAAGCAAACTGGGGTGCACAACGGTGAAGTCACTTATGGTCACCCAGGGAGTGTTATTGCCATTTTAGGACAAACAAGTTACATACCGGGAGAATTGAGACTTTCTGACAGGAGATCCAAAAAGCCATGTTACTTGAGAGATGAGTTCGAGTCCCTCAGATATCTCAGAGTAAAAGAAACCTGTGCAAAGCAGGAAGTGTACACCAATATCACTCTTAGCTCTGTCAACAGTGCTTCTTTTTTTTAAAAAGCAGAGAACACACACACACACACACACACACACACACACACTTTTACACTTTTGTTTTGTTTGTTTTTCAAGACAGGGTTTCTCTGTGTTGTTTTGTTGCCTGTCCTGGATCTCGCTCTGTAGACCAGGCTGGCCTCGAATTCACAGAGATCTGCCTGGCTCTGCCTCCCGAGTGCTGGGATTAAAGGCGTGCACCACCACCACCCAGCTTCACACACACATTTGTATTTGTTCTCATTCCCTTTACTTCTATATGGAGTGGGAGGGGTGAGAGGAGAGAGAGAGAGAGAGAGAGAGAGAGAGAGAGAGAGAGAGAGAGAGAATATGAAAATGTCTGTTATAATCACAAAGTCCCAGTAGAAGAGCCAGCATCTAGGGAAAAACCAGCAACCCTAGCATTCTTAACTAGCCATTCAATTGGGGGAAATAAAATCATAGGTAAGGAGAAGTTAAACAGCTGAGCTGAAGCTCACAAGCCTAGAGACATCTGTAACAGGACAAGGGACCAGATCAAAAGAGGCACGGTACCAGACAGCTAAGGTAAGCCTTTCCACAAGAGATGAAGCGTGCTTGGAATGGGACTTGCTCCCTCTCTGAGTCTTGTAACTCACTAGGAGTCAGCACAAGGCTCCCAGCAGCTGGCTGCCCTCTAAGAGCAAGGCCAGTGGCCAGGTGTAGAGATCTACGTGATGGGTTCTCTGTTTACTGGTGGGTGCTTTATCTACTCATAACTGATGAACACTGAACACATAGCACTCCACTTCTGAAATGTAGAGATACAGCATACAGATGTATGGTAGATATTGATCCCATTTTCTCACTAAAAAATAATCTAAATACTCCATGGAAAAAATTATACTATCACTACTTTGTATGATGTGATGTGTAGGCGAGGAAGAGTAGCCCAAACTCCAACTCTACCTCCTATAAAGAGTAACTCCATAAACAATAGATCTTTTTTCCATCCTACGTTAGAGTTGGGCCATACGGATATGAACTAATTACAACCTATCAAACTCCCACAGTAAGACCTGCAACTATGAGCTGGTGAAGCAAGATGATGAGATCAACCAGGGTGCAGAGCCTTACGGCAGCAGCCTCTGGGGTGTCCAGAAGCCTATCGGAGACAGTAGCAGGAATTCTGGGGCAGGACCTTGACCAGACTGCCCCAGGAGACTGATCTTGGAGGTGGAAGATGTAGCCCACTCTTTTCCCAAGCACTGACCTCCAGCCCCCTCGGGCTTTCCTCGTCTTCTCAGGCAACCCCCACGCTCTTCTCTGTAAAATGAATCAGTCAGCCAGCTTCCCTCCCATGTCATGAGTAGCTCTTGCCCCCAAGCAGTGATCGCCAGCAAGCTTAAAGCCTTGACCTGATGCTTGAGATTATTCATAAAAGCGCAGATTTTTCACGTAATCGCGGTTTGTGCTGGGGTAGCAGTGGCTTCTCCATTTGTAGCTAAGAACATGTAACACAATGCCACCTTACACTACTGTGCTTTCTCAAACCCCTCGGTGTGCTAATTGTTACAAACCCGCTTGCCTATCAATTTACAATGGAATGGGGCCTTTGGAGGAAGGAGAGCTATTTTGCTAATTCCCTGGAGTCCAGCGATTCCTGAGATAGTAGTGAAAGACAAGGAGGTGGGAGCAAGATGTTAATTTGATGATGGGGGGAGGGGGGGTGCCGCATTCCTGATGGAGGAGGGATACTGACAAGCTGGAGTAGTGAGCCCAACTTGAGGTTGAGAAGTCAATTCGCTGGGTCCCAGGCCCTGGGTCCTGGTTGCTGATGACTCTCGAGTAGAAAGATTCTCATTTCAAATGTCGCTTTGAAAATGAGAACAACATACACACATATGCAACTAAACAGATGTTCCTGTGCCTCCTCCTCTTCCTTCTGCAGTCTCACAGGAAGCACATGTCTGTCTTGTCCTAAGTCCAGTTACTAATTAGCATGTTTCAGTAGCACATTTGAGAGAGGATGGAGAGGGACTTTAAAGGGATTCCTTCCTTTCAAATTGAGACAGCTGCTCTTAATTACCAAGCAGGAAGAGAACGTGCCAATAGATCCTTGAAAAGCCACAGTGAAGCAAAATGCAAAGGAGTCTCTGGGTCCTGCTCTGAGGGCCTCTCTAGAGGTTGGAAGGAGTTGTGTTCTATCTACAACTTCACCTTAGGCCGGCAAACAGCTATCTAGATTCGTTACCCTGCCAGGAGGTGGGAAGCATAGCCCAAGAGCTCGATGCACCCAAAGGTCATTTCACATCACGCAATCAAATTTCACAGAGATGAGATCAGAGCTGGGAAGTAAAATACCTCACTCTCCCTCCACGATGCACAGCTACAGAGACGCTATGACCTTGTCCTTTTAAAAACCAACCCCAAGGATTAATAATACAAAGTTCATCTTTACAGTGCAATGCAAGGACATCCACACATCCTAAATGGTTCCTGGTATAGAAAAATATCTTGGGGCCAGCAAGATGGTTCAGTGGGCAAAAAAACACACTTGTTTGGTCAAGCTTGGTGACCTAAATCCTTACCTAAGAAGAGAGGAAATGAGTCCTAACACCTCTTCTCCAACTTCCAGAAGGAGATCTGTGATATGTACTACCCCCAAAACAATCTTTAAAAAAAACTTTCTTTTACAAAAGAAAGAACAATGTCTTTCTTAAATTATTTTTATTTTTATGATAACCACTCTTAGCCAACATGTACACGGTACCTGTGTTGTGCACCTTTTTATGCATATGTATTCATTTAACACACATACCACACATATGAGTGTGGTGCCTTGGTTCTTTACCACGACATCAATGACTGTGATTGGTCCAGTGAGTGGGGCTGGCAGAGCTAAGATGTCTGAAGGGCTTGCTGGAGGAGGGTTTTATAGAGCTGGGTTTGACTATGAGGATGCGCACCTTGGCTGGGCTGAATATCCCCGCCTACGCATCATGAGAGCAAACACATTCAGTTGTGTTGGCATTATACAACAATCAGATCCTGACTTCTCCAAAGCATGATTAGTTCTTTTCTGTCCTTTGTTATTTCTATCTTCAGGAAACCAAAAACATTTTGAAAAGCAAAGGAAGTGTCCCCCCATTCCAAATATTCAACCTTAAAAGACAAAAATAATAACTTAGAATAAAAGGCATGATAAATTTAATGAATCAAATACCACTGAAAACTCACTTAACACCTACACTCTCTGTCTGCAAAGTTCCAAACTCCATCATTTCTTAACAAAGCCTAAAAATTCCACTTGGCATTTTTTGATGTCAAAGAAAAAGTAATTCTGTGGTGATATTTTATTTGCGCTTTGATAAATAAAGCTTGCCTGGAGATCAGGGGGATAGGAATAACCACCAGCCAACCTTACTTCACCAGCTCTGCAGCTTCCAAATGCGAGCTACTTCCTGTCTCCCCACGCTTTTATATGCCTTTCTTTTCGGCCCTCTCATTGGCTCTTAGCCCAGCTACCTCACTTCCTTGTCACTGCCTGTCTGTACAGACCTCCAGGTCTCTATGGTTGATACTGGGACTAAAGATTCCATTCCCTAGTATGGCCTTGAACACACAGAGGCCCTGCCTGCTAAGTGATCGGATTAAGGGCGTGTGCTGCCTGACTTTGTTTACTTAAAATGGCTGGCCTTTCCCTCTGATCTCCAGGTAAGCTTTATTTATCAAAGCACAAATAAAATTATCACCACATTATTCCTCAATTGTTGTGTTTTTTTATGAAACACCTACTTTTTAGCAAGAGGCTAAGCCCATACCCTCCTCATCATGGGTTCAATAAAGAGTTGCTGGTTGACTGCGTGAGCACAGAGGGACAGTGTCTGGCCCATAGTAGACGACTTCTCCATAAATGAGATCTACGACTTTTTTCTTTTTAATGTAGAGCATCTTTGAGCCTGGGAAAATCCTTAGCTAGTGCCTGGAATGACTGCAGAAAGGAAACATTTGCCAGTTGTATGTGACCAAGGGAGGACACTGACTCAAGTTTACATGATGGAGAGAGCCTGAAGAGTGACAGGGAGGGCAATGTCAGACTCGATCATCTCAACCCTGCCTGGGGTTATTTGAAGAGCACACCCTCTGCCCTCTGTGACATCATAGCACCTTGCCTCCAGCCTGACTCCTTTTCCCTTCCTTCTGCTGGCTCTCTCACATGTCCTCGCTCTTGACCTGTCTCCCTTGCTAGCTAGGGAGCTCCATTTTTGCATCCGAACCCTGGCTTCCTCTCTGCCTTTTCTTTCTGCCCCAGTAATCCATGGCTTAGAAATTTCACATGCCAGCTCTAGCATAGAGACTTATCGTCTCTGTGTATTTGAACCCCTATTATCAAAAATAAGATGTCACGAATTGCTTTTTTAATTGGGGAACTGTTTCATCATGGGGTTTGTAACTCCCAAACCTCTTCTTCTTTACTTCTCCCCTATCTTCATCATACTATTGCACCATTAATTCTCCTGCCTCAGCTCCATGAGTACTGGTACTACAGGTTTGCACTACCACACCCTGGCTCTCATATCTTTTCTACTTGCCAGGAGGTGGCTTTTTGTGCAAACCATCACATTCAATAGAGTCTCCAGTTTTAAGTATTAATTATCCCCACCACATTGGCTTCCACTTGTCTGTACTATAGAAATGACTCTGAAAAAAGTCAGGTTTGAGTATTGCTACAAGAAGTTGCAGGACTATCAGTATTGACAGTCAAAAGTTGCAGATAACATCTCCTTAACTTCTAGAGGTAGATAGAAGGCTGTGTTTATGCATTTAATGCATAGGAGCCCAATAAACACGGGGGATAGGAACACCCTGGGGGAAGTCTAATAGCCCATCCTCTGCCATTTTATAATTAATGAGCTATTAACTTCTTTAACCTCACTTCCCTCTTTTAAAAGATGAAGATAACAATTGGATCCATCTCACAGAGATTTGTTTGTAAAAATAACACAAGGGCACACAGTGCTTGAGACAGAGAAACCCCACAATAAACACATGAGATTAATGTCATCACTAAGTAATTAGCCAAGAACTCAAACACATCTTCAGAAGCTGCAGCGAACCGGATTGATGATACAGGATTTATCCAGACTTGAGACTAGTTTTTACTAACACATATTAGTTACTTAAACTACTTAGGATTAAACTAGATACTTACACACAAGTGATTGATATTTGACCCTTATCTCCCACTCTATAAAAAATATATGATGGTAATAAAAATAAGATTAAAAACAAATCTGAGTAGAATAAAAGAAACAAATGAATTGTGGGAAAGGAACCAAAGAAAAGGCACAAAATGCCCAGACAAAGAAAGCATTATGGACACACACACATACACACCAACTCTCAAAACACCATTGAGTTCATTTTCTATTGGCCATTGATTGCTGGGCTTAGTGTGATTCCATTGGAGAAAACTAACTTTTGCTTTTGTTTGTTTGTTTGTTTGTTTGTTTGTTTTTTGGTTTTTCGAGACAGGGTTTCTCTGTGTAGCTTTGTGCCTTTCTTGGAACTCGCTTTGGAGACCAGGCTGGCCTCGAACTCACAGAGATCCACCTGCCTCTGCCTCCCAAGTGCTGGGATTAAAGGGACTTTTGCTTTGTGAGTGGTTATCCTTTGGAGATAGCTTCTGGGTTAGGGATGAGGATATATGTCTACTTCCGCTCTCACTCTCAGCACTGGGACCCTGTCTGTCTTAGATCTTCACGAGCTCTGTGCAAGCTGCCACAGTCTCTGCGAGTTCATGCGCATCAGTCTTTTTGAGTAGAGAAGGCATTGTCTCCTTGGTGTATGCCATTCCCATTGGCCCTTATAATTTCTGCCTCCTTTTCTGGAATGGCTACCCATTACAGAGTTCCCTGAACCCTGAGAGGAAGGATTTGACAAAGGCATCCCATTTAGTGCTGAGTGTTCCAAGGTCTTTCAGATCAAAGACTCAGTGCAAGACTATGGGAAGATGGTCACATCTGTACAAGCATCCACTCTTTCAATGCGAGACACACAGTTTTCGAGATTAGGGGTCTTTAAAATGCAACCCCCAACGTGCAAGCAACAAAGAAAAAACAGACAAACAGTGTCATACCAAACTAGGAAGTTTTTTACAGCAAGGGAAATAGCCGACAGAATGTAGAGGCAACCTAAAAACAGGTAAAAATAAAAGTTATCCATCTAATGCATATTCTAGTATCACATTCCATATCCAAGTATCAAGAATATATAAAGAATTTTAAAACTCAAAAAAAAATCACAAATAATCAAACTTAAAAATAGGCCAGGGTTATAAACAGAACATTTTCAAAAGAGTAATTTCAAATGAATAACGGATTTATGAGAAAATGTTCAACTAAGCTGTGAGGGAGATGTTGGTCAAAACCACTAGGAGCTGTTCTGCCACTTGTAATGGCCATTATGAGAAAAAAATCAGACGAGAAATGCAGGGAGGGGTATCTTTTCACACTTTGGAAGGAATATAACTCCTCATAGTGAAGATGGAAAACAGCGTGGAGGGTCTTTAAAAAAATAAAATAAAATTAGAATGACTGTACAATCCAACTCTCCCTAGGCATACATCCAAAGGAATATCAGCAAGAGAAAACCATGCCAACATATCCATGGTCACTGCAGCATCACTGCTCACAGCTTCTAACAAGAAGATTTAATCTAGGCAATTGTGGATGGATTAACCAATGTTTTAAATGTAAGATATAGATGATATATCATAGATGATAGGTAACAGATACAGATAGATGATAGATGGATGGAATTTAGATAGATAATGGATGCATGACTCATAGATGATAGGTAGATATAGATGATAGATGATACAAAGATACATAGATAGCTGATACATACGTACATATATAATACATAATAGATACATAGGTGATAGATAGATAGATAGATAGATAGATAGATAGATAGATAGATAGATAGATAGATAATGGATGTGTGACTCATAGATGATAGATGATAGATATATAGACATGGGTGGATGGATGGATAGACAGACAGATAGACAGATGGATAGATAATAGATAGATAATGGATGCATGACTCATAGATGATAAATAGGTAGATATAGATGATACAAAGATACATAGATAGAATACATACATACATATATAATACATAATAGATACATAGGTAGGTAGGTAGGTAGATAGATAGATAGATAGATAGATAGATAGATAGATAGATAGATAGATAGATGATACATACATGCATATATACATACATGCATAGATGATAGACAGGTAGATAATGTAATATTATTTATCTACAAAAAGAACAACCTTCTGTCATTTGCAACAAAATAGAATTTTACTCAAATTTTTTCATTACTGTAATGAGATAAAACAAATATTTCACAATCTCTCATATATATGTATATATATATATACATATATATACATATATATATACATATATATATATGCCCAAAAAAGTGAATTGGAATATATACTAGCAATTAGTAGAGACTAAAATGGATGATAGCAACAGAGGGAAGCTGGATAATGACTAGATAGCAGTAGTAAGTTTTGATATTATATAGAAGAAAGGAGCTCAAAGGCTGCAAATGTGTGCTGATAAGGAAGAGGAACTCTCAGTCACCCTGACTTGTGCAGCATATGCGTTGAAATATCATGTTATCCTGCATAAATAAGTACAATGAGTTGTTAACCAAAAATTTGTAAAGTTTGGGAGGAAACTGTTAATTACCTTGATTTGATCATTATATGCTATATGTGCAAATTATGAGGCTTTATAAATTTGTGCAAGTAAATAACAAATTTTAAAGACCCCTGATCTTGAAAACTATGTGTCAGTAAGGTATTACTGTGACTTTATAGTCATCCCCACATGACTTAAAACCGTAGTTTTCCCACACCCTAGCTAATTTCTGAAATCAGAATTATTTGAAAATCCTTAAAATTGCACGTATAGTCCCTGGCAGTCAACAGATTCTGGGGTCTTTTATTTCCATGATTATCCTAAGGAACAGCCACTGTGAACCTTAGGTCTGTGGCGGAAAGCTAGACATTAGGCCACCCTATACGCACTCTTCTTCCTCTCCCAGGGCACAGGCATTCAGAAGTAAGGCACAAGAGTATCTTTGGGAACAGACTCGTGGGAGAAGTTAGAGTAGGCAATTTGCGGACTCGTTTTCTATGGTGTTGGCAGAACGGGGGCTGCCATTACAGGACGGGTGTTGTATTGCTTCCTCCGATCTTACAATCGCCGCACTGTGGCACAGTGTTATTTTTGTCTCCATGATGGGCTGATTATAAGGTAAAGCAGCTCCGCCTGGCCAGTGTGCCAGGTGCCTGCTCAAACAACTCCAAGTGTTATTGCTTTTTCCCAAAAGCAAATACGGATGTGGAAGGGGACACGGGGAGCCACCAGCCAGTAAACACTTCAAACCGCACCACAAAGGGACCAGATGCTGCTAGAATGCACTGTGTTGGGACAAGTTCTGTTTAATCTTCCCTGGGATCAAGGCAGAAATTCAACCAATGCATGCCGAATGCAGGGAAGCTGACAGTTATTTCCAACATCTGGAACTGCCAGCATTTTTTTTTCTTTTCCCCGTTGAGGGGGTAGGAGGAGGAAGGTGGGGAACAATGTCAGAGCTACTCAAAGATGGAAAAGTCTAAGAGGTTCTTTTCACTTCTTCCCACGCACAAAACAGAACTTGAGCCAATAATCCTTCCAACCTGTGCCGAAAACTATGGGAAATTTAGGAGACAGAATTCTGGCCAGAATAAACATAAATATACAAACAGGGTCCTTGATCTCAACAGGTTTGTACTGTGCAGGTTTGAAAGGCCACCAAAATAATAATCATAATTAGAAATTAAAATGATCTTGGGTTGGGGGAGAACATGTCATTATAGCTGAGATAGGAAGGGTAAGTGTTTCAGGATAAGGAAGTAGGCATGATGATGAAGACAGACAGGAACTAGATACCATAAAGACCTGAAGGCAGTCACTGAAGCAGAGGGATTAACCAAAAGTGTGCAAGGTCAAAGGCCAGCTTGTGTGGGGCTTCTAGATTATGCCTTAGAATGTGAATGGAGTAGGAACTTGCTAGACAGCATTTAAAAATGGAAAGATAGGATGTGGTTTAAACCATTTAGCACAGGAATCAGCAGACTGTTACTTGAAGTGGATTACTGGAGGCTCAAACCTTGGTTCAGTCAAGTATTAGGTGGGGGACTTAGTGTTTTCATATCTGAAGAAAACAACAACAGCAATAATAATAATAGCTGTTCCATCATTTTAATATTTAGATGAATTATTTCATGGATACCTATAAAATAATAGCTGAGTCATAGTAAGAAATATATATGTAGGTATATATTACATGGGTAACAAATATGCATTTGCTAGCGAATTTTTATCATCATAAGGTTATTGCTCTTGGTGTTGAGTCAATAAGCAATTGGAGCCCAAGAAAAAGTGGAATCAAAGAGACACAAAGAGAAAAAAAAATTTAGTAAAATTAAACAGAAATTCTGAAGGTCTGGCCTTGGAGGGTGCCACATTGCTAGAATGAAAGAGATGGATCAGTATATAGTCTGGTCATGGACTAACTGGAACTTGTAGTGGATTGTATATAAAAGTAAAAAGAAAGGATATTAAGAATGGGTCTTAGGCAATCCAAGTATTCAGATGATTGAAACAATCTATCTCCCCATCTCTATGTGAATGAATGAACAATTGTGGCATATATCCATGAATTCTGTATTCTCTACTTGAATCAGTCATGAATCCAAAATATTCAGTAAAACCTTACATCTATACTGAGCATGTGCAGATGTTTTTTTCTTCTTACTATTCCATAACAAGTGCAGTATTAACACAATTTAAAAGATCTACATTGTAGTAAGTATTATAACTAATCTGTGGTGATTTAAAGCATATAGGAGTATATGCCTCAGTTATATGCAAATATTATGTCATTTTATACAAGAAATTTTAATATTATAGATTTCATATCCTCAAAATCATCCCAGAACCCTTTCCCCATGATTACCAAGGAATAATTGTACATACAATGGACTATTATTTATCTACCAAAGGTAATGAAATTCTACAATGTAGAAGAGAAATGTCAAACCACACTAGTTAAGAGGCACAACACATCATATGCCTTATGATTCTTCTTATGTGAAACTTATGTTAAAAAAAAATTGGACAAAAACCTAGATAGTACTCATAGTTGTGTGAAAATTTTTCTTAAAAGAAAGGATTGGGTAAAAGTAGGATGTTGCATTAGGGAAAAGTAAGAACAAGGTACTGAGTGTTTGATTAGCCTAGAGGTCATGAGACCCAAGAGACCAAAGGAGAAAAAGCTCCTGGTGGAAGGAGGGGAATCATGTGCTTCCCAGAAGAAGACTTCTATGCCAAAGCATTGAGTTGGCAGGTTTTGTGGTGGGAAGATGGGTGAGTTCATTTCCAATGACTTCTATTTTCTCAATGAAGTATGAGTCTCGGTTATTGGTAGGAGGAGGATGTGTAGGAGGTTTGGGGAAACGGAGATGATATGGTACAGTCATCTCACAGAGGTGGAGAAAAATAGGACGTCTGAGCAGCGTGGAATGCCAGTTCGAGGTTTCTGAATTCTGAATCAGTCATCGTGGCTTTGTGATGTTCTCCAATTAAGTACTACTTGGTTTGGAGCAAAAGACAAAATAAGAAAGAGTCCTGAAGCCTGAGAACATGACTCACCCTAGTCCTTCCACATCCCCCTCTCTTCTCACTGGACTCTAAACCCTGTTTAACAACCTGCCTGTTAAATATAGGCAAGGAGAAATAGCCAGGAGTTAGTCGGTGCCTGGTCAGCTGCCAGGAGCAACAAGTTTATGTTCAAACTCTTGGAGCCCAGCTTGCCCGGTCTGTCTAATAAGAAGTAGTACTTTAAAGACATTTGCACCGATGGCAGGTAGCTGTGAGGACAGCCCAAACAAAAGGATGAAACACAGCCTCAGTACGTCAGTTTTAGGTGTATTGGCATTAAGAGATACATAATACATACCTTCCTGATCTGTCCGTTTGGGGCTGATTTGTACCAAAGTTAAGTTCTGATTAAGGGAGTCCAAGTTAATGACCTGACAAAAGAAGTGAAAAGAATAAAAAAAAAAATCCCAGTAGTTCCCACTCACTCATTATTTACTCAATATAAGGGTCAGAAGAGACAGTGGGTTTACACGGTGTTGAGAAAGACCTTCACATGGAGAAATGCAGAAAGCTGTGGTAGCGTTGGGCACTGGCTCTGGGAGCTGAGGGATACTCTGCGCTATCCTTGGATATTCTCTCTCTCTATTCTCACTCACATCCTTTAGACACACCCACTGTAGCCAGCTTCTACCATGTGTCTATGTCTTCCTCACCTCTAGTAATTCTACTCTTCATTTTCCTCCTGTATTGACTTCCTTTAGTCCTGCCAGTCATGTGGATGCCCTGCCTGTCATGGGGAAGCTTATCATTGTTTTAGGGGTTAATTATTTAATTTAAATTGATCAAATTATTATGGAACATCTATATACTTCTGTTTACCATTACATTCCAGTTCTTGGCATATATCGTAACCACATAATGCTGGGAGGGAAGAAGAAGAAGAAGAAGAAGAAGAAGAAGAAGAAGAAGAAGAAGAAGAAGAAGAGGAGGAGGAGGAGGAGGAGGAGGAGGAGGAGGAGGAGGAGGAGGAGGAGGAGGAGGAGGAGGAGGAGGAGGAGAAGAAGAAAAGAAGAAGAAGGCGGCGAGGAGGAGGAGGAGGAGGAGGAAGAGGAAGAGGAAGAGAAAGCAGAAGGAAATCGGGGAGAAGGGATGAAAGGAAGCATGAAGAAAGGACATATCTTACCTGCAAAAGTTTGGTCCTTCCTTTGTATATGTGTGAAGCTTCCTTGCTTTGTATTTAATATTTAAATATATATTTCTCTGATGCTTGAATTCTTTTTTTTTTTTTTTTTTTTTTTTTGATTTTTCGAGACAGGGTTTCTCTGTGTAGCTTTGTGCCTTTCCTGGGACTCACTTGGTAGCCCAGGCTGGCCTCGAACTCACAGAGATCCGCCTGCCTCTGCCTCCCAAGTGCTGGGATTAAAGGCGTGCGCCACCACCGCCCGGCAAGATGCTTGAATTCTTATAATGTACAATTACTGTACACACGGTGGCTAATGAGCTATTTTACAAATGACTAAGACTTGTACAAGCATAAATACATAAGAAATGTCTCCTGTAGATAGTAGCATCAGACATGCCTTGGACTTTCTGGTAACTTAAAATGAGCTGGGGTTTTGGCCTGTGTACTTTGTCAAGCTGACATACTCCTTAAATGTCCTGTCACATAAAGTCACCAAGAGGTTCCTGCTAATTTCTCAACACTCCTGACCTCACTGGTTGTTGCTTCCTATTATCAATGTTAACATTCTGAGAAATCCTCAGTTCTTCAGAGGCCTTTCCTTTCATGGGAGAAAATGCCACTCATTCATAAGTTGTCACACCCTCACATCATCCGGGAAATCTTCCAGCATTCCCACCATCAGCTCCGCTCTTCCTAATCTACTGGATGATTCCACAGCTCATGAAAGGCTGTTTCTCTTTCATCTTTGTATACGCCCCAGCCAAAGTGCAAGGGTTAAAATACAGCAGCTACTAAATAAACACCTACAGGAATGAGCTACTGTTCATTTTGAAATCATATCTATTATGATCTCATAGACCTCACCGACTCTTCCTAAATGTTCTATCATCATTTATAATGGGAACCATTATTATGAAGGGTATCTCACCTACCAGAAACAGATTCTTCAAATTAAACTATCTTTTTTAAAATTTAGGTGGGTTCTCCAAGCCTGTATCAGATATTTTAAAAATTCTTATAAGAATTACACTCTCTTACAAGTGTGCATATGGGTAAGAGAGCTGAGAAGGTGGTCAGTTACCAGCCTGAATTTTAAGGATTATGTGGCTCTGTATATTAAAAAACATTTTTTAAAGTTGAAAAAAAAAAGAATTACACTCAAGTATATAATACCAGTTCTATCAACAGAAAGTGGCATACACAACATTGCATAATTTTTAGTTATTAAGTGGACTCCTTGAAGATGGTGTACTTTTAGTACAAGATAAGAAGGTTGGTATGTTTTATTTCCCATCATTCTTATTTCTTCCTCACTGATTCCTTGTAGGCTACTATCTTTCTTTCCTTTATTCTTTCTTAATTTCCTATATTTTTTTCTAATCACTGATATTATAGGTCTGTTTAGAGACCTACTTGGAGCATTCATGGCTTTTAGTTTTGCTAACATTTTCCCTAGCATAAGGAGGTCCAGGATTTAGGCATCAGAGAATAGAGACCTGAAATACTGACTTATATTCCCAAAGATGAGAGGACACTAAATTTGGAAATATATATATATTAAAACTAAAGATTTTCTTCCTCTGTTTAGGGATATTTTTACATTGTGTGAAGGTATATTGCTGTGATTAGTATAATAACAAGCTGAATTGCCAGTAGCTAGGCAAGAAGAAGTTGGATGGGACTCCCAAAGACAGAACTCTGGGAAAAAGAAAGACAGAGTCACCTGCCAGAGAGGGAAGAAGCAGCATAGGCAGTACAGAGAGATGAGGTAATAAACCACGCAACAGAATGTATATTCAAATAAATGAGTTAATTTTAGTCATAAGAGCTAGTGGGCCAAGCTTTTATAATTAATGAGAAGTTTCTATGCCATCACTTGGGAGCTGGCTGGCAGGACACAAAAAGACTCATTACATATGGCATCCAATGTGGGGGCTCAAATATCCAAACATAGGGGCTAAAAAAGCTAAGAAAGGTTCTGGACAAGGAGCTGCATGTGGATTCCTGTCCTGCAGTCTCTCAGGCAGCTCCTGGCCACTGCCTGCAGGCTGGAGCCAGATGCCAATGCCATCCACTAAGCTGAGCCATACATGGCTGACGTGGCAGTTTAAGATTTGTCTCATATGGTCAGAGAATGCTGCAGACATTTAACAAAGCCAGCTCCAGACACAGAAAACCTCTAAAAAGGTACAGTATGTTTTAAAATGTGCATAGATACTGAAGACAGAAAAGAAAATGGGTATAGACAATCACAGAAAAAATAAATAGTCTAAAAATAATAAAGTCTTACCCAGGTGGTGGTGACACAGGCCTTTAATCCCAGCACTTGGGAGGCAGAGGTAAGTGAATCTCTATGAGTTCAACTCTAGCCTAAGCTACAGAGTGAGGTCCAGGAAAGGCTCCAAAACTACACAGAGAAATCCTGTCTCAAAAAACAAACAAAAAAAGTCTTTAAAGAAAGAATGAAGTAATATAAGAAGAATAAGCCATGTAAAGATGGGAAATACATAGGGTCTCTGAATCCTATATGGTGATTTGTTGACTTTGAATTTTTAAATGCTAATGAACAAAAAATAATAGGTGCTGAGAGACATTGGATTATGGAAACTGCTAAATTAAACTGACTTATATATTTAAGGATGTCTTAACTTCAAAATGGAAGTCAGAGAATATGTTGTGTTGGGGGAGAAATTATACCTTTGTTTTTGTAGGAAACAAAAAGGTATGATTCTCTTCAAAACTAATAAAGTTTTTCAAATTAGATTGGGGAAACAGCCTGAAAATCTTGGTTATAAACATGAAAAAAACAAAGGAAGGCTATAAGATAAGTGATGTATATGCTGATCTGCTGTAGAATAATCCTTTTGTACACTGTAATATGTATTGCTCTCATAGTTCATAAGAAGCTGATTGGCTAATAGCTGGGCAGGAAGAGATTGGGAGAGAGCCTGAGACAAACAGAATGCTCGGATGAGGAAGGTCAGTGTCAGTGGGGTCACCAGGGGACACAGAGAGAGCGGGACATGCTGAAGGACAGGTAAAGCCAGCAGTCATGTAGCAGAATGTAGATTGATAGAAATGGGTTAATTTAAGTTGTAAGAGCTAGTTAGTAATAAGTCTGAGCTATTGGCTGAGCATTTGTAATTAATATTAAGCTTCTGTGTTGGTTATTTGTGAACCGACAGGTAGGACAGAAATTTCCACCTACACTTATCAGTGTGATGTGCAAGTGCAAGGTTTATCGGAAGTTCTGGCTGAATAGTCTGTGAGGCGGGCCCATCTCAGCTAGCAGCTTTGAAGTTGTTCTGAATGCAGAATTTTGAGGAAACTGCAACAGAGGCACTCTGAGAGGCTGGATCATCTGGGCTACTTGTCTTTATTGATGTCTGATCCTTTTTTTCTGAAAACATATAAACTTTTAAAGATACACACATATGTATGTATGTACGTATGTATATATTAACACAAAGGAGATTCGATTTATGGATCTCTTTCTGAAGGGAAAAGGGGGATATAGAATGACGGGATAAAGGTAAATTGTTGAGTCTACTTTTAAACTAAAAAGCAACTATTAATCTCAAATACTTTATATTAGTATGGATTTTTGTATATTGAAACAAATTTAAGGTTGTTTTTGTTAGAAAGTACTCTATGTGTTTCTACTCTTGTTTAAGATATTTTTGTATATTGATACAAAGTTAAGGTTATTTTGTTATACAATATTATATGTTTCTGTTTCTTGTTAAAGTTATTGTACCTATGTAGCTCACTTAACAATGTAACGTACATTTCTAGCCCTTGGAAATTATTACAAAATTAGGATAATTAAGAAATACAGGTTAGTAGTCATCGAACAGTCAAATTTGCGACCATGTTAGGTAAGTTTTCAAGTCCAAAAAGGGATATATTTTAGATAGACAGATTGTCGGCAAACACTTCAGAGACCTACAGAATATGGCATTTACAATGTTTTAATAACATAAGGCTTTTCATGACAGTGAAACACATCTGCTCCTAGCAGCACCAATTTACTTCATAAAAGGATGATAGGCATCAAAGAACCTCTATATGAAATTTGCTTTAATTTATGACAAGGTTGGCCCTGGGCAAGAAACTGCCCTTGCCTTGACTGCTGATGGTATGCTGTATAAACTGGACCAGCAGGACCCAAAAGAAAGTGACTGCTGAACTTTGCCAAGACAAAGTAAGACAGTCCTTCAAAATTCCTGTTCCACAGAAAAGTCTTTCAGATATTCTAGGCCTGTAGGCCAAAGATGGATGCCCTAACATTCCAGAGGAACCTTGGGTGACTGTCTAGGCATCCAGATGTCTCTGTTGTTTCTTAGTTTGGGAAATTGCTTGTTCTGCACCTCCTGTTTAATCAAGTACTATTATATCCTCCTCAAATCTCTAATTAGGTTGAAGATGAGATAGCTATAGTGTTATAGTTTTCCTCATTACCAAATTCAGAAAAGAAAATTGCATAAGAGATATAAAGTTTAAGAAACATAAAAGCTTAAGTTGTTTATCTAAGAAGTTGTTTTAAGGTCTGAAAACATATTTTTAAGATGGTAATACAAGCTATGATAGAAAATAGTTTAGGTACAAAACTTTGGACTCATTAAGATAGGATAGACAATACAGTACTTTCTCTAAATACAAATACAACTGGACTGTATATTATGATTAAAATTCTTACCTGATGATTTTTCTTATTATACATAGTTTTACTATGTTGGAGTTAAAACCTTTCCTTTTTGTTTAGACAAAAAGGGGGTGAATGTTGTGGGATATTTGTATACTGTCTGAAAGTGTATTACTGTTGTTGGTGTAATAAAAAGCTGAGTGGCCAATAGCTAGGCAAGAAGAGCTTACACAGAACTCACAGAAACAGAGAGGACTCTGGGAAGAAGAAAGGCAGAGTTCACCAGCCAGACGTAGAAGAACAAGCAGGGGTGCTGTGGGATGTTCTGTATGTCCTGTGGGAGCCCTTCTTGGGTTCTTTGTGGCGTTACCCAGCAGGTCCGCATAGAGGATGATTAGGACCATGGGCCTGAGTGCAGGTGTTTGAGATGGTCTGCACTTGGCTGTGCTGGGGGATGGTCTGTATGTCAAGTTGTTCTGATTGATCAATAAATAAAACCTGATCGGCTGTGGCTAGGCAGGAAGGATAGGCGGGACTAACAGAGAGGAGAAATAAAAGGACAGGAAGGCAGAAGGACTGACTGCCAGATGCCGCCATGACCAGCAGCATGTGAAGATGCCGGTGGGCCACCAGCCATGTGGCAAGGTATAGATTTATGGAAATGGACTAATTTAAGCTATAAGCACAGTTAGCAAGAAGCCTGCCACGGCCATACAGTTTGTAAGCAATATAAGTCTCTGTGTTTACTTGGTTGGGTCTGAGCGGCTGTGGGACTGGCGGGTGACAAAGATTTGTTCTGACTGTGGGCAAGGCGGAAAACTCTAGCGACACAGGGGGCAGTACAGAGAGATGAAGTAACAAACCACGGGACAGAAGGTAAATGAAAATAAATGGGTTCATTTAAGTTGTACGAGCTACTGGGACAAGCCTAAGCTAAGGCTGAACTTTCATAATTAATAAGTCTCCACATCATTCTTGGGGGTCTGGCAGTCCCAATGAAAAAGACTCGATACAGTCCTCCCTTCTTCCTCCCTCTGCCCCTTCTTCTCTCCTTCCCTCTCATGCATCCCCACAATAAAAAACATAAAAGGTTATATATTTAAGGTGGTCCACATGGGTGTTTAGTGTGGATTTCCACGGTAGAATAGCTAAATCAACCTGGTTTCTTTATCTTTTAATGGCTCCTTGTGCCATCCTGTTTGTGAAGCATGAGAGACGGGGTGAGTGAGAATACAGGCGAGGAAAAGACAGCACAAGATTTTCTGTAGCTCATGAGAAGCGTGGAGGGAGAACGGGTTAAGTTTCATTTGACCGGATATAGCCACACAGGATAAGGCCGAAGAGTGCAGGAAAGAGCCCCGACAATGCGGAAGGGGTAGTGTGAGCCGAGTTCTTCCTGTTGGAGAGCCATCCTCGGGGAATCTGTGACTCAGGGACCTTGCCAGCAATCATCTGGGAGCCAAGCAAAGAGTTACAGTAAAGACAATGATTCCCCCGCATGTGGTGGTGACAGATGCCACTGACTGGCACCCAGGTCAGAAAAGCTGATCCGTTCGCCTTTCAAGTGTTGTGTGGGAGGCACCTACTCAACCCAAGTCCTGGTCCCTAAGTAAGCATCATCTTCCGAATTCTTATAACCTCTCATTTAGGTTGCTCCTAAGTGTTCTCTTTGTCTCTAATTGCTCCCTGTTCTAGTCTATCCGACACACAAAGGCCAGGAAATCCCCCCCTCCTACACATGACTGGTAATAAGTAAGGGATCTGGAATCAGACTTCCTGGATTCAAAGCCCAACTTCTATAACCTCCCACCCTGTCTGTGTTCACCCTCAGTCCCAGTGTGTCAGTCAATTTGGGCTTCACGGCAGGAACAGAGGTCACCAAGTCCTTAATGGTTTTAACAATCAAAAGTTATACTTCGCTCAAACAGAAGCTTCACCGAGTCTGAAGCTACGCTCTGTGAGCGCCTCACGCTGTGACCAAGTTTAAAGGTGAACCCGTGAAGGGAGCAGGCAAAAGCACCTTGGCCTGAGTCTTGCCATTTTGACTTCAGACTCCATTTTACCCGTGGGGTGAAATAAAGTTCAGGTTCTCAAGCCCTAGGGGAGCTGAGAACTTTCCAATGGCTGACCAACCTCCTCCCTAAACCATAGTCGTTATGCATCTTTAGTTCTTCAGAAACATCATGGCTGTTTCTAACCACAGAAGGAACAAATGAATCTGATTGGTTGGACTGAAAGGCTTGCATTGTATATCGGTTGACAATGATGGAAGACACAAGGAAAGTCCCTAATCTTTAACTTCTGGCTGCTGAAAATTGTAACTGTAACTTGGCAACAAATGTTTGGGATTTTTGTGTTTATAAAGTCCACTTCTGCCCCTGCTCAGGGCTGTCAGCAGACACAAGGCTCCTGAGTCCTTGTCCTGCAGCCCGGATTGATCAGTGACCCGCTTATGTGATGATTTATGAAAATCTTTGGAACCCGTAAGGGTTGTCTCTCGTTACGCCTAATGGACTGGGTGTAACACGCTCTCAGTGGGACATACCTGTGGTAGAGGAAGCCATGACAGGCTGGTAAAGGCTCTTGGAAATGTTACAGGTCACTCGGTTTCATTTGTAAAAGCAAAGAAGCAGGCCATGAAGAAAGGGTGAGGAAAAGACTATGTTGACAATATAATTAACTAAACCTAAGCTTCTGGTTGACAAAATCGCTACTTTCTTATTGCATCTGTGTTAATGTCCCTTTCCAGCACTGTCAAATACAAAGACTGAGCCCAACAAAACCAAAATATAGTTTTTCATCTTCTGCCCAACAGCTAAATTTGACACATCATATGCAGACATCCATAAATATACAGTAATGTATCTGCATATGTAACATTGGGCTTTCTAATAAAGAGGAAAGGCACTGTTGGTAAATGGAATTGGGACATCGGGTTTAGACTATTGTTAGCCTAATCATGGGTGATGAGGGTGAAAACTATGTAAGGGCTGCCTTTCACAGCTGGGTGTGCCCACACCCCCTCACGACCCCCAGTACGGCTTAGCTTCTGTTTTATACCATACAGCAAAGCATGGTATCATCAAAGTTATTTCATTTAGGAGGACAGTGAATTAAAAACTAGCAATGAAGAGATGGATCAGCTGTTAAGAGTGTGCATTCTTCTTTCAGAGGAGTCCGTTGTGGTTGCTCACACCCATACCAAGCAGTTCATAACTACCTATGATTCCTGCTCTCGGAGATTTGATGTCTTCTTCTGGGCTCGGTGAGTACCTGTTACTAACATGTGGCATGCGCATAAACTCATGCAGGAATACACATGCATGCATGTAAGAAAGAAAGAAAAGGGAGGGGATAGAAAGAGAGAGAAAGAGAGAAATCTTTTAAAAGAACTACCATTGACATGCAAAACAATGGAAGCCAATATATGAACTGAACTATTACACAACATCCCATAATCTCAGTGCTTAAGGACTGAGTTATGACTCAATGGTGGAGGCCTCGCCTCATCTCGCATCACCTCCGCAAGACCCCAGGTTCGATCCTCAAAAAATTCCGTGTCTTTTAACATAATACATTTCCATTACTTGATTTTGTCCCTCCTCCCTGTCTTTGGAATCCTGACCAGACAGCTGTAGGACAGTGAAGGAAAGGCCTGAGAAAGCTTGTAGATGAGAGAACTGTGTGTCACTCCTACCTCACGTTCATTAGCCCGCGGTCCCCAGACACAAGGCTACATCTAACTATAAATAAGGCTAGAAGGGAGAAAATACAGTCTGCTCGTGTGTCCCAAGAACAGAGAAACAACCAGCCAATCTGGAAAGCAGCAGTCTGGACTCACTTCTGAGCTAGGTGATTTAACCTAGCAGACAAGAGCTCAAATCTGTGCCGAATTACAACGTATTCTGCATGTTTAGCCTCCTGTGCTACATTGTTCCTTTGGGAACAAGGGCGAATGCCAGCTTTGATAGTAAAAGCACCAGTTCTGATACAAAACATAGAATCACCCTGTAAAAACGGAGGCGTTTGATCACTGGATTGGACTAATTAGTAAAGTGGACTAGCCATTAAAATGCTAAACACACCTGGAATAATAACACACAGACCCAAGTCACCATCATCCCGTGCTTTGGGCAAACACAGAAATTCCCCCCCTGCTGAGGTTCCCATAATGGAGAATAAAAGAAGACGTAGAAAGGATGTGTAGACAAGAAATGGAACCAGTGTTTGGGGATATGCTTGACCCCCTGCCTTGATAAGGAATAAGATAAATTCTTAAGATTTGCCTGCCCTCACAGTCAATAATTGTTAGAAAACTGTCAGGCCCGAGATGGATGACATCATGCAGTGCAAAGAGAGATCATTTCCTTCTCCATTGATTGGCACTGGGGTTTTGTTTATACCCCAGCTGCCTGGACCTTGTTGTGAGTAACCAGATATTGCAGGTTGGAGAGAGGTTTTCCATTTGCATCACTGGACAAGGAGTGAAGCCAACAGGAAGCCCAGTGATTCAGATAACATGTTTTAATTGAAATCAATACCAACGCAAGCAAAGCTTCTTGGTACAGCAGTGCTATGCTCCGATGGAAGATTTTCATGGTCTCTGCCAGTGACAACTGTTATCAAGAACGGACTAATAACTTCAACCATGACTCACCATGCTTTCTAGGAGGAAGGGAAAAACTCATTGAACCAGTGAAAGTTTTCAATTAGGAAAAACAAATTTGCTTTTAGAGGTTTCAATTATGCTTTGGTCTTAGACTCAAGTTCAATTCCAATTTGAGGTTCCATTAACTGGAACACAGTGCTCTCCGGATAACCTTCTCTACTCTTTCCGTTTCCTTCACGTCCCAGATTGTATCTGATTTTTAAAAAAGAAGAAAAATTATGATAATGGATGATAATTCATAGGCATTGAGCATCCTCCAGCTACTGAAACATACTCTAATGAAGGGCCAGCAAGACCAGCAGACTTTATTTGTCAAGGACCAAATTGAAAATCATTTAGGCTTTGTGGGCCACACAGTCCTGATTGTCACCCCTCAGCTCTGCTATAAGCAGCTGAAAGGGGAACTGAATGGATAGCTCTGTGTCTCCAGAAACTTTACTTATGAAAACAAAATGCAGGTCAAATCTGGCCTACCGGACCCTGTTGTAGACTTTACATGTTTTACCACGTAACCCTGGTTAAGGAAGATGTTAGTATTCTTATTTTCCATGTAAATTCATTCACTACAGGCTATTCGTAGTGAGCCAAAATGTATGTAATAACATACATGATGCTGTCTAATACCAAAGGAGACTCTACTTTTCCTACTTTGCATGTCACTGTTCTGCTAACGAACGAAGTGAGAAAGCCTGTCAAACTGCAAAATTGACCCCAGGCCTTACCATTTGCAAATGCAAGTGCTAGTTTAAAATGCTGTTGAATTCTTCCCTCTTGTTGACCCAAAGTTGGATCAAACAATTCATGATGCAAGGTATGTAAAGAGTCAGATGTCACACAAAACAAGCACCATCAGAACTTGTAAAACTCCTGAAGCAAATTTTCTTCCTATGATTCATGAAGCTTCTAAAGCACACACAGCGTTAATAGCCACGCCACATGTGAAAGATGCTTGAGAATTAGTTTTATTCCTGGCAAATAGCATGTTTATGAAATCCGTGTTTGATTCCCACAAGACTAGGGAGTATTCATATTTCTCTGAAGAATCTTGCACGGCACCTAACACAGGGACGTTTTTGAGAATTATTTGTATATTTCCTTATAGGACACGAGTACAACGGATGTAACATTATCCCTGCTAATCTTTAACACATTCCCTAGTAGAAAGGAAGATAAACATGAACAAATATTTTATCCTTCTTTGTTCCTTTGCTCATAATCAGAAGAGGATTAAAAC
The DNA here is from genome assembly GCF_049852395.1 of Peromyscus maniculatus bairdii. Lineage (NCBI taxonomy): Eukaryota > Metazoa > Chordata > Mammalia > Rodentia > Cricetidae > Peromyscus > Peromyscus maniculatus. The sequence continues at coordinate 24,726,364 of NC_134869.1, read as the reverse complement.
ATGCTATAGTCATTCCATAAACAAGAGAGTTTAGACAGTTTGGCTAAACTCTAAGCTACCATGCTCATTTTGGTTATATGAGTGGGATTAAGCAAGCAGACATGTTAGGTGACAGAGCTCTCTTTCTGTGGAGCCTTGGTGAACACACAGAGCTGGGAGAAGGTAAGGCATCTGAATAAATAGAAGTCCCTTGGTTTGAAGAGAACATTGAGCAAGAGAATCAAAATAATGAAAGATGAAGTTGAAAAAAACACATTAGAGAAAGAATAACTTGAGTCATCATAGGAAGGGCTTGAAATAAAAACTAATAAAAGGAAATGTATTTACAAACCAAAGGAAGTCAGCAGGGAAAGTGATGATATTAGTCTTTAATATAATAGAAAGCTGTACTCATATGGTAGAACAGAGTATATGACCACATAATTATCTTTTGAGTTATCATATTAGTTATTTTATGTGTGGATTTATATCTATTGTAATTTAACATAACATCATTTCTTGGAAGAGACAATAACTGCATGAGGGTGGAACTGAATCTATTACTGCTCATAATTATATTCTGAAACTGGCTTTGGAGTGGACATATGGAAGATAGACAGTAAATGTCTAAAGAAAGAAATGAAGTAGCCATGTCATTCCTACTCATAAAATTGGGTATGTTTTTTGTTTGCTCTCTTGTTTAAGTAAATCTGGGTTAGCTATTTGAAGGGCAACCAGGACAAACACAAGAAAATGATTTATTTTAAAATGCAATAAAGCAATCAGCACTAATTAGGTTTAGATCCTTGCCTTGATTTTGGAGTTGATTTGTAGATGAATCAGATAAACTTAAGGCACTTATTTTAAATCAGAACCCTTTGAATTTAGTAATGTCTAAGAAATTCATAGAGTTCCCTAATTTTGGTGGCTCTAAATAACTTACTAAAGAAAAAAACAAATCACATGCTTAAATCCAAATAAATATCAACTGTATCTTAATTTTTCTTCTGCCTCATCAACAACTCCTACCTCGTCTGACCTACCCTGTTCAAGCTATATTTCTAAAGTTCTAGTATGATCATGTTTTTAGCATCTTATAAGCTGAAACTCATGGATCATATAAAATTTAAAGGTTCAAAAATCCTTCCTACCTATATCCTCACAAGTATATTATAACAACAGAAGGTAAATTATGGGCTGCAATGAGGAGGGTTTTCATGGGAATTCTGATAGCTATACAAGCTAGTCTTTGGGATCTAGTCAGAGAAAAATGACTCCCTGTATTTTCTAAGCATTGAAGCTAAAGCAGGATTTCCATGCCAAGTAGGCAAAGCATAATCCTCAGAGACACCCTGACTTCAAAGTAAAATGATGAAGCCCCCAGATGGCGGTTGTTATTTCCATATGGCACAAAAACATGTAAAGTGTCAATCAGTCATGAAATTGAAGCATAAGAACACAGTGAAACTTCCACAACAAATGCAGGGGAGACTTTCATTTCCTTCTTCTTCATCTTTATTTCTCTGGCTGTTACTGTTCAATTCAATAAACATTTTTTTTTTTGGTGGTCACATTTACGGTAGTGGCGGAGGATCATCCTACGATGCTAAGGGTATCAGTCAGTCAGCTCTTGAGATTATTACAGTGGCTCTGTCTGAGCAGAGTGGCTTCCAAAAGTGGGGGTTGGAATTAAATGACATGGATGGACATAGCCGTGCTTTAGGGATAATTAGCAATCCGACACTGGGCTGTTCAGAGCAAGGTCAACAGAAGGAGTCATAGAAGTATCGTATAACCAACTGTTTAATGGACTGTGTGAAATGAGTGGGTGGTCTAGGCTCCACTCTGACCAGATATTGGTTTCCATGTTTCCAAGCTCAGCAGAAGGTCTGACATTCAACTGTCCACAGAATCGGGCTTACAGCTCATACGGGCTAAGAGCTCTGTTGTGCAAGTTACCCCGAGGCCAGAGGTTGCAGCTCCTTCAAGACAAATAGTCATTCAACAAAACTGCAAAAGGATGGCATTTTAACAACACTGCTCTAACTAAATTATACCAGTTGCTAAAATTTTTCAATATGAATAAATTTTCAGCTTCTTTGCCAACATACTGTTAAAGGGACCTGGAAGAGTCACACTAATGTCATATTAAATCAGACTTTGAATTAAAGAATGGCGGGGACAGTTCTTTGGTACACTAGCAGGAACTAGCCTTCCATGCATGAGAAACATTTGGAAGTGACCAGATCCCAGTGGAATTCCCTGGTTTGGTGGGTGGAACTCAACTATCTCAGTAATAATGTTCATCTTCATTTCACTGAATTCATGAGAGTATTATCAACCCTTTTTTAACATGCTCTTCTGTGTTTGAAGCAAACAAATGTTGAACAAGAAGAGAAGAATAAAATATTATGTCATATTAGATTAAAGTTTGCTAATCGCAATCACAGTCCTGGTGCCTTGTCAATATTTAACTTGATAGATGAATGTGACAAGCGTACTGGATGACCATCAAGAAACTTCTTGCCCTCTACCTCAGGCTCCACCTAAACAGGGACAAGGTTCACATAGTGTGGTGATGAATCACATCGACTTACTGGATCTGGGATCAGCTAAGAGACTAGCTGTTGGGCTTGTCTGTGAGGGATTTTCTTGATCAGTTTAATTGAAGGGGAAAGATACAAATTCAAAAGTGGATGGTACTTTCCAGTGGCGGTCCAGATAAAAAGAAGTCTATTAAATAAAAGCTTTTGTTTCTTAAAAGTTTTATTTATTATTATTATTATTATTATTATTATTATTATTATTATTTGTGTGTGTGTGCTTGTGAGTGCAGGTGCCCACAGAGGCCAGAGAAGTCAAATTCCCTTGAAAGTTGAAAGCTGTAATAAGTCTGATATGGGTGCTAAGACTTGAACTTGGGTCCTCTGAAAGACCAGTGCATGGTCCTAACAGTTGAGCCATCTCTACAGTTCAAGTTTTTTGTTTGTTTGGTTGGTTGGTTGGCTGGTTGTTTTTTTTGTTGTTGTTGTTGTTGTTGTTGTTGTTGTTGTTGTTGTTTTTGTTTTTTGCCTTCTTAACTTCACTTTGTGCTGGCAAGTTCATCTGTCTTCTCAGCATTCTGCTGCTGCTGCTGCTGCTGCTGCTGTTCTTCACTGACCTCAGAAGTCATCTTTTCCAGCCTTCCACAATAGACCAAAGGGCAGTGACTCAAGAACCCTCCAGACCTTCAGTGTCAGGCTGGGACTGCTGAGGCAATTCTGTTCCATGGACTGAGCAGTTACCAGATTCTCAGCCTCTCCAGTGTGAAGGCAGCCATTGTGGGACTATCCAGGCCATATCATGCAAGCCAGGCTAACACATCCTTTCTTAACTATATACATTCTATCAGTTCTGAGCCTTTAAAGGCCTCCAACTAACACATCAGTGTATACTAAATGCTTTGTGATGAATGTTGCAAGTTCCTTGTAGAAAATCAAACATCTATTAGTTTTATCACAACTATTGTGGTAGTTTGGATGTAACTGGCTCCCATAAGCTCATAGAGAGTGGCACTATAAGGAGGTGTGGCCTTGTTAGAGGAAGTGTGTCACTGTGGGGCAGGCTTTGAGGTTTCCTATGCTCAAGCTATGCCTAGTTCAGTTCACTTCCTGTTGCCTATGGATCAAAATGTAGAACTCTCAGCTCCTTCTCCAGCACCATGCCTGCCTGCATGCCACCATGTTTCATGACACGATGATAATGGACTGAACCTCTGAACTGTAAGCTACCCCAATTAAATGTTTTCCTTTATAAAAGTTGTTGTGGTTATGGTATGTCTTCACAGCAATTGAAACCCTAACATAACTATCCAAGTCTCACATCTCAAAGAACAAGCAACCATGGACTATTGTTAGTAATGAAAGGATGAGGCTATATTGAACTCAAAATTTATTTAAATGCACATAGCAGGCATACATGATCTGATTTGCTGACTCCTGTTGCATAATATATAAGGCCAACTAAAAGCCAGACAGAGAATGAGAGAAAGAAACAATGTTTACTAACTATAATCTGATTTGTCCCAGTCATGGCTATAGGGACAAGAATTACTCACCTAACTAGACAAAGAAATAGCTTCCCTGTCATATGATATTATTAATTCATGACTTATGCTTCAACTACTTCCAAAAGGCATTTGAAATAGCTGTCACTGGGAATATGGACATCCTGACTCTCCTGAATGGTTTGAGGAGACTCCCTCAGCTAGTGCCATTCTGGGTAAAAGTATTTGTCATCAATTGGAAATTCATATGAGATGGCAAATCACTTTCCCTTAACAGCAAGATAGTCTAAAACCAGTTTCAACTGACCAACCTAGCTAGGAAAGGAGACTTCTCAGGAAATAGCCACAACAAATCTCAACCCAACAGAGAAGACCCTGTGAGGATAAAACACAAGCTGAATTCAGACTTAATATCAAATTATAGCATGTTCTATTTGAATAGAAAAAAGACATATACAGTTATGAAAAGTTACTACTGAAAGCACAGGGTTAAGCTCTGTAAAGTACGTTATATATTTAACCTTTTTCTTTTTCTGTGCAGATCCCAATTCCTTTCTTCAATAATTTTTATCATGTATATTTGAGGTCTACAGTATGATGTGGGTTGTAAAGAGATAATAGATGGTTATAATGGTGAAGTAGGTTAATGTGACGATTATCTTACATAATTATTTTTGCAGTAAGAGTTATCAGAATTAAATATTTATAATTTTTCATCCTACAACTTTGAATATTTGACCACATTTCCTTATTTTCTCCCTCTCTCCCAATATATCCACAGTACCTCTCTTTCATTCTCTATCTCCCTATATTCGACCTTTTCTTTTTAGATTCCATACATGAGTGAAATCATGAGCATTTCATTCTCTCTCTGCCTAGCTTCTTTCACTTCCCTTAATGCCTACTCATTTAACGGTAAATCGTAAGATTACTATATTTAAGGCCTAATAATATTTTATTATATTTACATATATGTGTGTATATACATACGACATTTTGTTTATTAACAGATACAAATCATTTCCATATCTTGGTTGTGTGAGTAACTATGTAACAGTGCAGATATCTTTATGAGGTAATGATACCATTTTTTTTTACTATATATCTACAAGAAGAAGCACTGCATTCTGTGGAAATTCCATTTTTAATTTCTTCAATAATAGCCACAATGTTTTTTTACAACAGCAAAAACCAACCAATATCCCACCAATAGTGTAATGCAAAGCCCTCTCTTTACAGTCATATTAGCATCTGTCATCTCTTGCCTTTTTTCATAATAGCCATTCATTATAGCTACATCACTTGTTGATCTGACTGAATCTAGAACCACCTTGGAGACAAAGATCTATGGGTGTCCATGAGGGTGTTTTTAAATTATAATTAAATAATTAATTGAAGTGGGAAGACCCAGACTAACTATGGGCAGAGACACTCCATGAACTGAAATCTTGGGCTGAATAAAAAGAAGATAATTAGCTAGGGACCAGTTTTTAGCTTTCTTGGCATCCTGATGATGGACGCCTCATCTTCCCACTCTCGGGCCTTCCCTACATGAACTGAAGCTCAAGGACGTCCTTCCTCCCTTAAGTGCTGCTTCTCAGGTACTTGTTCACAGCAGTGAGAAGAGGGACTGATTCACCTTCCTTCTCTGGGAGGTCTTATGATGGTTTTAATTTGCATTTCTAATGACTAGTGATAATAAGTAACTTTTCACACATCTATTGGTCATTTTTATGGCTTCTTGGGAGAAATGTCTCATTGAGTCTCTTGCCCATTTAAAACTTGAGGTTTTTTGTTTTTTTTTTTAATTTCTGTACTATTGAAATCTAAGACTAGAAAAATTGAATATTAAGCCTGTTTTTTTGGTCGCTAGACCAAAGTACCAGATACAAGATATGTAACTAGTAAAGATTAAAACTTACTTAGCATGCTGTGTTGAAGGCAGAAAAGTCGAAGATCGTGTTGCCAGCCTCCGATGAATACCTTGCTTAAGCAGTGAGACAGAAAAAGCATGTTACAGATTCATTTATATAAAAACATAAAATAAAATTTTAAAAAGCTGATTCCTGGGTAACCATTAATCCGTTAAGTCCGACCCTGAAATACCACAAGCCAACCTTGTGAAATAACCTGCCAACACGTGAGATTTGCCACAGTCCAATCACAAAATCCCCTTATCAATGACATGATTTGCAAGTATGTTTGCCATGAAGGTCATATTGTCATTTTACTTATTGTTTCCTTTGCTCTGAAGATGACTTTAAGTTTGATGTCATCTTGTTTGTTTATTAAAAGGCCAATGCCAAGTAGATTGTGTCCTATTTCCTCCAGATGCCTTACAAGTTCAAGACTTATCTTCAAAGATAAATATTTTTTTTTTTTTTTTTTTTTTTGGTTTTTCGAGACAGAGTTTCTCTGTGTAGCTTTGTGCCTCTCCTGGAACTCACTTGGTAGCCCAGGCTGGCCTCGAACTCACAGAGATCCACCTGGCTCTGCCTGTCGAGTGCTGGGATTAAAGGTGTGCGCCACCACCGCCCGGCAAAGATAAATATCTTTAGCCACATATTAGAGAAGAAAAAACTGAAAACATGCTTATTTACACAACAGAAGTTATCTATGGAATGTTCCTATTCTTACCTTATGGTTGATTCAAACAGCAACCAATGTAATCTTTAAAAACTCCGGTTCTGTAATTGGTATATGGTTCTTCCTACTGGCATTTAGTGGGACATCAGGAATCATTGACAAGGCGCTGGTCAAAAATTCCATCCCTTCTCCTTTCTCAGGGCTTTAACTCAGACAAATCTTTAAATATTCTATAATTCTCATTGATTTAGATAAAAATTGAATATGGCAAAGGAGAGGAGGAAGAGGAGGAGAAGCAGGATGAAGAGCCCCCAGTTGCTGAGTACTTACACAATAACTGGTGACGTCATTTAAGAACTTTCCGATACTCCTATGAGAGGGTACCATTGCAATTCCACTGTACAGAAACTGCCGGTGAGAGTTAGAATGATTAGCTCTAGGTCTGGAGAGATGGCTCAGCACTTAGGAGTACTTATTGCTGTTTGTTTTTTTAATGTGTATGGGTGTTTTGTCTACATGGATGTCTATGTAACACATGTGTTCCTAGTGCCCACAGAAGCCAGGAAAGGGCATCAGATCCCCTAGAATTGGAGTTATGATAGTTTTGAGCCACAATGTAGGTGCTGGATATTGAAATAAGGTCCTTTGGAAAAGAAGCCAGTGCTCTTAATCTCTAAGCCATCTTTCCAGGCTACACTTACTGCTCTTAAAGAGGAACTGAGTTTGGTTCCCAGAACCTATGCAGGTGGCTACCAACTCTCTCTCTCTCTCTCTCTCTCTCTCTCTCTCTCTCTCTCTCTCTCTCTCTCTCTCTCTCTCTCTCACACACACACACACACACACACACACACACACACACAATAATAAAATAAAATAAATATTAAAAAATTAATTTTCTCCCTCAGAAGGCAGAGGCAGGTGGATCTCAGAGTTCGAGGCCAGCCTGGTGTATAGAGTGAGATCCAGGATAGCCAGGGCTGCACAGAGAAACTCTGTCTTGGAAAAAAAAATAAGTTAAAATAATAACTTTCTCTCAAACTCTAGCCAGTAAATATCTGAGATGAGATTCAAAGCCACTTCTTAAATTATCTATAAATTCAAGCTTTAAAGAAAAAAATCACAAGCAAAGTATTCCTGGTTACTATGGCAACACTTCTTTGTTAGTAAGTACCAGTGAGGTAGTTATTTCCCTTCTTATAACTATTTAAAGGATTTTTGAACCCCAGGAAAGGAACATAAGGAAGACAATGCACCTTTTCACTCTGGTCTATTCACTATTTTAAATTCCTTCAGAGTGACTAGAAAATGGCCTAATGCTTAAGGGCACTTGCTCTCTTTGCAGAGACCAGGAATTCAGTTCCCAGCACCCACATCAGGCAGCTTACAACTGTCTGTAACTCCAGCTCCAGGGATCTAGCACTTTCTTCTGGGTTCACCAGGTGTCTGCATATGTGTGGCACACACATAAATAAATAAATAAATAAATAAATAAATAAATAAATAAATAAATAAATAAATATGAATCACGAAAAAAATCTTTTTAAACAAACCTATGAAAACTGGGAGCTAGAAGAAGTTGTTTAAAAAAAATCACAAAGCAATGAGAGAGATGTTTTTTTAAGTGGAAACATAAACAGCCAAGTATAATATTTTCTGCCGTGAGTTGCATTTATGTACATTTTGGTTCAAAACCAACCACAACTAAAACTTAAATACAACACTTGTCAAAATCTTTTACTGGCATAGAGGTAATTTGTATAAAATCGGAAAGTAGATCAAAATTGTTTCTCCCTTTTTATTTCCCAATAGCAAGCTACCCGGAGCACCCCATGATGAATGTTTCTAACATTATAAACCAATGAATCTGTATTCTCTACACATTCACCTGAGGCTCTGAGTTCAATGACAAATTGTGCTTTTTATTTCCAAATAAAACCAATCTAGTTTCTCTGACGTTACCACACTTACATCGTCCTTTTACTCTGTCTTTACAACAGGGTACAGTGATAAATCTCTTTGCTTCTATGGAACCAAGATATGACTCTTACACAACAAAGACTGGAATTGTATTAGCAGCACAATGAGTCAGCCTATCACTTATATCCTGAATGAATTTGAGATGCATCTGTTGAAATGAAATCCGTGGGCTCCCTTTAATGGGCCAAGTGTCTCCAAGGACAGAAAAGCAGGAGGAAGTAATCCAGCTGCTCAGAATGAAAAAACCTTTTGTCCTCGGGGGAAAAAAAAAATCAGGAAAGCTTCGTGCAAAATAAATGAACAAATAAACTTTACCTTGGACAAAAGTTAACAAGGCTTCATTAGAATACTCTATCTATTCCTCACAGACACCTAGCAAGAATGAGTTTTCCTCCACGATGTTTTTCTCCAATTGTAATGTTCAAACTGTTTCAGGAAACTTCATCAGTGGGGTGAAAAGAAGAGTGATAATCCTGATGAAGTACCAAAGGAAAAAGAGGGGTAAGGTGTTCCTTAGTGTCAAACGCAAACCACATAAAGTGATTGCACAAAGTGGGGGCATCTTCACTGCTCTGGATAGCCGTGAGTGATCAGCAAATTCCTCTGCATGAGGACAAGGCTACATTGTATGTGGGAAAAAAAAGTTCCTTCCAAAGTGAACTTGACCTAGTGTTTGGGGGAGAGGATGAGTGTCGGGGGAAAAAAAACAAAACAAAACCCACAAATGTGCTAGAGCTGAAGAGAAGGATGCACAGCACTTGCTCCTCAAGCTGTGGGCTGGCCACTGTTGTCTTCATTCTCGCCACTTCCCAGGCTCGCTGGAACCTCTGGAAAACCACAGCTTTATTTCCAATGGGCCTCCCATGGATGCCCTGGGGAGAAAGCTTCATGAAGCTTCAAGAGCGTATAAGAAAAACCGTACCACATGTTCGCGATCTGAGATGAGCGCAGAAAAGAACCAAGGGAATGTGGGCTGAAAACGTGTGCCGTCCTGCCAAAGTGAGAAAAGGAAAGACATTGCAGGGGTGGGAAGAACGCTGAGATGCCAAATAGTTCTCAAAAGGCTATAGAAATTAAAAATGTGTATGTGCAAAAGTTTATAGTCCGGTGACAGCGGCGGTGAATCTTACCACAGAGCAAAGACTTCAAAGGGCAATTCTGGTAAGAGAGGGTGCCCGAATGGGTCTTGGAGGCACCTTAGTGTGTTCTGCATAAATATCAATGAAGTAGAAAAGCTACCACAAGAGTCCCTTAGTTAATGTCCTGTTACAATGACACACTGAGAGGTCTGGAAACAAGAGGAAGGCCATGAGCTCCATTGTACTTAACATTTATTGGGCGTTTGCTTCATCCCAAGTATTGCAGCGAGTTTCTGTACGAACTGGTCCTTTCATCCTCAGGATTTCTCCCTGTTGTCAACACTTGACTCCCCTAGAGTGGAACAGCATTTTACAAACAGGAAGGGAGTTCTTTGGAAAGTCAACCATCTTGCCCCAAGGTCACACTGCTTCAAGATGGCAGCAGAGACTTCTATCGATTCCTCTTTCACTCCATAGCTAGTTTCTTCTGATGATGCCGAAGTATGCCCAGAAGCACGGATGTGGCTCTTGGCTTAGGGTTTTCACGCAGTCACATTCAGTTAACGCACTCAGGAACAAGGGGACACGAGGCGTGATGTGCTCAGCAGGGCTAAATGCTAGGGAGACATTTGTGGCACAGAGACAGGACTCATTTGGTAAACTGCCTGCCATGCAGTATGAGAACCTGAGTTCAGATCTCTAGAACCCACAGAAAAAAGCAGACATGGCAGCACATGTCGATAACTCCAATGTTAGAGAGTTGGAAATGGGCAGACCCCTGGAGCTCACTGGCCAGCTAGCTATAAGCTGAATTTGTAAGCTTTAAAAAAAAAGTTTTTAAATTTATTTTATTTGTGTATGTGTGTGCACAGGTTCACATTTGCATTCTACCGTGTGTGTATTGAGGTATGTACCTTCTACAATGCCCCCTGACCCACTGAGTCACCTCAACAGCCCTGATGAGCTTTCTGAGACCCTGTCTCAAAATTAGTAAATTAAGGTATGCGGAAAGAAAACAGTTGAGGAAAGACACACAACACTAATCTCTACCCTCCTCCTGCATCCACACACAAGGGCACACAGGCATACCCTCGCATGTGCACTCCGTCCCACTAACAAGTACACACACTACAGCACACACAGAGAGAAATGTACGCAGAAAAATCAGCAGGGGCCAGCCTTGGGGAGGTTTATACGATAGTAGAGGTGGCAGGTTTCAATCAAGGGATTCCATAAATAAGTATGACATTCCAATCCTGATAAGTGCTTCTCGGGATTTGAAAGCAGAGCGCAAAAGCATGTGCTGAACCTTCTGTTCAAAAGAAAGAATTAGTCAGTGAGAGAACTGGGTAGAAGATAGGTAGGTACTGAGGCCCTTTATAAGTTGGTATTGAGAGCAACATTGTATCTTTTTTTTATTTTAAGATTATAATATGATTACAACATTTCTCCTTTCCCTTTCCTCCTTCCAAACCCTCCCATATAACTCTCCTTGCCTTTCAAATTCATGGCCTCTTTTTCATTAATTATTATTGCACACATATATGTATATATATATATACATATATATATACACACATATGTATATGTATATACACATATATTCCTAAATGTAACTGGCTCAGTCTGTGTGAAGTTATTTGTACGTATGTTTTTGGAGCTGACAACTGGACAACATTGTATCTTACACTAAGCCCTGTTGAGGGGAGGGGAGAACAACACTTTCTGAAGAAAAGAACAACGGGAAAATGGGACATTCATATGGTCACAGAAGACACAAAGGCCTACAGAGGAGTCACAAAAATAGGATTCTTAAAAATAAGTTGAATAGAGCCAGCCGGGCCGAGCCCCCACCTCACCAGGTGGCCCTAGGTTGAACAGATATGTGATGGAGAGGTTTAAAAAAACCGAGTGGTATGTGTGCTGTGGGGAGAGGCTGAACCGGAGACTGGATGGCCGTAACAGGTATGAGAAAGGCGTAAGGTCAACAGCGGAATGTGTTGCTGCCCAGTAGGGTCAGCAGGGTGGTATGCAGCAGCCTGGAACTTCAGCAGATGCAGATTCAGCCCCCCAAACATGCCCTGGCTGTGGTCAGCGATGGCCACGGGGAGTCATGTTGGAGTGAGTGGCCATGCAGCCACCTGGGGCCACGCTCATGTCCGTAGTCCATGCTGCCACTGACAGCCATGTGTAGATCAGTGGTCTTATTGTTGGCAGGGGCCAGGTTGCTATCCATGGCACCAGTTACCACCAAGTGTCTTTTGGATGCTCGAGGTCTGTGCTGGAGCCTGAAGTCATGGTGATGTCCATAATCCTAGCTGCCAATGGGGACCATACTAATGTGAGTGGCCTGTTGATGTCTGTGGTCTAGGCTGTCTCTGAGGGCCTTGCCTGGGTCCATGGTCCTACTGCAGCCAGGGGCCATGTTCATGGTCTGTGCTATCACCAGAAGCCGTGTGGAGGCCCACGGTCCATGTTCCCATTGACTGTGAAAAACAAGGAGGCTACTTTTGCTGTGATATCAATGACAGCAGATGCATTGGTCGGGGAGGGGGTGGGCATGGAAGGCATCTATGACAACCACTACCTTCCCCCAACTTCCCCCCCTCCCCCCAAAAAGGTAACCGTCTTGCTGGGAAGCCACTCTTAGAAAGTGTGATGGAGAGGCTGAAGAGGAGCTCCCCACATGGATGGCTTCTGCTGGGGGTGGGAGAGGGAAAGGTCTCAGCTCTATTTAAGGGGCAGACTGCTGAGCTTGACCATGTTCCGGTGAGTACATAGATAACACAAATTGGACTGTTTTTTTAATCTTTTATGGGGGTGGGTCACAGGGGTATGGGGGAGGCAGGCATGAAAGGAATGTGATTGGGGTTACAAGATGTGAAATTCCCAGAGAATCAATAAAAATGTTATGTTGAAAAAGAGTAAGTTGAACAGTCTCCCATGCATTTACAGATAGATTTGGTATTGATAACAGAAAGGATTTAGTATTAATAATATCGTGCACACTTTTGTTGGTTATATGATCATTATATAATACATACATATGTTTACCCATATTTCTTGTTTAATGTTTCTTTTTTAAAAGGATTTATTTATTATGTATATGTTAGTTAATCGGCCGCGCTGTGCTCTTACCCTGCAAGGAAGTGTCACGAAACACGACAGAATCCTCTAATAAGAGTTTTATTAAAGATAAAGGGACACAGAGTGCACAGGCCTGTGGGAGAGATGTGTGTGGAGAAGAAGGAACCGGGAACATGGCACCGGATTTTAAAGGCTGGGCGTGCACAGGTTGACGTCACGACTCCACGTGTGCGTGTAGATCACATGGCTATACTGCGCGCTTACGTAGCCATGAAACGTCATGGATCCTGGTCACGCGAGATGCCTTGACCCGGAAATGGCTATCCTGACCTGGACCTGGCTAGGCGGAAGTGTCCGCCAGGCATGTGCAAACACATCCGACTGTGGGTGAGTGTTGTGAACCCTTCAGTATACAGTAGTGTTCTGCCTGCATGCCAGAAGAGAACGCCAGATCTCATTACAGATGGTTGGGAACCACCATGTGGTTGCTGGGAATTGAACACAGGACCTCTGGAAGAGCAGCCAATGCTTTTAACCACTGAGCCATCTCTCCAGCCCCTTAAGGTTTCTTATAAGCATTTAAAATCTTACCATCTTTGATTTACAAGTAAGAAAATGGAAGAACAGACTGAGTAATTTGCCCAGGCAGTGGCCTAGCTCCAGGGGTCTTGGTCTTGACTGATATGGAATTCTACCTCTGGCTCCTATAAAGAAAGGAATGATCAGAGAAAGTGTGATCAGTGAATTAGTACCAGTATACATGAGAATCAACACATATGCTTGCCCCGGCCAGCGGGGTCCTCAACGGGGACCTGAAGGGAGGGCCGGCGAATGAGAGGGACAAGAGACACAAAGAATGAGAGCAAGACAGGACGTCTGATCAAGCTCCAAAGTCAAGGCATATATAGGCGGAGGCAAAGGGGGGTGCAAGCAGGGAGGGGACTTTAATCATGGGTTGTTCAGCCGGCAGGGAATGTTGTTATGGGGGTTATCTACTCTTGCCTAACTGCAGCTTGGTCACCTGATTTCTTCGAAGAGGTTCTGGTATTTCTGAGAAGAGGTTCTGGTGCTATAGAGACTTAAGCAAGGCCTAGATCTAGGAAAAGAGGAGAGAAGCCCAAATACAGCGGCATGTGTGTCAAGGGTCACTTGGGCTTATCTGCTCAGTAAAAGTCAAATTCCCAGGCCCTCCTCACTCCCTAGTCAAAAGGTCTAGCCTTTTTTATCATAATCCAGATAGCTCTGATGAGCACTGTGGGAAAAAAAACATTTGAGAACGACTGTTTTACCCTAATGATTGGAAAGGAAGATGCGTGGGTACAAGTGTAGGCAGGTTGGCATATTTGATACGAGAGTTGGGGAAGTTATTTCTAATGGCTTCCATTTGCTCTGTGAAGAACGACCACATAAGCAATGCATATAGCAAATTTAATAATTCAAGACATGAGGGGGATGCCTGACAGATAGGAAAAACAGAAGAACCCATCCTGGCTTTGAAAAGGCCTGTCGTTAACTGCTGAATGATTTGTCCATTCTTGCCCTAAGACAAGCTCAAATTTGTATGTCTGTTCATCCAGTAAATGGTGAAAGGAGTTTATCTCTTGAATGAGTAACGGGTAGGCCAGGTGTTTGAGGTAAGGCTAAATGGACCGTAGAGTAAATTAACGCTGCCACGGATGCTGTGGACAGGCAACCAGTGAGACCCCAAAAGGAAAAGATGTATTTATGGCTGAAACGGAAGTACATGGGAGACTTGGTTTGTTTACATTGTCCTCTTGTTTGCAATAGCCATTGTTTCAAACTTCTTTTATCCCATGACTATTTCCCAGAACTTCCTACCAAGCCTCCCAGAATATTGAGATTTACATCTGAAAATGCAGCACACGTCAGGGACCATCTGCGGTGTTCACTTTACACAGTTAATGGCCTTTTCCCGACTCTTACATCACCAGGGATGACAAGCCAGCACATTGTAAGGATGTAAACAGCTGTAGGGAAAACATTCATTATAAGGGAGAATTGCCCAGATCCTACATATTTAGTGACATGGGGGGGCGGGGGTAGAAAATCCACTTAATGGAAATACCAAAAGTGGACTACACTTAATTTTTCATAGGTCACTGTCTCTGCCTCTCCTACACAGCAAATGTACAATGGGAGTCAGATTTGAAATGCAGGGAACCCTCAGCTGTAATGCATTTAACATTTTATAATCCACACATACTGCCTAAATGCTGTAGTTAGTAGCTCAAAATCATTTCTGTTCCCTTTTCCTCACCTACAGATAAATTCCCTGGCATCGTTTCACTGGAGAAAAGATGTTTTCCTTGTCTCCCTCCAGCCTGACTATGAACTGTGAAAGTCTGTTTTCAAATACAAAGAGAGATACTCCCGGCTCCATGAAAGTGAACTAGGTACAAAACACAGCATCCCCACCTCCGCTCCTTCATGGGTTTGCTCCTTCATGGGTTAGGATGAAGGGAGCATAGTGCATTTACAAAATGCAGCTGGAGGCAGAAAACTCCCCTAGATATCCAGGGGAAGATGTCCATGAACTCGGGCCAAGCCAAAGCTGCTTTCCTCAGTCTTGTGGGCGGCAAGCCCAACCTTTCGGAAGTGCCTGAGACAAGGGTCTGCAGTGTTTTCTCCAGCGAGGAAGCTTCCTGGAGGTCTCATGTCTCTGCTCTGCAATCATGAGACTAGCCAGAGCTCAGGCATCTGGCCTCCTCATCCTGTCAGAAAGAAGCCTGGGATTTCCCCTTTAATCTCAGCAGATCTGCCGGAAAAACAGAAGGAGGAAGGGGGATAAGTACAAGAAGATACAAAAGGCTGGAGAACATACACATGCACATTTACATATATACTACCATATCTGTCTAATAACTAATATATAATATTACATTTATATGTAGTGCGTGAAAGCCTGCTTATCTATAGACCATATGTACTTTTATATACCATAAGTATTTATGTGTATACATACTGATTACTTACATTATATATAAATATAATATATACACTACATATATTGTATTTCCTTTCCCCCAATACTCATTGATTCCAATTTCACAGTGTCTCAGATCATAGTCAAAAGACTCAAGAGAATTCTAATTAAAAACAGAAAAGCAGGTTTCCAGCAGGATGGGTGGTTGTTGTCAAAACTTGCTTTGCAAGGCCAGGCTCGAAAGCTGGTCCATCCCAGGGTAAATGGGAGCCTGAGGAAAGAAGGAGTCTGGCAGGGCTTCCCGCAAGCCTCCATCTCCAAACACACAAGTGCACCAGCCCACGCTGTTCCCTTATTCTTCCTCCAAATGGGAAGCAACACTTCTGTGGGGCCATCTGTTGTATCTCTCAAATGCCCTCGGAACACCCCAGCAGCCTAGGATCTGCCTGCTTTGGGGAGACCAGCTGGGGGAGGGAATGCTTGGGACCATTTGGGTGGCAGGCGGTTCCTTCTGTGCTCAAGGGCACCTGGCCTTTGAAGTTCGGGAAACTTCATCCATGACACATTGCCCTTCACACACTTTTGGTTCATGGAGACATTAAGGGCTGGAAAAGATAAGCTCTCCTCCCTAAATGAAAGAGAGGAGCTGAGGGAGAGTTTGCAAATGTGCACTTTTCCCCACCACCACAAATAGTCCCCTCCCCTAATCATCAAAGCAGACCGTAAGGAGAACTGTAGGCCCCCTGCAGAAAGAGAAGTCTCTGCTGTCTTGATGACAATCACATTGCTTATAGAAGTCTATTTGTCAAGTGCAAGCCTCCTGAGATGCCTATAAAGGCTCCTTAGAAACAAAACTCCAGCACTGCCTGTCCAAAAGCAAACATAACCATCACACCACAGCTTTCCTACCAGCTCTTTGCTGTTTGTCTGGGAAGCACCCAGCCTGCCTTCCTCCTTATGACTGGACTGTCTGATTGCTGTGACACATACTTAACTAATGGCAAGCTGCACCCCATCACCACCACCACCACCACCACCCCCAGCGCCCCATACAAATCCCTGGCATTTCAGCAGTTTTAAATCAACAGGATCTTCTGTGGAACTGCATGTTAGCAGCTCAATAAGACATAACTAAGCTAGGCCTGAAAACAGAGAGGTTCTAGGTGACTGGCAGGTAAAGTGCTCAACCCACCCCCACCTCCCCACCCTCTTTCCTCTCCTAGCATTTCAGAGTTAGCTGTCCCTGTCATCCACCTGCTGGGAAGTCACACTTATTTCTTCAAGTCTGGTGCTCTTCTCCAATCATGTCAAGGGTGAGAGTCGAAGTTATATTTTAAGTTTTAATTTCTATGCCTTAGAGATCCATGAAACAAAAATGCCTCTGATCTGCAAGCCCTTTGCCCAAAGACAGAGAGTTCCTGAAATGCTGGAGGCTAGTGTTTAATGGGAGATAACAAGTCATATTTTTCATTCTCCTAAACAAGTTTGGTTGACCCATCTGCACCGGATGTGCTTGATCACGTGTGGGTGGGAGGTTCACAAGCAGGAAATATGTGAGGATGTACACTTGCCCCTGATTGGATGAAGGCTGCAGTTAGGTCTGGATGTATACTTGCCCCTGATTGGACCTAATGGAAACTATTTAAGCCTCTGCAAACCATAACTTGAAAGCATTTTCCTGGAAAACTGGGTATGGACCTGGCCAGAGCCCATCCACCTGGCCAGTATTTAATTAAATCTTCCGCCAGGCAGTGGTGGCACATGCCTTTGATCCTAGCATTCGGGAGGCAGAGCCAGGCAGATCTCTGTGAGTTCGAGGCCAGCCTGGTCTACAGAGCGAGATCCAGGACAGGCACCAAAACTACATGGAGAAACCCTGTCTCCAAAAACCAAAAAATAAAAAAAGTTAAAATTAAAAAAAAATAAATCTTGCTTCAAATGTGGCTTTAAATTATGGTAGTGATCTTATTCTCCACCAGTGGGATTAACATGAGTTGTCTCCCATCTCCTTAGGCAGCCTGGGTTTATTGCTCTCTTGGCTGATCGCCATCTATTGCTCTACTACTGGTATTTTAGCAGAGCCTTGAGACACTTAGGATGCAGACCCATGGTTTTCTGCATTCTCTCTTGCATACAGCTTCTTGACCCTTCCACATATTCTGTTTCCTAGTTATGAGCACTAAACGAACTATTGTTCTCCCAAACACTTGTGTGTGTGCATACACGCGTGTGCCTGTGCCTATTTTAGTGGGAGCCCCTAATAATGGGCACCAGAACATAAACGTTTACCAAAGTCAATATATTTTTTCTGCAGTTGACTCCTGTCTCACCAGGTAAAGTGGGAAAGAGAAAGACAGAGAGACAGAGAGTCAGAGACTTGGCTAATAGCCAAGATAAATCAGCGTCAAGACAAAAAAATTCTCATTTCCTAATTCACTGAGCACATCCAATAAATCACAAGTTTCTTAGATATCACATATTTTTTTTTAAGCAACTGCCCAACTGAATGCTCTTAGAGTCTAGAGGCCTCAGGCACAGCTGGAGTCTAGTTGTCCAAATAGATAAGCCATAAAATTGAGTGACCATGCTCAAAGAAGATGCTTAAATCAAATGTCCACTCAGAATACACACTGTTTGACAATCTATTCCCAATGCAGAAAGTGTCAGTGTGGCCAGAAGAGCTGTTTTCATTCAAAAGATCTATACCCCATTAATCTGTGTGTTCTTAAAGATGAAATACGTTTTCAATCCAGCCATCTGATATAAAGACATATACTCTCTCTAGTCACCCTCTATAAAGGATTCTAAAATTTGACATCTGTGACACAAAGATTCTTTCTGCTTGGGGTAAAGTAGTCGCTTGAGTTGATTTCTGGAATGTGAAGCAGTTCTGACGGCAAATTATCAAAACCACCTGAAGAGCTTAGGAAAATTATCAATTTTAATAAAATTATCAATTTCCTCTCCGAATCCTCAGAAATTCTGATCCATTAAGATTGAGATAGGATGTGGGAATAATTATTTTTTTTTAAAAAAGCCATCCATTAGCAACCAGGAAAAAGCAGGGTCAAGTTTCAGTGTGTGATGGTTGGTCTTATAATCGTGACAGAATGTAGAATCACCAGGAACATGAACCTCTAGGCATGGGGGGATTCTCTTGATGTCCTCAATTGATGTGGGAAATCCCATCTTTTAGAAATCTTGCCTTTATTTTTGTAATTAAAATATATCACTTCCCTCTCCTTCTCCTGAACCACCCCTCCCATGCTCTCCCACCCCCTCAAACTTTCATGGTCTTTTTTTTCTTTCATTGTTGTTATATATATATATATATATATATATATATATATATATATGACATATGTTTGTATAAACATATAAATGCATCCGGTAGCATATGTGGAAGATCCATCTTAATTGCAGGTAGGGCCATTCCTTGAGTCGGGGATACTAGGCTGTACAAAATGGAGAAAGTGAACTGAGCCTCTAGGGCTCAGCATCCTGACTGTGGGTTCGACGGAACCAGCTTCCTCAAGCTCCTGCTACTATGACCTTCCCCCAAGATGGACTGTAACCGGGAACTGTGAGCCAAAATTAACATTTTCTCCCTGGGGGTCCTTTTCTTGGGGGATTTGATCACAGCAACAGAAATGTAAGATACAGTGATAGTTTCACATGCAGTAGAAGAGCTAGGTCAAGGACAAGCGTGCTGAGTGTGGCGAAGAGTAATGACCCACTGGTACCTGATACAAGATGAACGCCCTTTGAACACATCATCTAAGCAGGGAAAAAGGTCACAAAATACTAAGTACTATATGGCTTAATTTACATGAGCTGTCAGATTGGGCAAGTCTATAGACACACAAATGGTATATTGGAGTTGTCTAAACTTGTGGGGGAAAAAAACAGAAGGGAGTTTGGAGGGAAGGAGGAAATACATTTCTAAGTGATACAAGGATTTCTGTGGCAGGGACCCAAAAAATTGTTAAATTATTTGCACAACTTTGTGAATGCACTAAAACCATTAAATTCTTCATCTTAAATGGATTAAACGGTATGCCAATTATGTTTCAAAGCTGTTTTTTTTTTTTTTTTAAAGTAAACGGTTAGGTAATTTTGATGTACTGATTTTAAAAATCACTGTTTCGAATCCTTGCAATTCAAAGTGTAGTCTATTGCAGTAGGAGCCACATCACCTAAGAGATTATTGCAAAAGCAGAATTCCAAATACTGGGGTGTAAGAGTCTGCTTCAGAACAAGAACAAAGCTTGAGCACGCCTCTGAGTTTCTATCTAAAGCCTCCTCAGAACACATTCACTCGACGCCGGATAATCAAATCACGGACTTCCGGCCTACTTAATGGCTGAACCATATGAGCCCGTTAGCTGACATTCACAGTGCATCCGAATGCCAGAAATATATCAAAAGCATGGCAGGCAAAGAGAAAATTCTCATAAGCAATCTTCTTTCACGTGTCACAGGAATTGGAATTGATATTGTTAGCCGTCACTTGAACACAAGAGTGCTTCTAGTTCTGTGGATGGAAAATAAGGACTATCTTGCTCAATAGACCACCAAAGGAGAGGTATAAGCATCTATATACATAATTAAAGTGGGACGGAAGATGGGCAGTTTTGTGCTCTGATGTGTGACTTGTTTCTTCCTTAGTTTTTCACTTGTCTTTAATGTCATTATCTTCGTTAGGGTTTCTATCCCTGTGACCACCATGACCACAGCTACTCTTATAAAGGAAAACATGTCATTGGGACTGCCTTTCAGTGCAGAGGTTTGGTCTACTATGGTCATGGCAAGAGAATGGAGACAAGCAGGCAGACATGGTGCTGGAGAGGTAGCTGAGAGTTCTCCATTGTGATGGGCAGGCAGCAGAAAGTGAATGTCACATTAGACCTGGCTTGAGCATTTGAGACCTCAAAACCTGACCTCCCCTAGTGACACACTTCCTCCAACAAGGCCACACCTACTCCAACAAGGCCACATCTCCTAACAGGGTTACTCCCTATGGGCCTCTGACGGCCATTTTCTCTCAAACCACCATAGTCATGATGAAAATTGGTGATTTTTTTTTTTTACACTATCACAGAAGAACTATAATTTTTCACATCTGTCACATCTGGAAGACGTGAAGTTGTGAGCAAAACTGAGAGGTACCTGGTGCGTCAAGCGTGGGCCTCCTGTACTGTAGCTTAGCTCCCACGCTTCCCCCGGGTTTCTGCCATAGGCCTGTAAAACACACCCCTGGATCACAACCCCATCCCCGGGGACCTGCCCAGGCTAGATGGGAGCTCTGCTTGCTTCCATCTCTCAAGGGCTACCCTATAAACCTACGAAAAAATTCTTTCCAAAATATTTACTCTTCAGTGGTTTGTGAATTCCATTCTCTGACCTTTCAAAACAAGAACACAAAGACCCTGACTCCGTGGAAGCTTCGCGTGTCCACGAGTTTCCAGTACCCTACCTCCTGAGTTAAACCTGAGACCAGGAATCCCCCCATGTCACTCAAGGAACCCACCTCCCCTCCCATTTTGGAGTAACCTCAGAAAAGATGGGTGAGCTTCCAGCTATCCATGAGAGTTCTGCTATCGAGAGCTGAGAGACACTCCACTGACCTAGGTGCGGTGGTTTGAAAGAAGATGGCCCCATAGGGAGTGGCACTGTTAGAAGGTGTGACCTTATTGGAAGAAGTGTGGCCTTGTTGGAGGAAGCATGTCATTGTGGGGTGCAGGCTTTGAGGTATCCTATGCTCAAGCTGTGCCCATTGTGGAACACAGTCTCCTTCTGCTACCTAAGGATCAAGATGTAGAACTCTCACCTCTTGCCTACCTGCATGCCATCTCTCATGACAACAATGGACTAAGCCTTTGAACTGTAAGCTAGCCCCAAATAGATGTTTTCCTTTATAAGAGTTGCCTTGGTCAACGGTGTCCCTTCACAGCAGTAGAAACCCTAACTAAGGACACTAAAATTTGTTTCTAGTTCTCTCGTTTGTGGAATGTGTTGTTGAACAGCCCAGACTCAAAATCGCCTTTATTCATTCATTCAGAACGTGCTTATTTTACTGGCTTCATTCATGGCAGATAATGTTCGAGACCATGGGGATCCAGCTGTGAGTGAAGCATCCCCTCTGCCCTTGCAGCACTCATTTTCCAGCCTCACACATGATCCAGATCGCAAGGCAGCCTGAACCTGCTGCCGAGCCATCTATCACTCTGGGTTTACTAAAAATGTAGTACTTTTTCGTCTCACTTTGATGGCATGGCACATTCAAATGAGGCCCATAATGCCTCGAAAATCAAGAGGCCTATGCTGTGTCTCTCTTGGTCACACGCAACCATTTCCCCTTGACCTTGGAAGGGGTAAGGGGTATCTTGGCATGTTTCAGACCACCGCGAGAAATTTCAGTCTGGTGGGAGGCTCCCAATTTTTGTGGAATTTATTTCCCAGCCCCTGGCAGACACAAAGGTCTTTCCAACATGTCTAACAGTGTTGTGGCTTCTTTCTCATCCGAACCAATCAGTAGAAAGCCACCAAAAAAACGGACCGGGAAGGTATCCTGGGGAAGAGATTGACTGTACTGTGTGACATTATTGGGATTACTTAGTAACAGATGTGCAAAGGGTGGTTATTACATTCTCTCTCGGGACTAAGCCTCCACAAAAGTCGTCTGTCGTCTCTGCATTCAAAGTCAACTCAGCCTGTAAGGGCTCCAGGCAGGGCAAAGGGGAGCTGCTGCTCATGGACCAGCTTCTTCCCTACAAACCTACAAAACACAGTGGGTCTTTCTGCTGCCTGATTTGCATCAAACTGTTGTTCACCAAGATCTGAGGGAACGTTTTTTTTTCATGCCGCAACCCATTAAACATTTCTCAAATTAAAGCACCGCTTACTTGCACCCCAGCAAAGCTCCCTTGGGACGGTTCCATTTGGCCTCCTGAATAATTCATCAACTTCCTGAGGTGCATCCATCCAGCTGTTCTGGAGGTACCTAGGTGCTTGTTTTCAGGCGCCCACTTTGACACTCAGGAAGCCGCCTAGTGGAGCCTGAGACTTCTCTGGCCTGGATGAGAAGTGTGGATGGATCAGCTGGTCAGAGTGAAGCTTGAGCCCGGGAGAGGCGCCCCCTCCCGCAGTGGGAAGGGCTCAGGAAAGCTGTTTAAAAAAGTGCCTGTGACCTCCGGGAAGCTCCAGCTGGGCTGCATCCTGTGCACCGGATGCTAAGATGGAGGAGGAATTAAAGTCTGGCTGTGAGGCGGTGGGGGATTGTTCTCAGTGAACTGCGGGATGTGCTGGGGGCTGAAGGATGCTCTCTGTAGTTTCTACATCTGCCCCACGTGGTGCCCAGCGGAGGCCCACAGCAGCCAGCGGGCTCCGTTTTCCCTGCAGAGCTGTGAGGGATGAGGAGAAATGATTAAGGAACTGCCGTTCTTCTTTCCATGATTTTTCTTCCCAGCCATCCCACCTCGTCATGTCTTGGCAGCCGCACCAGTTGGAGGCATTTGTCCTTCTGATCCCTGCCTTCTGTCCTGTTTACATTAGATGCTTACCAGGGGGTAGGAAGACTTGGAACTTGCATGTGAGAACCCCAATGTACACGTTGCCAGGGGAGTTAGGGTTCCCTTTGGGTTCTTGGTTTCATTAATAGAAGAGTTTTAAAAAGGGACCCAGAAGGAAGGCTGGGAAAATGTTTATTAAAATGTGAGAGAAAAACAACAGTGTAGGCAAGATGGGGGAAATAATAATAATAATAATAATAATAATAATAATCAGAATGAGGCGAGATGAAGGAAAAAGTCTGTGGAGGACCACAAAGGTTTCCTAGTGAGATCTGAGCTTTCTTTACCCAGCAGGGCTGCATTAGAGGATTGCTTGACCATGTACATGGTTTCTAGATGATTGGAAGGGTCTACACTTGGCTGTGATAGGGGGAGGTCTTTTACTCCATCCCGCGGAATTCCTATAACTAGCCCTCTAGAAGTGACAGGAGGGGCCAGTGGGAAAGGATCTAGGCTCTCCCGAGGCTATCCTTGTTTCTATGTGTTTCTCTTCCCTTTATTCTTCCATCTAAATCTCTTATCCCTCACTCCTCAAGCGTACCCTGGGGTAAAATGTAGGAGCCGGTCTCCCAGCTGGGCTCCCACAAACGTCATTCCTATTGAGCTAGGCATCGAGTCAGAGAGATCCTGAGAAAGCCTAGAGAGTCAGGGCTGCGTGTTCAGGAGTACCTAAGACAAGGATCTGAGTTCAGAGGGCACACACAAATTTCAGCTCTTGTGTTCCAGGACAAAAGACTGCACCAAGGACACATGGTTTGAAATAGAAACAGTAATAGCTTAGTAAGAAAGGAAAAGCAGTCCCGAGAATGGGGGGAGGGGGGGGGGACTGAGGAAAGAGCCATTGAGCCACCTGACCCCATGACCCTTAATGGGACATTTCCCTAGCTCCTGTCTTTCCCGAGTTTGTATATCACAGGGTTTTCTTGGAATGCTCCCTTTCTTCAAAGAAGGCCAGGTAAGCAGGGGTTCCAGTCATCTTCTTCACACTGGCTTCTGTTTTACATCTGCTGTGAGGCTTTTCTGTAGTGTAGTAATATGATCACACACCACAGTGACAACAGGAGCCCATCATTTCTTCACACTCCATCCAGGTCTTCATAGTAAAACCGCAATGACAGCTACCATTTATACAAAGTTCACTACATACGCAAAAATTGTTTCACGGGTACTCATGAGATAAATAGCATTTTCTCACAGGTTTACGAAGGTATATAAAGGTGAGCAGATTTGTCTAAGGCCATACAGCTAAAAAAGCAATCGAGGCAGGGACTGAGCCCAAGGACAGTGCAGCTAGTTTCTCTGAACTGAAGCATTCCTTCTTGGTGGAAGGAAAGAGGTTCTTAAGACTCAGCTCACAAGTTGGTGGTGGCGCACGCTTTAAAAGCACTCAGGGAGGCAGAGGCAAGCCGATCTCTGTGAGTTCAAGGCCAGCCTGGTGTACACAGTTAGTCCCGGGACAGCCAGAGCAACACAGAGAAACCCTGTCTCAAAAAATCAAGCAAGCAAACCAACCAACCAACCAACCAACCACAAAAGACGCAGCTCAGGAAGCTCACAAAACTTACAGGACCTAGGAAGCCTGGACAGATACAAGACTCTTGAGGCCCCTCCCCAAAATTACACAGACAGGAAATAATTGCTGGGAGGAAGCTGACTTCTTCGGTAGAGCTGCCTACCAGCTGGGCAGGGAGGTCCAGAGAGGCAGGTTTTGTGAGTCATCACCCAAGCAAGCTCAGGTGGCCTTCCAGTGATGCAGCCAGCTTCCAGGTCTCTCATGGCCTTGTAGGAGCATGAAACCCCTTCTCCAAGCTCCTCTCATCTTGACGTCGGGCTGAGCCCTACCCTACATTAACCTGTATTGTGCAAAACTCTATTACTGTTATTTCATATTGCCTTGTGCTGAGAGACTCCCCTCTACAAGTAGCCTTTGACTCCATATACAGAGTATCCCTGCGCCTAGATGGATACATGAACAGCATCACCATGTAGTACAGATAAAGGACTTATTCCTGAGAGGAAAAAGGGTCCCTCTCTGTAAATTCAACTAGATGAACTAGACCTGGGGGGGGGGGCGGGAATCCAAGTGTATTACAGTTGTTTTCAGGAAAACCAGACCTTAAAACTTTTCTCACACAACAGACAGAAAGAATAAAAGGCTTAACTCCTTCCCATGGACCGACCCTACAAAGAAAGGTGGACACCCAACACTACAATGGCAATAGCTGGTCATCTTGTCACCTGATTTTGTGTGTGTGTGTGTGTGTGTGTGTGTGTGTGTGTGTGTGTGTGTGTGTAAGGACTTACAGGTATAGAATTCTGACTGCTTCTGGGGCTCCAGTTTAGCTGGGTCCCTGCTATTGGCATAGCCTGCTTGGATTGCCTTTAGCCTGTCCTCCTTTTTGCCCATCTGGACCTGCCGTCCAACTATCTTCCCAGACCATTTGGACCTGCCTTCATTTCTCTTCACTCCTGTGGCTGGGCTCCGACCCTGCAGCGGCACAAAACCTCTCCAGCAGACCTCCAGCCAGTTAGCTGCTTACTGCTGAGAGAGACACTATTTCTTTTCCTGGCCCTGGCCTCTGACACCTCTTTAATTCTGCTGGGGCCTATTAATCTTTTTCAGCTATAAAGGTTAATCCTTACCTAGATAAATAGATAGATAGATAGATAGATAGATAGATAGATAGATAGATAGATAGATAGATGATAGATAGATAGATAGATTTACTATGTGCTGTGTGATGTGCAAGCTGAGAGCTAATATTAGTAATTAAGACTGGACTGGAGGAACCCAGGGTTGCCTCAGCCAGGATTGCCGTGGACAGTGGGACTACCTGGGAATTGGCTGCCAATGATCTGTTGTACCGTTGTGGTTTTATTGTTATTCCATGAATTCTGAGATTATGCAAAGGCACTACCATATTCTTCTATGTTTCTGGCATAATGCACTCCTGGCAACCCTCAGGCAAGACATGGGCAGAATCTACTGTCGGTGTCCTATCCGTGGTGAACAGATGTTTGCTCATGCTTGCTCAGGAAAAGCCACTAGATAATCCAATTCCGAAACCACAATTCTCCAATTTCCACATTGTCCCCCACCTCACCTGACCGTCTGCTACCTAGCACGACTTTCTTACAATCGATTTCCTTACAAACTTTAACCTGTCTGTGTTTTGACCTACATGAATGAGGTCAAAACCCTGTGTTTTCCTTTGCTCTCTTCGGAGATAAGGCTGATAGATGTAAAGTCTTCTGCCTTTTAAATTTTTCTTTCTTTCTTTCTTTCTTTCTTTCTTTCTTTCTTTCTTTCTTTCTTTCTTTCTCTGTCTATCTATCTATCTATTTATTTTTAAACCTTTCTTAGAGCTGTGATAAACTGTGGTGATTTGAATGAAAATGTCTCCCATAGGCTCCTAGGGAGTGGCCTTGTCAGAGTAGATGTGATCTTGTTGGAGGAAATGTGTTCTTCTCCAACACTGTGTCTGCCTGTATGCCACCATGCTTCCTGCCATTATGATAATGGACTATATACCTCTGAAACTGTAAGCCAGCCCCAGTGAAATGTCTTCCTTATTAAGAGTGGCCATAGTCATGGTGTCTCTTCACAGTAGTGGAACCCCTAAGATGTAAACATTTCCCTCCATACCTCCGCAAAAAAAAAACAAAACAAAACAAAACAAAACAAAAAAAAAAAAACCCAAAACATTATCTAGATTGTCAATAAACTTGGGGAAAAACGTATGAAAACCTGATGCAGGTCAATGATAACCTGGAAGCCTTTAGATAAAGTCCAAAAACCTGATTTTTAGTGCTATTTTGCTCCAGGCGCATCATTTAATTCCTTAGGCTTAGTTTTTATCTCAGCAGAATAGAGAACACTACAGTATGTATCGGCGCTGTTGTGAAAATTAAACATAAGACGGCATATGAAGATGGCCCTGGCCTCTATGTCACCCCCCTGCCTGCACCTTTCACCAGTGTTCTGTGACAAGGGAAAGAGGTGGTGACAGTGTCTTCGTTTGGGGTTTCTAGTCCTGTGAAGAGACACCATGACCATGGCGATGCTTACAAAGGAAAGCACGTAATGGTGGGTGGCTCACAGCTCAGAGGTTCAGTCCATTATCATCATAGTGGCCCATGGGGGCGTGCAGGCAGACGTGGTGCTGGATAGGTAGCTGCTACAGGTTGATATGCAGGCAACGAGAAGTAGACAAAAACATTGGACAGTATCTTGACCATATATGAGACCTCAAAGCCCGCCTCCACAGTGACACACTTCCGCCAACAAGACCACACCTACTCCAACAAGGCCACACCTCCTAATATCTCCACTCCCTTTGGGAGCCATTTTCTTTCAATCTACCCCAAGTAGACAAGTAAGGACCCTGAGGGTGGGAAGGTGGGGGTGGAGGGGGTGGTCATAAAGATAAAGCTGCTACTTTGAAGCCAAAAAAATGCCTTAGGAAAGGCCACTATTTCTTCTTCTTCTTCTTCTTCTTCTTCTTCTTCTTCTTCTTCTTCTTCTTCTTCTTCTTCTTCTTCTTCTTCTTCTTCTGAGAATTTCCTACTAGGTGTCCATTATTTCTAGGTCGGGTTCTTTTCCTACTCTGTGCCCTCTTGAGAGTCTATCTTTGGAAAGCATTCTGGTTACCACAGCATTATGGTTTCAATGAGAATTGTCCCACACAAGCTCATGTTATTTGCACACTTGCCCCGCCCAGCTGGTGGTTCGGATTTAGACCATTGTGAAACCTTTTTCACATGGGACCAAGCTGACAGACATAGAGCTTGAAAAGTGGAGCTCTGCTTCCAACCCAAGCTGTGTGACTCCTGATCCACCAAGAGATAACAAACTGAGTTGCAAGTTCCCACGACCCCTAATGGACTGGGTCTTCACTACCATAGATCCGTGAAACTAAAAAAAAAAAAATCCTTTCCGGCCTTCAAGTTGTTCCTGGTCATATAGTCACAACAATGAGAAAAGTAATTAACACACAGTTTCAAAAGTCAGATTTAATTCCTAACCGATACCCATTTTCTTAACACAGCAGCCTGCCAACAGGCAACAGACAAGACCACTATCAACTCACAGGTAACACAACAAGGAAAAAGCAATGTGTTCCCAGATTGCCCAGAAAAGAATGGATTCGAACAGGAGAGGGTCCTAGTGCATGTTCCCCTTTAAGCCAGATCGCCATCAGAAATGTAGAAATGTGACGACATTAAGCCTTCATGGATTAATTTATTGCAGGTAGGTTGAAAATAAAAATAAAAAGAAGAGAGGGGAGATAAAACGTCTGGGAAATATTCCTGCTAAGGAGGATGTGTGGCTTTTTCCTCAGCTTGTCTCTAGGGAGCAACTTTGCCTTTGTTTCTCCATTGTGTTTCTTGTTCTCTGAAGAAAAAGCATTGCACTCGCCTGAAAGTCAATCCTGAGAAGCCAGCAATCTTCCCCTTCCATCCCACAGGCATTAACAACTTGTGTGGCAGTCCCTGAGAGGCATCTGGCTCCCTTCTCCCCGGCTCAGATGCTCTTTTCCCTCTCTCCTTCTTCTGGTTATTGCAAATCTCTCCCATGTTAGGACCACATGCTTTCTGGTCTGTTTCAAATAACACATCTCAAGACTTTTAAAGAAGACCTTCCATTCCCACCATAGGACTTTCCCGGATCCTTTCCTTTTGAATAGGGAAAGAAAGAGAAGTCAGGCAAAGCCGTGGCAATAACAAACTAAAGAGGGACATGGAGCGGGGGTGGGGGAGTTGGGGAGTGGGGTGGGGGTGGGGGGGGAGAAAGCCTAAGGCTCGATGTTTGGAATACATTAGTGAGATTTAAACAGAAACATCCCAAGTCTCCAGTCAGCCTTAGGAAACCGGTGTGCTTTCCAATTCTTCACTCCCGCACTTCACCCTGCAAGGGAGAAACAGAGACAGATGAACTGAGAACAAATGAGGGCAAGCCTACCTTAGAGGACGACTGAGCAGAGTTCTGGGAGTGGGCTGTACTAGATAGAGAACAGCACTAGAAAACCCAGAGACGGAAACCCGTCCCCACCGTAAACCTGCCGGATGACCCAGAACTAAAGATTTCACTTCCTGCAGTGACACTGATCTCATGTCTGCCTGAGGTGGAACATCCATCTGTTCTGTCTAGATATTAACCATACCACAGTGATGGTACTTTCTGAGTTTACAAAGGCCAAAGACCTTTGTAAAATTGGAGATGCAATTATATAAGCAAACTATATGGAATTTTCTTATGAAATAATATAATTGAGATTTTTTTTTCTCTAGAAAAAATCTGGAGCATATGTGTGCTATACCCATACTTGTATTTCTCTTCTTCTGTCTGCACACACACACACTTGGGAGGGAGGGATAGAGAATAAGAGACAGAGAGACACAAAAGACTGTGAACCTTTCAAAGCCACTTACCCTGATCACTGATACACTTCAGTCATGGCCTCCTAGAGAAAACTCTAATCCCTAAAAAGATCATGAATTTCTGATACTTGGACACTGGGAGAAGATGTCACAGTAGTAGGTTTTCTTACTGCTGAACTTTAAACAGACTAGCTTGCCCTTCACATCTCAGTATATGGATCATGGAACTAAACATTCTGTCAGCTGAAGTCTGAATTGATCCAAACTGTATGGAGGCTGTTTGATGGCATCATTAAGTGGCCAATCCCTTTGACCTCGAGATTCTACTTTTAGAACAAGCATTTATATAATAGTTATATTTTCTAGGTGAGAGTAACTTAAATGTTCATCAATAGGAAATTGGTTAAGTAATTTATTATTCCCATAATGAATATGATTAAATGGATATGTGTTCCTGTGTTCAAGATGTTCAGTGTGTGTGTGTGTGTGTGTGTGTGTGTGTGTGTGTGTGTGTGTGTGTGTGTGTGTTTATATAAAAGTTTCCAAGGGAAATGTGAATTAACTGGAAATATAAACATCTCTACATCAATATCCTAGTAAAGCATAAAAACTACACAATGGTAGGGAAGCAACTAAAATAAAGAGGATATGAGGAAAACATATGGAAATCTACTATCTTGTAAAAAATTAGAACTATAGATTTTTGAAAGAGTTTAGAGGGAAATACTCTGTATAGCTAAACAAAGCTGTTCTTAGAAGCCATAGGTTATTAAACAAAGAAACTCATTATCAGGAGTAGGATACTTCCTTGTGAGTTGCTGGTAAGGAAGAGTGCAGGCCCTCTGTAGTAGTTTGAATATAATTGGCCCCCATAAGATCATAGGGAGTGGCACTATTAGAAGGTGTGGCCTTGTTGGATTAGGAATGGCCTTGTTGGAGGAAGTGTGTCACTGTGGAGATGGGCTTTGAGGTCTCATATATGCTCAAGCCATGCCCAGTGTGTCAGACCACTTCCTATTGCCTGCGGGTGAAGATGTAGGATTCTCAGCTCCTTCTCCAGCACCACGTCTGCCTGCACATCACCATGTCGCACCATGATAATAATGGACTAAACCTCTGAAAATGTAAGCTACCCCAATTAAATGTTTTTCCTTTGTAAGAGTTGCTGTGGTCATGGTATCTTTTCACAGCAATTGAAACCCTAACTAAGACACCCCCAAAAAAACTATACCCCTGCAAAAATCACAAGCTCTTGCCATTCGAAGTTGGTCCACCAGAAATAGAAGATATGACCGTATGGTGGAAGATACCATGCTGAAGACAAAATACACCTTGCTGGCATCTTGTAGAGAAATCAAGTTCAAACTGTACTGGGAGCTTCCCCAAGCCAGTTAGCTTTCACAGTTCCAGAAGGTGTTGTTTAGATAGCTATGGAGAAAAAGCATTAAGCGTCTTAACCCGCTAAGAGCCCTTTGCACTGTGAGACTGACCTGCCGAGGAGGACATGAGCACTCATGCAGTAATGGCACCACTACTATGGGGCTAACCACCTGCTTTCTGATTGAATCGAGGTCTGCTTCACAGGAGGAAATCCTCGTCTGCTGCAGCCGAACCCAGCGAAACACTCACGGCGGGGAGCTTCCACACACTCTTGGAAACTTAAACTATTTGGATTTTCATCCCACTCTTCCTGTTAGAAGCCAGTTTTCGAGGCTGAAATGACAGTAGATTTGAGCTAGTTCTCTGAATCAATAAAGACTTAAAGATGCTGGGAACATTCGGGTATTAGCTAACTGAGGTACTTACAAAGACAGATTGTTTATTTTGGGTCATGGTCTTGGAACTTTCAGACAGGGTCATCTGGAAAAGGTGTTTGTCTCTTTTTCTTTTTTCTCTTCTCTCTTCTGGCACTGGGGATTGAACCGATTATGCAAAAGTTCTACCACTGATCTACAACAGCAACCCTGAAACTACTTTTCAATTATGTATCATCCCACTGATAGAGGCTATAGGCATCAGAATAGGGAGATTCTGGGTTGCTGAATGCATCCACCTGGGATGTATCCACCATGGGAGGATGCTTCTGCTCTTGGTCCCTTTGTCTCTCCTTAGTGGACTGGATAGCAAATTAGTAAACAAAGAAAATGTCCTTCTGAACTCTTTGAACCAGGCTAGCAGATAACACTAGGCTTAGTGGGATGATTCTGCAGGTCAAGTCATTGCCACCAAGCCCAGAGACCTGAGTTCTCTTTCTGAGACCCATATGGTAGAAGGAGAGAGGTCTCCTGCAAGTTCCCCTCTGACATGTGCTATCGCATGCATGCCTCTTCCTTACACCACCACCACCCCAGTCTATACAAATAAATAAATAATAAATAAGTAAATAAATAATGGATGTAAAATATCACTAAAAATACAACCTGTTGCAAGTCAGTGAATCACAAGTATGTTAGCCATCTGAAGGAGGAGAAGCTCTGTGGGACCAAACTCTTTAAAATGTGGGCTGGCACTCATTTCTAACAGGTATCATCGGTTTAAACCGATTTAGAGGCTATCTAGTCAGGAGACTCCGGAGAACTGAACTGAGATGCAGGGAAAGCCTTGAGCATCTGATGTCTGAGTTCTTCTGTGCTAAGACAAAGTGTTTTCAAATGAGTTGCTTATAATTCCTAGAAGCCCATCCTGAGCATTGAGTAAAGAGGCTGTGAGCTTAATAAGTAACAGTGCCCTGTGTATTGCCCCCATGGTCTAGAGTTTTGGTAAAAGAGGATTTCTAAACACACATTCTAACTCTCTAGAGAGGGATTGGTTCCCAACTTCTGTTCTACCACCACATAACACATATCAATGAGATAATTCATTTTAATATTGGATCTGAAAATCTCAATATGAAAGGCATAGAAAATAGCTAAATTGGGTAGATTTTTTTTTTTTGCAAAGTACCTCTTTCCTATCTATAAGAAAATCTGAATGTATTAGTACCCAGAGCTGACTGTTGTATGAATAATTTTAAGCCAGAATCCTTAGCCTGCACACATATATGATGATGGTCATGGATGTGGTGATATTTTCTTTGTGCACCCCACCGAGTAAAGGTTATCTGAAGATCAGAGGAAAAATCCAGCCACTATATTAAACATAGAAGTCAGGCAATGGTAGCACACACCCTTAACCCTAGCATTCGGGAGGCAGAAATTCATCCGGATCTCTGTGAGTTCAGGGCTACACTGGGTACAGAGCCAGGCGTGGTGGCACCTGCCTTAAATTCCAGCACTGGTTAACCATGGAGGTCTGGAGGTCTGTACAGACAGACAGGCAGGGCAGAGCTGGGCAGAAAGAGGAAGTGATGTAGCTGGGTGAGAAAGGAAGTAAGAAGGCGGGGACAGAAAGGTATATAGGCGTGAGTATACAGGAAGTAGGCCTCTCTTTGGCTGAGGATTTCTAGTAGGAACGTGGCTGGCTTCTTTCTGCTTCCCTGAACTCTCAGTTTTTACCCCAATACCTGGCTCCGGGTTTTTTTTTTATTAATAAGACCTTTTAAGATTCATCTTACACATGGATTGTCCCATGGGCCAGAAATTTCAGTCCCAGAAGTTTGGTCCAAGGGCAGCAGCCACAAATGTTAAAACTCTGATTTCTGTGTAGTCCCCTAGGCCACCTCTTCCTCTTTGTGTTTTTGACGCCTCTCTTTGTCAATGCCTGCTTGTGTGCTGTACAAAAAACAAAAACAAAAGCTCCCCTTTTTGTTTTATGCCCATACGGGGTGATGAAAAATCTGACTGATCCTGGTCTTTGTTCATGTCAGGGCCACTGGAATGGGATGCCTCGTTATCAGGTTTCCATGCCTCTCTATGATCTTACTCTGATTCTCTCAAAAGATAATTCATGTGGAATCTGTATTTTGTCACAGCTGCCCTGTGAGTTCTGCTTCTTAACTTCGTTTTTATAAGACACTCATTGACTTATTCCTTAAATATTTAATGATAATTGGGACTGAAGATATTTTTCTAAAAACAACTTGCCTGGGCTTAATGGAAATGACACTGTAGTGGTTCAGGCAGCCAAGTAAACAATTTCATCATCTCCTGATTGGTGCCACGGGGTCTGATGTGACCCCTCCTGGATCAAGTTCATCTGGTGCATAACTGCTCAATTAATAAAACATGAGCTCTCTGTCAATGCGTTGGATAGCTCCAGACTCCCATAGTGCTCAGGCATTTCCTACAGAGCAGACATGGCAGTGTTGTTGGTACTCTAGAGGGACTGGGGATCTGCACTGTGAAGATGGGTACCGGAGGGGGTTATGCATGTCCTCTGCAGTGACACTGGTTCCCACCGGAATAGGCAGGATTCAAATGATGCATTTTTCTTTTACCATGATTATTTTGTCTGTTTTCTCACTCATGGTGAAATTGCTAATAAATACAGGGAAAAAAAAACCATACAAACCTCTGGATACTCAAAGGAATTGAAATTGTCTAACGCATTATTCAAATTAAATCTACACTGTCTACATTGTATCTTGGCCGTTCCCGATGATGACTTCTGCAGTTCCGACCAGATGCAGCAATCATTTCTGCCGTTTCTATTACAGCCCTGCTTCCTCCCAGGCCAAACCTGTCAGAAGGTCTGTGAAGAATCTCTAACATCTCTACATAGTCTTACTTACCTTGAGTTGTAGTGCAGCCTCCACCCACCTCCTTTCTCATGTACTGCTGAAAAGCAATAGAGAATGCCTGTTTTTCTTCTTATTTGTATTGTACAGAGAGAGGCAATGAAGTTATTAATTGATGTCGGAAATACTGCAGAATCCTGTTACCAAGCACAGAGGGCTTTTCACATCTTTGTGTACTGTTTGGATGCAAAAATGGAGTGTTTGTGCCTGGTTGTTAGATTGACACATCTACCAAGAGAAGAGGATGCACTTGATTCATCAATTGTCAATGGAAGAGGGGATGATTTTGTGTGTGCATGCATGTGTGCATTCGTGTGTGTGTGTGTGTGTGTGTGTGTGTGTGCATTCGTGTGTGTGTGTGTGTGTGTGTGTGTGTGTGTGTGTGTGTGTGTGTATTATGCTTAATGGGGAAGGATGGTTGGAAAGAGGATTTACATGAACATGTTTACATGAACATATATGTATGTTCATGTTTGGGGGTGTCGGTGTACATAAGCTTCCATGTGTGGTTATGTGGAAGCCAGAAGGGTGCCTATTTCTCTGCTCTCAGAATCTCAAGCCAAGCCAGAATTCTCATTTTGATCTCTTTTGACTCTGACCTAGACTAGGAAAGGGAGAGAAACATATACTGTATCTCTGAAATACTGACCAACATTAAAACTTCTTAGATTCATTCTATTCCTTCCTTCCTTCCTTCCTTCCTTCCTTCCTTCCTTCCTTCCTTCCTTCCTTCCTTCTTTCCTTCCTTCCTTCCTTCCTTCCTTCTTTGACTTTTCCTCTTATACTATTGTCTCTGATGTATGGAAGTGTATATTCCCTCTCTTCTTAGATGCAACAGTCAAGATTCGCTGCTTTTTTATTTATCATTGTTGCATGATTTTTTTTTTTTTTTTTTTAGGATATGTAATGTTCTATTAACCCCAGAGAGGGCACTGAAGGCAGACCAAAGAACCAATGAACTGAAGGCTAGCTTGGTGAATCCACACGTTCATTAGATTTCCTTATAGAGCATGGTTGACTCAAAAGAAGCTGCATCACTGAAAAGCCCACCTCAGTGTGGCTGACCACCTAGGAAGGTTGCCTCTCTGGAGCTCGCTCTTGAATTCCAGGCAGCCCCATCCCAAAAACTTCTCTTCTCTAGCAATTGTTTTCTGAACACATAGCCTCGGGTATGACCTCGTGAGTCTTGGATCTTCCTGAGATAGCTAATCTTGTAGGTTTCACGGCTCCCTGAATCTGATGACCGACCGCCATGGGCCTCCCTTGTCCCTTTACAGAAACAGTGTGATGCATGGTGTCTGAGTCACTGGAAAGGTCTTTGTTTTACTTTTCCCCTCTCTCCTCAGCGAGAGCTACTTGCTATTTGAGTCTACGAAACCGAGGAAAAGGAGCCTTTTGCCGAAGACATAAGAATTTCTGAAAATGTTCGTCTCCATCTGTGCATCCACACTTGTGAGGCTGTTCTGTGCCCGAGGGGCTTTGCTGCGTTCTCTAAGAGCTTCCTCGGTTGACTCACTGGCCACCACACTAACCTTCCCGTGCCAGCAACCTCCTCTCTTCAGCCCAGTGGACACATTGCTGGTTCTCACCTGTGCTGCCTTCAGCACCCCTGCTGCCCAGCTACAGCATCTCCTGCCAAGCCTCGGCTGAGGGAAACCTCAGAAGCAGGAACAGGAAACACAACAGTGGATCAAATTTCCCTGATACAGATCTGTCCCCTGTGCTACCCACAAGCCCTCACCTACTTCTGATTTCCCTGTGGCTGCATCTTGACTCTCCCTCGCTGACCTCAGGTGCCCTTGAATTGACTCCTTCTCGCTGCAGTAGATTTCCAGCTTCCCAAGCCCTGGCTGGCTACAACTAACCTTAACCTGTCCCAACTGCCTGCTACCTTAGCTTGCTTTTTCCGCTCTGGATTGTTATCTTTGGCTCCAAACCCTGGGTTGACTTCAGTCACCTACTCCCTCGGGCAGACATTTCCCAACCTGCCCCTTTTATGTCCCTGTGAATGGCCTTGGCATCCCAGCCAAGAGAAACTCTCTGAATAAGGAGATTCAAGGAAAGAAAATATACTACCTGAATGGGAGTGGTGTGCTGCATTTTGCAAGTGGAGGAGCCGTATTCGGAGACTCCTGTGTATTCTTCACCTGCATAATCCCAGTGGTTTGCAGTTTCTCATACCAAAGCATGCAACTTTCCAAGAGTTTTTCCAGGCAGGTACAGTCTGTGCCAGAGACAGATGGCTGCACCTAGTTCCAGGGATACTTTATTTATGATGAAAAGACTAAAAGTCATACATGATTCAGAGACTGGCTTCATATCAAAAAAAAAATTTTAGTACCCCTTGTGCGTCTTTAGGGAAGTCCTTCAATTCTTCCAGACATCAATTTCTACATATAATTGTATCAAAAATCCACTGAACTCTTGTGGGAGATTTGTGTTTTCAATTCGAGACCGCCCATGGAGTGGACCAGAGAGTTTTCTGGTGGACACGGAGGAGAGAGAAGGATGCAGAGAAGAAGGAGGGGCTAGAAAGATGCATGGTCTTTCCAATCAGGAAGGTGAAAAGAGGGTAAAGTGGTCTTTGCTCTGTTGCTCCGTGGATCAATCAAGTTTATTCCCTAATACTTGACTCCTGAGATCTATTGAATAATAAAGCATTAAAAGAAGCCTCAATGAACTATAGTCTTCAAGGTTGGAAACATCTCATTTCTATGGGACTGAAACCCCAACATGAAGCTCAGCGAAGTGCTCCAAAACATTGATTTCAAAAATTCACTAGTTTAACTCATAATTCCACTGGCAACCATAAATTGATACGCAAATCGATATCTTGTTATGGATCAGTTGTTACTGTTGTGTCATTGTGACCGTAATACTTCATAGAAACAACCTAAGTGGGGGGAGGCTCATTTTGGCTCACAGTTTCAGAACGTTTCAGTCCATCGTCCCAGGGAAGGCGTGATGGAGCAGCGCAATTCATGTGTGCAAGAGCGTATGGTGAAGGCTGTTCATATCACAGAGACTCTGAAGCAGGGAGTGAGGTAGGAACCAGGGGTGGGAAGCACTTTCAAAGCCTCATCCTTGGTGACTCCTGCCATTTAGACCCCCCACATCTTAAAGGTTCCACAACCTCCCCAAACAGGGCAGCTAGCTACGGATGAACTATGTGACGTATGACCCTGTGGTGGATGTTGGGGATTCAAACCACACAACTTAACACCAAAGGCTGACTGTACGGGCATGGAGATTTCCCATACTGCATTGCCCTGATGTTTCAGGCCCAAAAATCAGACATGGCTGGAAACCTTTCACTTGCCCTCCAGTCTGTTCGCCAGGTTTATCCCACTCCAATTCAGCCATCTCCTTGTCCAAAATCTCTGCGACAAACTTCTTGAAGGCCAACCCACGTAACTCATGTCTTGGTCATTGTATAGACTAATACTATATAAAGCACTTAGCTTATGCCAGACCGAGTTTTATGTGCTTTAGATGTATTAAGCCATTTAATACTTAGAAAATTCTATGGCATAAATATTGCTACTGCATGCATTTTTTATAAAAATAGAAATACAGGTATGAGAATGGAAATAACCTTCCTCGGCATAGGTCCCCACAGAGGCAGAGCTTGGACCTCAGCCCAGACAGATTAGTCCCAACAGCCACTTTGTTAATTCTGCATTATCTTTCCTCAGCTAGACGAACAAGTAGGTGAGTGACCGGGTAAATTGTTCCACTTGCTATTTGTCCTTTTTATTACCTCCTGTCACAGGGAAGATAATAATGTGAAAAAAAATATGATCATAATTAAACATTCATGCAGTATCAGAATAGAATTTGCTACTCAGTCTGCAAATGCTTTTGATGGAAACCAGAACCTACATAATTATCTAACCAATATGTTCTCCAATTGCAACCAATTAAAAAAAAAATATAGTTTCCTAGCTATAGACACTAATTGCTAGCTATATTTAAGTGTGAGCATTTCTTTATTTTCGTATTTTTAAAATTTGGTATGGAAATCTTATTTTAAAGTTATACAGATATTTATGTGACATGGGTGCGAGAGAGTGCCAGGAACGGAAAAAGGAATGGGCTATGTTTCCCTGGCCTCGGGTTCTAGGAAAACCCACACTGCCTAAGCTCTGTGTCCTACCGTGCTCTGACTCAGAAACCCACTTGTTTTGGTTTGGATGATAAATGTACCTCAGAGGCCATGTGCAGAAGGCTTGGTCCCCAGCCTGTGATGCTTTTGAGAGGTGACAGTAACATCAGGAAGGAGGCAGCGGGCATCGAGGAAGTTAGAGCTCTGGAGGTGTGCCCCAGGAGGTGACATTGGGACCTTGGCCTTTTCTCTCTTTCTCAGTTGCGTCCTATTTAGGAGGAGATGAGCAACCCCTCGACCGTGTCCCCCACTGTGACATACTGCCCTTGCCAGGCAGCCGTCAACCAATCCTGCAATCCTGAGCCAAGAGAGATCTTTCCTTATAAAATGATTATCTCAAGGGTTTTGTCATAGTGAGAAGGAAAGAAAATAACATGCGCCGGGCGGTGGTGGCCCACACCTTTAATCCCGGCACTCGGGAGACAGAGCCAGGCGGATCTCTCTGTGAGTTCGAGTCCAGCCTGGTCTACAAAGTGAGATCCAGGAAAGGCTCCAAAGCTACACAGAGAAACCCTGTCTCCAAAAAACAAAAAACAAAACAAACAAAAAAAGAAAAGAACACGCTACCCGAGGGTTTCTGGGTAAACTTGGAAGGCATAGCTTTAAATGATGTGTCAACAAAGATAAACTCTCCCCGGCACACTGTCTTGCTGTACAGGCCCTCCTTTACTCCAATTACCATGCACACTCTGAATATCTAACACTGATGTTCTACTTTCATTTCTGTTACTGTCACAAATACTCAGACCAAAAGCCTCTTGAGGGAGGGAACTAGCGAATTTAGCTTACAACCCTCGGTCATGGTCCCTCCTTGGGGGAATTCAGGCCAGGAACTTGAAGACAGGCCTGCTTGCCATTCCATACAGCACTTCTTCTTACCAGGGAACTCACCTCACCGCCAAAGATATGCAACAGGAATGGTGGAGGAAGCTGATTGGACCTGGCCCACAGGCCAGCTGATACTTAGCTAGTTGTTTATGAAGTTCGGAGAGATCGACCTAGGAATAGTACCACCCCACAGTAGGCTGGGCCCTCCTCTATCAATTAACAAACAAGACAATCCCCCACAGAGATGCCCACAGGCCATTCTAACTTCTTAAGTGATTCCTCAAATGAGGCTCTCCTTTCAGATGACTCGAGGCTGTGTCAAGTAGACAAGATAACCAGGACAACTTGGCACATACCAGGCTAGTGGAAGTATTTGGGTGTGCATTTGCCATCCTAGGCATCTCATTTTTACTTCTGTGGTCTCAAATGCCCTCTAAAAATATCAAGTCTCATCCTTTTTGCCCAGTAAATATCTCTGCCCTGAACTGTCCACGAAACCATCTTATCCAATTCTTGGTATAGCATAGCCAAGCCAGAACAACTAAGCTTCCCTTTCAGATCTGGTTCTTCTGGGGGGAAAGGCAGGACCACACAACTACTCGAAACAGAATCCTAGAAGTCACATAGATCATCCCCATCATTGCACCTTATACCTAGTCAATTGTAGCCCAAAGTTTCTCCAGTCCCACCCGGCCCGCGGTCCCACAGCAGCTTATAAAATAATCACTCAGAGGCTTGCATTATTTAGTAACTGTATAGCCTATGGTGGGCTTCTTGCTAGCTAGCTCTTTCATCTTAAATTAACCCATTTCTATTTATCTATGCATCGCCACATGTTCTGTGGTTTTCCCTGAGTCCCATTACATGTTGCTCCTTGGATGGCTGCTCGATGTCTCCCCCCACTCTCCTCTCTCCTCTCATTCTCTCTCTCTTCGATTTTCCTACCTGGCTCCATCCTGCCCTGCGATAGGCCAGTGCAGCTTTATTTATTAGCCAATGAGAACAACACATATTCGCAGCATGCAGAAAGACATCCCCCTCAACCCCCGCAGGCAGTGATTCATAAAACCTACAATTCTGTTGTGTATCTCACAGCACTGTTCCCCCTGCTTCCCAACACCACAACTCAAGACACTGTCTCCCACATCTGGACATCTCTAGGAGCCCCCCTGGCAGAGAACCCACTTCTAATCTTGCCTTTCCCCACTCTGCTCTGAGCCCGCAGATTCAAAAGGAAAGCCATTTCCTGATTTAAGCTCTTTCAAAGCCTTTGAGATGCTTTGAAGACAAAGACAAGACCTTGCCTGTGCTGCCCGATACACTGAGTGTTCCTGCTCCCCACAACCTCTGCCACTGTATCTCAGGCCCCTCTTCCCTTGGCATATTAACCTCTGGTGTTCCTGGACTTTGATGAGTTCATCAGGCGTGCTGAATTTTGCTTGCTTCTCTGACACTTTAGACATGATGCTTCCTCTCTTTCCCTCATCTATTGTCCAGTTAATCTCAGGCACACTTGAACCCCTCAGCTTGAATGAGAAAAGCCACACATCCCACCTATAACTGCAGACTAGCCCCTATTTTCTATTTTCATAGCACAATGAACTTCCTCTACCACATTGCATTACCTAGAATATTTACTATCATTGTCTTCATTAGAGTTTATTTTGTGTGTGATTATTTGTTTGAATCTGTCTCTTTTAATAGAGTCCAAGCTCCAGGAGGTCAGTGTCCCCTGTCCTGTTTAAATGAGCTGCTGTGGCTGTGGTAGGTTGGAGGACAGTAGTAGTCATAGACATTGAGGTCCATGTTTCATTTCATTCTTATAATAACTCTGCAGTGAACTATTAATGCTGCCCATTGATAGGTGAGAAAGCCAGCGTTCACAGAAGAGAGGTTTCTTGTGCGGGTGGCATAAGGCAAAGCTGGTATATAACTTCAAGTCTGTACTGAGTAGCTCGGATTTTCTGAGCAACATTGCCTCTCCAATTATTTAAAAGTTGACTCTTCTTATAAATAAAGGATGGCCATTATAATTTCTCTAATTCTTTTCTTAAACATAAATGCCTACTAAGAAATGTCCCCAGCTCTTTTGTTCTGTGTAAGTTCTAAAAAGTAGCAATATCTCTTTGGTATTTCCTGGGAGTTCTTCGGGTTTAGCAAGACCAGTTGCTATCACTTCCCATTCAAGGCAAAGCCCACTAAAGCTTCCGGAAAAGTCCCGATAGGTTAAGACATATCTCATATCCATTGAATAAAAAGTACACAGAGAAAGGAATTGGGTGGATTAAAGCAAATTGGGTCAGAAAGAAAGTTAATGAGATAAATGCAGGAACAAAGGAAACAGAAGAGATAATAGCGGGGAGAGAAGAGATAACCACAAGGACATGGGAGAGTAAGAAACAAAAGCAGCAGCCTCAGATTCCTGAGAGTATCAATTCCGAGAGAGAAGGGATGCTGTCTAGTCTGTGAATTAAAATGGTGTTGTTTTAAGTGTACCAGAGTGCAGCAGCCAACAATCAGAGGAGCCGGTTAGTATTCTGACTATGTAGATTGCTCTTGCAAAGATTTTTTAGTCGTTTAACCAAAGTTTTACACTTGGTTCAAATGCCTGCCTTGTTTTTTTTCTTTCTTTTTTTTTTTTTTTTTTTTTAGAAATACAGGTGGAAGAAAGAAATGAAAGGAGTGAGGGATCCCCACCTGTACTAAATTGAAATATACAGTGTGTCACCCCTTCCTAACCATTGATCTTCTCTCCCAACAGTAGAACCGGCTCTTCTGCAAATCAGCCAAGATAGAACCATTTTCCTAATCTGAATACATTTCTTTATCTATAAAGTAGAAACGGTGGTTCAAGGTTGGTTTTTCTCAGTGCATTTTCTTGGCTTCTAGAGTCTCAAAGAAGTGTGAAGGTCTTTGGGGAGAATGTTTAACACAACCTCAAACTGGATGTGCCAGTCTCCATTGCATCAGCCAGTCCATGATCTGCCCACCATGCTTTATCTTCAACCCTCCCTCAGTTCCAACACCTTAAACTTCAGGCTTTCCTGACCATGCCCCGTGGAATGCTTAGTCTGGAGTTATGATTATTTAAGTGGGCAAATTTTTGAGCTCTTTCTAACTTGTTCTAGATAAGAACCTATAAACCAAGCATCAATGAATACAATATCAGATCTGAA
The DNA here is from genome assembly GCF_049852395.1 of Peromyscus maniculatus bairdii. Taxonomy (NCBI): domain Eukaryota; kingdom Metazoa; phylum Chordata; class Mammalia; order Rodentia; family Cricetidae; genus Peromyscus; species Peromyscus maniculatus. The sequence goes on along the minus strand of NC_134869.1, from coordinate 24,683,871 downwards.
AAAAAATTTAAAGGTAATCTAGTTGTTTGGGTATAGTTTTAGACTTTGAAGAGGAAAGAAAGGTATTCCTAAATGTTTGTTCTTGGAGACAATACCCCTATACCCCAGTGGCTCCAAAGGTGAGGTGCCTTGGACACTAACAGCAACACTGAATATTCCCTGGAAATTCAGAAATTAGGTTCTATCAAATACCTGTTAATTCAGAAACTCTGAGATTGTGAATACAATGATCAGTTTCATTATAAACCCTTCTAGATGTTTGAGATTCACTTCTTTATGTGCTGAAGTAGAAAGCTTGGATGGGGTAGGGCCAAGGGAAATAGATGATGAAAAGAAAAATGTTCATTGGGTATTGGTATGTTTTCATCAGCAAAAATGAGAATAATTTTAAGTGTTCCATAAGCTATCACCAGTATGGCCTACATAAAATACAGTATATAGCTCAACCTAAAAATAGTTCATTGTTGTGAGGCAACGTAAGAAGCCATTTGCCCAGAGCCTGACATATGAAAGCTCAAAAAATGGTTGCTTGTTTCCTTCTCCTAATGCTCTGCAACAGACTCAGTCCAGGTTTCCAAATTCAGACATAAATTATGAGTAATTCTTAGACATGCTTTCAGTATCCAGTAGAGGTTACCCACAGGCAGCTCAGGCCGTACGTGTGAGAGACTGAACTGTCAGATGAGAACTATGCCACCAGCTCAGCTTCCTTGGGAAAAAAAATATTGTCCTCCAATAATTATGATGAGATAATACAATATCTATTTGCCTGTCCATGCTTCTAGATTAAAAGAGTCACAAAATTTACCCCTACACGGAGCTTCGTTCCAGCAAATGCTTACCCGTTTCCAAATTGCTCTCTCCCAGTTACTTACCAACACTTAACGTTCTCTCCCAGTGGTTTGTTGTTCTTGTAAAAATAACTGCTTCCGAGGATGGAAAATGAGCACAGGCCTCAGCAATGACTCTAAGTCAAGCCAAAACGGTAGAACTCAAGCTCTTTTCGGAGGCCAATGCAAATGAAGAGGGAGTCCCATGTTTCTCCTGCTGTAGTGGTCAATTGGAACATATGGTACAATAAGTTGTGTGGTTGGAAATGGCCGGCAAAGAAAATGAACACACACATCCCGACTAATCTAAATTAACCGGATGAGCAGTAATGACTCCAGGTATTAGGCTAAGCACACTTTGTAACATTTGACATCTTGAAAGAAATTGTGTGTGTGTGTGTGTGTGTGTGTGTGTGTGTGTGTGTGTGTGTGTGTGTGTGTGTCAAGATGGAACCAGAGAGAAGAAATGAGGACAATAAGAAGGAACAGAAAGGTTTCCTTGGGTGAAAATATTCTCCTCCAATTAAAGTAAGAGTGTTTGAAACATGAAAATTCTTCCAGATCCATGGTTTAGTTTTTGTTTTTGTCTTCTTCCAGACAGGGTCTCACTATGTAGTCCAGGCTACCCTGTAACTCACTGTGTAGCCCAGGTTGGCCTGAAACTCATGATGAGCCTCTTGCCTCAGCCTCACAAATATTGGGATTACAGATGTCAGGCCCTTTGCCCAGCTAATTGTCATAATCATCATCAAATAGTAGTCCCTCCCATCAGCGTGCCTGCTGACCTATGACATGAGGGAGAAGTCAATTAACAGCCAATACACATGACTGAATGTAGAGGCAGAAAAAAAAGTGAGGTGCCTGTAGGTTTCCATTTAGCACAAGGCTGACAAGATAACATGCATGCTGTCTTAGTCACCTCAATTACTGAAGTCTCGTTAGGCATTCATATTTTAAAATAAGAGTCCATACTTCCTACATGCTTGAAATCAAGGATGTGATCAGAGCATCTGCTCAGACTGGAAATAGCACTGATACCCAAAAGGTCATACTTTTGATGGCTTTCATTGACTCATCTGTGGAATGAATTCATCCTTAGCTCATGCCCTGACATAGCCAGATAGATGGTAGCCATCTGGCTCATATGCAAGGTCACAATGCACTTAGAGAATCCAGACTTACGTATCTTCTTCCTAATAATGATCTCAGTCCTACCCTTTTAGTCAAAGACATTTGACTTGAATCTTTCAAACCCATCACCTGGAAACTGAAGTCCATGCCACTTTTCAAGCAAATTAGATGTGGAATAAATACTACAACTTAGAAAGATCCTGAAACTGTTGAGATCATTGGAACCAGGTTATCCTAGTTAGTTTTCATTGTCAACTTAACACAGGCTAGAGTCACCTGAGAAGGAGTCTCCACTGAGGGATTGCTTCAATCACACTGGGCATGTCTGTAGGAGACTATCTTGATTGTTAATTGGTATAGGAGAGTTCAGCCCACTGTGGGAGGCACCATTCCTAAGCAAGTAGTCCTTTTCTTATATAAGAAAGTTAGCTAAGCTTGGATCTGTGAGCAAGACAGGAGGCAGAATTTCTCCAAGGCCTCTGCTTCAAGTTCTTGCTTGAGTTCCTACCATGACTTCTCTCAGTGATGGACTATGACCTAGAAATGTAAGCCAAATAAACCCATTCCTCCCGAGGCCACTTTCAGTAGGAACATTTTATCACAGCAACAGAAAGGAAGCTAGAACCCAGACAAAGGCAATATAGTGTGTGTTCTTTTTACTTCATTTGTCTTGATCACTCACTAGAAAATGGCAGTGTTGTTTTGAATATGCGTGCACACCTGATGGTAAGAGCAGGGGGATGGTTTTTGGACTCCGATAGGCCTCTCCACCGATGCAGCAATCGAAATCAGACTAGATCAGACCAAATTAGAAAAAGCTCCAGTTTAATGGGTAAAGCATTCCTGGGTGATTCCCCAACCCCCCCAGAGAGGAGATGAGGATGAGAGACCAGAAAACCACATGTCTGTTTTCTGGGATGCAGCTTAAATACCCTGTGGGAGTGGTCTTGAGCCTCTCTGGGGGAGGATCTGTGTTTGGCAGGCTTTGAAGGGGTGAGTTTGGGGAAAGAGATGGGAGAGGAGAGTTGAGGTGGATCGTCCACCAGAACATTCCAGACTCTTTGGGTATAGGGTACCAGGGTGCCAGGGGCTGAGGTAGAGCTCCCACCAGAACACAGGGGAATGATTTTATTTGTGTTACCAAATCGGCTAGCATTTTCTGTCACCTAAATATTCAATTTTATTCCATTCGATACAAAACATGAATATTTTCTTCCTGTCAACTATAAAAGTCTGAAAGGATTAGACATGCTTTTCAGCCTGGTCTTCCTGGGAACAGACTTAAGCACAGATGCAACCATGTCTGACTTAAAGTAATGGTTGGTGTAATTCTCCCTTTCTCTCTCTCCCAAGAGTACTCAAGAGCTCCTGTCCTCCATTTCTCTTCACTGTTCGCTTTCATGGACAGCCTTCCCCCGCCTTCCCCCCCCTTAGAAGCACCATCTTAACACACAGTATAAGTGGATCTTGTTCTCAAGTTCAAGGGCATGTACTCAGCCGCCTCTCACCAGCGCATATGTATGCCCCAAATGGATCCGAATCATTAACGCGTAAGTGCTCTTGACTCCTTTCTTCATACTCATCCATATTGTTCTGCTGTGGCCCTCTTAAGTCACCACAGACTGGGTGATTTCAACAACAGTGGTGTATTTCTTCAAGTTCCGGAGGCTGAGGGTCAAGACCAAGATGCCTGGCTCTATTCTTCTGGGCACCTCCTTCCTTGTCTGGAAGGTCGTATTTCTGTGCCTGCACAAGGACTCTCTACACACGTGTCCTTTTTCATTCCCTCTCCTCAGAAGGACACCAGTCATATTGGATGATGGGCAGCACAATCCCATAATTGTTCAACCTTGCGCAAATTTAGCATCCTGGATATCCCAGCTAGAAGGCCTAGCCACACAGCCCATATAACCAAGAGACAATGTGTGCTTCTTGTTCCAGCACTGGTGAAAAGAAACCCAGTTGGCACATACCAAAATTTGGCTTCCTATTCACATTTTTTACTTTCTTTTCCTCATTTTCATGTTCACTTCTGAATCTTCCCCTTTTTCTTCTTCATCTCTCCTTTGCTATTCTGCTCTCCTGCCTTTCTCATTCCTTTAAAAAAAAATTCCTCTAGTCACCTGCCAAATTCTGCCTTTAGAATGAGTATTCATTCCTCTGTGCAATGTCACAGATCTGCAAGATTTTTTAAATGAGCTGCTCAGCTCTGATCCCCACAAATGGCAGGGTCGACTTTTTTCTTGTAAGAAAGGTTGTCACACTACCCGCAAATTACCACCATCTGTGACAAACTTCAATAAATGAAAAAAGTTACCTTGATACATCAGAGGTTAGCTTCTCGAGGGGGTTGCCAAGTGAATTATGAGAAGCAACTCTTGAAGACTGAATCTTTGTCCTTTCGAATCATGAATAACACGTGACGTTTTCCCACTAACTGAATGGAAATTTACCAGCCCGAAGACGCTCAGTTTAAAAAGAACAGCCACTGCTGGAAGAAACATAGGAAGGATCCTGCTACCGAACTGTAACAAAGCGCCCTTTTGAACTTCTCTGGGTCTGAGATTATGCTGCCCCGTGTAGCATGTACGGTGATGGGAGCAGTCACCTGTCCTTTCTGTTCCAACAGAAGAATGCCTTCGAGCCGTATTTTCCAATTACTTAAGGAAACATGAAAGAGTAGCAACAAAGGAGGAACCAGAGATGCAAAGAGAAATCAAAGTGTTCGGCTCAACAGAGCCAGAGAATTTGATTGCAGGACTCAGTGATCATACGCTCCAGTCAGGAGGGAAACTGTTGGACTGAAACAAATGAAAAGTTGTGCAATCCCCTGGCGGCACAGGTGGCATTTGACCCTGTTTAAAGATCAACCCAGTGACTGGCGTAACGAAAAGAGTGCGACTTGAAATGTGGTGCAGATGCCGGAGCTCACGGTTTTTCAAAGACATTCTTCCTACGAGCATGAGAGTAAGATATTATTCTGATGAACAAAAGGAGTTAATCTGGAAACTTCTCCACATCAGCTCGGTCCCTCCATGCAAAAATGTCCCAGCGGTAATGAGAACAGGTGCTTCTGAATCAGGCAAAGACGGGTGTCAAAAATAAAATTAGTTTCCCCGAACAGACTGCTGGGGAATACACTTTAGATCACATGCTGACAGGTTCAGCTGCCGGAAGTGGAGAAGTATCTCTGAAGGCTCCGAGAAAGTTAAACAAGAATAACAACATAGACTGTACTGTCGTTCAACCCAAATCTTATGACCTCAGGAGCCCCTCGGCCTCTTTAATACCCACTGCCGCTGGAGACAGTCAGGTCCCCTGACACAAGAAAAGCCAAAGTCACCATCCCAGGAACTCTCCCAGCTGGGTCTGCTCTGGCATGAATTTGTGGTTAAGTATGAGCGGTAGTAAATACATTTTTGTAACATGTAAAACTTACTATGTATCATTTTAATATAAATTATTTTATTGGTAAAATCACAGACACCAGCTTGACTTCTCTGTGTTCAGTGAGTTGTGTAAGTGTTAACTTGAGCCCACGAGCCTTACCACCAGTGAGTGGAGAGCAACCAATAGCCTTAGCAATAGCCTGGGTTGTTTGGGGGTTAAGTCATTGATAAGCAAGCAATAAGAACTTTGCAGCTTAAGTTTTCTTTGGCCAGAAATGCAACTGGATATAATCCATTCCCAGTATTGGAAGATTCATTTGGTGACAAGAGATGTCCAGTTAGGGCTCTGTCTCCCCCATTATTTGGCAATTTTTATTTAGGCCACCTTCATATATGTATATATTTTAGGAAACTTCTACTACATTAGGCTAATGTGTGTCCCCTCAAATAGCTCTTAGTTTTAGCTATCCCTCTCCATATTCCCATCCACGCCCCATTCTCCTCTCTCACACTCCCCATTTGATCGCCCCATTCCAGTCTCCCCAACTTGTCCATTCATAACTATCTATTCTATTTCCCCTTCCTGTGGAGAAACATCTACCCCCACACCAGTCCTATACCTACCCTCTGTGGTTTTGTGGACTGTAGCTTGGTTATCATTGACTGAATACATAACATCCACATATAAGCGAATACATACTATATTTGTCATTCAGGGTCTGGGTTGCCTCCCTCAGGATGATGTTTTTTCTAGATATATCCATTTACCTGAGAATTTCATGATTTCATTTTTTAAATGACCGAGTAGTAATCCATTGTGTAAATGTACCACATTTCTTCATCTATTCTTCTGTTGAAGGACATTTAGGTTGCTTCCAGTTTCTGGCTGTTATGAATAGAGCTGCAGTGAACATGGTTGAGCAAGTGTCTCTGCTGTAGGATGGAGCATCCTTGGTGTATATGCCCAAGAGTGGTACAGCTGGAGCTTGAGGTAGATGGATTCCTATCTTTCTGAGGAACCATCATACTGATTTCCATAGTAGCTGTACAAGTTTGCACTCCCATCAGCAATAGAGGAGTGTTCCCTGTATTCCACATCCTCACCAGCATGTGCTGTCATTTGTTTTATTGATCTTGGCTATTCTAACTGGGGTAAGATAAAATCTCCAAGTAGTTTTGATTTGCATTTCCCTGATGACTAAGGATGTTGGACATTTTAAGTGTTTCTCAGCCATTTAAGTTTATTCTGAGAAGTCTGTTTAGATCTGTACCCCAATTTTAATTGGGTTGTTTTCTTAACATTCAGGGTTTTTTTTAAGTTCTTTATGTATTTTAGATATTAGCCTTTTATCAGATGTGCAGTTAGTAAAAATCTTTTCCCATTCAATAGGCTGCTGCTTTGTCCAGATGATGGTGTCTTTTGCTGTGTGGAAACGTCTCAGTTTGATGAGGTCCCATTTATTGATTGTTGATCTTAGTGCCTGGGCTGTTGGTGTCCTTTGAAGCTCCTCTTACTGAATTCTCTTGGCTTACTTTGAATCTCCAAATCAAGTTTCAACATAGAAACCTGAGACAACCATTAAATCGTGTGAGACCACGCCTGTCTTCAGTTCAAAACACTTCAATGGGCACAACAGATCTGAGAGTAACATCAAAACGCTCCCATTTCTGTGCTCTGTTTCTAACCATGTGACCTCGTCCCTGCTTCCTCTCCCTAGCCCGCGCAGCTCACTGGCTTCATTACCCCTCCCTGCGCATTCCAGTCCAGATGTTGTCCTGAGAGCTTTCTCCTACTCTTCCCGTTAGGTGTACACCCAATTAAGTGCCCACTTCCTTCATTAGGTCCTCCCTGGAATTCACCTCCTTGGGTCTTCAATGGCCACCATAACATTTTTCAATCTCCTCCGCAACCTTTCTATGTTCCACTCACCATTACTTTGCCTTTTCGCACTCGGCAGCTTCTAACATTCTAGACATTCTGCTTTTGTGTTTACTCTCTGCCTTCACCATTCTACAAGGTCGGCTCCATGACAGCAATGGCTTTGGTCCCCCATACCTAGGATGATCCCAAGGCACACAACTGTTTATTGAGGGAATGAAGTAAACATTTGAATGAAAAACACATGGCTCTCTGTTCTTTATTTTGTGGGGGCTCATTGGGCACTGTTCTTACTCACCCTAATCATTCGTTACAAATGTTTACAGATTTGGATGGTGAATAGAGAAAGACAAGAAAGGAAATAATCTTACACTTAATCTTTCCATCTGCAGACCTGCCATTCTTCAAAAGAAATGACACAGTAAAGAGGATTTGAATCAGATTACCTCTATAGGTCCATGGCTGTTGATGCTCAACCAAGGTAACATGAGAACCTAAGAATACAATACAAGTTGACTATTGGTCATTCTTTTCTGCTTTTCTAAAACTGGGGTTCAGTGTGTAGCCCTGGATAACCAATTATGCCCCACAGTCCTCCTGCTGATGCTCCCAAACAGTCCCCTAAGGTCCTTCTGAGTGCCCAGTCCCAGGGAGGTCCTTGGCTATAATAGTGCCAGCAGCTTCTCAATGCCACACAAAACAAAGCAGCCAAAGCAATTGCATGTACTGGTTGTCTATGGAACTTTGCCCAGGTAAGTGATATACACTTACTATCTCCTTCTCTGTTTAGTGTGTGGCATAATCTCAGCCTCTAGAAATGGCAGAAAACAAGAGGCTAAAAAATATGCCCTGGTCTGCACCGAGAGGGAGATGGAACATTGTGTAGTTCTATGCAGGATGCTCCACTGGGGGAGTAATTGGGCTTTGGCGCGTTGCTTCCTGGCGCTACCTCAGCTTCTCTGCTGAAGCATTCTGAGAGAAGGTTTGTTGTTGTGGTCTCTGAATGGCATTTGAGGGCGACTCTTTGAACAGAGTGCACGTAGGGACAAATGGCAGGAATGGCAAGAAGCGCCATTGGTATGCACATTCTGTCCCTGAGCCTCAGGCTGTGCCAGGGTTCTTTTGCAGAGGTCTCATGAAAAATGATATTAGGAAATGTAAAGTGGACATTCTGACTGCCAGAAAATATGATTTTCACTTGCAGATCCTAACAGGAAGCAGCCAGGGAGGCTGTGGGAGTTACTGCCGTGCCGTTTGATGGGTGGCAGGATTATTTTCAAATTGCGAATTAGACCATAATCAGCACTAAAGACCCAATTTGTGCCAAACACGACAAGCGAAAACATTAGTCTACCCTGAAGAAGTGCCGCCGCCAATCTGTGCAAATGCAATGATGACGATAAATCTCGAAAAAACACGTGCACAAGTCAATGGATAACTCTGCCTTTCGAACACTTCTAAACCTTCTCATCTTCTGTTTCCAGCTCCCTGGAGGGTAAGGGGAGCCAAGAGGACCATTCAGGGTGAGAACTGGCTGGGAATGTCTGTCTGTCTCCAATTCATCATGACCTGGAGGAATAGAACAAAAGAGCAGAGTTATTTCTGGGATACTATTGTATTTAGCTTATTTCTAAAACAACCCTAATTAAAATAACAGTTTTGAATAGACCCTCAGTGAATCTAATGGTTAAATGCCCATTTGAAACTATGCCACACAACCCCATTCTGTCTGAATCACAGCCATGTGTTCACAGAGCTGCAAAGGACACATTCCATTTCATAGGCTTCAAACAAACAACATTCACAGCACACACACACAAAACATCAAACACACAGGATACAGCAACAAGAAATAGCACATATGTACAATACATTCTTCGATCATATATAAAGACATACAAATATATGTTTTATATGTAAAATATGTACTATACACACATTGTGTACATCAAACACAGCACATACAGATACATAGCACTCCCTTCCTTCCTTTCTTCCTTCCTTCCTTTCTTTCTTCCTTCCTTCCTTCCTTACTTACTTCCTTTCTTTCTATTTTTTTTTTTTTACGCTGGTTCTGGATATTGAAATTACAAGGCAAGCATGTTGCTAAGCCAGGGGTTTTCAACCTTCCTAATGCTGTAACCCTTTAATACAGGTCCTCATGTTGTAGTGACCCCCAACCATAAAATTATTTTCATTGCTCGTGACTGTAATTTTGCTACTGTTACGAATCACAATGTAAATATCTAATATGCAGGATAGCTGATATATGATCCCTGTGAAAGGGTTGTTTGATACACACACCACCACCACCACTACTACCACCACCACCATGACCACCACTACTACTACCACCACCACCACCACCCACCCACCCACCCCGGTTGTGACCCACAGGTTAAGAGCCACTGAACTAAGTTATCTTCCCATCCTATAACCTGAGTTACAGAATACACCTGGAGAAGGGAAGGCCTTACAGACAGCTAAGTTAGGTCCTAGAGTTACCCCATATAAACCCAACTCTCTAAGACTACTCTAAAATGTAAATGCAACTCAACAAGATAATCAAAAATGTTTTCTTGGTAGCATGCACAAGGGAAAAAGGAATCTTGGAGAAACTGGAAGACAGAAAAGGAAGGGTGTTGTGGAATATTACTTTAACTGTGTAAAGATGTGTTACATTTGTTTATGCTGCATTTGTTTAACTATGTAAAGATGTGCTGCTGTTTCACCTTGCCTGCCTAAGGCACCTGATTGGTCTAATAAAAAGCTGAACAGCCAACAGCTAGGCAGGAGCATGATCGGAGGAGAGAGAAGAGGGAGGGAAGAACAAGAGGAGAGAATAAGGAAGAAAGAGAGCCCCCCCCTCAGGGGGCCAGAGCCAGGCAGCCACCAACCAGACTCAAGAAGCAGTGAAAGTAAGATCCATAGAAGGACAGAAAGCTAAAAAGCCCTGAGGCAAACTGGTTAAGTTAGAAGAGCTAGCCAGAAATGAGCCTAAGCTAAGGCCAAGCGTTTATAACTAATAAGAAGTCTCTGTGTCATGATTTGGAGCTAGTTGGTGGCCCAAAAGAAAAAGCCTGGTGCATAAAGGAAGAGGAGAGACAGGGAGGGAAGGGGAGGGGAGGGGAGAGGAGGAGAGGGGAGGGGAGAGGAGGGGAGGGGAGGGAGAGAGTCAGAATATTCAAGGATATTGGGAAGCAAAGTGATAGGTTTAGCAAGTAAGTGTGGACAAGGCTAGCTAGCCTTCAAACCTAAGATACTGTTTTTCTTTCTCTTGTGTCTTTTATCTAGCCTAGAGGGACAAATCCTCAGAATAAAAAAATCTACCTTCTAAGGAACAGAATTGTCTTTAGAAGAAAGATAAGAGTTTCCAAAGGGCATGGTAGTATACCTCCTTTTTCTTCTTCTAGTCCAGTGGTTCTCAATCTTCCTAATGCTTCAACCCTTTAATACAGGCCCTCATGTTGTAGTGACCCCCAACTATAAAATTATTTTCTTTGCTGCTTCATATCTGTAATTTTGCTACTGTTATGAATCATAACATAAATATCTGTGTTTCCTAATGGTCTTACGCAACCCCTGTGAAAGGGTCACAACCCACAGGTTGAGAACCACTGTTCTAGTAGCAAGGGTCCAGAATTCCATGGTGTGGAAGCACAAGGTTTCTGGTGCAACCTCAGAAAGGGGATAGAGAGAAGGCCTCCAGGGAGACCATTCGAGCTGTCATGCTTTTACATCTTAGAAGACTGGTCCTTTCCAAAGCAGCCAGTGCCCCATCCACATTCTCAGGTAAATAAGGTAAGAGCGTGGTGATGGCTCCACTGCAACCATTGAAAAAAAGGCACTGCTTTTCCAGTAAACAGTCAAGAGTGCCACAGAAGGAGGATTATTTACAAATGATTAAAATGCGTGGCGGGAGAGGGAGAAGTTAGACCCATCTGTGTTTAAGGAGCCCATGGCATTGGTCAAGAACATTGAGGAAAGCCGAGAAGGTGGACTCACCTAGGGAAGTGATAAGAGGCATTGTTTGGCTCTCCATTGTCATTTGGTTTGATCTTCTCCTGCCTCTCGTATCATTTTCTCTCTTGGTACAATCTTTCCTTGTCAACACAAAGACTGAAAAAAAATTATTCATTTCATGTAAGAGCAGTACCCTCCCCTCCCTTTGTCTTTCTCAGGAAATTAGTGGCTCATGTTCCATTAACTGGAGTGTTTTGCCTTATCTCCTTCCTATAAGTGAAGGGGGAATTTCAATGCCATAATTTAGAATTATTCTGTCCAATTCATCCTAAATGGATTCTGTTCTCCTTACAGCCTTTATCTCTAGACCTCACTAAAGATAGCATTCAGGCTCACCTCCAGGCACACAATTGTCCTCTCTTCAATGCTGAAGTCTTTAGAAATGTAAGGACATGTGACAAGCTTTTGAATGCAGCTCCAGAAATGGCCTCTTTTGTGGCCAAATGGGATTGCTTGCCGTTTTAGAAGCCACTCTCTACATTATTTTATAATTTACTTTACAGACAAACCTGGGGAAATACAAGTTCCCTAATTGACAATACTTGTTCTTTGTTCCAGAACTGTCTTACAGAGATTGGTTACTTTTTCTGATACTTATTTGCAACACACGTTCTGAAAAATACTGTGTAATCATCAGCAGGAAGCCTCCCGGAAAGAGACCAGTGAGAGTGCATATAAAGAATGCAAGCTAATGTAGCTTTTTATTGTACACAATTCACTTACAGAAGAAAATTTATAAAGATGTTCTTCTAGGATATTCTAGTTCCTCTGGTTAAATTTTCAAAAATGACATTGGTTTTGATTGGTTGGAGCCTGTACTATTAATACCAATGATTGCGAAGTTTACAGTCTAGATCAATTTCTTGTTTTAAAAATGACTCTACTATATTTTGATGTACTTCTAGTATTGTGGTGATATCTTGTGTACCGCAATAAAGCTTGCCTGGGGATCAAAGGACAGAGCCAGCCACTAAATCAGACATAGAGGTCAGGCAGTGGTGGCACACACCTTTAATCCTATCACTCTGGGAGACAGAGATCCATCTGGGTCTCTGAGGGTTCCAGGCCACACTGGGCTACATGAGAGAAACAGAACCAGGTAGTGGTGACACACACCTTTAATCCCAGGAAGTAATGTGGCAGGACACAGAAAAGTATATAAGGCGTGAGGAAACAGGAACTTTTTCTCTTTAGAATGAGGATTTTGTAGAGGTAAGCTAGTGGCTGGCAGTTCGGCTTCTCTGATCTTTCAGCTTTCACCCTAATATCTGGCTCTGGATTTTTTTATTATAAGACCATCTAAGATTCAAACAACATCTGGTGATAAGAAGTCAATTTATTTTTCTAAGAATCATATAGATGGTAGCTAACGAAAATTAGGGCAAGCCATTTGAGTTCAACTTCAGTACACTTTTCATTAAATTGTATGATTAGCCGGGCGTGGTGGCGCACGCCTTTAATCCCAGCACTCGGGAGGCAGAGGCAGGCGGATCTCTGTGAGTTCGAGGCCAGCCTGGGCTACCAAGTGAGCTCCAGGAAAGGCGCAAAGCTACACAGAGAAACCCTGTCTCGAAAAAACCAAAAAAAAAAAAAAAAAATTGTATGATTATCCAAATTTATGTAACACAAACTATGTCCTAACGAGACTCCCCTGATCCAAAAAAAAAGAGGTCTCTATAAATCATATACTAGTTCATTTATTGTACAGAGCACAATAGCACTCTAAGGTTTCATTGACCACTATCATTTTTGGATAAGCACCAATATCTCTTCTCAGATCATAGCATGATCAACACCAAGTCCAGAACAATTTACCCAGGACAACATAAAGAAAATGAAATTTCCAAGGCGTCCCAGATTCTGTCTCCAATCCTCCCTACTAATTCCAGACTGTGCAATCTCCTGGTTTTCATGAGTAAAACTGGGCTCGTGTAAAAGATGGACGTTCTTAGACCTGATTTTTAGATTCCAGCTAGACTAGATGACAGCTGGCATCTCTTTCAGAACCAAGACCCTGTCATTCTCTCCTCAGATGAAGAAATAAATTGAAGAGACAACCTCACTGACCATTTCAGGAGCTTCGCTTTCAGCAAGAGATGGATATAGTGAGGTCCACCCACAAAGTAACTCTCCCATGAAAATAGTGCATCCCAACTTTGAAAACTCCAATAAGCCAGTGTCTTCTCTACACAAGCTTCCAACGGATTTGAGACAGTCAACCTATAGATGGTCACTCTTCTATTTACAGTGAGATGCTGATTTGTGACTGAATACTTACTAAGCCTGTGAGCCGGAAGTAATATGCATGACCTTGAGATTTTACCCAGAACTAGAAGTGTGTCCTTTGCATCCCTTTACCTCCTTTCCACTGTCCAGGGGGGAAGGTGCTGTAATCACCTGGAGACAGGGCATAGATGGGGAAATGATTATATAGGACTCGGGTAACAGCCCATTCTTCTTGTCTGCTCTTCACAAGCACCTTAGAGAGAAATAACCTCTCACTTTCTTTAAACCATGTGTGGTGAACCCACGTTTTAACAGTTTAGACGTTTCCCACAAAGGCACAGCCACGAGTGACTGCTGCATGGTAGAAAAAGGAGGGACCCACACAGGGTGCTTGAGCCCCAGATTCTATCCAGGATTCCTTAGGCCACAGAGTTCTGGGGCTTTTGGACGGAGGAATAGATTCAAACTGAGATGTCTCATTTCATAATTTGTCAGATTCGCTGACCACTAAAACTATGGTATTTTCAAGTCAATATATGCTGTAAAATAATTAATGGCACAACGAATCCTCAGAATTAATAATATATAGAATCAAATATTGTCAAAATTCCACTAAATTGTTCCATACGTCAGAAACACAGTGCTTTCAATTAAAGCACTGGGGAGTCACCAGTAGCAAAGGAATGAGCATTTATGTAATTTTTACCAGAGAATCTTTAGAATATTCAAGTTGACAATCTGAATTGATTCTCGGGAATGCAAAGTCAGATACTTCCAACAGTATCCTTACAAATTTTATTTTCCAAACTTTTCAGTTTACAAGTAAATTTTTTTCATTTATTTCATTTTATTTTACAATACCATTCAGTTCTACATATCAGCCACGGGTTCCCCTATTCTCCCCCCTCCCACCCCCTCCCCTTACCCCCAGCCTACCCCCCATTCCCACCTCCTCCAGGGCAAATCCTCTCCCGAGGACTGCGATCAACCTGGTAGACTCAGTCCAGGCAGGTCCAGTCCCTTCTTCCTAGACTGAGCCAAGTGTCCCTGCATAAGCTCCAGGTTTCAAACAGCCAACTCATGCAATGAGCACAGGACTTGGTCCCACTGCCTAGTTGCCTCCCAAACTGTTCAAGCCAATCAACTGTCTCACCTATTCAGAGGGCCTGATCCAGCTGGGGGCCCCTCAGCCTTTGGTCCATAGTTCATGTGTTTCCATTCATTTGGCTATTTTTTTTTCAATATTTGAGTAAAACCAAAATTTATTATAAGCCACAGTCGTCCTAGGGACCTCTATGCTATATATATAGCCTCCATGGTTCTATGGTTTGTGGTCTGATTGTTCTTTATTTTATATCTAGAATCTACTTATAAGTGAGTACATACCATGACTGTCTTTCTGGGTTGGGTTACCTCACTCAGGATGATTTTTTCTAGTTCCATCCATTTGCCTGCAAATTTCATGCTTTCATTGTTTTTCTCTGCTGAGTAGTACTCCATTGTGTATATGTACCACATTTTTTTTCATTCATTCTTCCGATGATGGGCATCTAGGTTGTTTCCAGGTTCTGGCTATTATAAATAGTGCTGCTATGAACATAGCTGAGCATGTATCTTTATGGTATGAATCAGCATTCCTTGGGTATATGCCCAAGAGTAGAATGGCTGGGTCTTTGAGGTAGTTCGATTCCTAATTTTCTGAGAAACCACCATACTGATTTCCACAGTGGTTGTACAAGTTTACATTCCCACCAACAGTGGAGGAGTGTTCCCTTTGCTCCACATCCTCTCCAACATTGGCTGTCATTGGTGTTTTTGATCGTAGCCATTCTGACAGGTGTAAGGTGGTATCTCAGAGTCGTTTTGATTTTCATTTCTCTGATGATTAAGGATGTTGAGCATTTCTTTAAATGTCTTTCAGCCATTTGTGATTCTTGTTTTGTGAATTCTCTGTTTAGCTCTTTAGCCCATTTTTTAATTAGACTGTTCAATATTTTGATGTCTAGTTTCTTGAGTTCTTTATATACTGTGGAGATCAATCCTTTGTCAGATGTGGGGTTGGTGAAGATCTTTTTCCATTCTGTTGGCTGTCTTTTTACAAGTAAGTTTTTAATCATATCTTTTTTTTTTCAACACTGACTTGTGTCAAAGTCCCTATGTGAATGAATATGTAAAGCCAAGATCTGATATTCGACCAGCTTCCAGACTGAAACTAAAGAATAAATCACAATTTCATCAAAATAATTATGGCAGATATTGCAGACTAATGTATCCAACAATCAATGTAATGATGCCTTCCTGTGGAATACAGGCTGGAAAGCTCACACTTCCTCTAAAGGATTCTGCATGGAATCAGAGTTTTTACAAGTCCTCTAAAATTCTCTCAGCTCCTTGAGATCTTATATCATTCATCTTATACTTATATTCCCTAACCTAGATTCCATTGCTGCACCTAAACATCCTGACTACTAAAGAAATAGGTTAATCCTGTTGTTGTTTTTTTTTTAATTAGAGACATGTGGAAATAGCATATAGTTTTATGGCTGTCTTGTTTTCCTTGGCATTTCTGACTTTATTTTGTTGAAAGAGAAGGAAGGCAAGCTGGGCCGTAGGAGCTATGAGTACTAATCAGATATGCTCAGTTGCTCCTCTCTTATTCCAGCCTGACTCACAAGCCATCTGTGCAGTCATGTATGTATGTAGTCATTCTCACACTGATCTCCATGTGGCAGCCAGTGCTGGATGATTGTACAGGACAACTGAGTTCTTAGATGGGTGAATGTCTGCTAACTTACAATATTTTGGTAGCAAAAGTATCGAGAACAAAGAAACACAGCCATTAGAAAGTGTGTATTCATCAAAGTGTTATGAAGCCAGTGTCACACAGACTTAGAGTTCTAAAAATGTTCCCCAACGCGCAGTAGCTCCTGGACACATCCTCTTGGAAATACGGTTCTTTGTGTGTGTGTCTGTATTTTGGATGGTGGATGCATGTGCACATACATACAGAAGTCAACATCAAATATTCTCCAGGAGCTGTCCACCTTGTTCTTTGAGACAGGGTCTCTCACAGAAGTCTAAAGCTTGTCAATTAAGCTAGGCTGGCCAACCAGAAATCCAGAGATCTATCTGCCTGTCTCCACCTTCCCAGTGCTGAGAGTACAAGCATGCCCCATTGTGCCTAATGTTTTACCTGGTTTATGGAGATTAAACTGAGATATCCATGCTTGAGCACCAAGCAGTTTAGCAACTAAGTCAATTCCCCAGCTCTGGAGATGCAGAATCTGACACACCCATAATTTAGATCCACTGAGTCAGAAATATGGAGGATTAGTCCCAGGATCCTGTGCTTTAGCTGGATCTCCAGCTGACTCTGATGCATGCTTACATTTGAGGACCACTAAGGTAGGTCAGCAGGCCCTAGTTAAGGTAGTTGGATGGAGTTTCAAAAGAGTCATAGCAGGTTAGGAAAGAGAAGAGATCATTGAAGGGAGAGGTCTTTGATTTCAAATATAGCCGGATTTAGAATAGAAAAGCTATAAATGTAACCCCTTTCACGTACACGATGAAAAGATGCTTTAGCAAAGAGAGCATCATGCCGAGACTCCAAATCATTGGCCTTGAACCTTGAAATTTTAACTTGGATCGAGCAGCGTTTAGTGAATTAATTTGTCTGTACATTTGTTTCATCACTTAAAATGAATAAACAGGGGGGGGGGATCTACTCAAACACACCTAGATGCTGTTTTTATCAGTCCTATAAAGATATTCACCATAGCATGTGATTAGCATCATATTCTTTCCTGCCTTCTCTTTCCAGTATAAGCGTGAGACAGAAGTTTCCCAGAATTCTTTTCCTCTATTCTGTGCCTAGAGGAAAATTTCGAAAAGATAACGTACAGACTCCAACTCCCTACTCCAAGAGTACACTGCCGCTCCACCCAGGTCAGGCAAAATCCCCTGACTGTGACAAAGTAATGCACATTAGGAGTTATCAATATCACAGGAATATGTATAAATTACTTACATGTCTACAAAATTATTAATGAGTTTGCTCACCCATGTGACTTAGTTAACTTTCAATTGCTGTGAAGAGATACCAGGACCAAGGCAACTTATCAATAAAGCATTTAATTGGACTTGATTACAGTTTCAGAGGATGAGTTCATGGTCATCGTGGCAGGGAGCATGGCAGCCGGCAGACAGGCCTAACACTGGATCAGTAGCTGAGAGCTTACATGTTGAGACACAACCACAAGGGAGAGAGAGAGAGAGAGAGAGAGAGAGAGAGAGAGAGAGAGAGAGAGAGAGAGGGAGAGAGAGAACTGAAAATGATGTGGGTGTTTGAAACCTCAAGACCACCCCCAGTGACACACCTCCTCAACCAGGCCACACCTCCCAATCCTTCCGTAACAGTTCTATCATCTGTGGACCAAGCATTTGTATATGAGCCTATGGGGCCATTCTCATTCAAACCATCACAAATGTTAAGGGCTAGATTTGAATTTTCCAGGATTCTGTAGGCGTGAGTGTCAAGTCATAGCTGTGATCTGCTTGTGATATTTAAGAATTAAGACTTGGGACTGGAGAGGTGGCTCAGTGGTTAAGGGCACTTGCTGCTCTTTCAGAGGACCTGAGTTTCCCAGCACCCACATGGTGGTTCACAACCTTCTGTAACTCTAGTTCTAGGGGATCTGAGTCCTTCTGACCTCCAAAGCTGCCACCAAGCATGCATGTGACGCACAGACATACATGCAGGCAAAACACACACAAAATAAAATAAATAAATCTAAAAAGAAAAAAGAAAAAACATTAAAAAAAATTAAGACTCATTTGCATTCACCAAAAAATGAAGCATATTGTTATTGTTCTTGGAAGAGAACAACCAATTGTATTCCTTAACAACGTGGAAACACCACAATATTGAAATATTTATGGGAGATTGTGTCCACTCAGTGAGTTGGGGGATTGGAGGGGGGGTAAAGAAGAAAATAGTCACGCATATGAATGGAGTTTGTGAAAATGATGAAGAAGAAGTTGTCTAAGTTATCAAGCAGCAGGGCCTAAGAGTTAACTGAGCCAAATGTTTGCTCAAAACTGGAAAGTTCATGCAATGCCAAGCTCTCCATGATAAATCACTAAAGGATGCTAAAGAAGAGAGAAGCACAAATGTGTCCCTGAAGGCTGAGACTGTGTCTTGTCCCATCCACAACCTTGGCAGGTAGGAGGTACTTAATAAATATTTGGGGCCGAATCAATGAAGACAGTTTGGGAGTGAGAACACTGTGACGACTATTAGATAATCACAAAGAAATTCGGCATTTTAACTGTGTATTTCATGAAAGAGTGAGGGGCTTTATGCTAATGAGTCTGTATCATCACATCTTTCAAATTTTGCAATGCCAATGGAGTGCACATGAGACTTCCATGCAAGTTTTATGATGAGGAACCTTACGACATTATAAATATTCACTGCTTTGAATCGATAAGCATGGCACATTCAAGTGATTCAATCTGATTTTTTTTTCCTCTGGAGAACAATGTCTACATTTAAAAACCTGGCTAAGGGGCTGGGGAGATTGATGGCTCAATAGATAAAGGGCCTCGTGTGGCAGACCGCATCTGTAAACCCAGTGCTGAGAGGAGACGGAGGTAGGCACATTCCTTCCTCTTGGCCAGTCACCCTAGCCAAATACATGAGCTCTGAGTTCAGGGAAAGACCCTATCTCAAGAAATAGAATGAGAGTGATTGTAGAATATACTTGACTCAGCTCCTGGTCTTCACATTTTCATGTATACATGCGCGTGCGCGCGCGCGCGCGCACACACACACACACACACACACACACACACACACACACACACACGTGAACACATATAAATACATCTCACACACAAATACAAAGAAACAAAGCCAGACTATCATGCTTTCTGTAAACGCTGAATCACAAAGACATGCTCTGGCGCTAAATTGGATGAAATGAGAACCTGTTTCTAAGACCTTCCTTGAAACAGGTTTTCAGGCAATTTTACTCAGAGCAAATTTCAAGGTATCCATGCATATTTTTAAAAATAAACAAAACATAGATTATTCTACTGGATTAGATGAAAAAATAAGAGGAAAGAGTCCCCAAAATAAGTTTGAAATTTGAACAACAGAAAGGATTGTACAATTTTATGACTAAACCAAAAGCACCAAGTTGTATATTTTTCAAAAGTGCATTTTGTGGTGTATTGATTACATGTTAATCAAATCATTTTTTTTCTTTACTAGAAGAGACTAGAGCTCCAGAGAACGAAAATGCAAATGTGTTATCTGGACCAGTCTGCAACTCCAAGATGGGAACATCACTGCCAAGTCCTAGACTGCCAACCTTCACAGCATCATCTCTGCAAATGTTCCTGGTCCTACCTTGCACCCATGCCAAGTCATGAGTACAAAAATGTTTGCAGTATTAATAGTCTTTGGTATTTCCAGTGTGTTGCTTGAATTCCAGAAAGGGATCCCCTGAACATTCCTAAACTGAACACCAGTAATGACTGTCTTCATGCTGAATGCTACCTAGGTCTTTATGAGGAAGGTCTTTTCTCGAACCTCTCTTGTCTAATTAGGGTCACATGTCTGATTATAGGATGCAGAATATATACATAAGTTGCCTTATCGGTAGTGATCCTTCATGGAGACAAAGGAATTATCAATCCCCATGAAAGTTCAGAAAACTTAGCAGTATATGTTTACTCATAGACCTGATTTGAGAGTATGGATGGATATGGGCTTCTTTGAAAAAGATGCAGTAAGACTAACCCAAGTGTGGATGAGTTTAGTACATTGTAAATGGAGGCAGAGCTTTTCTTTATTCTGACCACCCAGTCCCAAATAAACACACAAACACTTATATTAATTACAAAATGTTTGGCCAGTAGCTCAGGCCTATTACTAGCTAGCTCTTACATCTAAATGAACCCATTTCCATTAATCTATGTATTGCCACATGGCTTTACTGGTCCTCCAGCATCTTGGTTCTTGGGTGGCCAGTTCACATCTCCCCGACTCCTCCCCCTCTTCCTCTAAGTCCCCCCCCCCCCGCTCCATTTGATTGCTCCACCTAACCTCATCCTGCCTTGCCATAGGCCAAAACATCTTTATTCTCAGCCAATGAGAGCAACACACATTTACAGTGTACACAAGGACCATCCCTCAGCAGCATATGCTCTTTTCCTGTAAATTTAGTTTCTGATAAGGTTCCCAGAAAATTGAATGTTTAAAGCTGAGATGGGAGAAAGATCTGAAGCAGTTGCTAATTGTGCTGGGATTGTTGCTTCTCTGTTGGCAAGTGGCATGAGCCTGATGCCTGTGTGAGCGCCTCACCCCTCCCCATCGGCCTCAGGTTGGAATGACTGTTTCTGGGTTTTCCTTTCCTTGAATTCTCTCTGCTCTGTTTGTTTTACACTTGTCACCACACATCATAATATTACTCTATTACCGTTGCATCTTAAGATCAGCTAGATGCTCTATTCTTAATAACAATCTTAATTATTGGTACTAATTACAATTCGTTGCAAAATGAGTTGCAAACTCAGACATTCCTATAACTTATAGTAACTCGCTCTGAGAACAATGAGCAAAAGATAGTATTTTTTCTTTTTCTTCTTTTAAGATTTATTTATTATTTATTTATGTATGTTGGTGTCTGTGTATGTATCAGCACACTAGGAGAGGGCATTGGTTCCAATGGAACTACAGTTATAGACAGTTGTGAGCCACTCTATGGGTTCTGGAAATTAAACTGAGGACCCATGGATAAGCAGCCAGTGCTCTTAACTGCTGAGCTACCTCTTCAGCCCTTAAAAAATATTTTTAAAGCATCTCTTTTATTAAAGACATAAAATCAAAGGGGAGATAAAATTTATTAAACACAGAGGTATCTTTGGAATTATGTTGTTGTTGTTGTTTTTTACATTTGTTTATTTATTTAAGTATTTGAGACAGGGTCTTGTTATGTAGCCAAGACTGGTGGAAATCAGGATCCTCCTGCTTCAATTTCCCAAATTCTGAGAATTTGAGGAATAACTCACTACACTGAGTGACACTATGTTTAAATGTCACGGAGAAGACAAAAAGAAACAGCCTTTTTTATTAAAGAACTCCCCACCAACTGAGAGGGTGAATAAACACTCTATCAATTCCAATCTCCAACCATGAATATCCACACGCTAGCAAGAGAAAAATGTTTCACATAAAGAAAGGAGTGGGCAGTAGTGGTGCATGCCTGTAATCCCAGCACTTGGGAGGCAGAGGCAGGCAGATCTCTGTGAGTTCAAGGCCAGCCTGGTCTACAGTGCGAGTTCCAGGATAGCCAGGGCTACACAGAGAAACCCTATCTCAAAAAAAAAAAAAAAGAAAGAAAAGAAAAGAAAAAAGAAAGAAAGGAGTATTCATCATGTGACCTGCCTACATGAACTAAAAGCAGGCCTTCAGGAATGCTGTCCTGCAATAGCATAATTCTGGAAGAAAAAAAGCCACCATCCAATAATCACCAATAAATTTTTTCTTTTCCTGGAGTGCAGAGTTCCATACAAACCAATATAAACTAACAAACTGAGAAGCCATAGCTTTTACATGCGAGTTCCCTAATAAAAACCCAAATTTATGGTTCCCAAACGATGAAGAAAACAAAAGGTTTTTTCCTATTCCCCTCCCCTGCCTTGAAGTTCAGCAGGAAGTACCAAAAGAGAAATCTGTTCTTAGAAGATTCTCTCCCAGAAGCTAAAGGATTTCCATTAAAATATAGCAAATAGGACTGTTCCCCTGAGATTTCTAACCTAATTAGTCAGACAAAAACATCTTTCAGATATTTCTCTGCTCATGTGTTTAGAGAGGATTTAAAAAAAAAAAAAATGAAAAGGTACCGCTGAGCACATTTCTCTGTCGCTATCTATGGAACACAGCCTGTGCCTCTTGAGGTAGCAGAGGCTGACAAAAAAACAAACGTGCTAGTCATTTAGAAGGAGAGCATGACTGGAATGAAAGGGGAAAGAAAAAAAAAAAGAGTCCTGAGCAAGTCAGAGACTGCCAGGCAGTTCTCACCTAAAATAGCAAAGCCTTGCCGCTCAATTGCTAACCCATGATATAGTCAGGCTAAGTGGAGGCAAGGGGAAGGAACGATTGGTTTCATCAAATGGGATTTTGAGTGATAACAAGCAGCTCTTGGATCATCGTCAGCCCTGTCACGTGGAAAAGAGGAGCCTTGGATGTAGAAAGGCTCCCAGCTGCCAGCCGGAACTGCCTTCCAAAGAGCTAAGCCTAATTCAGCATCATGGATAATGGCTGATCTCATCATGGATGTCGGCCTCAGAATTTTGTGTTTATGTTTTTGTTTCTATGATGCTATATAAACTGCACACAGACATAAAAATATGTATGAATTTTAAAGTCGTTCTTTAAATAGCCCAATCCAGGCCAAGAGGTAGAGTAGGCTAGGCCAGGAGCCAGGCCTGTGAGCTCCTCCCAGCATCCTAACTTGAGTTAGCCATGGTCTTGCTCTTCTTCGTTGAGTGACCCATGCTCTCCTAAACCATCATTTGCTTTTACTTGTTTTTGGGTTTCCTAAGGACAGTAACACAGTGCAGGCATTCTTGCAGGTCACGATTCCTCTGTGTAACTGTGCAGCTGTGAAAACGTCCAGTGACGTTGCCTGTGACTGTCATACATTCACATATATTACTGATCAACATTCCAACTCATTTTTCCCTTGTGCATAGATGGAGTTTATGCACAATGGAAATGCACAAACATTACTTTAGCGTTTTTCCTGGAATTGAGAGAGAGAGAGAGAGAGAGAGAGAGAGAGAGAGAGAGAGAGAGAGAGAAACTTTGTTTCCTCAGTAATGCCATTTCCTTTGGTATGATTATGTATCCTAACACTAGCTAATCTTCCATTTCATGCTTACTACCACCATTTTTCCCTAATTTTTAATGAAGTTTCCCATATCTTCTTGTGTCTACTGGCCTATAATATTTTTTAATGTAATAACCAGTATCTCCCTAGATAACGTTTTGTAGGCCCTGCTCCTACGGGCCATTTTCTGGTCAATTCGGACTTAGTTCACTGTGGTGACAATTAAACTATATCAATTCTGCTTCCGTTCTTATCAGTCATTTATACAGCCTGCAAAAGGCCGGGGATGCGCCGGGCGTTGGTGGCGCACGCCTTTAATCCCAGCACTCGGGAGGCAGAGCCAGGCGGATCTCTGTGAGTTCGAGGCCAGCCTGGGCTACCAAGTGAGCTCCAGGAAAGGCGCAAAGCTACACAGAGAAACCCTGTCTCGAAAAACCAAAAAAAAAAAAAAAAAAAAAAAAAAAAAAAAAAAGGCCGGGGATGCTTTTGTAAAAAAAAACTTCAGTTTAATGCTATAAAGAAACATTTTAAAATCCCAGCCTATATCTACTCCTTAAACACATTATGATGAATTTACACCATAGTAAAAATGAAACAAGTTCTTCCTGTCACAAAAAAAAGCCTCTTTAGCACAGATATTCAAGGCCTAAGCTCCATCAATGCAAGCATTATGATCCCATAACTTATTGAATTGCTTTCTATTTTTTCCAGTGTAGTTACAGACTTTGATATTGAGGCTAACACTAGGATTCTCTCTTCCCCGTAATTGCAAGAGGCCTAGACTTGCAGAGGAAGAAGGATGCATGTTGCTACTATGTTTCTTACAGAGAGGCCTTCTTTAGCTAGTTCCCAAACATGCCCCAAGGTCAAGGGCAAGCTTCACTGTCCCAGCCAGAGAGCCTTTTCTGAAAAGAGTCTCTATTGTGCAGGACTGTGGCCCTGCTCTGAGAAGCCCGGGGGTGTGTCCAGCAGACAACGTCCTCAGTCTTGCCAGTGATCTTTGCAGCCTCGCAGGTCATTTGGTGTGATCTATCTGTTTTCATTGTCTTTCCATTACAAATCAAAAGGGAAATCAAGTGGGGGGAAATACTGTTAGAGAAAGGTCGATAGACTTCTTACATTTGTTAAATATAAACAAATAAAAATGTATGCCTTCTTCTTTCTCAAGTCTACGTTCACCTGTTTTTTTTCCACTTTTGTGAAAAAAATGTATTTTCAAGACTTAACCTCAACTTTTCTCCCCCTGTGTGTGTGTTGTGTGTGTGTGTGCGTGTGTGTGTGTGTGTGTGTGTGTGTGTGTGTGTGTGTGTGTGTATGTCTGCATATTTGTTTAAGTGCATCAGTACATGTGCATGCAGGAATGTGTGCAAGACAAGGCCAAAGGTCATAAGTCTTTCTCAGACTCACCTTTATGAGTCTCACAGCATCAGGAACTCACTGACTGTCTGGACCCCGCTGCCAGCTAAGCTCCGAATATCCACCTATTTCTGACTACTCCCCACCCCAAGAGCTGGAGTTGTAGACAGCTGTCAGCCTGCCCAGCCTCTACATGGGTGATAGGAATATGAACTCAGGTCCTCAGGCTTGATGTCCGTGTGTCAAGCCCTTTGCGGATTGAAGCATCTTCTCCAGTTCCAAGCATCCTTCTTCCAGTGCAGAACTACAGAGGTCACACACACGGTTGAGAGCGGCCAGGGGCAAGACGGCCAAGAAGTTGTTCACAAGCAGAACCTTCCCGGGGAATTTAGTTTAATTCTCTTCTTGCTACCTCGGCGGCTGCTATAGTCAGGATGAAAACCAGGGAGGCACCAAGTGTATAAATGAAAGAAGAACTTCGTATGAAATGTGATATTAAAAAACGGCTAACCAATTGTTACTGAGGGAAAAATAAAGCCAAATGTTTAGCTGAGCAGAATGATGCATTTAATCAGAACAGTGCTGTATGGAGACTGCCTCAAGGTCTTCAAGACGCACATTGGGGGAGGGGTTTAATTGCCTCAAGTATGTTATTAACACATTTGCACTTTTTTCAGATGTGTCTGTGTGGGGAAGATTTCCTAAATCGGTAGCTAGATCTATATTCCTAACAGACATCTATGACAACAAAAATGTTTTCAATTGTGCATCACAGTGCATTATTGTATTCTCATATCTGATTCATATTTTACAAGGTACCAAGTGAAATATTACACCCCTAGCCCAAAGCCAATCTTTATAGAACAAATATGTAAACTCGGTAGCCTCTAATTTATTCCATTTTGAAGACTGAATTTGAACAGGAGAGCATACTGTGGTTTTTTTTAAAATAATTTCTAGCACTGATAGGTTGAAACTTTGTAGTCAACAAAACTTTGGGTAAAGTGTAAAATGAGTGGTTTGTTTTCCTGGTTTTCCAGTAATTGCTGTGGCCCCGTAAGAACAGTGTCAGCGTAATTTATACTCTATTATCCTTACCCTGGCATACAAATCATCTCTGATGACTATCCCAAGGAACGTGGTGATTTATTCAGGTTTACTTGATTTGGTAGAAATGATCTCCTGTGTCCCCTGAAGGTACAGTTGGTCCTGTCATTCTCTGCCATGGCCCCCTGCGGGGAGTAGGTACTTCATGCTATGAATTTTTATACCTTATTAAATTATCTTATCCTTATGTGTCTAGCCTTCCCATCAAAACTGCCCATGTTCTCAGAGTCTGGTGGTGGATCCTGTGTTCTCTTTCTCTTTGCACAGAACCCAGCAAAGAAATAAGCTCCATGTAATCTGGAATTGTGGGTCCTGTGGGCATTCATTCACATAGTCACCTATAGGTATCTGTGTCTGCAAGATCATTTGCAAAGAATGAGGGGGTTTGAGCCATGTTAGTCCAACATCTGTGTCACTTTGGTTTTACACAGCCAGGACTATTTTTTGCTTTTTTAATATAACTTCTATTACACTTGTCCTTTGGCGATTGTATACATACATACAATGTAGTATATAAAAGTCTACCCTTGCATACACTTGTTGCAGGATATTTGAGCAAACTGTATAAAGATGTGTTTCTGTAGTACCTCACTTGTCTAAGGCACCTGATTGGTTTAATAAAGAGTCTGAATGGACAGTAGCTAGGCAGGAGAGGGTATACGAGACTTCTGGGCAGAGACAGGAGCTCTGGGAAGAAAGAGAAGCAGGATTTTGTTAGCGATATGAGGAGGGAGGCAGACATACATTATGGAGGAAAGGTCACGAGCCACGTGGCTGAACATAGATTAATATGAATGGGTTAACTGAAATTATAAGAGCTAGTTATGAAAGAAACCTAAGCTAAGGCCAAGCTTTCATGACTAATGAAAAAGTCTCTGTGTCATTATTTGGGAACTGGCAATCCCTAGAAGCAAGTCCACTACACGTTCTCTTATCTCCCTCCCAAACCTGTCAACACCTCCATCCCACAAGCCCTTCCCCACTCCCGGACTTTTTGTTTTGTTTTGGGTCCTGTTTAGAACTCTTAGTCCATTTTTTTACTTACTTCTAAATAATAATAATAATAATAATAATAATAATAATAATAATAAAATTCCACATCTAGAATTTGATCCACATGTAAAGAGAAGGAGTTTCTGTTTGTTTTGTTTTGCTTTGCTTGCTTTGTTTTGTGGGTCGGAGGGTCAAATCCAGGGCCTCATACATAGCAGATAAGCACTCTACCACTGAGCTACAACCCTAACCCAAAGTAGGAAGAATAATCTTACCATGAATATCCATTGCTTAACAAATTTTTGTTGAACCAAGCAGCTTTGAACAATAGTAACAAATGACATAAGGCAGACTACCAATTTAATATTCTCAATACTGGGTACAGTGGTGGTATCCACATTTAATAAAATACCCATAGTTCTGTGTGCTTTATAAATTTGACATTTAGTTTTGAACTCAAATCAATGGGCCAGCTCCTCCAGTCCCCCATAAGTACCACCTACTCTGTCTATTCCCCAGCCAGGTCACACAGGACATGGGGAAGAATACAGACATGCGCACTCAAGACCAAACATTAGACCAAATCTCAGGTCCTAGAAGCAAGGACATCTTTGTGTGGGTAAATGAAGAATTACCCAGAAAAAAATAGAAGCAGACACCTAAAAAGACAGACCCTTGGATGCAGAGGCCTCCTCTAGGAGGGAAATGGTGAAATAACAAAGTTCACTTCCTCCTGCATCATTACTACCTCTGACAACAATGTTTGGTGACATGAAACAGGTTCAGTAAATAAATATTTTTCACTAGCAAAAGTATTATTTGACATTATCCTCCAATTGCTCACTACATTAACTCAAGCAAGGGACATTGGTGAGCCGAGGACATTTTGGTTACAGCTTAAACATTTGAGAATTGAGTTTGTATTTATAAGCAGGAGGCTCACTTCTCCTTTTTGTCGGATAAGATACACACTTCTCCACCTGCTTATATTCTATTGAGATAGAGATGGGTTTTATTCTACTATAGGGCACAATAGCCTGGTTTGATCACAGATGGCAATCCAGCTTTAGTGTCAAGGAGACATTAGAGAGACTAATAGGCACTGTGACAAATTCTATAAGTAGTTCACAGACCTTGGGAATAAGATGGAAGGGCCACTTACCCACCACCAGCCATTGGGGCCACATGGAATTTACAAGCCTAGCTAAAAAAAATTCTTCCTTTCACAAGAGAGGTCAAAAAACAAAATTTTGCTGATGAAGTGACAATAAATTTGAAGATTTTAAACATTATGGAAGCAAACAAAACCTATCTAATGGTCAGATAGGACCTGTCGACAAATGTCTGGGCCTCTGCTGAGCGTTCCCCTTGGTAACTTGGGGAGTGGGAAGAGACGGGGTGAACAAGTCAGTCACATAATGTTACATAAAGTGGAGAAAAGGGGAGAAAAAGAGAGGTATATTAAAATTCAGTTCTTCTAAAATTTGAGTTCACGGGCTTTCTGGCTCCATTTCAGGCTCTAATTATAAATTAATTGAGATCATTTAGAATTCTTATAATAACTTCGCCTCTGTATGAAATCTAATATGGCAAATTTCATAAATATTACATGATGGGGAAGGTGATGGGAGTAGGCCTAAACTCACGTCCCCCAAAACAGGACAAACTCACTTTTGGGTACTCAGGTTTGGAGGTCAAATCTAACTTCTTACTGGGGCAGAGGCCTCTTCAGAACGCTGGGAAATGTGACAGTTCAGACGGAATCTGTGTGTCAGCCCCAAGAATGTCCTATTTCCTGTCTGCACAGGATGTGCTTGATCACATGTGTGTGGGAGATTCACAGGCAGGAAATACGTCAGGATATATGCTTGCCCCTGATTGGATCCCATGGGAAATGCAATGAATTATGGGTTTTCCTTCTTAAGCCCTTGCCATATTTGATTCTGGGCCATTTCCCAGGAACCTGGGTACAGATCTGGCCAGAACCCATCTACCTGGCCGGTATTTAATTAAAACTTGCTTCAAATTTGGCTTTAAACTGTGGTAGTGGGCTTACTCTCAATCAGTGGGATCAATAGCAACTTGCCATGAAGCTTAATAACCAATAATTCTGCTGTGTAGTGGTGGTGCATGCCTTTGATCCCAACACTTGGGAGGAAGAGGCAGGTAGATCTCTGTGAGTCCGAGCCCAGCCTGGTCTACAGAGTGAGTTCTAGGAAAAACCAAAAAAAAAAAAGTTTGCAAGCAGGAGAGAGAGAGAGAGAGAGAGAGAGAGAGGGAGGGAGGGAGGGAGGGAGGGAGGGAGGGAGGGAGGGAGGGAGGGAGGAAGGAAGGAAGGAAGGAAGAAAGAAAGAAAGAAAGAAAGAAAGAAAGAAAGAAAGAAAGAAAGAAAGAAAGAAAGAAAGAAAGAAAGAAAGAAAGAAAGAAAGAAAGAAAGACAAGGCAAAAGGATACCAGAAAACAAAGTAAAAGCTCCATGTTTCCCTGTTCCAGAGAAGCAGAAACCCTGAGAGGTGAAAGTGAAGACCCAAGCCTTTCCGACAACATTGTCAACTGCTGGTGTTTGAAGTCCGTGTTACTAGTTCTTTGCACACTGATGAGCTAAGCATTAAGTATAGGAAAATCTTGCTTCAGGGGGCTGAAGAGATGGCTCAGCCGTTAAGAGCGCTGCTTGCTCTTACAGAAGTCCTGAGTTCAATTCCCAGCAACCACATGGTGGCTCACAACCACCTGTAATGGGATCAGCTTCCTTCTTCTGGTGAGCATGAAGATAGAGCACTCATATACATAAAATACATGAATAAATAAATACATCTTTTAAAAAAAAAAAAAAGAAAAGAAAAGAAAAATCTTGCTTCTGTAGAGGGCATGAATAAGCCAAATGGGAGGCAATTGGTAGCATATGAGACTGTGTTTGGTCTGACAGGAACTTCATACTTTCATCTCCTTCGTGTTCCCTATTTCATTTCCTAATCAAGTTGGGTTCAGGATCGGAATTGGTTTCTATTTCCTAAGCCAGTGTAAGCTGGGGGAGACGACTTAGCTCGTCTTCTGGCCAAGGTGATGACAGTTTTAACCAAGACCAAGGAGCCTGGCAAAGGCTCCCACCTCAGACAACCCAGAGATCAACTAAATGTGCATTCTGCAGCATGAAAGACCGAGTGAATCTAATCCCAAAGCATCACCCCTTCCCCACGACTCCAACTACATGGAGAAGAAAACAGAAGGATGGCTGGGCTCCAAATCAGTGAGTTGCTAGATGTATGGTTTCCATGACTCTTTTGGAGGAAATGAGCCTGGGGATACATGAAACCCTGAAGGGGGAAAAAAAGAAGAAGAAGGAAAGAGAGAACAAAGAAACAAATGACGAGGAGATTCCACCTCTCCGTGGCACTCAGAAAGCATCGTTCAAGCTATTGAAGGTGCACAGGAGTATTAAACAGTCATCGACCATGCAGGTGGCTCTGACCTTGTCTCTAGCACAAAGCAGCTACCAGTGCACAGACTCCAAATATGCATGTGTTGGAGCAAGCACACACCATCCAGCCTTTTTATTTGGTTTCCCAGTGAGCTAGTCAGTGTACTTTGGCCTCTGCCTATTCAGTAATATACCACAGGGAGCCTTACCGTGTCTGGCTCCTACCAGTTAAACCCGCTTTATTTCCTGTCTGTACAAACTCGGTCTAACACTCTTCACCTCCCCCGCAATCACTAATGATTTCCTTCCTTCTAGCCACGACCTTCATGTCTGCCTCAACTAAAGGAAAAATATAATGTATCGATGGAGTGCCGTATCAGATCCTGGGGACAGAGGACAAAACAAGATGAGAATTTTATTCTTCAGAAGCTTTGATGGATGAGAAGAAAAACCGAAAATTATCTGAAATCCCCATGGTCATCAACAAAAAGAAGGGAAAAAATACCTTATTTCTGTTTAACAGCATGTTAACGATGCAAACAGGGAGGAGCACCACCTGTCATTGCAAATGCTTCCTTGAAATGCCTTTATACTCTGAAAATAATACTATTCAAATGCACGACTCTGTATGCCAACGCAGATGGAGAGGCTAGAGAGACACCTATCCTTTCCTGGTGACCTGTCACACCTAAAATAGTTACCAGGAAATTGCCTCTAACTCATTAGACTATATTCATATAGAATATAATGACGAGTGAGGTTGGGGGGAGCTGGTAGCGAAGTCAGCTGGAGCTAAAGGAACCCGGTCTCCTCAGAAGCATAGCAAAGCAATGATAGCTAGTGTAAGCCTGAAATCTAAGCTGTCAGTGGTCTTTACCATCTGCTTCGCTGAGCCCAAGTTCTGCTACCTTTGAGATCTGCTGATGGCACCAGGTAGAGATGGTGACACACTGTCAAGAAGATTTCTGGACTTCAGATTTTACACGCCGGTGCTATTTGAATTATTTCAGTCCTATTCATGCATATCATAATGGTTGGAAGCCAATTCAGCTGATCATTACCTCCCTGAAACTTGCTGTAATTATTGGTTGAAGCAGAGTGGAGACATGTCACTGATCCTGCACTTCAGTAATATTTGAATCCAGGAAGGAATTATGGGAATATACATTATACCATCTGTGGAAGTCAGCTTGCGCCACTGTGATACAATTCCTGAGATAACAACCTTAAAAGAAGAAAGGTTTATTTGGACTCAAGTTTCAGAGGAGGATGCCCATGGTTGCTCAGCACTGTAGCTTTGGGCTTATGGTGGTGTAGTAGACCATGGTGGGAGCCTGTGGTAGAGAGAGTCAGTCCACCACACAGAAGCTAAGAAGGGGGAGGGGAGAAGAGGGAGAGGAGAAGGAGAAGGGAAGGAGAGAAGGTTGGAAAGACAAGGGGATATAAATATGCCCTTCAAGAGCCTGCCCCCATGAACTAACTTCTCCTCACTCTGCCCAACCTCCTTACGGTCCCAGTACCTCCCAGTATAACACTCTTTGCCTTTGGGAGACACTCACAGTCCAACCCATATCTGTCAATTACCTGTTGGCATAGGCAAGCCAAAAGCAACATAATACAAGAATTTTCACAAAAGAGCCCAATGTAATAGGAGCCCAATATAATAGGCAGAGTAAAAAAAAATTAAATATGTTAAAAAAAATTTTTTTTAAGTTGTAAGCTTTTTAAGAATTAACAAAGCTGGCTGGGCGGTGGTGGCACACGCCTTTAATCCCAGCACTCGGGAGGCAGAGGCAGGCAGATCTCTGTCAGTTCGAGGCCAGCCTGGGCTACCAAGTGAGTTCCAGGAAAAGCACAAAGCTACACAGAGAAACCCTGTCTCTCGAAAAATCACAAAACAAACAAACAAACAAAAAGAATTAACAAAGTTGTTAGTGCAAAAATAACTCTTGTTACCAAAAAACTATCAACGTCTCAATGAAATTTAAGTAGTACTATTGCATGATTTTACTGGGAAAATTAAGCTTACACACACACACACACACACACACACACACACACACACAATGATGATCAGAATTTGTTTAAAGTACTACTAAATTATAAGACATTCACCTATATTCAAGTATAAGAATAAACAAAGTATCAATATGAGACTTGTTTGAAGACACAGACCCAATTACAGTTCATTTGATTATTTTTTAAATATTATATAGGGGTTAATTTTCAAGAGCTTTTAAAATTGGGACATAGGTGTTTGCACAAAATCTCCTTGGATAATGAGGAGCCATTCATTGTTTTAGTTATGGTCCTTTTCCCATAGACGCTCCTGCAATCAAGACACAAGAAAGTCTATCAAGAAAGTCATAGGCGAGACTATGACGTGTATTCATGGAGGGGAGTCCCCCGAGGCCTGCCCACACCTAATTGAGTCAGCTTAGTTAGGGCTGAACAGAGAGAGGTCTCCGTTCCTTCTTTCAGTGTAGGTATTTCCTTTGATGAACAGGAGGAGTTTAATCAGCAAAGTGGTTTTCTCTGGTTAATGAAAGAAAAGCCATCAAAGGCACGGCAGAGGAGTGCTGAGCACGCTTGGCCATGGATCGCAAGTGAGGACTAACACTTAGTTAAGAGGTCATGGCAGTGTATGAGGTTCGCGTTCCTACAAGACGACCTGACTAGAGTCAATCTGACCTGCTGACAGAGAAGACACTGTCTACTGCACCCTAAATGGCCCCGCTACCCACATGGCAGATTTGGGGGCACTTCATTAGAAAGGTCCTGTTCTCTCTACAATAAGCTAATCCAGTGGTTCTCAACCTTCCTAACGCTGCGACCCTTCAATACAGTTCCGCATGTTGTGGTGACCCCCAGCCATAAAGTTATTTTCGTTGCTACTTCATAACTGTAAATTTTGCTACTCTTACGAATCGTAAGGCAAATAGTGGCTGTGCGGGATATCTGATATGTGACCCCTGTGATGAAGAGGTCATTTGAAACCGCAGAGGGGTTGCGACCCACAGGTTGAGAACCTTCGAGCTCAGACCTTTTCTGTGGGAAATGAGTTTATTCATTCTTAACTTTGCGGTTAGCAGAAGTTCAGGTGTTTGGGAGCTACGCCGGGCGAGCTTCCAATCCTACCTTTGTATGTATAAGCTGTGTGATTCAGAAACGTTTCCCCCAAAGCTTCCCTTTTGATCTTTGTGAGGTGGATGGAGATGTTCAAGCCAGAAGGGGTCCTGGTGCCACAAGGAGGAAGTGGACATGGGGTCCCACCACTAACCAAGAAGCTAGTTATAATTGATGCCTGTGGGCAAAGGGAAAAATCAGTTTTCTTCAGTGGGGCATCACGTCGTCCATCAAGCACACTCCAGGACAGGCCTTCTGACCAGGACGAGCTGACCAACACAAAGTGAACTCTCTGTTTTGTCTTGTTTGGTTGTGTGTGTGTGTGTGTGTGTGTGTGTGTGTGTGTGTGTGTGTGTGTGTGTGTTACTGTTTTTTTTGTTAGGATGGAGGGAAGAGAGACAACATGAGGTTGGGTGGGTAGGGAGGTTTAGAGGATGTGGGAGGAGTTAAGAGAGGAGAAAAACAAGATAAAAATAAATTACATGAAAAAAAATTACAGTAAATAAAATAAACAGTTCCCTCCCCTTAAAAAAAAAAAAAGGAAAAAGACAGAAGTGGAAAAAGCCGCCGCCGCGGCCAAGGGACTGTAATGAAGCAACATCCCAAGAAGGCCCAACAGTGTGCAAACTTGACTGTAGACACACACATGAGAAGTCAGTCCCCATCACATCTCTGCCACAGAGCAAGGGGAAGCATGTGCCCGCTGACACCTGCTGGGAAAGAAGGAACTGAAAGCGGATAAAGGAAGAGGAAACGAGAGGGTGGCATAGATTAACTGCACCAGGACTGCCCCCCCATCCCCTCCCTTCCCCCCACCCCCACCCCCATGCTCCCTCCCTTTTCACCCAGGGCTGGCCTTAATCTCACATGGAGACGAGGGATCAAAATCTCGAGGTGTCCGACAGAGACTAGAAACGCCGTGCTTCGGACGGAGAAAGCCTGGGAAAGCTGCCCAGAGCAGATAATAAAGACAACCACCCTCATCCAATTCAGGCAGAGACTGATGCGATCCGTGGGAGCTGAGAGGCCTGAGGAGGAAACCCATTCTAACTGGCTCGTGAGGGCTGTTAGGTTTTCCTAACTTCGTATCTAATATGATTATCTTATGAATGTCTTCTTTTTTTTCTTTTTGAAGTGATAGATCAAAGGAGGCCTCTGCTAGGACTTTGAGAAACTGGGACATTCAACCAAATGGTAGTTGGAATCTAAGTTGGTTTTCAAGGTCTGAGCACTTTCACCTTTCCCCTACAATCAATCCATAATATTCACTAAGCCCATATATATATATATATATATATATATATATATATATATATATATATATGTATGTATGTATAATTTTATTTTTCTGTATCAGGCGCTGTGGACCGTAGCATAGAGCTAGAAAGCTGGAATTCCACTCTCAGGGAGCTTGCGAAGGGCCAAGCTGCTCAGGACCCACACCTATGAAGCAATGAGCCAAGGAAGTAAAGCAAAACAAAATAAACGTATGCTGGACACACTGCTGGCCTGGGACAGTTGCCCCGAACTCAAATACAGGAGAACAGCACAGCCTGTGTTGAACGAATTCACTCTCCCGTCCCCCAAGGAAAAGAGCTCAAGAGCAATGTCAAAGCCAAGGCCCCGGGGAGTCCCTAAGGTGACAACTGTTAGAGAGACAGAGACAAAACGGAAGTCAGTCACCGCGGCCGCACCATTCAGAAAACGGTGTCTCAAGTGGGATGTAGATCAAAGTCACTAATAGGAACCGAAGGTGCATCTAGCCAATGCAGCCCAGAGTCGAACCTAGTGCTTCTCAGCCTTTTGATGCTGTCACCCCTTAATACAGTTCCTCATGTTGTGGTGACCCCTCCCTCCCCACCCCCACCCCCCTCACCATAAAATTATTTTTGTTGCTACTTCATAACTATCATTTTGCTACTGTTGTGAATCGGAATGTAAATATCTGATATGCAGGATCTCCGATATCCCATCTCTGTGAAAGGGTCATTTGATCCCCAAAGAGGTCTCCACCCCCAGCATGAGAGCTGCTGGTCCAAGCTATGCATGTGAGAAGCTTGGGAAGGAAAAGCCACAAGGTCTGGTGAGGTCCCTTCTGCTTTTTCAAGATCACAATCACTCTTCAGAGGGGCAAAGAACTTACATCTTCAATAGCCCACTCCAAATCCGTGGTGTTCAACAAGGCACCCCACACGGCTTCATCCCTCTAAAGAACTCAAAGATGAGCAGACGCAGTTCTTTTTTTAAATCACACAAGTCTACAAGGAAACAATAAAATGGCTTCTCCAGGATTGGGATGGGAGGGTGTGCAGAATGAGGAAGCGAGTTCTCTCCTACTTTGCGGGTCCCCAGGATGGGGTGCTGGTGGCTAGCCTTGGCACCAAGGGCCTTTACCAGCTAAAGTTAAAAATAAAACAGAACAATACAAAAATCTCTTTTTTTTTCTTTCACTACAATACAAAAAAAAAGTTGATTCATTTTATTTGGAAGAAACAGCGTTAAGGTAAATTTGCCTGGGATCTTGCTCAGCCTTGTTAAAATTATTAAAGTGTTTATATTTCAGATCAACAACCATTGGCATATTATAGCCTCCATAACAAAAATGTAATGATGTAGGGCATGTAGAGTTGTTTCTCCCAGTCAGCCCTCAGGAGATTTTAACTCAGTACAGAAGACAGGGAAAGCCAACACAAGCCACTAATAAACACAACTTAATCAAGGACTAATTAGACTCATCAAGAGGAGGGTAAAAAAAAGAAAGTCCCTCTAAGTTGAGGGGCTAAGACATCTCCTTGAAGCAAAAAGAGTGGGTTGAAGCTGGGCCTTGAAGAGACCCTTTCCAAAAACAAACAAACAAACAAAAACAACCACCCCCCAACAACAAAAGGCTTAAGGCAAAGTGCTGTTCCTTTCGAGTCCAGTAGGAGGCGGTAATGAGCAAAAACACAGGGAGAGAAGGCGGTTGTAAACAAGAGACCAGCCCAGATAAACATTCCCACCGCATCTGCAGGGCAGTGGACTTCACTAAAGCCAAGCTAAGCAGAAGACACACTGGAAGCTCTTCTGCCTAGTTGGTTATTGTCTTACTGACTCACGCCACTCTTTCCTAACTTGACTATTTCAGCCCCCGGGGCTTCTTATTTTCCCATTGTATTCACACTGCAGAAAGAGGAAATAGCTCCTCCAGCCGCGGGGATTTCTTAGTTGGGTTTTGAAGAAAGATGCTGGGGGTGGCTGACTCGGCTGAAACGCTTCCTTTTTCTCTTGCTGTTTGTCCGATTCTGCCATTGAGCAATCGTCCTTCAGTCAACCTGCGGTCCGCATCTGCCTCATCTCAGATGCGCTCTCACGCTCCGCCCTTTGCCTCTGCGGCTCTGGCCCCTTGACATTCTCACAACCTTACCATCCATCGATGGCTGAAGGAGTGTGAGACACTTGCCCAGTTGGCGTCAAATACTAACATCTCCAAGGTAAAGGAGGCAAAGTCAGATCTGGCCTTAGCTGCTCCACGTGTGCTTTACTTTGCTAATGTTTCGTTCAAAAAATTACATTTCCAGTTTCTTCACAGAAACACATGAATGCAACGCGTTTCTAAGATCATCTATCAGCTGCTCCCTCACTGTGTATGTGTGCACGTGTATGCGTGTGTGTGGTGTGTTGTATATAGTATGTACACGTTTCTGTACATGTGGTGCTTGCATTTTTTCATATAGGTGTGCACACATTTGCTTGGGGGGTGCATGGACACACGTATGCACGGACTTATGGATGCCAGAGCTCAGCATCAAGTGATTCCTCGTGTGTGTGTGTGTGTGTGTGTGTGTGTGTGTGTGTGACAGAATCTTTTACTGAACCTAGAACTCAATTGGCTAGACTGGCTGACCACTGATCTCCAGGGATTTACTTCTCTGTGTTCCTCCAGGTCTAGGATTACAAATAAGTCACTCAGCTTTTACATGGTCCTGGGGATATGAACTCAGGTCCTCGTGCTTGCCTGGCAGGCATTTTACTGACCGAACCATCTCCCCAGCCTCCAACTCCCTCCCTTTTGAAATGGGAATGACTGAAATAAACATTTTTACGGGATCTACAGAGTTCAGTGTCGGCCTAAAAAAATCTACATCTTCGCAAGTATAAGTGATGGGCTCCATAAGCCTAACTGGGTTCTAGAGCTGGCTTTCAATCACACAGATAGAAATTACCTTTATTGGAAGATCAAAAGCTTTTCCAGTGTCCTGGAGGAAAAGCTGTCCATCTTAGGCCTGCTCTCCTATCCTTCTGCCCAAACTCCCCTGAACCACACACAATGGTCCCTTATCGTCAGGCTGGACCAAGAAAATTCTCAATCTCTCCTCTCCTCATCCATTTCGATATGAAAAGACTATGCTTGGGTTTGGCAGGGGCTTCTATGCAGAATACAAGATTGATGTTGAATAAATACAGTGTGAGTTTGAGTCCAGTGAGGGGGCGCTATACATAAAAATGACTACATAAAGCATTATTTAAAAAAAAAAAAAAAAGAACACAAGAAGAAACTAGCAAGTTGATACTTTCCACAGTCTATAGTAGGGCCTCTCAACCTGTGGGTCACAACCCCTTTTGGGGTTAAATGACCCTTTCACAGGGGTCACATAAGACCATGGAGGTATCAGATATTTACATTGTGATTCATAACAGCAGCAAAATTACGGTTACGAAGTAGCAAGGAAAGGAATTTTGTGGTTGGTGGGGGGGGTCACCCCAACATGAGGAACTGTATCAAAGGGTCACAGACTTAGGAAGGTTGAGAACCACTGGGCTACAGCTTTTATAGGCTCTGCCGTTAAATGCCTTTGAATAGACTCACAAACTTTAGGGCAACAAACATTTACAAAGAGTCACGTGAACTAGCAAGGATTGCAAATGTACTAAGGAACGTCCTAAAAATTGTCTGCTCTCTCGATTCTGCCTGCTAATCATTTCGTGTAGATATCTTCTCCTTCTCACGAATACTGAAAAGGGGTCACAGCTTAGGAAGTCACTTAGGCTGTCAGCACACAGAGGAAGCACCTGCTGTCACATGCTTCCTGACTGAGGCCACCTTCCCTTCCAAGCTGCTTGCTGTATCCACAAAGGCTTCAATCTGCCGGCCTTACCAAGAATTCAACAAATATTTGTTGACTAGTGAATGAGTTACAGTTCTCATTTTTGGCAAAGTTCTCTCCTAACAGCCTCCAGCCAGCCTTACCTTGGTCAGAGGTCTCTGTTCTCTGAGCATTTGTGTCCTGTTGGGGTTCCAAAGTATTTCTAAACTTTCAGGTGTTAGTCTGGATTTGGCCTGAAGGCCTCAACAAGACTAGCCACCTTTCTGGGTGCCTCAGAATGAGGCTGGTCATTGACTTCAACATTGCTCTACTTGGCTTCCCTTGATTTTCATGGTGGTAAATTCCAGCACGGCAGTGATAAAAGATAATGAATGCATAGTGTGACTATACAAATGGCTGAATATGAGCAGGTAAGTACTAAAAGTCATAGCCAGCTTCCAATGTCGAGAATCTCTTCTTCTCAAATGTGAGTTGGACTTAGCGCTTGAGTCTGTCAAACTCAGTCCAGCAAAAGTTACAGTATATCCCAGATTTGATTACCAAAGAAGTCAGCTGAATAGGGCAGCACCCACTTGCCTCCCAGCACTTTGGAGCCTGAGGCAAAAAGATCAAGTTTGTGTTCAGTAGGGAGATGTTGAATACTGTTCCACCCACCCCTGAAAAAGAAGACTATTAGTTCTTTACCAACCACGCCCCCATCCCATCACCTGCTTTGAGAGAACATCTGCGACATGGAGCAGCCCATGGTGAAGGCCAGGTGGTGCAGAAATGAGGTCTCTAGTCAACAGCCAGTGAGACACTGGGATCTGCCATTTGGGAGAGCTGAAAGAAGATCCTTCAGGCCCAGCCAATCCAGCATTGAAACTGACTGTAGATCAGATGGGGTCTGATGCCCTCATAAGGGATCCTGTGCTTGAGTCATTCCCCTTGGCAAGCTTACATCTCTGACCTGCAGAAACTATGAAATAATAAGTAGTGCCTTAAAACGTCCAGATCTTGGGGCTATTTGATATATAACAAGACATAACTAATATGCTAAACTAAAGGCTGGCGAGCATGTTCATAAGGGCCACATAGAAAATATTTTGGGATTTTTCTAGCCAGATGGTGTCTGGATCACTCTTCAGTTCCACCACTGTAGCTCAAAAGCAACCAAAGATAATATGCAAATGAGTGGACATGGCTATGTTCCTATAAAACTTTATTTATGAAAACAGTCAGCCGGCTTGCGAGTTGTGATATGCCAACACTTGCTGGAAGTCACTATATTTTCAGTCTTTACCATTGCTGGTGTCTTGTCCTGTAGCTGTCATAGGGGGAGTGAAATGTGACCACTTCACTTCATAAAAGGTTATGGAGTATCGTTTCCAGGGCAGAGGATGCTCCTCCCACTGTTCAGCTTGAAGATTAAAAAGTGATCTTGATGCCACAGAAAATAAAAAGGGAGGTAAAATTGAGGTAAATCTCTTTTCTAGCGAGGAGAAGGACTTTTGAAAGCCAACATGGCTAAAGATGAGAATCAAGAGAGGCATTAGAAGTGTTTCAGCCTCCTGAATCTAAACGCTTTGTAAGGTGATGGGATGGGAAAGCTGTAACACAACTGGAGGGCCTGAGGAATCTCAGAGCATCCTAACCAGGAGCCCAATTGTTCAGCTAGATCGGTGGGAAACTGAGGAACATTTAAAACAGAACGGCTCAAGACTGTACAGCATAATTGTTATAAGAAAATTAAAACATGGCTTTTGGCCTCTCATAACTTAGACATAGCTCACAAAAGACAGTAAGGCTCCCATGTGGTCTCCAGCCAATGCAGAAACGCTAAGGAGACCACTTGACCAGCAGGATCCAAGGCCAATTAACGACTGGACCCCCTAGGACCACAGTCAAAGGCAGCATGGCACAGACAGGTTAGATCACTGCCTCTCTTCCCCATCGGCTTCTTAGTTTCCATGACTTCAAATCCATACCAGCAAAGGCACGCTCAAGAGTCAGGTAGGACCAGCTACAGCACTACCACATTCAGCAGAGGCCGCCGAGCAAACGGAAACAGAATCAGTCCCATAATGATAGACATCTCATGAACAAGTACACTTTCCCAGGGAGACATGGGGGTCTCCCCCTACCCTGTTGCCTGTACCCCATCTTTGGAAGGACAGAGGAAGGAAAAGAGAATCTGGAACAGCTATGCTTTCCCCAAAAGTGACTGAATGACATCCACCCAAGCTGTCCCTGGCAGCTTCACACTCTTTTCCACCAGGGCCAGAGGGATAGAGGATTTGAGGAAATCGGAAACTGGCTTCTTTCTTTTTTTTTCCTGTTACAACATATATAAATACACAAATCACTACAAACCAAACATAGAAACTTAAAACAACACAGTTCATCAGCTCACAGTTCTTCAGGTCAGAAATGTAACATGGCTCTCACTGGGCTAATGACATCAGGGGTTCTTCTTTGTGGGGCGGGTGGTTCTTGGAAGGCTGGCGCTCATTCGCGCATGGCTGCCATCTCTCGTCCTCACCTTTCTGATGATGCTTCACTGCTGCAGTCCATTCTCTCAAACAGCCTGGAAGTACTCTCCACTTTTGAGAATCAATGTGACTAGACGGAGCCCACCAACCATGGAAGATAACCTATTCCAGGGCTCTAGGCATGGATGTTTTCGTCAGGGGAGAAGAGAGTACTTTGGATAGCAATTGAAAAAAGGAAAGGCTGCGTTCAATTCAGTTTGCAGTATGAGCAAGTCTGGGATTCTAACATTCAAGGATATTCTGTATAGTTTGTAATTGATAAACCTCCCCCTAACAGCATATTTACATATTTAGCTAATTCTATGGACTAACACTGGGTTGAGTTTCTGGTGAGGTTGGTTCACTGAGTAAAGACACATGCCATGCACTCCTAAGAACCCGAGTTTGAATTCCCAGTACCCCGACCAAAAGTCAGCCATGGTTGTACGTGCCTGTAGCCCCAGTATTGAGGAGCAGAAACAGGTTGATGCCAGGGGCTTCTTCAAAGGCCAGCTTGGCCAAAATAGTGGGTTCCAGTTCAGTGAGAGATCTTCTCTCAAGGTAATAGGCAGAGAGCAATAGAGAAAGACACCTGACACCCTCCTCTGATTCATATATGCTCACCCATACATCTGCATCCATGTACCACATACACACACACACACATGCATGCATACCCATACGTACCTTCAAAAAAGGTACATGAACTATGTTAATTTGACAGAGTGAGATCACCTAAGAAAAACCCAAGGGTTCTTAGAGATGCCCATAGCCCAAGGTATATTTCCATGTAGAATTCCAAGCAAAAAGGTATGAATTTCCTTTAATCAGTAAGAGATAGACAAGACTCTTGACCAAAAGTCTTAACGAGTCCCTGAAGTCCTGGACTGCATCAATTAGAATCTATGTGGTATGATCCGTGATTAAAGATGCCAGTCTATCTAATTGTTTATAGGCATCAGTCACTTAAGTTGTAAGGAAGAGAGTCACCAAGTTAACAGAAACTAACTGTAAGTAGTGTGCACTGTAAGTGAACTAATAGTATTATTACTGTTATTTATATTAGTGGGTATGTATTGCTTCAATGTTTTGTATCAATCTTGTTTTGTTGAAGTGTTTTGTTTGGTAAAGTGTTTTCTTGTTCCCTTTCATATTAGCATGAAGAATATTATGTAAATTTAAGTCTTGTTGTGGTAATTATCATTGTTATCCTTTCAAGCCATATTTTGCTATAGTTTTTGGTTTTGGTTTGAAATAAAGTGACTTTGATCATCCATCCTCCTGCCTCTACCTCTCAGGTGCTGGGATAACAGAAGTGAACCACCATACCCAGCTGTTTTATTACTAGAATTCCTAGAAAATAAATTTAATAATCAGATGTTTGATAATGAATCAGGAAAAACCGATACATGTTATATTTAACTGTCCTCTTTTAAATACATTTTTAAATGCAGGTTTATAAAAGGTTAGATAGTCTATAAAATGAGGTTCCAGATGAGAGAAGCTATGTTTCTGACAGTGACCATGGCTAGGAATTCTTTCTGGAAACATTTGGAGGGAACATATTGGTTATGATTACAACTGACATCATAAACTTTGATGAAGTCTACTTTCCTAGGTCTGATTGCTGCTGGAAATAAGCCCCTTTTTATTACAAAATATTTATTTTAATGAAGTTATATAAAGGAGTACACCCAATGATTTTATGAACACTAAGTATATATTTCTTTGTCTTTTTATATTTCATTCAGGCAAGCCTTACCTATTCTACAGACCTCCTCAAAATGAGTAAAGGATTGAACGATACACTTTTTCATTATTACCTCACAATACTATAGATATTCATGTGCTATTTCTTTTGGTCTCTTGAAGACAGAGAGAAAAACATCATCAGGGCATTCAACCTCAAGTCACCCAATCAAACATGGATGGAAGTTAAGGCCCAGGATGTAACTCGGTGGCCAAGCGCTTACCCCCACTTAAGCTAGCACCCTCGGCACTGTCGGGAGGAAGATATGAAGAAGTATGAGAAAGCCAGACGGTGGTGGCGCATGCCTTTAATCCCAGCACTCGACAGGCAGAGGCAGGCAGATCTCTGTGAGTTCGAGGCCAGCCTGGTCTACAGAGTGAATTCCAGGAAAGCCACAAAGCTACACAGAGAAACCCTGTCTTGAAAAACCAAAAAAAAAAAAGTGCAAGAAATATGAAATTGTCATGGAAAGGTAAAGAGACGAGGGATCATCTCCTTGGTCAGATAAAGG
Source organism: Peromyscus maniculatus bairdii (assembly GCF_049852395.1). Taxonomy (NCBI): domain Eukaryota; kingdom Metazoa; phylum Chordata; class Mammalia; order Rodentia; family Cricetidae; genus Peromyscus; species Peromyscus maniculatus. Next base: position 24,640,639 of record NC_134869.1, on the reverse strand, counting down.
GAAATCTTAGAGCCTGGATATGCACTTGAACTCAGCTGAGAAACCTCTGGGAGCTATTATGACCGGTAGTTACCAACGTCATTAAGACCAGCAGTGAGACTAAGACAGAGCACGTCACTAACAAAGTTGCTTCCAATCCTAGCTAACTGAAGCTGACACAGATCTCAGCCCACACAAAGTAGAGAGCACAAGCTCTGAATAGAAAAGACAAGGTGTCCAGCAGGCAGGGATGGGGAGGTGAGGTGGGATGGGGAGGGGTGAGGAGGTCCAGTTATCATGTGGTGGTTATTTACTGATTTTATTACCTCATGGAAACTACTTAATCTCTTTGAGCCTCAGTTTAATCTTACATAAACCTGGCAAGTTATTTTTTTAAGTTGGTAGGGTTGCTTTTATATATCAGCAAGAGCATGAATCTTAGTACTTGTTACATTTTAAATTAATGTTGATTATACATTTATTAAACTCCATAAGCAGTGATATCACAGTGTTTCCTTGTATGTAGATAAATGTTCTCTTTTAAGAGTGTTCTGCATCTAACTTCTAAATTCTCCTTCTAAAATTAACTCTGGGATCTAGAGACCAGAATAACAGGAGCCTCACACGACATGTTTCCAGGAGCAAGCTACTGAAAAAAATGCTAAATATAGCAAAAAGCTAAGGGGACGGAAATGGAAAATTATGGACACGTGGGAATATTATGGCTATAAAATTTTAAAGAAATCATGTTGTAAAACTGCGCATGACAAATTTTCCTATAAAGCATAATTGAGTGGGATTCAAAAAGAACTCTTTAGAGTTCTGGGTTGGAAAGGTTCTCATATTTTGACTCCCTCCTTCCAGTTCTGCTGGGCCGCCTCCATCAGCTCTCACACTAGAGACCTTCCCTTATCTAAACAATCATTTCCATTTCAAAGAAGCCCCTCACTGACTCTTTGGGTAACAATTGAGCCATAACAGTGTGGTTCCCATGGTTACCAAGAATTCTAATTTCAGTTCCTCATTACGCATTTTATCATGAAAGATTGTGCAGTGTTTCTGAACAGGCCACTTTTCGCTCCGTTCCACATACTTTTCTTTCTTTCTTTCTTTTTTTTTTTCTCCAAGTTTCTCATACCCCATCCCTATTGAAACTTCCTGTTTTGCTCTTGTTTTTTATTTAAAATGTATGTGCCCGGTCTTGACAATGATTACGTTTCTAGATAACAAATTCAAGGCAAAGAAACAAAGCTAAAAATTTGGGGGGGGGGAGGGGGTAGACCAAAGTTAGAACTGGTCCTACTTTCGGAGGCCCACGATGTACCCCATAATCATGGCAATGAGGAGAAGGAGCAGCAGGAATCCCACAGTACGGGATGGGACCTTCAGACTCATGTATTAGAGTTTCTCAACAATGAAAGAATTTGAGTTCTCATAGCTCTGGAGAGTGCTTTCTGGACATATTAAAGTCATATACCACAGTCCGTGAATGGGTTTCAGAAAGGACCGTCACACGCCACAAACTGTGTACATGGGGGGATGTGTGTATGTGTGCGGTACATGCAAAGGAAGAGGAGGAGGAAAAAAGAGAGGTGCTATCACCCCTCAAAATCCGTGTCTCAGGGAAGAACTGAAGGGTTAATAATCTTAATAACATTGGTGTCATTTCTTCACTGATGGGAGATATTAAAATTTGGCAAATGATTTTTGGAAAACCAATCTAGAAATTTAAAATTTATGGGATCAAAACAAAATGCCCTTCCCCTTGGACCTAATCATTTCACAGAGGAATATATATTTAGGAAACTAGTTTGGAAAGATTGCAAAGTGAAGGTTTGTTGATTTAAATATTACAAATAATAGTGTGAACAAGTCATGTCACGTGACATCAACATATAGCCATGAAAATAAAACTATGATAAAGTATTAAGCTGCAAAACAGATATGAACACATGTAACATGAAACATAAACAACTGAAAAATACTTTACTAAATAGTTGTACTGAAGAAATGGGAATTTTGTTTGATTTTTAAATCCTCTCAAATTTCAATGTCCTACTAAGTAAATGCTAAACTAAAATGACAATAACAGCAACAAACATCTGTTAAGCCTGAGAACATATGTTTTGATCTTTGTTTCCTTCCCACACTCCACGACGACGAAAGCAGAGATGTGAAAAAGATGCAAATCGACAAGGAATCTGAGGACACGGGATGAAATCACGGCACCAGATTCTTGGACCCTGTAAAGCCAAGAAATGCAGCTACTTGGAAGGAAGAAAGTTAAGTCCATCAACCACAGAGTCACATGAGGAATAAGCTCACTGACACCCAAACCCCCCAAATTGTCCTAAATCAAGGGGGTTTTTAACCCTGAATGAAGAGACAAGGGTGAGGCTGGGACCGGTACCTTGTCAAGCACCTTCCAGATCAAGAGTTAAAAAAAAAAAGTTTCAACTTGATTACCCATCCTGACTTGTTCCCTCTCATTACCCCAAAACATTGACTTGGCAGAGGTAACAAAAGGATCATGTGTTATGAACAATGAAGTGAGAAGGGGCATACTGAAAATTAGTCATTTTAATGACGACTGGCATGTTGGACAGTGGGAAACACCTTGCGTATGAGGTTAAGGTCAAGTTTATGCTCAGTAGATAAAGTACATGTTTTGCAAACACGAGAACTCAAATTTTGATCCCTATCACTTATGGAGAAGCTGGGTGAGGGGATTGATGTCTGTGACCTCTGCAGCTGGAGAGATCAGCACAGGAGGATGGCTGGAGCTCACTGGACAGCTAGTCTAGTCAAGGTTCAGAGGGAGAGCTGTCTCAAAAACTGATGTTGTACCAGGTCTGGTAGCATACACGTTGGATACCAGAAACTGACTGAGAGGCAGAGGCAGATGGATCTCTGTTTGAGGCCAGCTGGGTCTACCTAGCAAGTTCCAGGACAGTCAGAGCTACACAACATATATAACAGAGAGACCTTGCCTCAAAAAAAAAAAAAAGTTAATGTGGAAAGCAACTAAAGAAGACATCCAAAGTCACAGTCAACCTTGGCCTACACATTCACATATGAATATGTACATATGCATATGTCATACAACAAAAAAATGCTTAGGATGACTAGTCTATAAGAATAAATCACCGGGCAGTGGTGGCACATGCCTTTAATCCCAGCACTTGGGAGGCAGAGCCAGGCGGATCTCTGTGAATTCCAGGCCAGCCTGGGCTACCAAGTGAGTTCCAGGTGAGGCGCAAAGCTACACAGAGGAACCCTGTCTTGAAAAAGCAAATAAACAAACAAACAAACAAACAAATAAATAAATAAATCTACAGCCTGGCTTGATAGCACAAGCCTGTAATACGAGCTACACAAGAGGCTGAAGTAGAAAAATGATAAATTTTCAAAAGTAAAAATCGCACACAGACATACATACACACACACACTCACACACACACACACACACACACACACATGCACACACAGAGGCAGAAGATGTAGCTTAGTGGTAGAGCACTTGCCTGGCAATGCAGGAGGTCCTGGGTTTGCTTGCCAGGACCATGAAAAAACACATAAATTTGAGATACTGCTAGCCATAGGTTCCCCAGTAAAGTATCCAATCCATTTGTGCCCGAACAAAGCTCATCAGAGCTCCCACTCAGTCTTTTCGTATATGAAACTACAGTAAGGAACACGGGCAGAATAGAAGACACTGGAGTAAAAGCTCTAACATGAAAAACAACAACCAAAGCCAGACAGTAAAAGAGACTAGGAAGGAGAGTTAGGGTTGAGATAGAAAAACTCATCCCTAAATAAGTTCAAATGCCTTCAGATAATAAGAAAAAATATTGCCAACATAAAACAAAAGGTAAAATACCACTGAAACAAGATGTAAAAGGCCACTTTTGCTAAAAATTATTGACTGCTTGCTTGCTTAGACCCAGAAAGTAACTGAAAGAGTGTGAGCCTGGCATCTCTGCTTCTTTTTGTGCTTCTTTGGCTGAAGGCACCAAGATAAATTATTCTTAACGTTCCTCCTGAGTCCCTCTGACTTCAAGGAAGAACAAAACCACACACAGGGACTTACCAGCTCCCCTAAGTTCAAGACAATTGTCCATAAGAATTAGGCCACACCCCTAGCCATGACCAGAGCCATGATTTAGTAACTGATCACACCGTATTGCATAGAGCACCTTGTGGAACCAGAGCTACGGTAAGGAAGGGATAATGGGCAGGACTACACCTTGACCAGAATTACCTAGTTATGTATACCTTCCTATTTCAAACTAAACTCATGGTAGTACGCCCCCAAAATGGACTTGAGAAAGTCCCTGGACCACTTTCTTTGTTCTTTTTCTTACCCTCTACTTACACTGAAAAAAAATCTTTCTTGGTTTTTCACTCATCTCTTCAGTATATCAGGACAGGTAGCCAAGTCTAGCTTCTTGAGCTCCTGAGGAAAAAGTTTTTATGCTAAAAAGCACCGTAACACTGTTTTAAACACATCATTAAGTGCTGCAGTAACACTATTTTAAACACATCATTAAGAATACAAAGAGAGCTCTGGAAATTAAAAGGATGAGATCAGAAATGCACAATGTGTTAGAAAAGCTAGGGATGAAAACAAACCAGATGAAGTTTAAAAGACAAGAAAAAAACAGACCAGGATGCCAACATGTAACCAACAGAAATATCAGATAAGAAGAGAGAAAACACAACAAAATAATCTACAGACGTTTCTAAGAACTGAGCTTGCAATTACTCACCCACTTCCCAAAATGATGAGTAAGAAAAGTCCACACAGAACATAGAATCATGAACTTTCAAAATGCAGAGTGACAGGATTTTAACCCTCCTGGATCACAAAGAAGAACAGATCACATGCATAAAGCCAAGAGTCAAAGAAATAAAAATAATGAAAAAAATATACTTGGGTTTTCAATTGCAACCCTAGTGGTTACAGAATACTTTTAAAAGACTAAGAAAAACCAATTGTCAGTTTTGAACTCTACCCAAGTTGTCTACAAGAATTCAAATGGGGCCAGAGAAATGGCTCAGTGGATAAAGACATTGCCTTGCAAGTCTGGTGATCTGTGATCCAGTCCCAGAACCAGTGAAGGCAGATGTGGTTGTGTGTGCCAGCATTACCCTCCCATCTTGTACAGGAAGATCGGAGACAGACACAAGGACCACCCAACAGTTTGAGTACCAGCCAGCCTGGAGTGTGTAACACATGGGTAAAAAACAGGAGAGACTCTGCCTCAAATAAGGTAGACGGAGAAATGTAAGTCCTCACAGCTGGCGTCTGACCTCCACACGTGGCACAAGCACCTGCACGCACCCAGAGTAAGTCAATAAACAGCATTTTTTAAAAGAGTAACAATAAAGGAAACATATTTCAAGCACAAAAGACCTTCAAAAAAGAAAATTGTCCCATGGCCCCTTCCTCTATAGCTGATGGAGAGAATAAAGCAGGAAAGAGGAACCAACTAACAGGAACCTGGAAAGACCATCTCCAACATGGTAGGGACTTAAGGGGATTTCCATAATGGCATGATAGAGATTCTGAAGACAAAACAGCATTGAGTCCTCTTTGTCGGCAGGAAGCACACTAATGCTTTCACTGGAATCCACAGGAATCTTTCAGAGATTATGTAACGTACCCGAATGCATTGGAAGAAGATGTAGAATTTTGCCAAAGAGCTTGGGGTTAGATGAAGATATGAAATCAGGCAACAAATGAAGCATCCTGTGCCTGCTAATATTTACATAAAGAGCTAATTTTATTTTAGATAACTAAGGATACTGCAAGTACATATGTAGAGAGATTAAAAAGAAAACAATAAAACTTCAAAAATAGCCCTCACAGTTTTTTAAAAATGGGTATAATACTAGGAAAAAAATATTTTAAACTGTATTTCTACACCTAGCCAAACTCTCAGTCAATTGTTGTATAAAATCAACACATTTCAGATGTCCAAAGCCTCACAGCCTTTACCTCTCATATTTCCCACGCTTTAAGGATGCTTTTCAGGAAGAGAAGGCAGAAAACCAGCAAAGAAAATTTTCAAGCCAAGAAATGGATTCAGAAAAAGAGAATTAGCAGTCAGTAAATGAAAACTGCTAAGTGTTCAAAGGAACAGTCAGTCCAGACGGAGCAACGAGGCACCCATGAGACGCAAGGATGAGTTCAAGTTGACACCTTTGTCATTGAAAATATTTTTTAAAGGATGACAATGTAAATTAAAGACATTAAAAACCTAAAGAATCACCAAAAATCATTTTCAAGCTAAAATGAACATACCACTGATTCTATGAATCTGATCCTTTTGTTATAAAAATACAAATGTAATTTGTTGACTCATTCTTTAAACCAAAGTCAAAAAATAATTGCTTTTATTTATGACACTTTTTTTATAAAATAGTAGATAGCAAGGCTTTTTGGCATTGATATATTAGGCAAAGAAACTGTCCATTTAGAAAGAGATCCTGTTAACCATTAAAAGCCTGTTTTAATGACAAGCTCAGTAGAAGTAACTATCTTCGACATGACAGTTTTTTATATTTCTATATACTAACTGCAGAGAAGACCAACCTTCCAGCTAGGCAGTGGTGGCCCACACCTTATACCCAGCACTTGGGAGGCAAAGGTAGGTAAGTCCGAGGCCAGCCTGTTTTATAGAGTGAGTTCCAGGACAGCCAGGGCTACATAGAGAGACTGTCTTGAAAAGAGACCCTGTCTTGAAAAAAAAAAAGAAAGAAAGAAAGAAAAAAAGGTCAACCTTCCACAAAATCAGCCCTGAACTAAAACAATAGTGAATACCCAACACCTACCCCTTTAATGAACAAAAAGTTGTTTTATGAGATTTTAAATAAAACTATAGATTGATCAGTCCATGGATTAAAAATACTGTGGTTGGAAGCATCTGTCCGATGCTTCACATCAAGTACGTTACAATAATAAAAGCTTACTTGAGAATAAGTTCACATACAGCTTCAGTGCAGATTTGATATGAGATTAATCCCCTACTATGTGCAAACTAATTCCCTAGTTATGCTTCTGGCAATAGGAAAATATCCGGGCTTAGTTCCTCTAGGAAGGGACTTTAAACCTAACTGATGAAAGACGCATTAATAAGATAGATTGCTGGGCCACAAGGGACATTCTAAACACGATGCTAACCGAGTAAAACTGGCAATTAGTGAACCTCACACATTGTGCTCAGTTCGTTCTGCGTGAAAACCAAACAGAAAAGCAGTCAAGAAGCCCAGACTGAAGTCCTCATTGTGACATTTCCTAACAGGAATGTAAATCATTTTATTTAACAGCATTAAGCTTGTTTGTTTTGTTGGACTGCCCACTCTTTGGTTCTTGAGAAATAACGATCACATTACCTCCAGCGGCCTGCAGCGTTGTCTAGGTTCAAAGGGAGAGCTTTTGTGTCGAGGTTTAAACAGATGGTAGCCTAAACCGGCATTTTAAGATTTTGAAAAATATTTTAAATATCACAGTGTTTAAAACACTCCAAAGAGCTCTATGCTAGCGAGCACTGGATGCATTAACTTGCAGCTCCAACTTGGCTCATTTTTTTAGTTTGTCTCAGAAGGAAGATTTCTCCCGCAACAGGGCTACCCACAAGATTAGAAGGTAATTACTAGAGACCTCTCCTTTACAAATATGCCCCTATGCTAATTAGCATTTGTTTCATAATGTGGAAAGACACACAAAGAATACTAAAATAAATGAGGTGATAAATACTCCTTAAAGGCACATCACAATGGTTCTCATTTCAAGTTTTCTGATTAATCAAAATACACCACCGGTTCCATTTATCCACAGTGTGATGAGTGAATTTGTTCCAACTGAACTCACAACAATGCTATTTTTACCAATAAGACACGTCCTCCCTTTATATAGTGTCCCTAGATTTTATTTGAAGGCAATTATTTCTGGGGAAAAAAAAAATAGATTCCACTGGGAAAGTTGTTCTGAGAAGTCCTTCCCAGATCAAAGAGATTATTCTCTGAGAAAGGATCCAAACTACAATGAAAATACAAACCAACTCTCTGACATCCTGAGGATTTTAGGACGGCGAACTCTTCACACCAGTAGGGCCACCAGGAGAATCGGCTTTGGTGATCAGAGCGTTGTTTTTTTTTTTCTCTTCCCGCTTGCTTGTGCCTAGCACCTGCACTTGAATCAGGATGTTTTTGGGTGTGCCCGCACTTCCCTGTCAACATCTCGGTTTGGGCCCCACGCCAACCTGTAAGAGATTGCATCTCGGGGCCGCTTCCTTTCTCGCAACACTGGTTGGACTCTTGCCAAAATCATCAAGCGACTGAGGGACCATCCCCTTTTGCTTACTTCCAGCCATTTCTTGAGTCAAGTGACCGTCACTGAGGGCTACCGCCGAATATAGGCCTTTTTTCCCTCCTTCTAATTAGTGATTCGACTAAAACAACCCTCGCTAACGTCTTTTTAACACGTTAACACCCTCCTTCCTGAGTTCGTCTCTAAGGCTTCTGTGCTTCCTCTGTTGTTTTTGTTTGTTTGTTTTATTTTTCTATTAAAGAGGAATCAGTAGATTTTTAGACTACAATAATACTCGGTCTAAGCCAGTGGTTCTCAACCTTCCTGATGCTGTGACCCTCTAACACAGTTCCTCATGGTGTGGGGACCCCCCACCACCACCACCATAAAATTATTTTGTTGCTACTTCATAACTATAATTTTGCTATGAATCATAAGGCTTGTATTGTAATGTTCATTCGTAATGTAATATTCCATATACGATCCTTGTGGGGTCGTGACCCACAGGTTGAGAACTGCTGCTTTACACCATACTTTTGAAACAAGGTCTTTCGTTAAGCTTGGAGCTCCATGGTTTGGCTAGACTGGCTGACTAGAAAGCTCCTAGTACCCTCCTGTCTTCAACTTATGTGCCCCCACTCCTGGCACTAGGTTTCTCGGGACACTCTATTTACTGACTTTATGAGTGGGTACCCAGAAGCTGAGCTCAAGTCCTTAGGCTTGCGTGGCTAACACTTCACTGACAGAGCTCTCCATCCACCCCAGTTTAAAAGTGTTCATCTTCTTCAGGGCTGCAGAGATGGCTCAGTGGTTAAGAGCATTTGACTGCTCTTCTATAGGTCCTGAGTTCAATTCCCAGCAACCACAGGGTGACTCACAACTATCAGTCATGGGATCTGATTCCCTCTTCTGGTGTTCACGAAAACGATAGTCTCCATAGATGCTATGTATCTGTTGTCAACAAAGTAATGAAAACTGAAGCAACAGTGAAAATAACCAGCCCCCAAAAACACTGCCACAAGGGTATGGACCATAGGAATTCATTTGGTAGTGGGAATAAAAAAATAGTACCACCATTGGCTGCTTTGTGAAAAACACAAATTGTATGATACACCTATCACACTTCTTGGAGTTAAGTAAAGGAGTTGAAAAGTAAGTTTGGATCACTTGTATTCATGCAGGGGCCTGTGTGTGATTGTGTCATACTCAGTTGTAATCACAAAAGCTTGGATATAGCCAAGATGTCCTTCATCAGTGAATAGATAAATTCTGAACCATAATAGTGGAGTTTTGCTCAGTGTTAAAAAGAAATGAACTGTCAATAAACTAGCAGGATGGCTCAGCAAGTAAAGATCAAACCTGAGTTCAAGCCCCAGAAACCATGATGTAAAGGTGGGAGGAGAGAGCTAACCACACAACATTGTCCTCTGACCTCTACACAAGCCAGAGTATAGACACACACACACACACACACACACACACACACACACACACACACACACACACTTTTTGAAAAGAAAAAAAAACCATGAACTATCAAACTACAAAGAGAGCTGAAGCAAGCTTAGAATGTAGTTCAGTGGTCGAGCTCTCGCCTCAACATAAGTTCAACTTCATAAGATAACAAAAACAAAACACTGCAAAACAAAATCTGCATGGATGCATTCGATCCATAGCGCTAAGTGAAAGAAGCCAACATGAAAGTCTACACCCTGTGTGATTCCAACCTGATGTCATTCTGGAAAAGACAAAAATATAGAGATAGGATTAAAGAAATAAGCTAATGGTTTTATAAGGATTCCAGGAGAGAAAGAGAATTCTACAGAGCACAGAGCATTATATTTTGCAGTGACAAATTCTGTCTGATACTATAGTGGCACATTAATATTGTTATATATTTGTCCAAACCTATGTTTAATAGCAAACGAACTCAAAAGCAAGCTATGGGTTTGGGGAAGTTATATTGTTCTATGTAGTTCCGTCATTTGTAACAAGGTACTATGTTGATGAGTGATGTTGTTATTGGGGGAAACTGTGCATGTGAAGGGGGGTTGAGAAAGGGAGTATGTGGGGGTATACATCCTTTCTATACCTTCACTTTGTTGTAAGTTTAGAAATTTTCTAAAAAAAACAAATCTAAAATATGAGATCCTCCTCAGTACTTATACATCAACAAGAACCTTTGTGTTTGCTTATACAGTGGGATCTTTTCACTTGATTGAACCTTGATTGATCTGGGAACCAATTTCTTTTTGTTGTTGTTGTTGTTTTTGTTTGTTTGTTTGTTTGTTTGTTTTTGTTTTTCGAGACAGGGTTTCTCTGTGTAGCTTTGGGCCTTTCCTGGAACTCACTTGTAGTCCAGGCTGGCCTCGAACTCACAGAGATCCGCCTGGCTCTGCCTCCCGAGTGCTGGGATTAAAGGCGTGCGCCACCACAGCCCGGCTGGGAACCAATTTCTTAATGAGTTAAAATATTGGTGTGGAGGAAGTTTGGATCACCAAGCAATGACTTCAAATATTAAAAGGGTCATTCTAACCTAAGGCATGCTGTTCAAGGTGGGCATAGTCTGTTGAGATAGACGTCTATGAGCAGGTACAGAGTGAGACTGTCTCAAAAAAAAAAAAAAAAAAAGGAGGTGGAGGAGGGAGAGAAGGAAGAGGAGGCATCAACAAATAAGAAAGGAGTGTTCATCTGGACCAGGTCTGTTTTCTGTAAGAAATACTTTCCCCCATCACTATTTTAACTACAGTTTTGTTTTACTATTAGAGAAAACCATGGTTGTTTTTTTAAAATGTACACTTTCTTCAAAGTCTTAAGATCAGAAAGAAGGTATATGTAAAATAGACTGCTGGTGTGGTCAATGGGCCTGGTTTGGGCCTTGGTGGAAACTATTACTCAAACTGTTGAGTTTTTCAGACTTAAATACCTTAAAGAGTAGCAACATCACAGAGATCCACAGCTGGCCACAGACAACAATTGACCATGATGTGGCTAGCCCATCTGACGTATCTACAGTAGAGCCTCTACACCTAAGACTCAGGGAGCATCACGGAAAAAGGGGCTATAAGAGCCAGGGTACCAAGACATCTGCTATGAGATTGTCACTTCTATATATGACAGAAGATACAACCCTGAATCTTAACAACATGGCTGCCCAAACAAGACCTGTGAGAAGATAATACCAGTGGGGGTGCCAGAGATGGAGCAGATCTCACAAGGCCCCACCCCTAGATAAAGACTTACAGGTAATTAGTGGCTGTGAAGGGAGAGATAATCAGTCTTCTTAACCTGGATAGGTTACCCAACCCCAAGCCATCAGTCCTACACACATGTGCATATCAACTACACTAAACAGACTCGGCGGGGTATTTTTATATGTACATATGTGTTATCTATAGTCACCTTACAGTCCAAAGCACCCCAGACTTTCTCATTGCTCTCTAACTCTAACTTACCACACAGACTGGTCAATCAATGTCTTATCCCCGCTACTTTCTGTGAGCACTGGTAATCACCATTCTGCTCTCCTCCTCTGTGAAACCGGCTTCCTTTGTTTATGTTCCACATATAAGGAAGACCATAGCAGTAGGTAGGGACTTTTAAACCCTAGGACCCAGTAGCTGGAATTCCAGGGTATAGTAAATCAATGTATACAAATGACTAGGATTTAATTAAGTGCACATTGCTACCAATCATTACAGTTTGGGACATAATTGTAAACCTTCTGTTTTCTCCTCAGACATTAGTGACCTGGAAAGAAGCATGTTCTGAACATTGAATGTGGCATTTCTCCAGCTTTGCAAACCTTTACCATATCACCCTTTCAATATACTCTTAGTATATTCAAAATACTCTTGCCTCATAGCAGCATCTTGAAAAGAAAACAAACAAACAAACATTAAGTCTGAGCAAAGCACCTTTATTTTCCTTTTTTTTTTTTTTTTTTTTTTTTGTGTGTTTAAAGACAGGGTTTCTCTGTGAAACCGACCTGGTTATCCTGGAACTTACTCTGTAGACCAAGCTGGCCTCAAACTCACACAGATAGATCCACCTGCCTCTGCCTCCAGAGTGCAGGGATTAAAGGGGTGCACCACCACCACCTGGCACCTTTATTTTTAATAGTGATAAATGCTTTCTCTGGTTTCCGTGGATGAAGGATATGTTAAGCCCGTCACAGTGATGGCGACAGGTAAGAGCTTGTTTGGACGTGAATAGAGTGACAGCAGCACATCTGGGATGCCAGCTGTTCGTGAAACAGTCAAGAACAAAAAAACTGCATGACTCTATGTAACATGCTGTCTTATCCAGTCACATCAGCACACTGGCATTTCCTATGCCGGAACTATGAAAGTAATAAGAGCTTTCATGTTTTTCAGATGGAAAGTGATTGCAGGGAACGAATGGCTTACAGTGAACGTGTATAGGAAGAAAGGATTGAGAAAAACCAGTCCTGGGTGTAACATTCCAGCCTCTTCCCTGAGACTTCAATTCTTCCTTGTAAGTTCTTAAAAAAAAAAAAAAAAAAAATTATAACCTTTTCCACTTTATAAAAAAATGTAAAAATCTGATATTTGGCTAAAAACATGAATACATTCCAGAGGTTTTAGATAAACTATTGCACAATAGACGGAATGAATCATTAAATATGTTCTCTTCCTAACTTTCAAAAGTTGTTCTTCCTGGAATCAAAACCAGAAAGTAGTGTCTATTGACAGCCACATGAGCTAAGTCCTTGGGTACAACTAATACCCCCTCTAATGACCTCAACCCCAACTTGAACACTATGTTATCATGATGTACCTTCTTCTAGAACTTTCTCGAGTTTTCTTTCATTCCTTCCCACCTACAAAGAAGGAACATTGCCAAGGTAAAGGGGCTTGAGTAAGAAGAGAACTGTGAAGGACTCATAATTTTTTCCCATAATCCCTACTCTGAGATCACCTTAGTAGAGAAATTAAGAGTCCAGGCTGCTGGATTCCTCTGATAGTACTCTTTCTGCCGGACACCCTCCCAGTACCTGTCACCATTATGGTTCCCATCAGCTAGTACAGGCAAGCCAAACTACTTATTTCCTAATCATTTATCAAAAAGAAAATCTAAAATCAAGAGTGAATAACTTATCAGTTTTATTCCAGACCAGTGAAGAAGATGGTATCGGAACTCATGACCAACACGTTTCTTGACTCACCGATGAAGGGAGAGACAAGTTGCCTCATCTCTCATTTAAAATAATTATTTATCCTCCAGTTGCTTTTATAAGGACTCCAGAATAAAGAGCATCCTAACGGTTGCATAATCATTTGGAGTGGGAGAAAGGGAAAGTCATGTCCTGTAAGGGTGGGTGGGAAGCAATTAAGAGGCGAAGGATGGGTGGAGCGGATGGGGTTTAATCATGGAAGACACTGCATGGGTTGTGAGGACACAGTGGCTCCTTGGGCCAATAGATCTGACTCAGTCCCAGGAAACAGGTCATTATCAACTCTGCCTTTGCAAAGGAGAGGTTGAAGGCACAAATGAATATGCAAACTCTTGTTAACAAGTGGACTGGATCTTCATATTTACATGCATACATATGCATATGATTTCTTCAACACTGTCTGTGTATAACACCCTCGCCTGGGAGCTTTGAATATGTTTTCTCATTTAACTCTTACAAGAGTTCTAAAATAAAAGCGTTACCCTTTTCATTTCGGGATAGATGTAAATAAAGTTTGGAGAAATTAATTAACTTACCCCAAAATCACAAAACTCAGGCTGCCAACCCCAATCTTTCTTATCCTAAAGCTTTAAACACAGATAGGTAAATATCCCACAACTGTCGGGGCAGTGGCAAGCATGTATTTCCACAGAGAAAATCTGATGTGTGTGTAAACACACAGATTTCACCACTGCATGCTTCTAAAGAGGAACATTTTTTAGTGATGGTGGTGTTCATATCTATGTCTTCAAAGCATAGAAAGCAGAGCTCTAGATATCCAATAAGGGTGTGTTTTACTTCTATATAAATATTTCAGTGAGGAGTGATTGATAGTAATAGTAACGAAAACTGACAGAGTAGGAACAAGCTGCAATGAGATTTCTCCTCCCTGTTACCCCAATGATTCTGTGCACAAAGTTAACTGTTTTAGATAGCTTCAGGATATGTCTGAAATGTGTGATCTGTTAAAGAGCCATGAGACTGTCACACTCTGTTCTGCTCTCACGTTTCATGACATGTGTCCTGAAAGGCATGTTAGTCAGTGTTCCGTTACTGTTACAAAATGTCAGGGACCATCAACTGAAAATGGAAATGATTTGGGTTGATTCATGGTCCTAGAGGGTGATTCCGCTGTGAATGGGCCACATTGCTCTGGGCCTGTGGCCGAAACGCATGGCCCAGGAAGTCCATTCACCAAGATGTGAGAAATCGAAGAAAGAGCAAGGGACTAATGTCCCCCAAGGACACATATGGAAGGGACCTTAATCTCTATGTTCAGTGACAGAACAGGTTCTATCTGTTTTGTTTACCACTATATACCACACTCCCAGTTCCCCAAGACAGACTAAGTGAGTAATTAAATTACCCAACTTCAGCAAATAATTCCTTTCCAATCTCACCCTCTAATACTTCACTAGAGTTAACTGTTAAGTATCAGAGCAAATAACATGCTTAAAAATTCTATGGGTTTCTCAACATCCAGGAATTTTATACACTTCATAAATAGATGATACAAGTTACTCACTTCCTTCTGTCTCAAGCTTAATCAATTAAAAAAATTAGAGTGCTATCTTTATATATTTCAAAAATCACTTTATCTTGTTCTAATTTTTGAGTTTTTATCAATAAATATCACACTGGTATTAATTACTTAATCAATATCACACATGTTTTTAATTATTTCTGGTTTTACCTCTAAAAAAAAATGATTGAGCAAGCAATCACACCTCATCCCTGAGGAACCCCAGTGGGTGCTGGGACTGTAATGACAATGAACCCTGAGTGTCCTGTTTTTATTGTCTCCATACTTACCTGTGATAATACCTAATTTGTAAATTAGGCACAGTAGGGCATCACCAACAATAACCCATAATAAAAACAGGACAATGATAACAACATATACTGTGATCAAACTTAAATGAATGTGCTTTCGTTCTTTCCAAATACCTTTTTCGGGTCACAGTGGATGAAACCAGAGAGGTAAAGGGATGGATGGGCAAAGGGATCACTGAGATGGATGAGAAGAGGCGGCAGGGATGGAGGATGCCAAGCAGAGAAAAGAGCAGTAAAAGCTACAGCCCGCGATGGGGATGTGCCGGTGCGATGAGCAGACTTGGTCCTCACAACTTCCCCAAGCTACAGGCTCTGGAAAATGCAAGGCAGCTCCAGAAGCCACCAGACAGAGCAGAACTGGCAACGGGACTGGTGATAACTTGGATGGAATTTTAAGTACGTTCCACCGATTCCTAGTGCACAGACATTCTCCATCCTCAAGTCTGGACTGAATAGAAATGTTTACTGCCAAGGAAAGCTGAATCTCATCTCCCCACCCACCAGCCTCAAGCATAACCAAAGACAGAGGCAAGGTACCACTTGAGAAAAATGAAATTGATGATAATCTAGTGAGTTATACATCCTCATAGGAAACCATGAAATTCTTCCTGAGAAAGTAGATGGACCAAGAGAAGGCAAGTGTAGAGGCAGATACTTGGGGGAAAAGAGGAAAGGGCTAGGTTTTGTCTTAGCCACGGAAAGCTGGCAGCTGGGCAGTGCTATGCACACACACAAAGAGTTTCTGCGGAGCTTTCTGGGCTCCACTTATAACTGCAAATGGCTAGGCAAGGCTCTCCAACTAACCAAGGGAGTCTTTCCATATGAAAAACAGCTCAAAACAAACAGGAAAGAGCAGGGAAGCTGACTTGGACATAGACAAAATATGACAAGGAATAAGCTTCACGCAACAACGTATTTGAATCCTTTTAGGAAATTTAGATGATAATATAAAATAAAACTGGGAGATTAGATTTTTGAATGTTATATACATATAGTTATATATAACCTTATAGATTATGTAGAATGTACATGTATATACAACTTAACTAGGAGCATTACTGGGGGTCTACTAGTACCTTGCATATGTTAAGCATGTACTTTTAGTACTGAGCTACAACCCCAAACCTAAATGTCATATAGTTGAGGATTGTGTTATATTGTCATTCATACCATTTTAGGTATCTTAAGCACCCTTTAATCTTTTAGAAAAAGAAAAAGCTACCAAAACAACAGTTGAAAAGCTATTAGTGAAATATATTAATTTTCACATATTTCAACATAAAATTTTTTGATACGTGAAAAACAAGGGCCGAGGCCACAGCACCTACAAATAACCAGAAAAAAATAAAGATTTCTTGAAATGAAAATAATAGCAGGACCAGTCCACAGAAGCATTTTATGACAAAAATCAAAGACAGTCCCAGCAAGCAGAACAAGAAGAAAAGGGATTAGAACATGGAAAAGAAAGAAAATAAAACAATTCTGATGCATAATGTCTGAGTGCCATGAATCAGTAAAATCCAACATAGAATGTCAGCTGACCTGTGGTGATATTGTGTCCCCCAAAATATATTGTGCACCCTAATAAACTCATCTGGAGTCCGAGAACAGAACAGCCACTAGATATAGAGGCCAGAAAATGGTGGCACTCACGCCTTTAATCCTAGCATTCCAGAGGCAGAGATCTGTCTGGATCTCTGTGAGTTCAAAGCCACACTGGAAACAGCTAGGTGTAGTAACAAGGGCCTTTAATCCCAGGAAGTGATGGCAGGAAGCAGAAAGGTATTTAAGGTATTAGATGAGGAACTAGAGTCTGGTTAAGCTTTTAGCAGCAGTTCAGTTGAGATCCATTTGGATGAGGACTCAGAAGCTTCCAGTCTGAGGAAACAGGATCAGCTGAGGAATTGGCCAGGTGAGGTGGCTGTGGCTTGTTCTTCTTCTTGATCTTCCAGCATTCACCCCAATACCTGGCCTCAGGTTTGTTTTTATTAATAAGACCTTTCAATGCTACACTGACCTCTTTTGCCTATTCACTTTTTAGCAAAACTCCTTAGAAGGCTTGTCTACGCCGACTCTTCCCTACCCCTTCCTGCCCTTCTCAATCCACTCATCTGGCTTCCTCCCCCACCACACCACTAACACTATTTTTGCCGTAAGTAGGTGGTTCCCGGTCCTTGTCTTACTCTGCTCTGTGGGACTTGGCAAAGTGGGTCATCTCCTCCTCCTTGGAATTCTTTTCCTTCTTCGACTGTGGTACACAACATTCTTCTTGCTTTTCCTTCCATTTCATTGGCCAGTTTTCCCGGTCTCTTGTGCTCCTCCTTATAGAGCTTGGCTATCTGTCCAAAAGGGCAATGCCTTTGAAAGCAGCCCTTAGATCTCTTTAGAACACACACACACACACACACACACACACACACACACACACACACACACTCACACACACACACAAGCTATCTTGTCCAATCCAACAGATGTATAAACCACCAATATCTCTTGGCTTCCACATCTGTAAGGCCAGACCACATGCTTCTCCTGAAAATACAGATCTACATGTTAAATAGAGAGCTCCATGTTTGAGTGTGTTATATGACCATCTTACACTGCCAATGTCCAATTCCAGACTTCACTTCGCACCCCAGCTTCTCTCCATCCGCTCAAAAATAAAACCAGCTTCTCCCATACATCTTCCTCATTCTCTGTTTGGCATCTTATTTTTTCAGGCTTGAGCCAAAACCTTGGTGGCATCCTTGCTTCCTCTTTCTCTCACAGCCTCAGTTCTGTCTGGTCTACAAATCATGACCCCTCTGTCCTAGACACACGTAAAGAAATCTAGTACCCTCCCCGGTCCCCGCTGCCACTAACGTGATTCAAGTCACCGTTTCTTTCCCCGCTTTCTACAATAGTCTCAAATAGCAGCCTGCCTCTGCCTCTGCCTCTGCCTCTCCCTGCCTCTGCCCCCCCTTTGGCCTATTTTCAATGCACCGGCTAAAGTGATCTCAAAAAGACAAGAGGTCCGATCATGTTTCTCCTCTGATCAAAACCTTCTCGTGTCCCCTTTCCTAGTGTCGCCCTGGGCATGCTCTGCATCCTGGTTGCTTTTACCCTCATGCCCTGGATGGTCCCATAGCCCCTTTCACTATAGTCACTGGTTGTTGTTGTTTTTTTTCCCCCACTATTTATTAAGAGCATCTGTGCTTTGAACTTGATATTTCCTGCCTGGAAAGCATCCCCCAGGGAGACCCAGTCCCTGCAGTCTAACCCAAACCCCACTTTCTTAATGAAACACTTTCGGGCCACCGTCTCTAAAAGTGCCACCACACACACACACACACACACACACACACACACACACACCCCTTCTTGAGCTTTGCTCGTTTCGGCTGGCATTCATCACCACCTAAAGCACTTTTTATTTTGCCTGTTGAACTTTCTATCTCCGCTACTAGAAGGTGCACACTCCAGAAGGGCAGGACTCTTTGCTCCTGTGTTGTTTATCCTGTCCTCAGAACCTGGAAGAACACGGAACCGTGAAAAGGTAGTTTGCATGCTGCATGAAACAATCCTGAAACTGAAAAGCAGAAAACTGTCCAAGAAAAAATACTGAAGAAAATGTCTTAGAACTCAAGGCCCCATTGACACCTGACATCTTGTTGACTAAGCTTGAGCCAAGGCCAACATCATCTTAAATGTTAGAGACTCCTTTCGAAGGCACTAAACATTTCCGTGACAGGGTAACTAGCAATATACAAAGAATCAGTGTTTGCGTTGATACCACACTGCCTACTAGCAATGTAACAAATTAGTAAAAAGTAAATGTTATATAATATTTATATAATTATATTTATATTTATTATATTATATAAGTATATAATATGTAATTATATTTATATAATTGTATAAATAATAAACATTATATAATAATGTATAGTAAATATTCTATTAGAATATATAATAATAAATATTATATAATAAAATATAAATTATGTATTATATAATATAAAATAATGATAAAGAATAAATAAATAATGGTACCTTTCCAATCAAAAATTTCACATCCCGGACTGGGGATGCATCTCAGTTGGTAGGATGCTTGTCTGGCATGCAGGAGCCCCTGAATTTGACCCCCAGAATCACATACATAGTGTTGTATATTGTTAATCCCAGCACTCAGGAGGTAGAGGCAGGAGGATCAGGAGTTCAGTATTGTCCCTGGCTATGTAAAGAGTTTGAAGCAAGCTTGAGCTACGTAAGACCTTGTCACAAAAATGGAAATAAAATCCACATCTAAATAAGTAATTTAAATATCAAGGCCTTTAAATATAAAGGCCTTCTCAGGCATTTAAGGTTTGTTGTTTTTGTTTTTGTTTTGATGGAAGCTCAGGATTTAGACCAGTATGAGAGTGTGTGTCCAGCATAAGGGAAGTACTGAGCTAGATGTCAAGCGCTGCAAAAACTCAATACATTTTAAAAGTTTGTAAACTTTAATTCCAGCTCCTGGGAATCTAACACCCTCTTCTAGCCTCTATAGGTACTATGCGCATGTATACACACACACACAAACACCACACACACACACACACAACACATACACAACACACACACACACACACATACACACACACACACACACACACACACACACACACACCATATAAACAATTTAAAAGGTAAAATGTTGATCATTTCCCAGACATCTTTTTTCAGGAAGCTTCTAGAAAACATACTTTACCAACCCAAGGCAATAGACCAAGAAAAAGAAAAGCATTGGATTTCAGAAGCAGACAGTCTAAAGAGGGAACAGAAAGAATTAAGAGAATAGTAGGGACGGAAGTTTTAAGAGGATAACCTGTTCAAGCTGGAACAAGACAGGGCAAGGGTACAGCAACAGTCTGAGCACAAAGTGAGAACTATCAAATTCCCTGACAGCTTTCCTCCACACTCTGGAAAAGCTGAGCCTCATAGAAGGGTTAAAGCGCTCAGAGCTTATTGTTAAAAGAGAAGAAACAAACAAATAAACAAAAAGGCAGACAGTGAAGTAACCACATTGTGAGTTCAGAACGGGATATCCTCTCATTGGACTCACAGATGAAGTAGTTCTCATTTCTGAGTTGGTGATCTGGCCCATCCAGTAGCTACTGAGAAGGATGAATCTCTTCCTCTGAGGATTTGTACTTCATCTCATCCAGCTTTGGTAACCAGAACCAGAGATTAGACACCTTAAATTTTTTGGTCCAGCTCTCCAACAGGAAGTCACGTGGAAGGACTTGACATCCCCAGAGCAAATGACTGGTCAACTCCTGGGAGTGGCAACCCAGTCTGGGTTATAAACAGTGGCAGAGTAAACAGGGAAGCCAATGCCCCGCTTAAAAAGTGAACCAATAGAGAACAAGAGTCAGGCGAGCTGAATTCTAACATTTTATCATGGCATAGTTAAATAATGTCTAAATTTTAAAAATCAAGAAAATGATAGAATATCGTACCTACATAAATGATAAATAATAGACATGTGAAGCATAAATGAGATAGATAGATAGATAGATAGATAGATAGATAGATAGATAGATAGATGATAGACAGATAGATAGAAAGATAGATAGATGATAGGTAGATAGATGGTAGATAGATAGATAGATAGATAGATAGATAGATAGATAGATAGATAGATAGATACTTAAATACATATATACATAGATGCATAATACATAGATACATCAATAATCATAAATATATAAAAGGTTCAGTGAATATTTCATTGATTTCCTCTAAAGAATATCATATTTGCTAAGAAGGAAAAGAACATGGCATGGATATTCTTGTAGGATGTGTTGCATAATTAATATGTTATAATTTTTCAATGAAGTTTAGTAGAGTGTTGAATGCCATGGCCTCTTGACAGAGATGGTAGTATAGACATGGATGCTAGAGCTAAGTCAGGAAGAGGAGATTAAAGGTGGATTATAAACCACACTAATGACGAATTTCTGTTTTAGAAAGAGTCTTCTAGCAGAGAATGAATTAAATGAAGAAAGACCTCTTATGGGGTCAGAGAATTCCTTTTATGAAATACTCAAGTAAAAAAAATAGAGGTTGAAGAGTTAGTTCAGTGGTTAGGAGCACTGGCTGCTCTTCTGGAGGACCTGAGTTCAATTCCCAGCACCCACATGGCAGTTCAAAATCATCAGTAACCCCAGTTCTAACAGGTCCAATGCCCCCTTCTAGCCTCCACAGGCTCTGCACACACATGGTACACATTCCACATAAAATAAAACTTCAAAAAAAATTAATAAAGTCAATAAAAGATAGAAGGTCTGAACAAAGTATTATAGAAACAGGAAGAAGAAAATGAACCCATCAACTGGTAGGACCCAGGGAACAGTTGATATCAAGTTCTATCATGAGCCATAAGAGGAGTAAAGGTTGAGAGGAACCAGCAGATGCCACTTGTCCTTCAGAGAAACAGGCATATTATTTCATTTTACCAGCATATTATTTCACTTTGGGGGAACATTCTATGCCTTCTCCCTCTGTGAAACATCCCAAAAGATGCTTCTGTTGTTTAAAAAAAAAATCTATCATACACCCTTCTAACTTCAGTCGCTATCACGTCTTGAATATCTGAAGGGACATTTATAATTATTACAATGCTGCCTTTTCTAAATTGCTAAGTGGGAGTAGGTTCCTGTGAAGTGACCTCTTAACGGAAGAAATATTCTTAAATGCTAACTCCCCCTTAAGTGGCATTTCTTTCTTTATTAAAAAAAAAAAAGTCTTGCTGTTATCCATATTGAGAGTCTGACCTACCCATCCCATGACGTCAGTACTTCCCTCTTCTGTAACCAAGAGTTAGTTAACTGCTTCTTTTATTCCATTGTGTATACTGCCAACAAGTTTTTCTTCTAACATTCTGCTTCAGTCCTCTTATTCATGACTCACAAAATCTTCTGGGGGTTTTCCTTCCACGTAAAATAAATATGCATGTCCTGTATAGTGTATGGCTGATGTCAATATTACTATTAAGCATTTCAATGAGCTACAGAGGAAAGCATTGTGGTGGTCCTCATACCACACACACACACACAAAAAAAATGTCAAAGGGAAAGCAACCATTTCAGCATCAAATCTGAATTTTTTATTATTATTATATGTGCATTGGTGTTTTGCCTGCATGTATATTTGTGCACCCATGTGTATGTCTGGAGTCCAGAAAATGCCACTGGATCCCGGGGAGTTACAGACAGTTATGAACTACCATAAGTTGCTGGGGAATCAAACCCGGGTCCTCTGGAAGAGCAACTGGTGCTCTTAACTGCTGAGCCATCTCTTTCGCCCCTAAAGTGAATACTTTCCCTTTTCTCTTTTCTATCCACCTTCAAATGCTGCATACTCTTCTTGATAATCTCAGTTAAGTATTTTTAAGTGGAGATATCTACAGGGATCCTTAATGATATTCATGTGCAGGATGCATTTACATATAATCCATATACACTTTGCATTTTTATATTTGTTTGCTTGGAGAGGAACTCAAATCCTTAAAGGCATTCATAGCGGGAAATACTGCAGGGCAGGAGCTGGGACAATTCTCTCCATACTCAGCTCCTTCTCTCAGTCTTGGATGGCTTGTCTACTCATAGGTCAGCTAGCTGTCCCCTCAGACCACCATAGGTCAGCTGGCTGTCCCCTCAGATCAGAGGTTCATTCCTTTTCCTCCACATGCTCTTTCTGAGATACATTACCAACGGTTCTTCTAAATATTTAGCACTCATGACACATAAAAAATCTAATAATTAATAATAGCACATCTTGAGTCATTGCTTATGTTTGTGGCATACCTGGTTACTAGGCAACCCTAGAATCCTACATCTTAGACATCCTCCCATTCTGTATGTCATCTTTACTAGATCTCACCATGCAGATATTTAATAAGTATTTGTTGATATGAAACAAGCATTTTACTTTTCATAAAACTATGTTATTCAAGTACTTATTAAACTTATAGTATGCCAAGGCCTATCATGGAGTGGGCAGGGAGAAGTATTCCCCACCCAAGGTGGGGAGAGAACTTTTTGGAAGGGGCATGTACTCATAAAGAAGTAAGTTCAGAAAACGTGAGAAAAGGTCCATCCTTCAGGAGATGTTTGAGACACTTAACAGGGGACTGATAGAACTGTTCTGTGGGTTGCTGCTGAGCCTGAGACTTGATACCTGGAATCTGCACAGTGGAAAGAGAGGACAATGGACTGACTCAAGCTGTTCTCTCTCTCTCTCTCTCTCTCTCTCTCTCTCTCTCCCTCTCCCTCTCCCTCTCCCTCTCCCTCTCCCTCTCCCTCTCCCTCTCCCTCTCCCTCTCCCTCTCCCTCTCCCTCTCCCTCTCCCTCTCCCTCTCCCTCTCCCTCTCCCTCTCTCTCACACACACACACACACACACACACACATGAATAATTGAGACAATAAAAATAAGATTACTGGCCTGGTGGCTAAAAACATTAAGGAAACGGGAGATGAGGATAAGTGGAATAAAAAGAAACTGATTGGCTAGGTGTGGTGGTGCACGTCTTTAATCCCAGCACTCAGGAGGCAGAGGCAGGGGGATCTCTGTGAGTTTGAGGCCAGCCTGGTCTACAGAGCTAGTTCCAGGACAGCTAGGGCTACACAGAGAATTCCTGTCTTGAAAAACAGCAACAAAAAAGGAGTAACTGTCACATATCCCCTCCATCAAACTGGCCCAAAGACGAAACAGCCTGTTAGATCAGCATAGATCACATTAATTCTGACCAATCCAAAATGTGGGTTATTGGCACTGATGTTCCCAAAGAAGTAATTTAAATTATATTAAAGACTACATAAAGACTTAGAGATTTCACTGAAATATTGCTTTCCTTGTCTTAGAACTGGGAACAGATAATTAGACCAATTTCACTGGAAATAAATCCTTTGTGTTCTTTAATTTGAATAGGTTTTGAATTTATTATCCCTTATTAAATTACTTTACAAGTTAATGTTATCTAAGTAGACTGTTATTGGTAGATTTCCTTTGCATAAAAACATCATCTTTCTTCTAAAAATATTACTTTAAAAAAAATGTCCAGTATAATAAGCTTTGAAGAGGCCAACGGTATAGATCACTGATAGAGCACTTACCTACCATATGTCAGGAGTGGATTCCCACCATGGCAAAGGAAAGATTAAAGCAGGCCACATCTAGTCAAATGTAAGCATCATGAGGACAGCTAGAGTTTTACTTGGATCATTGCCATTTCTTGATGCTTAGAATAGTCTGATATACAATAAGGACATAGTAAATGGTGCATAAGCGCCTCCATCAACATGTAAGGCTAACTATGGATAAGATGACCATGTACAAATGATGTATAGTGTGACATGTGTCAAAGCATAGGTGAATTACAGGAAGACATGGGAAAACAAAGGAGAGCGGATGATTGGGGCTGGAGGCAAACTCACCATAGCTCCAAAGAGGAATTACATCTTTCCCATTGTTGATGACAACCCAAATGTCACCCACTCCCCTGACCCCACAAGTAAATCATTTCCATTTGCCTCCCAAGTCCATCAGCCCATTCCCAGGCCACATCCAGACAGTATTTTCTATGACTCAACTAGGCAAGATTTATCATTTCTCTGCATTCTTGTGGTTTATTGTTCATAGAAACAATGGAGCATTTTACACAGTGATCCTTTCTTATCTGAGTTCTCATTACTTAATTTATTTGCCCAAATGAATCGCAAATATTTTCACATAAAATTCACTGCCTAAAAAAATTTTAATGCTTTGTTAAATATTCACAAAATGCCTGTGAAGATGCTCCAACCACACAAATTACAGGTAAGAGGACGAATCTTAGCACACCTCCAGGTTTTCTTTGTTTAAACTAATTATAATTGTTTTCTCTGTGGTTGACAGGAAATGCTTTTGAAATGTTTTTAAAAAGAAACTATAAATTAGATGAATCAAAGATGTCTAGAACAGCCACCCATCTGAAAAAAAAATGAAATGTAAATATACATCGAACCAAACTTGACTGTGTATGGGCTGCTATTGCACACAATGATCTTTTTTCTAACATTGTCCTTTTGGGGGGTTCTGTTATGGCTCCTGCATCGGTCAGACTTTATGTCACTGGACAAAAGCACCCGAGAACAGTAGCTGAAAGGAAATAAAGCTTTGTTTTGGCTTATGGCGTTCGTTTTGTATTTTAGTCTCTTTGGCTAGCTCCATTGCTGGGAGGAGGCTGGGATACCACAGGGGAATGAATGTCTGCCCACCTCACATTGGTCGGGATGAACAGAGAAAACAAGAAAAGGAGGAGCCCAGGAACAAGGCATACCTTCAGAGACACCTCAGTAACACAATCAGAACCACTCCTCCGCTCTGACCATTTGCAATAACCTTTTCAATTACGACTCCAGCAATCTATTTAAATGTTAGTTAGTTAGTTAGTTAGTTAGTTAGTTAGTTAGTTAGTTAGTTAGTTCAAGAGCCTCATGATACAGTCGCTTCTCCAAAACCCATCTGCTGGCAGCCGAAGTCTTTAGCACTTAAGTCTTCAAGGGACTTTTCAGAGTCAAAGCCTAACATTACTTTTATTAAAAATCTAAAGAAATATGTTAGTGTCCTGACATATTAGTTAGTAACCACCAAGGCCTACAAAGGACCATCATGTTAAAATAGAAGGCGTGGAACATCCTCAAGGATAGTGGGGTGGGGAGGGGAGGAAGAGATGGGAAGGGAGGAAGCAATGGATTCAAGAAGGAACGAAATTTAAAAACAAGTCCAAATGAAAATGAAACCCTGAAATTACAACCCTAAATATGGACAATATCCATGGCTGCAAAGTACTGTGTGAAGAGCTAGGGCTGGATATCCGGGCACAGATGAATTTAAATACTGTCACTGTCCTAATGTTGTGTGCATATAAAGTAGGCACAGGGCTCCGGAAAGATAAAAACCAAAAGGAAAATGCCTTGAGGGGGGACATGGGCGGCAGCATGTGCTCAGCAAATGTTAGTTGTTTCTTCTCGCTCTTTTACGGGCAGTGCAATGAATCTATGTTTACACCAAGTGTGTGTGGGGGTGGCTGGTGAGATTTAAGGGCGGGCAACAGGTCATCATTTGAAGAAACAAGTAGAGCAGCTTCCACTGACAGTGAGGTCGAAATTGAACAGTTTTCAATTTATGGACATCCCAGGCAAATCTTCAAGAGCGATGAATCTGAGCTATTTGGGAAATAAGCTTCACTTCGTTCCCTTAAAAGGGGAGGGAAGCAGAAACACAAGGATGTGACATATAAAGAGAATTTCTATGGATAATATAAATAAAGGCAGTTGAAAACTAATACTTTTAAACAACAAAACCAAGGCTCTTAGGGAAATGTAATAGGAAGAATTAAGGTTATATATAGCCATAACAATGACAAGGGAAATCACAGATGATTCCATGAAGACAGAGCTGTCGCTGCTGATCAAAGTATGCATACAGAAGGAAAGTCTTGCAAGAGGGTTAGTTTTATAATAATGCCCTCAGATAGTCCTTTAGGGCTGATGATTATACTAATCACATCTTGTGGCTTTTTCGTCTTTCACTACCTCACCACTTGGTTACCTGCAGATCAATTCGCCATCTCCATCAACCCAGTATCTCATGCAGAAGGCTGAGATAGATCCAATGGCTGCGATGGAGGATTTATGATAGTGTTGTGACATTTGCTATAGCCTGTACCTAAAAAAAAAAAAAAACTTGGTGAGACAGACTATGTGTCAACATTGCTTCACTGATGTGTAAATCAGGGTGGTGAGGAAAACAGGATATGAGACAGCGAAGGATCAGAAGTACTACAGGCGGTGTCGCTCTACCAGCACTGGTGTGAAAAAGGCTGCTGGAAGCCATGGACAGATGCCAGGCTGGTGGATCCTCAGGAACCTTAGTTTGGTTCTGGGCAGGTCAAACGGAGAAATGCTGTTCTGGGACAGTCCACTGAAAACACAGAGGGACCTGAAAATTATTCTTGCAGTTCCTCCTCACCTTCTGCCTCTGTAGTGGGTAGCCATTCCAGCTTTGATCTGGAAGTTCCAACCCCCATTGAGGCTTCGGTAACTGTCGCGCCTACAGGGTGGGGCCAAGAGAGGGCCCTGAAGACCTGAGATCTGGATGTGCCGGCTCGCTTGGTTCCTGGACCCTGGATGCTGGAGGTAGACGATCAGAGTTCTTCAGAGAACACTGCCTGACTGTGCCATACCTTTCCTAGACCCTGCAACCTACCTATCCCTTCATTTGTAAGTTACGTCACTAAATAAACCTCCCTTTTAACTACGTGGAGTGGCCTTAGTAATTTAACCAATATCTGGCGCCCAACGTGGGGCTCGAACCCACGACCCTGAGATTAAGGGTCTCATGCTCTACCGACTGAGCTAGCTGGGCTAGGGGTTGGAACTTCCAGATCAAAGCTGGAATGGCTACCCACTACCTGCTTCCCAATGGGCTCCAGTTGTTTTTGTAGCATGGAATTACAGATTGCTCCATGATCTTCATCCGAATGTGGTATTTGATCAAGATGTGGCAGATAGGCTTCAAAGATTATGTAACTCATGAGAGGGAGGCAGGGAGCTTAGAGAGTGAGGGGGTACATGAGATGTATACTACTTCCAAAGGAGATTCGTCAATCAGACATGAATAGGGACATCATGTTAAGGAGAAAAGTTTACAAGAAACTAGTTTGGCTGTTTATTCATGACATGAGGAAACAGTACAAATAAAACTGTAGATTATGCCAAAGCAATTGTATTTAGTGGACAAAAAAAAAAATTGTTTTTACAAGTGTGAACACCACACATGAACTTCTTGTATCTGAGGAATTCATTCCAGTTAGTGGTCAGAACTGGTTACCGGTTGGAGATAAATGAAGAAATGACGTCATGAATAGTCACTAGCAAATTTTTTGAGAAAATATGAGAGGGAGAACTAGCCTTTCTCAGGGAGGAGCCTCCTTATTGGTTATTCAATACAAAATGGTCTCCCCTGGAACCATATATCTACAAATAATAAAAACTGACTCAACAATTTATATTTATATATTTGTAAATACTTACAGATGAATATGTATGTCACAATAATCATCCAAGAAAAGGGAGTATCAATTCAGAGCTGGGGCGTAGGAGGGGTAGTTAGGAGGCATGGGAGGAGTTGGAATGAGGGTACCCAAGGGGGGTTGGAAGGAGAAAAGGGGAAAATTGATATAGTTCTATTTTAATTTAAAAAGTATTACCTTTGCATGAAATTAAAAATATGGATCATGCAAACTAATTGTCACGTGTGTGAGTGTGACTATGACATACATCATATTCAAATGCACAGTTTTTCGCAGCAGAGTTGGTTGTCTGTAGTCATTCATGCCAACAGATGTCCATTTTCAGCTGGTTTTGTCTTGTTGCTTCATCTGTGACTTCAAATGGTGGTTCAAATTCATATCCTTTCAGGAATAAAAGCCCAGCCACCAATGCCCTAGACCAGAACAAAGATTCAAACCTGGAATGTTGTTTGTTTCACTTACATCCTTCAGAACATTCTCTCTTCCTTCCATTCGCCACCAAACCACAGTAGGCCAAGAACACCAATTTTTCTCCTCTCTTCTCTCACCAATCACCCTCAAGCAACTATTCAATCAATAACCACATATTTGTAATTGACTCACCTTGTTGCCAAGTGTTGTTTGAATTCATTGTGCAACTTTGACATGTTATTGTATCATTTTTCACCTCACAGTGCATATCTATTGCAGAAGATTATAATTGGTATCTGATTTGATGCATGATTATTATCACATTCTGTATTCAAATATATGCACTAATAAGTGCATTTTTACACAATTAGATGTTGGTTTTACTAATACTTTGTACCATTCCAAAACTACACGAGTTATTATATGAATATTTTTAACTTTTGTTCCATAAAGAGGTGGATTGTGCTATCTTGGCATTTTTTTTCCCACTTGAAAAAATGAAACATAGATTTTGTTCACTGAAAACTTAAAGAAATACATCAAATATACATTTCATTTTGTCTATATAGAGTACATATTTGCATATGCATGACTTATACATGTTTATATATGTGTATATAATGATACATAGCCATACGTGTGTATATCTATATGCACACACATATATGTGTATAATTATGTACACTGTTTAGCATTCTAGAAAGCATAAAAAACCCCAGCTTTGGAGATGAATAGACTTAATATTGAACTTCCTCTCTCTGACTTGCTGGCTGAGTCTCAAGTTCTTAAAATGAGTTCTTAAAGTGATAAAATAGCTATTCTGCATAATAGCTGCTTCATAACGTTCCCACAAAACTTAGAAGTAATGTGTATAAATACCCTAGCAACAGTAAGTCTAGGAGAGAGTTCAGCACTCACGTTGGAGAGCGGGCTTTACCAATAAAGTATGTGCCACACAAATATGAAACCTGAGTGGTATCCCCAGAACCCACATAAACAGCTAGACATGAAGTGTGTGCCATTAATCCCAATGCTGGGAAATCAGAGACAAAGGGATTCTTGGGAGTTGCTGGCCAGCCAGTCTCACTGAATCAGCAAACTCCAGGTTTAGTGAGAGTCTTTATCTCAACAAATGAAGGTGGAATATAACTGAACACAGGCCTTGGAAGACTGGAGCTGGATCTGACCTAAAAGCTTCCTCCCTGAGGACTAGCTTTTGTAGTACCCCAGGGTGCTATGAAGACTTCCAGGAGAGGAAAGCAAAGTCCTACCTGACTGTGACACCAATAAACTACAACAAAGACCAACTTGGCAAGGTATCTGTGTAGCTGCAATAGTGGCACTTGTGTCTTAGAAGTAACCAACAGATGTCTTATTGGACTTAAGACCCACTCACCAGGAAAGAAATCATGTCTGGTCTGTAAACTTAACCCACTACCTGAATCTAATGAGGTTGTGGATCTTAGAGAAGAACCTACTGATGCCCCTTTCCTAGACCAGTAGAATCCCTGATTGCATTCTAACTACTTAATCCTGATACCCACAGGCAGGTAGCTCTCACCCTTATCAAAGAAGCTTCTCCTTGCACTAGCCATGGACCATCTCAGAAAACCATCACTGATCACAATTCACAGAATACCTGGGTGTGGGGTGCCCAGCCCCAACAGATACATTCTAACACAACTCCTCGCCTAAGACTCAGGGAACATCACAGGAAAAGAGGCGGAAAGATTGTAAGAGCCAGAGGAACAGGAAGTCTGCTATGAGACTGTGTCTCCTAAAAATGGCAAAAAAGCTTCGCCCATGATACCACAGCAACATGGCTGTCTAAATAAGATCCAAACAGTGTCAACATCAATAGACACCCGTGTGGAAGGAAGAAATCTCAAGGAACCCCACATACAGACAAAGAACTACAGGCAACAGAGAGGGAGAATTAGTTTTCCCCAAGAAAACACCCCTAACTGATTACCCAATACCAAGTGATAAATCCTCAAATCGTGTGCACACAAGCAACACTAAATGCACAACAATGATAAAGAATAAAAAAGCCCATGAATTTGAAAGGGAGCAAGGGAGGGAAACATGGGAAATGTTCGAAGCAGAGGATCAAACATTTGCATTCTAACCACTTAATCCTTATACCCACAGACAGGTAGCCGGGTTGGAACGAGGAATACTGGCCTAGTTGCTTTTCCATTGCTATATGATAAGATACCATGTCCAAGACAAATTATAGGAAAGAGAGTTTATGTGGGGCTGATGGTTTCAGAGGGGGAGGGCAGGATGGTGGAACAGAGGTAGCAAGCGGCAGGCTTCTGGAGCCACGGCTGTGAGTTCACATCTCAAAGAGCAAGAAGACCGCAGAGAACGCACTGCACATGGTGAGAGGGTTTTGAAACCTCAAACTGGCCCCTAGTGGCACACCTCCTCCAACAAGGCTATTCCTCTCAACACCTCCCAAGCAACCACCAAATGGAACCCAAATATTCAGTTACGCGAGCCGAGGAGAACCGTTCTCACCCAAACCACCACAAAAGGAAGGGGAGAATGATATAATTATATTTCAATTAAAAATGTAAGAGTGATCGACAAAAAGGCCAGACTTCGACTTCTGGATTTCACAACTGAACCTATCTATACCCGTGCACACATACGCACACGCACTCATGACCACCCTCACATAAACATCTGCATACATACACCAAAAAAAGAAACAGAAAAAAGTTTAGTGTTCAGTTGATTCTCACTTCCCTTTAGAGTCCGGCAGATCTTTTTCCCCCGACTAAATCTGTTTCCCGAGCCCACGATGATGTTGGCACCCATCACATACCAGGAACTCAGATGATGCTGGCAGAACGCGGCGGCGTGATGGGGACCATTGACAGCGGCGGCGTTAGTCACTAAGGGACTCCTGAGAGCTTTGTGCTTTCTTCGCTCTGACATCTAAAGAACATGGAGACTCCCTTTTTTTCAGGCTGTCTGGGACCTCTTTCAGGAGATGTCGTCGTAGGGAAAAGTTTTAACGTTTCTGCGATCTTTTCAAACTGCCTTCCTACCTAATCTTCCAAGCAGCAGGCATGGCCGTGGCAGTTCTAATTTGGAGCAGCAATTTCTATGCCATCCCTTGTGAGATAATTATTTGTTTTGTGGTTCTGTAAAGAATACAATAAAATCAATTTTAAATACAGATGAGAGATTAGAACTAAGGAAAAAATTTCTAATTCATCCTTTGCAATTCACCTTAGGAAAAACCTTTTTTTGATTTCTCCCTCAAATTTGATCAGTTTTCATTGGTGTAATTTTTTCTTTAACAAATTGGACCTTCCATTCCTTTCCTATTCATTCATTTTTAGTTCATCCAGTTTTCCATTTCGATGCATTACTTTTAAAGAAAACAGGTGGATGGTGCCAGGGAACGGTGACATGTTTCCCAAACTGAGTTCTTGATTTCATCCGTAGCCGTGGAAGGGCGAACCTGAGTAAATTCAAAACATCTGATTGTTACAGCATTGAGATTGGCCAGATCGCAATCAACTGGAACTTCCTCCTCCCTAATTTTAATTCCATTTGAGAAATGTCCATGATAATTTGACCCAGGTCTCTCCACAAAGTAACATTATCTCAGAGTTTACAATTTCGTTAACCCCATGTGATTACTAGAAGGATCGTGCCAAGTCCCCCGCTGATTGCTCTGGGCTGGGATGGTTTTCTTTGCATGGCTTCAGGATGCCTTGCTTGTATTAAACATGGAAGATGCAGTGTGACCAGTACAAGCAGATGCAATGCCTTCGCAGAGAAAGTACCATGAAGGGGTCTCATTTAAAGCACACTGCGCAGCAGAACGGCAGTACTGATTAATAATTAAAAATCAAATCACGAAGTAACTGAGAAATTACTTTGAATACATTCAAGTAAAATTACGACTCAAGAATCATATTAAAACTTAGAGGAAGCTGACTTATCTGATTGAATAAATACTTTTCATAGCCTATTCTCATAACCAGACATGGAAAAATCTTAAAATTAAATCTGATAATTACTTTTCAAACCTAATCTAGTGCTCCCAATAATAAAGTACCAAGTTTTAGATAATCACTTCTCTAGTCATAAGGAGCTAATGAAATCTCAAACTCACAACAGTGATTTTTTTTTTAAAGAGACCTGAGTCAAATCATAATGGGACTAAATATAGAACTAAAGTCACATTTTATTAAGATCATCACATATTTATGGTATGTCTAAACATTATTCTAAACCTAAATTTTGTTTTGGTCATTGGTGTGAGGAGAAATATTTAGGATAAAAGATCCATTCACTGGAGAGATGTCTAGAACTTTCTTCTCCCTTAGGTATTTTTTTTTTAACTCTGAAAATAGCTTTTTAATTCTTCCTTGAATAGCTTTTGAAAACAGTAATGGGAAATAAGATAAATTTCTAAAATTTTAGAAGAGAGTGTTTAGAGGCTCTGTGACCTTGGAAGGATAGTGTAGCATGAAAATCAAACCCATATGTAAAATTAAATTAAATTATAAAATAAAAAATTAAATAATAATATGTAAAAATTAAATTAAATTATAAAATAAAAAATTTTTGAAAAATAATATGTAAAATTAAATTAAATTATAAAATAAAAAATTTTTGAAAAATAATATGTAAAATTAAATTAAATTATAAAATAAAAATTTAAAAAAAATAAGGAAAAGCCAAAAAAAAGAAAATCAAACCCTGCCTCTTGTAGCAGTTGGGAATATCTACACTGTAGTTCACATGACACAAATAGCATTGTCTCTGGATGGTGGGCTATGGGGAGTTTCCTGCCCTATCTCAAAAAAAAAAAAAAGTAGGAAGACAGGGTAATGATGGCTCATATCTTGTATGTAAAAGTGTTTGTCAAATAGATGGATTATCATGTACCTAATAACCTAAGAGAGGACTTTAATTCTCTAACATGTCTTCCATATTCAGAAAAGGTAAACGCATGAAATGACAGGAATGTTAACGATGGCCTTCCTAGCCATAGCTACATCAAGAAAAGCATATGAAGCCAAGGCGGTGGTGGCGCATGCCTTTAATCCCAGCACTCAAGAGGCAGAGGCAGGCAGTTCTCTGAGTTCGAGGCTAGCCTGGTTTACAGCGTGAGTTCTAGGACAGCCAGGACGACATAGAGAAACACAGTCTTGAAAAAAACAAAATGAAAACTAGGAAAGCATCAGGCTGTGCACCTTAAATATATTCAGTTTACAGTCTTGAGAGATGGCTTGGGGGGCTGGTGGTTAAGGGATTGTGCCGGAAGCATGAGGATCCCAGAACCCTTGAGAAGCCAGACAGAGTGTGGCTTGTCTGTTATTCTAGCGCTCATCCATTCAGGTGGACACAGAGGGATCTACAGAAGCCCATGTGCCAACTAACTTGTCTTACATGGTGGCTAATCAGAGGCCAGTCTCAAACAAGGTAGAAGGTCAGAAATGACACCCAAAGCTGTCTTCTGGCATCTACACACTTGTGCCTTAGTACACACATGTGTGCAAACACACACCCAAAGATCGATATACACGTATCCATGTGTAACTTTAAAAGTAATTGAATATATATTTGTGGAGGGCTTTTCCAACTGGGCTCAGAAATGTGCACTATGGAATAGGGACAAACGTGTGCACAAAAGAAATCCTTGTCCTGTTGGAGTCTGTTATCTACTTAGGTAACACAAACAACAGATTCGATAAGGGAGGACAATATGGAAAGTGTTGGTTGCTGATAAACATTTGATACAAAAATTAAACAAAGAAGGCACATTAGAGGTGTCAGGTGTAGGTACTGCCTGAGCTGTGCATGTTCAGCAAGTGGAAGGGTGGGATAAACGTAGCAGATAGAATCAAAAGGAGATAGAATGTAAAACACACTGGCCATTATGAGACGGGAACTCTGTGTGTGATGGAGAACCATCGATCGGGAGGCTTTTGAGCAGAGAGTCCACTCACACTATAAGAGGATCATTACAGCTGCTGCACTGTGGAGAAAACGAAGCAGATTGGGCATCAAAGCAAGAAAGCCATTGAGGAGGCTAGAGCAGCCATCCAAGAGAGAAACAGTGAAGGTTCCAGTCTCTATTATTCACTCTGCAATAGGCAATGTAAGAACTAAAATTTATATTTAAAAGTTACATGCCTGATCATCTAATCCTCACAACCCTGCGAAACAAATATTTTTGTCATTTAATAGATAAGGAGACTGAGGCTTTTCCCATATTACTCTGCAAGCAGATGGAAGAGGGAGGCTCAGATATAGGTCTATTGGCTTCCCCCACAAGAGTATCACTCTACATTTTCTTGCATATCTGCAAAATATTTTGTAATAATTAGCATCATTACATCCACAGGTTGCGTCAATAACCACATTCAAGGTGAATTAAAAAGGGGAAGAAGTTCTTCCATCCATCTCGGTCCTTTATTTTTCTGTGGATCTTGTACACAAGTCAAAGCAGGTAACTTATTATTTCCTAAATATTTCTTAAACTTTCCCAACCTGACCCTCAAAGCATCGAGTCTGATAATAGATCACACATCACTCAACCCCTGAATATTTTCAAGCAACCAACAAGTATATGGTTGGCTGCATCTGTTCATGACTTCACCTGGGGCACTCTTGGGGGAAATCCCAGAGATGTGTATGCCAGACCTCACAAGGAGTTGGCCATATTAAAAGACTATGTACAAGTCAAAAACATCTACATCTATACACCAGGCTTCTTGATTATAAAGAAATGGAGTACTAATGAGAACTGGGAATTAATAAAAATCCTGCTTCTGTGGTTATTAAAAAGCTAAGATTTCTTGGCTTGAGGTACAACATTTAGTATTTTTTTTATTGCAGTTCATTTTCACTTTTCTTTGTAACTTAGGAATAAATTCACTAGTGGGGGAACAGAAAAAATGGAATGATGAATTAATTATAAGATTAGAATTTCAGTCCCCTGGTTAAGACTTTGTTGCTGAAGACATCACACACTTGGATGACAGGACATGGAAAAATCAAGTTGGTACTAGAGAGAAAGTTTCCTCCCTGCTGGCTGCCTTTCATGCTACCAGTCTGGCCAAATCAGCAAGTTCTGGGTTCAGAGAGAGATGCTCTCATAAAACATGACATGGAGAGCCAGTGAGGAAAGCCAACAATGTCAACCTCTGCCCTCCACACAGATGTGTACATACAGAGAGAGACAGAGAGAGAGAGACATATATACACAGACAGGCGAGTACACACACAGAGAGAGAAAGACACACACAGAGACAGGCACACACCACACACACACACACACACACACACACACACACACACACAAACCACAATACTATCCAAAAGGCTAAAGATAGGAGGTTACTTTTCAGTTCCTCCATTTTCTATTGTACTTTAAATAGTAACAACAGGATTATGGTTGTAAAAGTTCCATGTCCCGCTTTCTCTGGGCTCCACCATCTGAGTGACAAGGGCTTCGGGGTGAGCATTAAAATACAAGCGACAGGTGATATTTATACACAAAAGCCTGGAAACGCCCATCTCCATTGAAGACACATCAAGAGACTTAAAGAAAGCAAACCGGCTACCCACTGAAGATTAAAATTCATAGAAGATCTGCTTCTACCAATGACTTTTCAGTATGGTTTCTGTACTTTCCCTGTCTGTGAGCATGAAAAGCTTGGGGCTCTCGCTGTCTTGAAAACACCTTGAGACTCAAAGTCTGGGTGGCTGAAGAGAAGAGCCATGGCTGATAACGTCTCACAGGGTGCTTACTCCATAGAGTGAGGCAATTCTGCAGCTCCTGCCTGAGTCACAAGCGAAAACACCAGGATGGTCTTCGGCTGGCACTGAGGCCGTTTCTCCAGAACAGGACGTGCTCCTTCCTTGAGGTGACAGGTTACACACTGGGTTGGTTTTTTTTTTTTTTTTTTTTTTTTTTTCATCCCTATTCAAAACATCTCATTCGCTGCCAAACTGTATGTAAGGGAAAGAAGCAAGGCCTGCCCTCAAAGGCTCCTCAGAGACCGAGACCAGAGAATAGCCGGACACACGCGCAGTATGAAAAAAGCCTAAATTAAACAATGGCTTTACAAGGGTACCTCCCCCATGTGACTCTGAATCAGAGTAAAGGGAAGTTCTCAAAAATCAAAGCAGTAGATGGACCTTTATTTGGAAAGTACTCATTAACAAGGCCAAGCCAAGCTTCAAGAACTAGATCTATGAGGAAAAATCCTCCCGGCATTGAAACCGGGGCTTTGATTCTGACTGCCTCATAAAATAAATAATAATATCCCCTTACAGATCAGGGTTACTTTCCAGTTTACAAAGCACTTTCCCATATATTATTCCATTTCATCCACACAGCATGCTTCCGAGGTACTGAGTCCTGACTATTTCTTCCTGGGGTTCAGAGGCTGAGGCACAGTGAAGAGACAAGCCTTCCTCAAGAGCACATGGTCATTAAGAAGGAGAATGGAGACGTCGACACAGGACTTTGCCTTCCCTGGCATATCTACGCAATTAGTAGACTAATTCAAAATTTCCAGGTTATTTCTGTGTTCACTGGGGAAATTCTCAGAGGACAGGGAGAACATGAAAGACGAAATACACCAGACTTGGACAACGGCAACGCTTCAAGGTGTTTTCTGCATGCTCTGTGACAATAGCAAGGATTTTAGTCTGGGAATGTAGTAGAGTGTTTACCTAAGTTGTGTCAGGCCTGCCTGCCTGAGTCATAAGTAGAAATGTTTGCAATTCCAACACCAAAAACAGAGGTCGGGGAGGAAGAAGGAGAGAAGACACTAAGTATATTTTGAAGGCTAACAAAATGAACTGTTTAAGATTAGTTTATTTTTATTTATGTATATGAGTGTTTTGTCCTCACATATGTATGTGTGCCATGTGCCTGCAGTGCCCATGGTGGCCAGAAGAGGGCGTTGAATCCCCTAGAACTGGAGTTACAGACAGTAGCCATATGAGTGCCAAAAACAAAGCCCCAATGTCTAAAAGAGCAGCCAGTACTCTTAACCACTGAGCCATCCCTTCAGCTCCATAAAATGATTTTTACTTTTGAATTTTGTACAGTTAACACCAAAGGCCAAGGATGCAATGTGTATGAAAAGCTTTGTTAATAAATAAATATATAAAATTTCCCCGATCAGTTTATAAGCATGATTAAGTATCTGCTAAGAAACTCAATATTATGATGTACCATGGTTGAAAATATGTCAAACTTATGTGGAGTAAACCAGAGTTACTTTTTGTTTGGTTGGTTGACTGGCTTGTTGGATGGCTTTATTTCCATTTATGAGTGATGATAGAGCATAGAGCTATGGAAAGACAGTGTTTTTTTTTTTAAAGTACCTCTAAGAGACCTAAGCATTTTATTTAGCTACTGAGAACTTTATATGATTGGGGGGGGGGGGGAATCATCAATTTTGTCTTCCTACCCTAGTTCAGAGGCAGCCTTGAAAAACAGAGCATTGGAAAGAAAGATGCAGAATTCTCAGTTTTAAAAGAGGCACATCATTGTGAAGACTGCTAGGGGACCAGAGTTAACTGCAGTCTGCAGGGAAGCCCTTTCCAACACTTGAGTGTTGAGATGACGTGGTAGAACACAGTGCTTGAGATGCCAATCTTACCTAATGTTCATACCCACTTCAAGGAGCCCTGCTTGTGCCAAATGGCACCCGTGTCCTACCCTAACGTAAGATAGCTACCATACGAAGAACTCATTCATGAGCCAGCAAATTGGACTTCTCTAGCCTGGAAGTACAGAAATTAGCCTCGTTAATTGAGATAATAAAATGAAGTTGGTAGGTTAGGAATATGAAGTCAGGGTTGGATCCAATCCAGCAAAAGCTTCTTTCAGACAAAAGATACGGGACCATAGAGCAGCCATAAGAACAGTGAAAACACACAGAGAATGGATGAACCTAGAAACACAGAGCCAGGGCTTGCTGATTTCACAATTGCTACATTCCTCCCGGCCTCAAAATGTTTTAGAGATGCCCTGGTATCCTTTCAGTATACTGTCTTCATCACCATCTAAATGTTTTTCCACCTCTTTAGAACAGAAAGCCTTAAATATAGCAAACCCAGAAAAAGGCAGGGCATCATTATAGTAAAGAGGCGGGATTACAAGGGGGAAAATTTGTGGAAAAGTTGAAGAGGAAACTAAAAACAACCCTGATGATGACAAAGATAAACAGTGAACGTGCAATCATAGCTGGGTGAGGCTGGCCAGAGCCGGGGACCAAAAGAAATGAACCAAATCCTGTTCGAAAAGCGCAGAGATCCTGGCAGCGAGGAAGGTGTTTATGAAAATATGTGCAAAGGAGCAATAAACACTCAAACCACTCAGAGTATGTTCTGAAACAGCCTGGTCTTTCAAAGAACTGAAGAAATGTGATGTTTCCTAATAGAATCGACTTCATATTACTAAACTCCTTTGGACTGCATTTTCTGCAATTCCATGAAAGCAATTGTTTTTATAACTCTCAGTAAATTTTTTTTTGAGACAGGGTTTCTCTGTATAGCCCTTGCTGATCTGGAACTCACTCTGTAGCCCAGGCTGGCGTCAAACTCACAAAGATCCACTTGCCTCTGTCTCCCAAGTGCCGGGATTAAAGGCGTGCACCACCACCACCCGGCAACTCGCAGTAATTTTAAGACCCAAATCAAGTGTGGCTTTACTATCTGATAAGTTGCTGTCAGTTTCCAGCTTTCTGGGTCATCACTTGTTAAAATCCTGGTTATCAGACTCACCGGAGATTTCCTACTTCATGAGTTAAATACAAAAGAAAGAATTCTCTTCCCACAAACACGTAGCCAGTTTTAGTGATGTTGGTTATTATCTGTTCTAGCATGTACGTTTAAACATTTTGACATAAGATATATGCAAGACAGTCTTGGTGGCACATGTCTTTAATCCCAGCACTTGGGAGGCAGAAGTAGTAGGATCTTTGTGAATTTGAGGCCAGCCTGGTCTACAAAGTGAGTTCCAGGACAGACAGGCCCATAGCCTTCCTCCAACAAGGCCACCGGTTCTAATCTTTTCAAATAATGTCACTTCCTCTGAGCCTATGGGGGCCATTTTCATTCAAAACACCACAATGGCCCTTATCACCTAAGGAAGCAATGACCTCTTAAAACTGCTTTATTTTATGCCATCTCCATTACACCTCTATAGCTTTCCACTGAAAATGCACACACACACACACACACACACACACACACACACACACAGGCTCAAAGGCACACCCACAAACACACAATTTTGTCTAGTCATTTCTAATTCTTCAAGCCTAGTTCAAATAGTACCTACATTGGAAATTTCACTCCCAACTCATCTGCTTCTGCTTTAAACCTCCCGTCCCCTCAAAACATCATAATGTATTATCTACAATCTCCTGCAGAGATCCCTGTAAAGGCAGGAACTTCAATCTAACACAATACCAGATCTACGATCACAGCCCTATACTGTGGTGATACTTCGTTTGTGCTCTCACAAATAAAGCTGGCCAGGAGATCAGAGTGCGGAGCTAGGTACTGGAGGCCAGGCAGTGGTGGCACACACCTTTAACCCCAGCACTTGGGAGGAGGAAACAGGAAGTGATATGGCTGGGCGGAGAGAGGAAGTGATAAGGCGGGGTGGAGACAGGAGCTTGGCCCCTTCCGCCTGAGGATTCGGTGGAGTTAAGAAGTCTCTCTAGTGGCTGGCTGCTCTGCTTCTCTGATCTTTCAGCTTTCAGATATCTGACTCCGGGCTTTTATTATTAAGACCATTTAGGTTTGTGCTGCACTGCACATGTTCCATGAATGAAAAAAAAAATAAATAAATAACTGAACTGCTGAGAAGCAGAGAAGCAAAAAAAAAAAAAAGGAAGCACTCTTAGATATTGAAAATAGTGGTTTCTGCAAATTTCCTGATGTCATTGTTTTCAGCAGCTGAACTCCATTGTGTAAATGTTCCATGTTTTCTTTATCCATTCCTTGGTTGAGGGACATCTAGGTTGTCTCCAGGTTCTGGCTATTACGAATAAAGCTGCTATGAACATAGTTGAGCGAGTGCCATTGTGGTATGAGTGAGCATCCTTTGGGTAATGGATGGAACTAGAAAAAAAAATCAGCCGGAGTAAGGTAACCAGACCCAGAAAGACAAGCATGGTATGGACTCACTCATAAGTGGATACTAGCTGTAAAATAAAGGATATCTATGCTGCAATCCACAGACCCAGAGAGTCTAGGGAACAAGATGTGTTCAATGGGGGGGACTCCTGGATCTTCCTGGGAAGGAGAAATAGAAAAGATTTTGTGAGTGGACTGCGGGTGGGTGGGATGGAAATATGAGCCATGAGGTTGGGGGTTTGGGGGGATGGCTCAAGGGAATCTCCCAGGAACCCACAAAAATGGCCCCTGTTAACACTCCTAGCAATAGCAGATATGTGGCCTAAACTGGCCACCTCCTGTGACCAGGCAAGAGTTCAAGTGGAGGTATTGGGACACCAACCCAGCCATATAACCTTTGACCTACAGTCTGTCCTGCCTATGGGATGTGCTGGAGTAAGGGTGATACAGAGATTGTGGGGAGTGGCCAACCAATGACTGGTCTAACCTAAAGCCCATGACAGGAGAGTAAGCCTACCCCTAACACTGCCTGGAGGACCCACTGGCTGGATGACCCAGGGACCTAGGATAGAACCAAACATGACTGGAGGAAAAAATGCCAATGTAATGATGCCGAACGATATTCTGCTATACTCATAGATTAGTGCCTAGCCCAATTGTCATCAGTGAGGCTTCATCCAGCAACTGATAGAAGTAGATGCAGACCCACGGCCAAACACTGGACAGACCTCAAGGAAACCTGTGGAAAAGGGAGAGGAAGGACTGTGGGAGCCAGAGGAGTCAAGGACACCACAAGAAAACACTCAGAAAAACTAACCTGGGCTCACAGGAGGTCACAGAGACTGAACCAACAACCAAGAGCCTGCATGGGACTGATGCAGACATTCTGCATATATGTGACAGTTGTGTAGCTTGGTCTTTTTGTGGGACTCCTAGCAGTGGGAGCAGGGGCTGTCTCTCACTCTTCTGCTTGCTTTTGGGAGCCAACTCCTCATAATGGGTTGCCTTGCCCAGCTTTAATTCATGGGGAGGTGCTTAGTCTTACTGCAACAAGATACGTCATGTTTTGTTGATATTCATGGGAGACCTGCCCTTTCCTGAACAGTAACAGAGGAGGAGGGGATGATTGTGGGATGGGTACAGAGTGGGGGTTGGGTGCAGGGACTATGAGGAGAGGAGGAAGAAGAAACTGTAGCTGGGATGTAAAATAACTAGATAGATGGATGGATGGATACATACATACATACATACATACATACAGAGATGAATGATAGATAGATAGATAGATAGATAGATAGATAGATAGATAGATAGATAGATAGATAGATAGACAGATAGATAGATTTTTTTTTAAAGAAAATAGTGGGTTCTGTCAAACTGAAAAGGGTTTAGAGCTGCAACAAGGAAGAATTATTCATCTCAGATCGTCTTAGGAGCTTGGGAACAGATTTATTCAAGACCGGAGTCTCTTGGGAATAGGATAGCTTGGCCTTCACCAACTCAAAAGTCTGGGAGTGCAATCACTACCTTTGATGCCAATCAAACACGGGGCTGACATGCATGCACATATAAGCGCTGTAAAATGTGGGCTCCTGTGCGCGCACACACACACACACGCGCGTGTGCACACACACACACACACACAATACTCTTCAGCTCACTGCTTTGAGCATAGCACAGTCAAGGTATAAAAATACAATTGATGATCTACTGAGGAATTAAAGTAAATAAATTTTTGTTTCTGAGAAAGAAATCCACTCTCCAAGCTGCACAAGTGTGAAATTTTAACAGACGATGAAAAATAACTTCTCACATGTCGAGGGCCTGGCTTCTGCCGCAGTCTGTTGGGCCATAGCTGAACAGCCTGGCCTCATGATTTAAATGCAAGCCCGAGATATATGCAGTATGGCCATGGCACTGAGTGAGAGGCTTTAATTCATTCACAAGTCACTGTTGTATAATGTGAACTCCGCGTGAGTTCCGTTACTGTCACGGGAAAGACATCTTGGTGGAGCAACTGGACACCAGAGAAGAAAGGCCTGTTTCTTCATCACCATGGGTTCTTTTCCCATGCTAAGTCACTGGGATTTGAATCAGTGGTCTAAAGTACCAGAGGAGCCTAGAGAAGTATCTACATATAATTGAAAACCAGCAGGGAAGAGTCCAAAGTTTTTGAAGCCTAAAGGAAACTGAGAAGGTAAGACAATGTGATGGGCTTTCTCAACATAAGGATCAGAACCCAATTATGTCACTGCTTGTTGCTCGTCCGGGCCACCCTGAAACAATCTGATCAGTACAAAAGGCTAGATCCTCCACCTCTGAACTTGAACATGTCACATTGCTAGGAAA
Source organism: Peromyscus maniculatus bairdii (assembly GCF_049852395.1). NCBI lineage: Eukaryota > Metazoa > Chordata > Mammalia > Rodentia > Cricetidae > Peromyscus > Peromyscus maniculatus. Next base: position 24,597,309 of record NC_134869.1, on the reverse strand, counting down.
GAATCATCACTCCCTTACTTGTATTATTACAGACAAATAGCATGCCTTTCTAGTCTGAAGATCACACTTCAAAGTATCACTGGTATGAAATTCTTGGAGATTTTCTGTCTTTTGGGTTCCTGAAAGGATCAAGCAAGATGGCTGGCAGAAGGTAACTCTATTGTATTTAGGATCATTGATGCAGAAGTTAAAAGGCAGATTAACAAGGGACTAGCATTAAAACTAGACTACTGGCCAGGCATAGTGGTGCATGCCTTTAATCCCACCAGTTGGGAGACAGGGGCAAGCAGAACTCTGTGAGTTCAAGGCCAGCCTGGTCTACATAGTGAGACACTATCTTGAAAACAAACGAACAAACAGATAACCTAAACAACTTAGTGTTCCTGAACGGGCAGCAAAGTACACCTGCTAATTGCAGCAGCAGTGGTCTGTCCCTAAGATTGTATATCCAGATTCCAAGATGAGTATTACCCACGAGTACCATATCATGAGTGTCACAACATATGCCCCTGTGTACAATTCTTGGGCTCACTGCCTTTAGTGAGAGATAAATTTACATGTGATAGATAATAGTCACCGCTTTACTGGACACAAAGGAATATTTGCAGAAATAACGTATTTTCAATGTTTACTCTAGCCCATCCTAACTTGTTCTTCAAAACACCTAAGATGATAATGGACAGTAATAAAGGACAAAAGTTCTACCTCCATGAGCAAAATTAGTAGACTCTCCCAAGAACCTCTCAGATACTCTTATGACATCTAACAGTGGAACTGAAAAATGCAGAGGCCTGTTTGTGCTTCATCTGTTCATACAGAATATTCCAGCCAATTAAAAAGCTGAAGAAAAACCAAATGGAAAGGCCTGGTGTTTCCTTTGCTCTTACTCCAAGCTCTTAGTGCTTGCTTTAGGACCCATAGACTATGGTCTTGCTACTTTTTTGACATTTTGAGACAGCTAAGAATCTATCAACTCTTTCCTCCTACATCATCCTATATCCATTTGGAGACTAATTCCAAGAAAAATTATAGAGAACTGAACACTAGAAATCATCCTAGCCATTTGTCCTTGGCATAGATTTCCAAGTACTCTGATGTATTACAGAAGAGATCCCAAAATAAAGTTCACAGAAGACTAACGTCATGAAATGGCTTTCAAAGGAACCTTGGAGACAAAGAGCTTGGGGGGAAGGATGTATAGCCCTTTCCTGGATGCTCACAGTAACATGTAACAACTTCAAAATATCCTCAGGAAATAAACATCATCAAACTTTTATCCGCCATTGCTAGGAAATAAAGTTCTCACATGACTCTTAATTCCCTACATAACAAATACTTTGCAAAGCCATCTGGACAAATGCTCATTAAGAGAAACAGAAAGTGGGGTTAAAGACCCCATTTCCTTCTCCATTCATCAAACTGCCCGAGGTGAAGGTCTGCTGATCCAGAGAGGTGGACAAAAAGGCCAACCCAGCCATTATCTAACAGGGTCAGTTGTGCCCTGGTTTTCGTCTGAGAAGAGAATTTCTCCTACACCAGAATTGTCTGTGAAGAAAAATAAGGACAGTCCACAAATGCTGTCTGATTGCAAAATAAGTTAAAAAGTAGAATTCTCTCTAACCTCAGATGAATAACTAGAAGTCATTTTAGTGTCTAGAAATGGTGCATAAATAAAAGAAAGAAAGTAATGTTCATGGCTGCAAAGGGGGTCATTGTCCAAAACTGACTCCATGTGCCAATGACTTAAATTTTTTAATTTCATCAAAATATGCAACTTAATCAAATGCAATAGCCTAAATACATTAATGGACCTGAAATAAATTGAATGTTTAAAAAAAATCTCATTCAAAAAATAACCCAGATCTTCAGAATGAATCATATAACAATGTGATTGCATCCTTTTGAGAAATAGATACTTGCCACATTATATAAACAATTGTAGGATATATAGGAAGACCTAATCCTCCTTGCTTAATTTATAAAACTAGTATAAGCCTGACATTAAACACAGCACACACACACACACACAGGAGGGCAGGGGGCTGACATATCCAATTTAGTAAACAGAATGAATGCAAACAGACTTTATTCCCAGAATACAAAGACTGTAATTCTCCAATGTACACATATGGGTTTATGCTTAAACTAGCTGATAAGAAACTGCTCGTGCCCATTCTTTTACAATATGTGTAACTTTTCTCAACTTGTTTTATATCAATAGTTTTCCTATAGAAACCATTTTGTTCATTATATAATGTATATTATTATATTATTCAACATGACATGTTGAAGAAAGCAGATATGCAAGAGCCTATGGAAGAGATAATCCCATCTCAGGCACCAATTTCATGGACATTTTCTTCTTTGAAATTATTGGTTATAACCAAAAAATACCTCTTAGCTAGCCTTCTCTTTCCTTTGTCCTGAATTCACTAAGACAACTCTTATTTTAAAAAAAAAAAAAGGATGGGGATTACCTTGTCCTTCCAAGTCAGTGATGTATTTCTCAACTAGGCATCTCTGGGGGAGCCCTGGTATTAGGTGAAACACAGGCTGCCCTCCCTGGAAGGCAGGTACACTTGAATCCTGCAGTCTCCCTGAGGCTATGGCTTTGCTGGTGCATTTGAACTCTGGAGTGCTCTGATTTCACTGGTCTCCATGATTCTGGAAATCTTCACTATACGCCCTGGACCTGGATATCTTCAATTACCAATTTAATGCATCATATACTCTTTCTCTGCCTTTGGCCTTCCATTCCAATTTAAAAACTTGATACCAGCAGAGCAGTCATGGTGCACACCTTTAGTCCCAGCACTTGAGGCAGAGGCAGGCGGATCTCTGTGAGTTCGAGCCCAGCCCGGTCTACAGAGTGAGTTCCAGGGCAGCTAGGGCTACACAGGGAAACCCTGTTGCCTATAGAGGGAAAACACAATGAAAACGCAAAGATTACAAAGACAGCAAATAGCATACATTTAAGGAAACCAGAGACCCAAAACACCTACTGAGAGACATAGTTTTAGGCACCCTGTTAATTAACTAATGGAATTCAATCAGTTTCTGTAGGAGAGCTGAGTGTTTAGCGTTTCATCTTCAGAGAACCCAGAGCCACCAAGCTTAAAGAGTCGCCTTTTGTAGAATCAGGAAGCAGCTGGATTTAATCCAAAGCTTATACTGAGTCACCAGGGCTCCACTTTCTTCCAAATGAAGCCAGCCCAATTATTTTTATTTTGAGTCTTTAAAGTGAGGTATGAATGTGAGAGAGACAAGACTTTTCCTTTGTGTTCTACCTCATCATGAAATGCACATTCAGTGCTGTAGATTTCTTCCTACAATAAAGGCTAAAAGTTTAATCAGAGATTAATCATCGGATGCTACAGTGTCGCAATCGGTTCGCTCATGGTACTTATACAACAGAGATTAATCATCAATTTATACCCCCAACTCTAGGATCATCAAAGTCTAGTCACCTGCTTTATAGATTTTTTTTCCTAATTTAATCTCTATTAAAGTGTTCCCTTTTATATCTTTGTCATAGTTACTTTTATGAGCCAACTAAACTGAGGTAAGGGATGCCCATGTCACTGGTAAAATATCACTCCTGGGCATATCTGTGAGGGTATTTTCAGAAAAGACTAGCCTTTGGCACAGTAGACTGAGCAAAACACGTACCCTCAGCAGGGCAGGCCAGCATCATCCCATCTGCTGAAGGCCTCGATAGAATAAGAAGGTACCAGGGATGGTAAGTTCACTCTCTTCTTGGGCTGGCCCCCATCTTGTCCCTGAGGTATCAGTGCTCCAGGTTCTCAGGCTCAAGCGTGGCCAGGCACCTTCACCACTGCTCTTCTCTCTTCCCATGCCCAGGCCTTTCAAATCAGACTGAGACGCACCCCATTGGCTTTCTGGTTGTCAGGCCTTTGGAACTGATATGAATGATCCCACAGCTCTCTTGGTTCTCCAGCTTGCAGATGGCGGATGACGGGTCTTCTTGCCTCAATCATCATGTGAACTAAGGCTTATAATAAATCCCTTCATATCTACGTCCTTGAGGCCCATGAATATACCTGTATCTATATTATTCACATTGGTTCTGTCTCATTGAAGAACCCTGACCAGTGCTCTTGGTTTTAGATCCTATAATGAACATGTCTAACTTTTATCTTCCTGTTCTTATCATTCTGTTCCTCACACTATCACATGCATCAGGAAAGCCGACAATTACAAAGACCCATCTATATCACAGAGATGCTGGACCCTCTGTGCAAATCAAAGGTGGCAAAGGGACCATCCCTCTCTGGTACAAAGGCTTAGGATGCTAAGTTGAAAGCATGGTAGAGGAGAGGACACTGTGAAAAAGACCTGGCTAGACACACCTTGAAAAGAATGAGGCTAGACGAGAAAAAGGCTAAACAGCATCTGGGTCTCTGTGTCTGGTGGCCCTGTAGACCCAGTTACAATCTCTGTTCTTCCTTCCTTTTGCCTACACAAGCTCAGGTTGCATTTCTGCCACTTGCATGAAAAATCATAATTAATACACACCATTTCGTCATCTCCCATTGAGCCAGTCCATTTTTCACTTAATGAAGAAAGAACTTTGGACTTACAGCCTCTCCTCCCCACAAAATATGCTAGGGCAATGCTGGCACAGAACTTCTGGGAGGAGTCAACTGATGTCTGATTTGTCTTCAGGCCAACTCTAGGAGACAGCACCCATACCCAACATTGCTTGAGTAACCAAGAACCAGAGACTAGATAACCGGGAGATCTAGGGTAAAACCAAACACAACTGGTCTGAACGTGTGTGTGTGTGTGTGTGTGTGTGTGTGTGTGTGTGTGTGTGTGTGTCTTACAAATTGTCCTACTATACTCCTATATCAGTGTCTTATCCAGTCATCACCAGAGAAGCTTCCTCCTGCAGCAGATGGGAACAGGTGCAGAAACCCACAGTCAGACAGGCATTAATATGGAGAGAGAGTCTAAATTGGAGATCCCCATCAAATCCCTCCCCTCAGAGCACAGGGAACCCCGTAGAAGAGGGGAGAGAAGATTGTAAGAGTCAGAGAGGATGGAGGACACCAGGAGAACAAGGCCCTCTGAATCAACTAAGCAAGGAGCATATGAGCTCACAGAGACTGAGGCAGCAAGCACAGGGCCTGCATGGGTCCGTACCAGGTCCCCTGCATATACAGTATAACTATTAGCTTTGTGTTTTTAGGGGAGTCCTGACTGTGAGAATGAGTGGGTCTCTGACTCGTTTGCCTGCTCTTGGGACTCTTTTCCTCCTCTTGGATTGCCATGTCCAACTTCAATATGAAAGTTTTTGCTTCATCTTATTTTATTTTATTTGGTCATGTTTGGTTGTTACCTCTTATGGATCCAGAGGGGTAGGAAGGGTGAGGAGGAACTGGAAGGAGTAGAGGAAGGGGAAACTAATCAGGATGTATTGTATGAGAAAAGAATCTATTTTCAATACAAATAAAAGTAATAAATAAAGTTTAGGTGGAAGACACTCTGAACCACTGTCCAGTTGAAACTAAGCGTACATGTCTACAATTTCAGAGACTTAGGTCCTGGTACCCCATCCAGAAGTCAACATATCACCCAGTCTCCAGCATTAGGGACCTGCAGTCCAAGCTCCATATGGTAACATGCTTTGCTTTTCTAGCTCTTGAATCCCAATGAGGTCACCATGGTGACTTCACTTTGACGTTCAGAAGAAAGGAAGTATAATATGAGTGAGTCAATGGCAGAGGCGAGACTCCCTCCTCCTCTAAAGTTAAGTTTCCAGGCAGAGAAAAGGCTAAGAGGGGGGAGAATTCCAAAGCCAGCTCACTGTAGAAACCACTAAGCAGTGTGTTACTTCTCTGGAAGATCTGCCTGGAGGCCCTGGAGGTGACTCCACTAACAACTCGGGCCCTCCCAGAAGAGCTCATATTTTCTTGCTGCAATAACAGCCACTCCTTGCTCTGGTTTGGGTCCAACACACAATCTTGGCTGTCTTTAATACCAGCCTTCTACGGTGAGCTCATGCCCCTCCCTCTCCCTCCCTCTCCCTCTGACTCACGGTGCTCAAAGCTTTAAGGCATAAAAACTTGTTGGATCAGCTAGACTGGAATTACCAACTACCAATGGGCCAGCCTTCTCTGAAAGGGAATCTGACTTTCATTGTTTGTTCCAAGGCTCTGAAGTTACTTAACTCGATCATGAAAAGCCCCAGCCCTGGTCCCGACTCATTTTTCCACCACCAAAAAACAAAAGAGGTCTGTCTTTAAAAGGTAAAGAAAACATGCCCTTCATAAGTTTACTCTGGCATTTCATCATTTCAAGAAAGACATCATCTGTGTACATTTAAAACCGAGGGGCAAAGTGATGGCTTCTTCCCAGGGACTGTTTTTTTAATATAGATTTTTTTTCTCCCTTGGCTATGATTCAAATGGTTTTAAGAGATTCCAAATGCAAAAGGTCAGAGCTATCAACAGAGAGACATTGAGCTGGGGTGGAATTCCATGAGAGTCCTTTCCAAATGTATAACCTTTTTTGTTGTTGTTTGGGGATATTTTGTTTTATATTCTATTGTTTTGTTTGAGATAAGGTTTTGCTAGATAGCTCAGGTTGGCCTAGTGTTTACTATGTAGCCTAAGCTATCCTCAAGTAATGATAACATTCTTGCTTCAATCTTTCCATTTCTGCGACTATAAGCATGTACTGCTCACTACAGGACCTGTATATTTTAAATTCATCAACAAATGCTTGTGGAGTTAATCATAAAGTACTTTGCCAGTAAAGAACCAAAAATATACACTAAAAAAAAAATTAAGTAAACATCCAGAAGGAAAATGTCCACACCAGAAAACCATTTGCCTCGCGACCCACAGCTTTCCAAGTTTTTCTTATGTACCTGTATTTTTTTTTATCTTTTTTCAAAAACATATTTTATCTTAGGTATCAGGACAAATAAGCACATGCTGCTGGAGGTTTGTATTTAAAACCAAGTTGGCATTTTGTTATCTAAGTCTCCCAGTCCACAGGTTAATAAATCAAGCAATTCTTAACCAAGACTCAGGTCAAGCTTATTTTGTTCCTGGCTCAGAACACATACTTTTGAGGCCTTGACAGTTAACAGGACATTTTTCGTGTTACTTTGTGTTTATGATTTTTTTTCCCAAGACATGAAAATGTGATAACTATTCGTGATTTGTTCAAGGAAGTGTAGAAAAAGAACTAGGGTGGAGTAGGGATGGGAGGCAAGAGAATCATGAGTTCCCGGCCAGTCTGACCTATAGAGAAAAAATAATCTCAGGAAAACCTGGGCTACACAGGAAGACCCTGTCAGAAAAGAAAAAAGAAAGAAGGGAAGAAAAAGGGAGAGAAAAGAGGAGGAGGAGGAGGAGGAGGAGGAGGAGGAGGAGGAGGAGGAGGAGGAGGAAAGAATTTACTCAGGGATAAAATACTGGCTCTTGCACCTAACTATCTTTTCTAGACCTCACTGGCCTGAGCATTGTGGATGGTTTTAAGTGGTCTTTTCTAGAGAGACATTATCCAGGAAGACATTGGCTTTCAGTTACATTCAATGAACACTCAAGTTTTGTGGCCTTGAACCTTTCAGACAATTAGTTCCCCATAAACAATCCCAGCACTTGGTCACCAAAATAAAATAATAAACAAGGAAAAAAATCAAATGGTAAGCTCTTAGAAAAATCATACTCACCAAATAAAATGGAAAATGTTCTGGCAACTTTCAGTCAAAAAGAGACCCAGAAGAACTCATGAATCTGCAGGCACTCCTCAATCTTCTACACTGCCAGCAGGCTGGAAGATGGGCCTTGTATTCTTCAATGACAGCAGAGGGTTGGGGTCTACAGTCATATTTAGGTCTCATTTTTTTATTTTCTACCATAACCCTTCCTCAGACAGTTCGTTTATGACTATTTTGCTTAGAAAGAAAACTCCAAGTTGACAATCAGATGTTAATGTACTAACATAAGACGACACAGCTAGACAGGAAAAGGGGTCAACAGTTAGGCCCAAATCTTTCTGAGCCCGGAACCCACACGGTGTTTTCCTGCTTTATCTTTCAGAGGTGATGTGGGATAGATACACATGGAAGACCTTGGGGAACCGTGACTGTCAAAATGCAGAATGTAAGTGACTGTGCAGTGCTCAGCTCCAAATGGGGCACCTATAACACACCTACAGCTAAGGCTCAGGGAAACTCATGGAAAAGAAGAACAGAAGAATGCGAGGGGACCACAAGTATTTCTGGAGACTAGTGTCATCCAGACATGACCAGGGCATTGAACCCATGAACTCTTAACAGACTGTCCCATCCTAAATGGTCAGCCCTAAATGCATGTACGTAGGGGGAACAGAAACACTAATTTGAATCAGTAGAATAGAGGTCATGAATTTGGGAGGGGGATGTGGAGAGGACATGAGACCAGTTGAAGAGAGAGAAGGAAGGGTGAAAATGATGTATGTACAGTGTATTCATGTGTGAAATTCTTAAAAAGTAATAATTAAGAGAAATTGTTAAGTTCTCTGGTTTGTATTTGTTCTTATTGTTTGGTGGTTGTTGGTTTGTTTGTTTTTCTCTCTCTCCTCTTACTTTTTTTTTTCGAGACAGGGTTTCTCTGTGTAGCTTTGTGCCTTTCCTGGGACTCACTTGGTAGCCCAGGCTGGCCTCGAACTCACAGAGATCCGCCTGCCTCTGCCTCCCGAGTGCTGGGATTAAAGGCGTGCGCCACCACCGCCCGGCCTCTCCTCTTACTTTTAAGACAAAGTCTTACTTTGTAGCCCAAGCTGACCACAGACTTGCTGTCTAGCCCAGGCTGACCTAGAAATCTCCATACTTTCCAACCACCTTTTGAATGCTGGGATTGTAGGTGTCCAGCATGAGGCCCGGCAGGCCCTGCTTGATGATTTGGGGGGATGGGGGTGGGGAGGCTGTGGCTCTTTATCAGATGAGAGTTTCTACAGCTAATGCAGTATTTTACTCAAGGTCACAGAACGCGTCTTCAAGGACCCCTGGAAAACCATTTTCCCACTCATCTTGGGCCATTCAGCTCTCGGTTCTCTGTTTCAGTCTCAAGCAGCAAAGCTCCACCGGTTCCTCTCTGCCTCCGGCGTGGACTTTTGTATTCAGAGAGCAGCCGGAGCAGCTCCAGTTACAGTAATTCACACGAGCTCACATGTTTCAAATGAAGCCTGGCTGTGAAGGAAGTCAAGAGAAGTGGGAAACTGCCTGTGATTGCTCCCAGCTCAGCTCGGCTCGGCTCGCTCCACTCCACACACAGCTGGCCCGAGCATAAAGCACTGTCCTAAATTTAGTATAAAATTCATTTGAAAGTCTCTTTCATGTCTTATCACCATCTAGTTGGGTAGCTATGTAGGCTTTTAATTTCCTGTTCTAAAATTTTACACCATCCAAAAAATTAAATCAAAATGTTTCTTCACAATCTCCTCTCTCTCTCTCTCTCTCTCTCTCTCTCTCTCTCTCTCTCTCTCTCTCTCTCTCTCTCTCTCTCAATTTGATGGAGCTAGCAGCTTGCATCCATTCACCAATGTGGTGAAAACAAGAAGGGAAATGAATCTAACCACTATTTATATTTAGCACCTCAACGGGAGCTGTGTTTTCTAAGTTGACTGAAAGGGCTGCTCTCTTGGCGAGCACTGCCAGCTGCTCTCAGATTTCCCCATGAGAAGGTTTTTTGGTTTTTGGATTTTTTTTTTTGTTTGTTTGTTTTAATGTGATTGTCTGTCCTTTGAAGAGACAGAGGGATCCTTCTACCCAGGAGAGTGTTAACCTAAATATTTACATGTGGCGATAATACACAGGAATACTACACAGCACTGACAAAGAGCAGACTCTGGCGTACGTCATAACGTTGGAGAATCTCACCGATGTTGTGCGGAACACAGAGATCAGCTCACTCATAGAACTCAAAGCCAATTTTCATGATGTGAGGGTGGGATGGAGGTGACGACAGGAAGGGGTCAAGGGAAGATTATGCATGTATAACTTATGTGTGCACACACAGGCACATACATGCTCACACACGCACACAGCTTTTGGGCTAGGTAATTAAGATAGTATTCTTTAATGTCTTATTCAATGTCTTTTTATACTTCAGTAAAAACATTTTTATTTCAACTGGAAAGAAGGGCAAAATGATTCCTATTGTTACTAACAACTCCATTTTCTATAGTACTTTTTATGCTTTGTTTTATTTTTCTAGACAGGGTCTCTCTGTGTAGCTCTGGCTGTCCTGGAACTCACTCTGTAGACCAGGCTGGACTCAAACTCACAGAGATCTGCCTGCCTCTCCCTTCTCAGTGCTGGGACCAACTATTCCTGGGTCTATAATACTTTTTTTAAATGGAACCTGAAACCTAGAGTTCCTTACTTGTTATGAAATCCAAACAGCTCTGCAGCCAAAGCTGCCCACCTGAAATGACATTAAGAAGAACTTTACCCAACATTCTACCATGTGGAAATAGCAGATGTCTGACTGCTAATCTTTTGGTTATAGAATGTTGTTATACCTCATAATGGTGCCACCAAATATATGGCACACATATTCTGTTACGGTGCCACCAAATATACATGGACTTCATTACCTTTGTAAAACCTAAAAACAGTCTAAATTTCAAAATGCACCTTGCCCTAATAGTTTCGGGTAAATATATTAATTTTCATTTATTTAAAGGTGCATTGAAAAGGTCCAAGCCAGCACAATAAACTATGGTTTCACTGACATTATTGCTTAAGACGAGGCTACATTTAAGTAAACGATGAGTTAATTTTTTTTTTTTAATTAAGAAGATACTAATAAAGTGATTCACAGCCCATACTGGGAATACAGTACAAGAACAAGTAAAGCTTACGAAACCTCTTCCACATGTTGTAAATCATGTCCGAATGCCTGCAAAAAGCCTGCCAGCTCCAGGAGACCAGGGGAGACCACCATGCCTCCCTTTGGATCTGCCCAGCACCCAGCATAACTTTGCCAAGTTGCACTCAACGAGGTTTCTCTGGGTTGAAAGGAATATGGAGGAACCCCATCCCTTAACTTCAGTCATGCCCTTTACTGCAGAGGAAAATGAAAGTCTTCGAAAATAAAGTTAGAAGATCTGTGAGAAAATCACAAGTAGGTGTTTTTCAGTTGATGATGGGGTGGGGGGGCATAGAATCGTGCCTTGGGTTTATCTTTTAACATCAGGGCCCGTCTTTATTCAAAAATAGATCATTAATCCCTGCTGTGCATTCTGTCCATGTAAAGAAGGAACCTTACAAATACGTCACAGGCTCAGAAACTCGCCACAGGTACTGCGGGCTTACTCTGGGGAATGATTTTCCGTGTGTGTGTGTGTGTGTGTGTGTGTGTGTGTGTGTGTGTGTGTGTATACCATAACTTTTGAACTGCCGATTTTGTATTTCTCTTTTTTTCCTTATATTTTCCTCAGGGAAAAAGAGTTCGCTGTGTCTGTGTTCCATCCGAATACATCCCGGAAGCACTGAAAGTGTCTGCCTCATGCACCAGGGTCGAGTGATCATAAATGAAGAGTCTGCAGATGAGGTACTCAGACCCCAAGCATCCCTTTGAAAGACCCTGCAGCATCTCCCCTCGGCAGCTGCAGCCTTTTATGAATGGCTCAGGAGGCTTTCACACCTCCTTTTAAACCCAATGCATTTGAAGTAATAAAACAGGGAACGGTTTATAGGCAGGAAATATTAAAATATTTAATTGCTTCTTTTCTCGGCATGAGGTGGACAGCCTCAAGCTTTCTATAACACATGAAAAGGGGACACCTGCCCATGCTTGAACAGACATGAAGCAGGGACTTGCCAAATTAAATACATCTGTGACTAAACCCCTGCTTTTAAACCCACATCAAGCCCATTTTTTTTTATTAGTTCTAACCATTTCCCTCCAATTACTTTTCATTTTCTCCTTCCTTCTCCTCATCTAGGGAAAAAAAAAAAAAAACCCTAAACAAAAGTAAATTGATACCATCACGCTGAAAACAATTCTCTAAGCTTCCCCAAAGAGAGATGGGACACAACTTGAATCTGAAAACCATTCCCACTGTCTGTTCCTATGGGTAATAAGCCCATCAAAGCCTTCTCGGAGAAAGGCTAAATGCTGTAAATACTGATGGAATCACTGAGTCTTTAGACTGCTCGACACTCCAGAGTAAGACACTCTTTGATTAACTCCCAGCTGTCAGTTGCAAGCAGAGTGAACTTAGTCGTATTAACTTGGCTTTTCTGGGCTTCAGTTTTCTTCTCTAACCCTGAAGATAATGTATGGTTTCTCTCATGTGAGTTAATTACGGGCACACACACACACACACACACACACACACACACACACAAAAAGACACCATTGCCAACTGTTTGGGGGTGGTCTTTGTTCCTTTGTGAGGCCCCAGGGCCAGCTCTCCTTTTTATTATGATGCAAGATAAAAGTAGTAGTTCCTAAAGCAAAAGAAGGTATGGTGAGCATCCTTCCATGAACAAAGTGTTATCTTGACTAAATGTACATTGGTCAGTACAAGTGAGTGTATGCATGGGGAGACTGGTCATCAATGTTCAATGTCCTCTTTAGTCATCCTTCTCCATGTTATATTTTGAGAAGGAGTCTTTCACTAAACCCAGAGCTTTCCAGTTGATGAGAGTGACTGGCCAGCGAGAGCTCCTGGGGATCCTCCTTGCCCACCTCCCCAGCACTGGGATGACGGCCATGTGCTGTTCCACTCGGCTTTCTACATGCGTCCTGGAGATGGAGCACAGGTCCTCCAGACCACGTGGCCAGCCGTGTTCTGGCAGAGCTATCTCCCCAGCAGATAATCTGGGGAGATAGCTCTTGCATTGTGCTTTTTTTTTTTCCTGAAGAATACACTTCCACAAAATTTACCTCTTGAAAAAACACACCACCATTAGCTTACAGCTCTGCAGTCAGGGATCTGTCGTGCCACAGACACATGAGTGGGTTCTCTCCCTTGGCGTCTCACAAAGCAAAAACTGAGACGTCACTGGGCTGAGTTCTGGGCTAAGACTTGGAGCACCATCTGCTCCTGGAGTCCCGTGGTTGTCACTGGAGTTCATTTCCTCGTGGGGAGTCTGGAAGTTTCTGTTTCTCGCTTCCTGTCACCATCAAAGTGTCTCTCGGCTCTTCTAGTACACACTGGGTCCCATTCCACCTGCTTCCCTTCATGTCCAACATCAAGCATGGAGCGTCGCCTTCACAGTGTTTCCCTGACGCTTTCATTTTCTCTCACTTCTCAGATCAGTCAGAAGAAGGCCTGCTTTTAGAGTGACCGTGGGAGCAGGTTAGGTCAACCTCAGCCCTGATCATCTCCTTAGTAAACTGATGAATGGCCCTCATTCGCCTGCAAACATCTTCTGCTACATGACTTGTGACCACAGGGTAACTCCAGAGAGCTGAGGTCACTCGGGCCACTTCAGGGTTCTGGCCAAAAGAAAAAGGGAGGTTTGGGATGAGAAAACACAACCCAGCTTCAAGCCAGAGCCAGGAGAGAATGAAGCCACGGGGAACTTCTCTTTCTAGCCTCCATTGTTGCTGCCCTCAAATCCCATCCTTGGAGAGCTGTTGGCATTAATCACCACAAGCAGATCTAGTTAGCTCCCCCACAGCCTAAAACTTTTCTCACAGATAAAAAGCTGCACCGCTGATTTCACCTTTGCTCTCTCAACATGGACACTGTGTTCTCACTTCCTTGTCGTCTGGGGAACTTGTTCCTAGTCATCCTTGAATTTTTTTCCAGTGTCACCCCATTTTTCTCACTCGTCCATCCAACAAACAACCACTGAATATCCACTTTAGGCTGGAAGCCAGGTAAAACAGACTCACAAGCCCCCGTCTTCAGCGAATAGACACGAGAGTAAGGATACAGGCAAGTAAATAATTGATGGTGGTCCAGTGGAGGGATGCCTGGAGCGGAGCTAGAGCATCTGCATGAAGCACTCGGCTGAAGTCAAAGTGCTCTGGGGAAAACTGGTACCCAAGTTGCTATGGTCGACAGGTAGATGATGGATCTTTCACAGTTCATGAGCTAAACACTTGGTCCTCACTGCGGCTGGTAGACTTCAAAAGGTAGAGTCGGAGGAGACAAAGGCATTGGAGGTGTCACCTCCAAAAGACGTGAACGAGGTTCTCACAAGACTCTGGCTAACCGCCGTGAGAGCAGATGGTTATAATGTGAAGTCACCCCCTGCGCTGTATCCTTTCAGCACATGGCCAGTTCTCCTGCCCTTTCTCCACTGTCCCAGAGACCAGGGGACACCCTCAAGGGCACCAGCACTGTTTTGATTTCTCAGCCACTAGAATTATGAACCGCATAAACGACTCCCCTTTATAAAGTAACCTTTATCATTTTTTTTTAAAGAAATATGAAGTAGACTGTGGTACAAGTTAAGAATCCAAGCTTAAGCAGCGAGAATAGCACCAGTGAGTGGAGGGGGCAGTTCCCACCACATCACAATGTGTAAATGTGCATCACCGCACAGGCTTGTCTGTATCCCTAGCACTGGAGAGGCAGAAGATGCCCGCAAGCTCAAAGCCAACCTAGCCTACAGACCAAGTTTAGAGCACCAGCCAGGGAGGGCTGCATAGTGAAACTCAGACGCCACAAACCCAAAGCAAATTAGAAAAGTATGCAAATGGAATGGGACAACATGTGTCTAGAATAGTGTTCCTTTGAGGAACTCAAAATGTCTTCGTTTACAGCGTAGCGAACTGGCAGCAACAGACACGCTTTCCCTTGGCCAAGGAGGAGACACTAAAACTCTAAGATTACGCTTCTGCTTGAGGATATTATTAGTTTCTGTTTGATGATATTATAAATAATATAATAGTATTATTTCTGCCCTGCAGATAATCGGTGGGGGCTGATAAAAAGAGGAGCCATTCAGATGAGAGTGACTGGTGTGAGGGAGAAGCAAAGGAGGCTAGGCAAAGAACAGAGTGGAGAGAAGATGTCACCAACCGGAACTTGGTGATGAATCAGATACTGGAGATGAGGGAGGGTAAGGCACATGTTTCTGGTTTTGGGCAACAGGGTGACTCCCAGTGCCTGTCACTGACACTGAGAACATGGGTGGGGAGTGGTTTGCGGGGGCAGATAATTGTTGCCATGGTTTCTGGGATAGCCAGTCATTTACCAAGACTTATTTCCATGCCTTCAAGCCCACCTGTATGATTCAACTACATTAAGCAAGAAAAGGAGCCCATTCGCTGGGTACAAGGGCAAGAAGGGATATAATACAGAGATGACACCAGTCACCTCTTCCCTTAATTATCTACCTCGGTTCCCAGAGTGGGAGACTCATCTTCTGGAATTTCCTCCTCATCGTAGATGACGGAGAACGATGGGAATGACTCCGACAGCTGAGCTCTTCTTCTCAGATGCTCACTTGCCTCATTGTCCACCTCGCTCACACAGGTCCCCACTTAAACCTCATCTGATTAGAGGGAATTTACTCATTATTCTTTATAAGGAGCAAAACCTCCCCCCTCCCCCTCCCCAGTATCCCAGCATTCTCTGGCTTGCTTGATTTTTCTCCACAGCACTTTTCAACAATTGGGAAGTGGGGAGGGAGGGAAGGGATGGAAGACTACGTGTTTTGTAGTCTGCTTTAGTAGAAGCCGCACAAACGCAAAGACATTGCTTCCTGATTGGTCTCTAAGACAGCATTTGCCACCTCGTGGGAACCAGCAATTATTTACTGACTAGATGAAAAGGATGCACGAATACAGTCTCAAGATCAGAAGATACATCTCAGATGGGAAAACCGTGTAGGTATCACCAGGTTAAAAGCTGTCTGGGAATCGTAGCAGGTAAGTTTCCTCAGGAGAAAAAGAGAGCGTCGAAAGAGGTCCCTGAGAAACCCCAGCAGTTACCAATCTTTGAATTGTGAGCGGCAGGAGAATTTGCAGATAGCCAGAAAGAGCTAACGCCGAAGCCAGAGAAAGAAGGGAGGGTCAAGAACTCAAAACAGGAGACGGATCGTGAAGGAGACACCCACAGCGGTGAATGCAACCATCAGGTTGTCAGAGAGCTCAGTTGGTGAAGTGCTTGTGTGAGCGTGAGGACCCAAGTTCGATTCCTAATACCCACATAAAAAGTCAGCATGGTGCTATGCACTTTTTAGTCCCAGAATTGGAAAAGCAGAAGCGGGAGGCTCCCAGAGGCTTCTGGACCAGCCAGCCTAGCCTAATTGATGAGACTCAAGTCACAGTGAGAGAATCTCTGCCCCCAAAAACCAAGGTGGAGCTGGGGAGGATGGCTTGGAAGGCTCAAGCCTTTGTTTTGCAAGCACAAGGACCTGTGTTCAAATCCCCATGCTGACAGGAAAAGCCGGGAATAGCTGCATGTGCCTATCAGCCCAGTGTTGGCGGGGAAGAAACGAGCCAGGGTCTGGTGGCCAGACAACCTAGCAAAAATGGTGAGTTTCCTGGTTTACTGAGAGACCCTGTCTCAAGGCAATAAGGTAACAGAGGAAGGCAACAATACCCTGCTCTGGACTCTGCATGCATATATAAGTGCACACACAGACACATAAACACAGCCTCACAAACCCACACACACAGTCTCAGAAATACACAAAGCCTCACACACACACACACACACACACACACACACACACACACAGCCTCAGACACATACACAGCCTCTCACACCCACCCATACACACACACACACACACACACACACACACACAAAGCCTCACACACACACACATACACACAGCCTCAGACACATACAATAGCCTCACATACCCACCCATACACACACATACACACAAAGCCTCATGCACACACATACGACCTCACACACACATACACACAGTCTCAGACATATATAAGAGCCTCTCTCACACACACACAAAGCCTCACATACACACAGCCTCACACACATATACAAACACAGCCTCAGACAAATACACACAACCTCACACATGCACACACACAGTGTCAGGCACATAAAAGACACACACACACACAGCCTCAGATACATACAACAGCCTCACTCATACACATATACAGTCTCACACACATACATACACACATCCTCAGACAAATACATACAACCTCACACAGAGACACACAGCCTCAGACACATAAAACAGCCTCACACATACACACACACACACACACACACACACACACACACATAAAGCCTCAGACACATACACACAGCCACACACACACAAAGCTTCACACACATACACACAGCATCACACATACTCACACACAGCCTCCGACACATAATACACAACTTCACACACACACAGCCTCACACATACTTACACACATACACACACATACACACAGCCTCACACACATACACACACACACACACACACACACACACACACACACAAAAGATGGACTATTCCACATGCTGTTTGTGTTTATCAACTGAAATGTCATTATTCACCTCTATTGAAAACAGGTTGAGGGCGTGGGCTAGATTTCAGTCAAGAAATAAATGATGAGGGGAGCAAAGGAAAGGAAAAAAATTAGTGCGGGACAGCAGCTGGAAGGACCCAGGGCTAAGACAAATGGTTTTTCTTAAGATGGCGGAGGCTTGAACAAATTTAAAAGTTGGTGGGAAAGACACAGTAGACAGGAAGCGGTTTAAGATAAGAGACGTAAAAAAGATAATCAATACCGGGAGATCTCTAAAGTACAGGAAGGGAGGTTTCCTCCTTCCGGAAGCCTCCTGTGACCTCCCCTGCCACATCTCCATCCTTCCGACAACAGCCTGGATCTGGTGCGAGCATGCGCAGGTCTATTCTTGTGGTCGTACAGAGGAAGTGTGCTCCTGTTTACGATGTGGTTTTCGCCACCAGGTTGGAGCTTTATTAGGGAAGGGACAATTTCTGATTTGTTTCTCATCTCCAAGAAACAGCACAGAATCCAGTCCATAAAAAAAATATAGTAAGTGTTTTATAAAAGATGCATGAGCTAATGAGTGTTTGAATGTGCGGGGAGGTGGATGGAGGGACATGTGGACATAGCAAACAGCTATTGAAAGTACCAGCAAGCAGGAGGAAAATCCGTGCAAATTTCAGCCACATAAAGCATGGTGAAATAGCACTTCACAAATTCAGGAAAGTTGGTGTGTTAGCACAGACCCTTGCCTCTTCCCCGACGACGACCATTTTATATGGGAAAGGAAGGTGGCCTTCCCATTTATAAAGATTGATCACAGGCTTGCACCCTCACTTCCTGTCTTTCATAACTGTACACGATGAATCACTTGCCTGAATCTGCCTTTCTCCACCCGCTTCATTCACTCCAAAGGTTCACTGGCTTCCACGTTCTTTACCAAAAGGAGACCACACCCAACTCCCAGGTACCGTGTTTTTAAGACCCTGCCTGTGGCTTTTTCCAATATGACGTTCCACTCAGGATCCCACATCATTACATTCTGCTCCCAGGACTAGGTTTTTTTTGTTTTTTTTTCAAAGATGAGAACAGAAGTATAGGAAAACCCCACATGGACATTCCCTTACAGAGAACCACTAAAACCAAGGCACGCAGAAATACTGCTCAAACATTCCCAAACAGAGTGCCAATGTTTGAATCACCAGCGCACAGCTGGGAACATCCCAGGCCTCACGCACCAGAGGGACTGAAGTCCAATGCTGAAGCGCTAGTGCTGGAAAGTCATCCAGGTCACTTAGGCAAGTGGCACAAAGTTATCCAAACAAACATAAAAGGCCATATGGCAGTCACCTTGGAGCGTTCCAGAATCCACAATCTTAAAAGTCTCCTGGATATCAGATGCTAATCAGACACTTGTTTTTTTTACTGACTTTCCATATTGTAGTCACGCTTAAAGCAAACAAGAATCGAATCCTGTGTTGGCTCCTCTTACTTGGAAAGCAGGTCTCTAATCTTAGGTCGGCCTTTCACTCTTGTCCAAATATGCTTTCCCCCAGTAACATTACACAGTTGAGAAATGGCTTCTGCATGAATTGCTCTCAATTATTTGGCCCTGAGCTCAGACCTACATTATAATCTTCCAGCTGGATATCCGGATGTTCCTCCAATACCACAAACCAAATATGTTCAAAGCCAAACTCATCTTCTTCCCCCACAAAACCTGTTCTTCCACTTACCTCCCCAGCTTCTATGAATGATGCCACTGTTGTGTTGGGTCAAAAGCCTCAACCCCTTCCTCTTGTGAATGAATCTTTTGCTCTCATTCATTTTTATATTCCATTACAAAGTTCTCTAAACCCCATTTCCCACATATGACTCCCATCGAGCCTTAATATCCCATGCCTTATTTCAATGCAGCACCCTCATCCACTGGCTCTCTTATCTCCTCATATGCTGTATTGAGAACTCTTACTCATAGAAGAAAATTGCCAATATAGACTATATCCAAATCCTGCTTTATCTCTTTCTAGGGGTATGATCTTAAGCAATTTCCCAAGCCCTCTAAACCTCATTTTTGATTCATAAAATGGTCATTCATTACAGGAACAGAAGAGGATGCAATTCAAAGAGCCTAGTGTATAATTGCTCAAATAATCAGTTACTCTTGCCCAAGAGAAGTGCTCTGATTATGTGTTTTCCACAGCCCTAATCAATTTCCCTTTCTCCACGGAAACAAGATAGAGTAATGTTGTTCTTCATAACTTCCCTCAAACTGTTTTCCCAGCCTTTGTCTCCCAAACTAGTCTCAGTCTTCCCTAAACACACCTGGCTTCATCATGCTGATCTTTCCACATGACAGGATTCTTCCCATTCACCTTTATCACTCAGAATCTTTCCATTCTTAAAAAAAATAATAATAATAATCTTGAATGTCATTCCCTGGGTCCTAATTCTGATAACTTGATACAATTGCTTCAGCTATTGACAGATGTGATTGAGTACATCCAGGGGGTTTGGCCATAGACTTCCTCACTTGAATCCTTGATTTGCTTTCTTAAAATGTGTGTTGTAGGATCTGATGTTTTACACTGAAAATAGGCTCCTATATATCTTTGTCTTAGTCTAAGCAGGGTGCTGTGAACTAACTTGGTGTTCATCCTAAAGCCTGATACATTTCTGCTCTACTCAGAGAATCAGCTCATTTGGTTTTTAAAAGTTATCCCTGGAAAAATAGCATGCATATGGTAGGCATACAGAATTGACAGAGGCAATCGATTTTGTTTATTTTAATCAATGATTTGTCCTGATTATCCAGAACAGTGCTTAAAATAGAGTTGCTGTTCACAAATGAACCATTGAGTGACTTTATGGTCCAAAATTACCCTGTAAGCCAAGAAAAAAAACCGACCCCATCTAATCCAATTTTTTTAACGTTATGCCAATTAGTAACATGGAAACTCTGTATGGTTTCATCAGCTCATATCAGGACCATCATAGCATGCATCATTGACAGGAAATGAGCACCAGCTGTCCACCCTGGGCGTGCAGCTGAAGAAGTCGGGCCCTGTTCAACGTGCCCTTGGGTGCTCTTACTTAAACAGCTCAAACACAGCTGCCTGGTACTTCCAGTCACCCAATACCCGCCTCGGCTTACACACAGGGCCTGCAACTTAGCCTGGGCATAAATTAAAACCCAAGAGAACGGTAAACGGTATTGTAGCCTGTGAAGCACAGGTTAGCCAGCATGGTGACTTAGGCACTGAATGTCACCTCAATTGGAATACTCAGAGGACGCTCGCACCAGCCCTGCAAGGTTCTACACAATACTGCTAAACTGTTGGCCAAGATCCCCAAGCCAGCGACAAGACACCATTTTTCCAATTCTAATACAGCTTTGAACTCTGCCTGTGGCTCTATTAATAGCCTGTTTATTCCAGGATGTGTGGGCTGGAAGAAACAGGAAGAGGAGAGACCAATATCTTAAAGTCAGTGAGACCTAGTTCTGAGTCTGGGCTCCACTGTCCAGCTATAGAGAAAGTACTGGCCTCCTAGGCTTAGATTTGCTGTTTAAATAATCCTTATCTTACAGCATCGGAATCGTTAACACCAGGGCATGTAAAACACCAGAGCCAGCTGTTGGTGTTGGCATGACTGCTATTGTTAGATGAGAGATCAGGGCCAGCATGCCTAACACAATCCTAAGAATTCATTTTGGCCAGTTCTCTTAAATATGGCTCATTTTGTTTCTTCGAAAAATAATGACAAGTTTCTAAGAAAGATAATCAAATGTCCATACCACGATTTCTAAAACCCGCTTGGCACCAAAGCTTTCACATTGAGTTTCAGAATTTAATCGCTTGCAGAAAGTTCACTGGTAGGAAATGAATTTTCCCTCATCCTTCAAACCTCAAGATTCGCCATCACCTCTGTGTTTCCCTTTATTAATGGCCATTTGTCCACTGGCCCCACACTAACCCATTCCCCTTCTCTCTCCGTCTCCCCAAGCTTACACTGAGAACTCTCTGCCACCCTGCTTCATTTTAGCTACTTCAAAGCCTCCTTCACCCGCCTTCCGTGGCTACCAGGCCCCGGGGAGAGGTAAGAAGGTCAAAAGAAGGAACTTGTCGCCAAAGAACCACAACCTGCCAAACAAATTTGGCAGGCACAGCAACCACACACTTACTCAACTGCTACCCATTGCTTTGCTCCAGTGAGTGAAAACCAGGGCCCTCCATCTGATTGCTTCTGAAATACACGTTTTGTTTTTTCAGTTCTGAGAGTCATACCTAAGGCCTTGCACATGGTAAGCAAGCACTCAACCATGAAGCTAAGGGTTTTCTAGACAAGGTCTCATTACATAACCCAGGCTGGCCACGATAGAGATATTCCTACCTCAGCCTCCCAAGTGCTGAGGTCATAGACTGCATCACCATGCCTGACTCTGAAATATATACTCCTCGGGATGTGCTTTGTACCCTGTATCATAGACATATAGACCCTATATGCTTAAATTACGAAGACTATTAAATGGTATACTGACTAATTTGTGCATCAGGATGCATGGTGTAATCATTTGCTGAATTATGCATTTTATTTTTACTTCCTTCCCTGAGTCTCGGATTGAAAATTTCATACTGATTCTGGAACACTCTCCCCACTGATTTTACTAGGAGTTATTGTAGCTTTTCAACCCTGGGACCTGAAGTGTGGCGGAGGTATCTGGCCTCTGAACCCTGAAAGTACAGTCAGGGGTTACTTGAGAATTGCAGTTATCTGTCTGTGTCCATAGGTTCTGTATCCACAAGCTCAAAGTCTCCAGAATGAACATGGTCAGGTTTCTCCTTGTCGTTATTCTCCAAGAAGTACCATCTAAGAACAATTTGCAGCATCCACATTGTATTAGATATCTTGTATAATCTCAATGTGGTGACTTGGGATGCAGAATAACAGGACTGCTACAAACTGAGAGCCAGCCCAGTTTACATAGAAAGATCCAGACCAGCCAGGGGCTACAGATTTATGTTTTCTCCTCCAAGTCAGGACTCACCAGACCCACGTCATTTCTCGTCTATTGATTATAATCAATATTATCTATTATATCTAGGCCAACCTTACTTCAAGCCCTTTCCTATCTAATATATTAATCTCTTAATTTTTTCTGGACAACTACTCTCTCTAAACTACTACTCATACATGCATGGTGTTCTCAATTGCTATATAAAATCCAAATCCTTCTGAGCATCACCTAGGTTTCTCTGGGGTCTTCTCCCCACCAGCCTTGTCTCTTACCATGCACTCATCAAATCCTGAGCTAACTGAAAACACCCAATGCTCTTGCATGCCTTCCCACTCTTGTCTTGCCAAGAGAAATAGCACACTTCCTTCACCTACTTCCCGACCATGGAAATCTTGTAGCTTTCTTTCGAGAATCTGTTCAACTGAACAAACAGTTCTACGTAACCACAACACCTATGAACCATGACAATGACCAGCATGGCAAGATAGGTATAAAGGTCTAGTAACTGGTACTCACATGTAGTAGGGACCATGCAACAGTTGTCTAATTGGGCCTACGCACACGTGAACCCCCCCTCACCGTGTGTGTGTGTGTGTGTGTGTGTGTGTGTGTGTGTAAAGCAATTGTAATCAAAGAAAAAGGGGCTATCAGCCTGAGAGTAGAGGCACACGGGAGGGATTCAAAGACGGGGAGCTGGGAGGGGCTGGAGGGAAGAAAGAGAGGAAAGAACGTGATGTAATTCTAGTTCAATTAAAAAACACACTGGAAGGAGAAGAGGAGGAGAAGGAGGAAGAGAAAGCAGCTGCATAAGCCAACCCTACCAGCGAGGCTTGCCACTCATTTCCTTGTTCATGCTGCTGTGTCTAGCACACTAAATGTCTTTTACTTCTTCCTGGCTAAACCACTAGACAGTGAGCTCCGTGACAAGAGGAATAACCGTGGCACATAGTAGGAGCTCTGTGCACAATTCTTTCAGCGACCTTGCCCAATTTCTTTAGGGAGTATATTGAAGACATCTGACTTTAAAACTTCATCTCTTTGAAATGACTAAATATTGATACAGTTTCAATGGCTCGAGTACCATTTCAGATTCTAGGAACCCCTGAAATACCTTCTCTAAAATACGTTTTTCTTAGAAGTTTGTCTAACTTTTGCCAATTTGAAGGGTCCTAGAAACTTTTGGTGTTCCTTTTGAAACAGAAGCAAACTTTTTTTGTGGACTTGGACATGGTTGAGAAGAGACCCACAGAGATGATTAAAGGCTGAAAAATAGACAAGAAGAACGGAAAGGAGAAGCCAAAGGCAATTTGATAATCGATGTTAACCACGTGACAGGTTATTATTTACAAGGACAATGACTAACTCGTGATGCCCATACCCTCCAAGGAGAGAAACAGGAAATGAGATGAGTTGCAGAACAGAAGCCGTGGTTAAATAACGAGGCACTTACTTGGCAGAAAACATTATGAAATAGTCAAAGTTTTAACAGAGATGGTGCCTTCTCAGTCTTTTCTTCTTCACATGTATACAAAACATGCACGATCCCCAACTATCTGGAATGTTCTTTATATGGTACTGCCCAAACTCGGGAATTATACAGTTCTGGGACCGATCCTCAGCTCAGATATACATTCCTGCCACTCAGGGGTCCTTTCAGTTCTGAAAGCTTGGAGAAGGTGTCTAAGCAGAACTGAATTCAAGTCACCTTTCCACTACACATTTACTGAGCTGCTTTTCTAGGTCAAGCTGAAGGCCTAGCTTATGTTAACAGAGGAAGGAGTCTGGTCGTACACCACTCACAGGAAAGGCTGCTGGGCCTCAGCTCGCAGAAATCTGTCTGCTCTTCTGCACATGCCCATTATAAAGCAAACACCAAAGCCACACGCATTTCCTCTGGGTGTCACCGACCCCCACCTGTCTATCCTCCATGCATATACATAAGCTATTTCCTTAACCTACCATGCCCTCCCCCAACTTCCTGACTTATGAAATTATTCTTGTCCTAGAAGCCATGTGTTGTTGTTTGGTTTTGCTCTTTTGGGGGCTCACCACCCAGCTTCCAGATAAATCACACCCGGAGGCTTGTTCTTACTTATAAATGCCCAGCCTCAGCTTGGCTTGTTTCTAGTCATCGTTTCTTAAGTTATCCCATCTACCTTTTGCCTCCGGGCTTTTCCTGTTCTCTGCCTTCTGTAAATCTTACTCTTCCTCCATGGCTTGCTGTGTAGCTGGGTGGCTAGCCCCTGGAGTCCTCCTCCTTCTCTGGCTACTTCTTTTCACCCTCTCTCTCTCTCTCTCTTGGCCTCTTGCTCCTCCCAAATTTCTCCTCCTACTTATTCTCTCTGCCTGCCAGCCCCGCCTCTCCTTTCTCCTGCCTGGCTATTGGCCATTCAATTCTTTATTGGACCATCAGGTGTTTTAGACAGGCACAGTAACACAGCTTCACAGAGTTAAACAAACGCAACATAAGCAAAAGTAACACATCTTAAAATACTATTCCCCAACAGCCATTGCCCTCTTCAAGTTTCTGGGTTGTCTCGGCTATAATTCCCACTCTGGACATACTGTTTCATGATCCCTGGCTATAGCATTAGAAACTGACTCAAAGTCAGTATAATATAAGAGAACTTGCTAGAAAGCCATCAAGAGCTCAACAGTAGCTTGTAGTCATAGAAATGGCAAAGCCTAAGGAAGCTGATGCCCAATGGCAGAGGGCACAACTGACTCACGCCCCAAAGTACCAGCGCTATGGGCTTCTACCTGCCCTGAGTCACATATGCCTCAAAAATGTCCCTTCCACCTCCATCCTCAAGACCTGGAAGTGGATTTAGCTGGCCCATTTTAGGTCTTATGATTAGCCTATGGCTACACTGGGGTGAAATAAGAATCATCTCTTTTCAGTTTGTCAGGTGGGAATCAGTCAGCAGAAATCACTTTCCCATTTGTACAGTATGTAGGGTAGTGGGGTCACATCTTGGTGGGTACCAGTCCAAGAAAGCACAAACAGAAGATTAAGCATGAAGAAAGATTTATTACCTGTCTCAGGTAAGGAAATCACTGGGATTACTCCCTAAGCAACATTCTTCCTAAAGAAACAAAGCCTGGGGATTTTAACTGGGGAGAAAACACATTCACACAGGAAAAATGCTTTAGAGGTAGGCAAATGACTTAACGTGTTCGACTGAACGTGTACATTTCTGAGCATGCGCATGCGAAGGTCAGCGTTTAAGAAAGAAAAAGCGTTGTGGGGGCGGGGCGAATAGTTCTGGCCACATTCATTTCAGTACTGTGAAACATTTACTTCAGGTCGTTTCCAAGAGTACAAAGGAGACTCGGTGACTTCAGCCGGCAAATTTCTCCGGAGCTGTAATTGCAATAAAAGGGAAAGCGCCGTCCTGATGCAGCAACGCGTCTCCAAAGATGCACTCCTTGCTTAGCTGCGAACAGATAGAAGAGAGGTTATTTCTCAATAAAAGAAACTAGAGGGGCTGGAGAGATGGCTCAGAGGTAAAGAGCACCCGCTGTTCTCCCCAAGGACCTGGGTTCAATTCCCAGCATCCACACGGCAGCTCACAACTGTCTGTAATTCCAGTTCTAAAAAAAAAAAGAAGAAGAAAAAGAAGAAGAATTTAGAAGAGGAAGAGGAAATTCGTGGCAGGCAGCTGCCTTGATGTTTCCTCTTTGTGCTCCCTGAGGGTAGGAAGTCTACCTCTTCCTCTTTCTTGTAATGATGCCTGCAGAATCAGGAATCAATAACCTCCCATAGCCTGGATTAGTAGTTGATATCTGCTGACAGACTCACAAAAGGCAAAATTGTGCATCTCCACACTTAGCAGCTGAAATCTCTGTATTGTTACACTACCTTAGAGGGAACATGTGCTAAATTTTGACCTTGTTGACAGTTTGGGTGGTGTTTGGGATTAATTCCAGGGCTTTCTTCATATTAGTCAAGCACCCTACCATTGACCTACATCCTCAGTCCTTTCAGATTTCTTAATAAATTCAGATTGTTATAATAAATCTTGGTTACTCAAAATATTCCCAGAACTGATGCCTATGATGTACAAATGTAATACTTGAACATTGAGTCAAGCTCATACACCCATCCAGCTTTTTATTTTTTATTTTTTATTTTTGATTTTTTTGATTTTTTGAGACAGGGTTTCCCTGTGTAGCTTTTTGCCTTTCCTGGGACTCACTTGGTAGCCCAAGCTGGCCTTGAACTCACAGAGATCCTCCTGGCTCTGCCTCCCAAGAGCTGGGATTAAAGGCGTGCGCCGCCGCCCGGCAACCATCCAGCTTTTTAAATGATGCTACTCAGCTGATTTTTTTTTTCCTTAGTTAATAGTAAGTACAGAAAAAGAAATAATAAAAGCAATACCAGAATGTTGGAAATGGTCTCGAAACACAATGAATTAACTAAACATAGTAAAAGTGTGTGAGTGTCTCCATGGTTATAGTCAAAACCAGAAACACCGCTGGCTTGGTGGGGCCGTTTCACTATTAGCATTGTTCACTGGCACCTATGACTGTTCGAGCCTGTGATGTGGCATGGTTTGTTTAACCCAATTTCCAGTTTATTCTAAATCATACTTGGCCCTGCGATGAAGATTGCTTCAGCGAGATGAATAAATGGACACCGTGTTCAAAGGTGGATGAAAAGGTCTGTGGGATTCATTAGTAGAATTTCAGTCATGATAGATGACTAAGAGGTAACGCTGATATTTCTTTGAGAATGTACTGTCATGGAGACTGAGGATTACAGCTGAGTCCTTGGCAATGAACTGACAGTGAGTTTTGGCCTTCTGTGATATCACACAGAGGTTAAACATCAAAGTTGTGCCAATTTTTTTTTTTAAATGAGCTTTAGATTCTAAATTTACTTATGTACCTAGAACTTGCCCAGGAATCCATTCTGGGTTCTTCAATAAACATTTCACATGAAACTTGCATGTCCACCCTTATGTTCTATATCATCAAGATACATAAGTCACATGAAAAAAATTTTACATATTCAATTGACTCTATTATATTCTAAAGTGCCTGAGGAGGCAACATCTGATATCAAGATCTCCAGAGTGATGTTACATATGATTTGCTCCTATTTTGGAGGACTTGACAATATAGATAGATTTTTAAATTCAAATCTAAATTATAACTAGTATATTGTACTAATTTTGAATGTCTACATCAAAATTACTCCTTTGCCATGACACAGAACTTCATTGTAAAGATCATTTTAAAAGCAGACCAGCTAGAGTGTTCAGTGCATAAGGGCACTTGCTCCCGGGACCGACAACCTGAATTTCATCCCTGAGGCCCTGGTATGTACACACACACACACACACACACACACACACACACACACACACACACTATAATTTCACTTTTTTTTTTAAGCACCAAAGTTAGCTCTCATGTATCCAATCCTGGGTGTATAGGTTGGCAACAGTCTGGTTGAAAGGTCTTGAGAGAAACCATCAACCACCCTGAGAATATTTCCACATAACTTCTGTGATGTGCATCTCTTTGGTGGACCTGTTTGAAAACGTGGAATTGTTTTCACTGCAGCTGTAGATTACCTGTGGTTTCAAATGAACTACTGTGTGTGCGTTGTTTACTTGATCCCCTCTTCCGGTTGGAAACACAGCTGGAGAACAGACATCCTGCTCTGCAGCCTCGGGCCTTGGGATATTAGCAGGAAGCCATAGAAAGCATCCTCCATACTTCACCTGTGGCATAAACGGCAAAAGGAACGGAACTCATCAGGAGGAACTGATTGAAAACATAAGCAAGCACTTTGTAGACCATATGTCCTCAAATCCCAGTCATTGCCATTTGCCTAGGAAATTGGCTTCTTCATGTAGAATTCAGCCAGGGATGGGAAACAGTCAGCTTCCAGTAAGAAGACAGAAAGGCAGACTTCAATAGCCTAGGGCACTTATTAGAATGAAATATTTGTGCAGTCAAGCAAGGAATAGTATCACATCATTTCTATCAGTTGCTTTGGTTTTAGCAAAAGATGTAGGAGTAGATGCTTAGGGTCCATGGATGAGAGGAGGAAGTTAATAACCACATGAGGTACTTCCATATGTTTTCCATCATGGATAATTACTCATCCTAAAGCAAACAGGGCTATTGCATAAGCTTCATTCCAAACATTTTCCCTCTTCCTGGAAGAGGGAGGGCGGATGCAGAGAGGAGATGTAATTACAAAGAATTAGTGCTTTTATGCTCCAGATAAGGAGATGGGGTAGAGAGGTTATAGGATCTATCTAAGGTTCTTTGTGTAATATCTAAGTATAATAGGGCCAAAGAATTCCTGGAAATGGAACTACCTCTTGATTATCTCTCTCCCATTCTGTAAAAGGAGGCTCTGAGAAAAATATTCTGGAGAAAGAATTTCTCCTTCAATGAAATGGAAGGAGCTGCTGAGCAGAAGAGAAAAGAAAGACTAATAAATACAGCACTCATTGTTGAAGACACACTTGAACTCATGTTGTGCTGTGCCTGGGAAGCTCGTATTTATCTGTAGGCACGTGATTTCTCAGAGCTGCGTGTGTGCTCAGTCTGCCAGACATCTTTAAGAAGGAAAAGCCAAAGTTGGGATGCAGTTCAGCTTGGCATGTGGAAGACCCGGGCTCCAACCCCCTGAACCAAATAAGGGATGGGCAGACAAACAGACGTACGGAAGGCAAGAGCACAAATATAGACAATTTCTTTATGACAGTCCTCAGAGACAGGGTTCTAGAAATCCATCATTCTCTGTAGCACGATGAACCCATGAGTCAGACAGCTCTGGGCTCAAATCCCAGACATCTCACTTTCGGTTATACTCAGAAGTTACAACAAGTTCCTGGGGAGAAGGAATTTGTCCATTTTCCCAGAAAAAAAAAAAAACAAGACTGAAAACCTTTCCCTAGTAATTGGAGTTTTTATGAATTTTACAAATGTGAATAAAATAATGGCATACCCATTGATAATTACATGGTCGTCTATATGTTTAAAATCATGTAAACAAGCCTGTCACTTGAGAACCAGTTTGGCATGCTCCTTTAACGAAATGGTTTTCTTCGGCTTCTCATTGACATCAGCACCACCGGGGCCTTCACGGTTTGTCTTCTCCATCTCCATACGGGCTTCCTGATGCTAGCGTGAGAAATGCTGTCCCCCACCATGAGTACCAGTCCACAAGATGAGACAACTGAGTTAATGGGTGTGCTTTTGTGTTCACTGAATGCAATGCAACTGATACATCCTCTTTCAGGGCTTTCTTATTACAATATAATAAATTATAATGTAACTGTAATGTAATTATAATTTATAATTATGAAGTCACCATCTCACCTCTCATCCAGGAACAAATACCTGTCAAATACAAGTGACTTCCACAAGCATTGAAGATTATATCAGTGGCATGTGCCTTAACAGGTTGAAAATGTGCCCAAATTTGATAGGCTTTCTAAATATTAAAGTATAAGATGGTCCCCCTCTAAGGACTAGGTTTAGAAACTGTCTCATCTTATTCTTTTGCACAGTGCTTAATCTCCCCCAAATATCTGTTTCCTCTATTAAAGAATGGAGCTAATGATTTACCTTGCTCAAAGAATACTGATGAGGACCAAATAAGATGACCCACTACAGTGACACTACACACAGTGCCAGGCCCCTGGACGTGATGGCCATCATCCATTGATACTGCCTCAGACCGTCGTCCACTGATTTAAAACTGCACCACCTGAAGACATAAGTTCTAGGCCACTCAAAAGACAGAAGGGCAAGTAGCTGAAAAACAAGGTATAGAAATGTGGATATGGCGCACACCTTTAATCCCAGCACTCAGGAGGCAGAGGCAGGCAGATCTCTGTGAGTTCTAGGACAGCCTGGTCTACAGAGTGAGATCCGGGAGAGCTAGGGCTTATTACACAGACAAATACTGTCTTGAAAAACCAAAAAAAAAAAAAAAAAGAAATGAAAGAATGTGGATTATTAGTCCAAAGAAGTAAAAATGCGTAATGGGGCCCATCTACTCCCAAAACAGGACAAGAGTAAGGACAAGAGTATTCTGCTGTCTTCGCTCAGTGTGGTGGCCATGGAATATATCTCGGTGGTAGCACCAAGGATTTACAACTATAGAAGGAAGAATTTCTATGCAGTGGAAGTTGTGGGAAAAATGAATCACGTTCATAGGAAGAACTTAAGAGGAAGGATTGTTTGGGCACGGCACTTTCTTAATATTTTAATTTTTGAGATTAATATAATTACATGACTTCCTTTCCTTTCCTCCCTCCAAACCCTTCCATGTATCCCTCCTTGCTCTCTTTCAAGTTTATGGCCTCTTCTTTCACTAGTTGTTATTGTATGCATGTGTGTGTGTGTGTGTGTGTGTGTGTGTGTGTGTGTGTGTGTTATCCTTAAATATATTCCTGCTGAACAGTGTCTGTGAAGGAATGCTCTTTCAAGGCCCCAGATTATCCCTACCTTTCTGACATCAACATGAGCTAACACATCAAAGAAAAGCGTGACAATTTAACACCAGTACCTTAAACCAGAGCAGAGCTGGAGACTAAGAAGGTAAGCTCTTTTGCTGAGTATCTTGCTCATCAAGGAAATATATTTTTTATTATTCTTTCACCAATTTGTTACTCCTGCTAGAAAAAAAAAGCATAAACTTTGTAAACTTTGCAACCACCGAGACCTGAGCTCCAGCAGCCCTCGCCTTTCTTCTTGCCCCGTGGACATCACAATCTTGTCAGCCCCTCCGATGGCACCTTTCATCGTTGGCACCCAATGCATAGAAGCATCAGCAAAACTCTCTAGAACACTGTAGATCCTTTGAATATGGGTTCTGTCCTCGAGACTGTACTCCTAACCCTCTGCCAGTTTTCAGGAGCTTAATTCACAATGACACAGTGAACTGTCAGCCAAGTCCCTCAAATGGAAGAAGTTTATTCCAAGGTCCCTAAGGAAACGGCAGCACAATTTGGTTTATCTGCAGAGAAGAAATTCCCTGACGATGGAGGTGGACAAATGTAAACAGTCATGTGCTGAGTGCATAAGGCTGTTATAAAGCACTTTATTCCATAACCATGCCAAGAATGGCTGCACTGTTTGGGCATACTCTTGAATGGAACCTCTTTTTTTTGGTTAGAAGACTTCCTTACAACTAGTCCCAGCACTGGGTAGGCAGAGGCAGGCTGATCTTCGAGTTCAAGGCCAGCCTGGTCTGCAGAGTGAGTTCCAGGACATTCAAGGCTACACAGAAAAACCCTGACTTGAAAATTAAAAATTAGATAGATAGATAGATAGATAGATAGATAGATAGATAGATAGATAGATATAGATATAGATAGATATAGATATATAGATATAGATATAGATATAGATATAGATAGAGAGAGAACCTTACAATTTCTACAAATATCTCCTCTTCATCCAGTTATGAACAATTTGGAATAGTTTTGAACACTCTATCAAGGTATATTATTTAGAATAAGGTTCAGTAATGCAACAAAAAAGACCCCCAAAAAACAGAACCTAAAATCAAACAGAAATGATTTCCTTTTCTTTTCAGGATATGAAGAGTTGACAGGACAGTGATGTGATCCTCAAAATATGGTTCCCGCCGGGCGGTGGTGGTGCATGCCTTTAATCCCAGCACTCGGGAGGCAGAGGCAGGCGGATCTATGTAAGTTCGAGGCCAGCCTGGTCTACAGAGCGAGTTCCAGGAAAGGCGCAAAGCTACACAGAGAAACCCTGTCTCGAAAAACCAAAACTATATATATATATAGTCCCCATCCTAGGATTTAATGCAAGTCTGTCCAGTAAGCAGGGCAAAAAGTTGGGAAGGACAGGTGTACAACCCATAATAATCATGCATGCTTTAAGTTAAAAGCCATTAGCCAAATTTAGTCGCGCTGCCATATTAGTTACAAGGGAGACTGGGAGATGAACTGTTATCCTGGAAAGCCCGCTGTCTAGCAAGAGCTCAGAAAGTGATGGGAGTAGGGGAATGGGGCACACTTACCAATGTTTGTGTCAAAAAACCAAGGGGGGGGGCTGTCTCAGTGCATCCAGACAGCATAATGACGAATCTGAAACTTGGTGTGGCATTTATACACATCATACAGCAGTAAAGACCCCAGCAACAGAAATGGAGGCCGGAGTACAAACCTTCTTGTTTATGTAACAGAAACCTGAGTCACTGAGTGCTTCTGGAGCCAAGCAAGCTCCATCTGGGAAGACCTTAACATGCTGACCCAGAAAAGTTGGAGGAGAGCTATGTTGGAACGCTGACAGCACTTAGCATCAATCTCTTCAAAATTCAGAAGTCATGGGGAGGGCACCCTGAACAAGCCTGAACTGGCCCGAAGAACGCCAAGAGAAGAAAGAAAGAGTCCCACTCTGATTCAGGGTTCAGGGTTTATGAAACACCAGGTCAGATGAAGTGACAACACCCGCTGTTTGACTGTGAGAAACTATTTCCAGGGTCAGAGAACAACAGTTCCTCTCTACTACCCAGAAGGAGTTTACCAGGCGCCATTTTGTAAAGCCTTACGGAGATCTTACTGAGATCTTTAGCAACCTATTTGAGAGAATTCGGGTGTTACTCTGTTTCCTTGTCGCAGCTTCAAATTCTCTCCACTCCTTCAGGAAACCCAGAACATTTTTACATGAAGCACTCACTTGGAAAAGTTTGTCCTAATCTCATGGTTTTCATTAATAATTGGTCCTCTTCTCTAACTGTGTGTACCTGAAGGGAACTTCTACACCACAAGGCAAAGAAAGTTTCCCCCATTTTCCCCCCAAAACAAGAGACTACAAGATGATTTCTAGTTCCTAAATGAACAAGGTTGTGGAGACAGGACACACCAACACACAGACCACCAAAGATGAGTCTCAACCGCTTGTTTAAAATCAATATAAACAGAAGTATTCCCCTTGAACAACTCCACAGGATAACTGAGGAACTCTGCTATGACATTAAGCACAATGCCACTAATTGTGAAAATTCTTAGGAAGGAGAAAAACCCCTGATGCAACACACACACTCACTCATACACACATACATACACACACACACACACACACACACACACACACACACACACTGACACATAGACACACACACAGACAAACACACGGAGCCAAAATTTTCAGCCCTGTTTCCAGATATGCCTGTTCCTTGCTCCTCTATCTTTGAATTTCAGTTTTCTCGTTTGTAAAAGACAATAACTTGCAAGACATTATTTCTATTAATGAGGTCTTTCTCCTTTTTAGCATCCCTGAGTTTTTGAAACAGATACTTCACAAAATCTTAATTGCAACATCATGAATAGCACAGAATCATATTTTTAAAATTTCCTACTTCACACCCAAACTTAGTAAATGATCTTTCCCCTAACAGTTGAAGAAAATTTCAGATTCTGAAGATCTTTTGCAAAATTAAATTTAATAAAGGGTATGGGTGAGGCCTTAGGCCTGGGCTCTATCCCATGAGAGTGGGGTGCAGATGGGGGACAGGGACAAAACTGTGTTCTAAAGAATTCTGTTCTTGCCGGGCGGTGGTGGCGCACGCCTTTAATCCCAGCACTCGGGAGGCAGAGCCAGGCGGATCTCTGTGAGTTCGAGGCCAGCCTGGGCTACCAAGTGAGTCCCAGGAAAGGCGCAAAGCTACACAGAGAAACCCTGTCTCGAAAAACCAAAAAAAAAAAAAAAAATTTTAGCCGGGCGGTGGTGGCGCACGCCTTTAATCCCAGCACTCGGGAGGCAGAGCCAGGTGGATCTCTGTGAGTTCGAGGCCAGCCTGGGCTACCAAGTGAGTTCCAGGAAAGGCGCAAAGCTACACAGAGAAACCCTGTCTCGAAAAACCAAAAAAAAAAAAAAAAAAAAAAAAAAAAAAAAAAGAATTCTGTTCTTATCTTCACCTTCTTTCCACATGTGTGTGTCACTTTATTGGTGATTTTATTTATGATTCATATCCTACTGGCAATAAAAGGTTTATAGCAGCTCATCTCCCCATTAATGTTAGCTTCAAAGGATTAAAGCTAATTATGGCATTGGTTTTGATTACACTTAAGCTCACTTAGATTTGCTCTAGAACAATATGGCGATGAACCGGATGTCTCTAACAACAAACAGGCTGTCACTCTACCACATGGACACCGAGGATCATGCTAAGGCTCAGCTTCAGCAATGCCACCAGCTCCGTGAACGCAGACAAGCTCTGCGGTCCAAATTCACTCCATTGGAGGCTGTGCATGTGCTGGATCCGACTCCTAGCGGGTCAGTCCCAGACCTCTTAGTGGAAGAAGAAAATATCAGATCCTACTCCCAACATTCCCAAGAGATTCCCCTCTAGATGGGGATGGTTTCTGAGGCTTGATAGAAAACACGAAGAGAAATGTTGTAAGAAAAAAAAAATTGTGCCATGTCTATTTCCGGGGGGGGGGGGGGATTGTCTCAGAAATCTACACGCTAGATTTCTGTGTAGCTAGTTGTACCAGGCAGCCTGGGGTTTCTCCCCCAACTTGTCCCCACCCACCCCCGACCCTTACTTCCTCCCTCCTCATCTTCTTACTGCTAGCCTTATAAACCTTGATCATCTTTGAGTCTTAACTCTTACTGTACCTTCCCCATCTTCTCCACCTCCTACAGTCGCAGACATTTTCTCCCGTCTGAGCACAGGTTGCCCACACTCACCTCTACAGCCTCCCATTCTATGATAGCTGAATCCCCATGGCCTTCTCAGCCCCTTGAGATGAGGGTAATGAGTTTCACATGGACTATACACACCCTCTTTGTGGGTGGATAAGTCACGGTTATCTCTACCCTGGTTGTCTAGACAAGGCTCTCAATCCTGAAGTATTTCATCCTGCTTAAAGTTGCATTAGTCTTGAAGTGGTTGTAACATTTAAAATCTATAACACCAAAAGCCTAAAACCAGTATGAATTGGTGGTTTATATCCAACTATATCTGTTCTAGAACACCATTTACATCTCAAAAAATGAAGCTAATCATTTACCTCATTTCTTTTTCAAATTAAAAGTTTTGTTTCCTGTTTTAAAAGTACAATGAGTGATGTGTTTGGTTTTGCAAACGTTGTGTTATATTTCTCTTCCTGAAAATTTCTCTGGTCCTAGTCCCTCAGATGCCTCAGTTTTCCCACAGATCATTATAAAATGAAGAACTCATCTCTAATGATGAAGAAAAATTCATCCATGAAGTGGTAGGGGGGATCTATTCCTTGGGGGGGAAAGGCATTTGTTTGTCCAGAAAGAGAAGTCCTCTATTTCCTGAGACTATCCATCTAAATAGCCACAAGTCGTCTCCTATCATTTATTGAGGAGTGAGGGTCAAATTTACCCTCTCCAAGATCTTCCAGGCTGCCCAGGAGCTGCTGACGATGGACCAAAAGGGGCATCTTTTTGAAGGCAATGTTCTGCTGAAGCGACTTATTCTCATTGGGGAGCTGGATGAGAAGAAACTGGATTACAACCTGGGTCTGAAGATGAAGGACTTCTTGGAGAGGCGGCTGCAGACCCAGGTCTTTAAGATGAGCCCAGCTAGGGCAGTGGTGGTGCATGCCCTTAATCCCAGCACTGGAGAGGCAGAGCCAGGCAGATCTCTCTGAGTTCAAGGCCAGCCTGGTCTACAGAGCGAGATCCAGGACAGGCACCAAAACTACACAGAGAAACCCTGTCTCCAAAAACCAAATAAAAAAAAGATGAACCCGGCCAAGTCTATTCACCATGCCCATGTACTCATCCACTAGTATCATAGCAAGGTACAGAAGCAGGTGGTAACCATCCCATCTCTGTGTTGTCTGCCTGGACTCCCAGAAGCACATTGACTCTCCCTCTGTTCTCCTGGGTGGTGGCCACCCAGGCCATATGAAGAGGAAAAAAACGCCAGCAGGGCCAGGGTGGTACTGGAGACAATGATAATGAGGAAGAGGCTTAAATTAATGCCTCCCAGGACTGGAGGGCTGTCTAGTTTTCCAGTTGACTAATAAATAGAATTAACAAAAAAAAAACTTTTTTGTTTTTTTACACAATGGCTGGTATATAGGTATACAGAATAGACATGGAAATAAAATATTTACTGATCAGGAATTTGTTTTAAAACAATTACTTGGCATACACATAGTTTTACCGCTTATTAAAGATGAAAGCAAATTTGCATGCCAGTAAGGTGGATGAACTTATTTTTGCATAAAGAACTAAATCTTGCATGAATGTTTGTTGATTGAAATTTTGAGTTTATAATCAGCACTGCTGAGAAGGCTGCTTCATACACACACACACACACACACACACACACACACACACACACACACACGTGCGCGTGCATATATACATATAAACACACACACATACACACAGACACACGCACACACACGTATATACATATAAACACACACGTATATACATATAAACACACACACATACACACACACATATATACATATAAACACACACACACACACACACACACACACACACACACACATATATATACTACAAGATAGCAGAAGTATGTTTAGGGCCATTTGAGAAATTGTTGAAATTTCTGTCCTAATCCTAAACCATACCTTATTTAATGATTTTTTTTAATTGAACTCAAGCCAGCCACCCAGACAGCAATTTTTTAAATTGAGCATTCTAATGCAATGCAAAGATACATAATTCAATACTTACATGCTAAGGAATGGTGGCAGAGAAATGCTAAGTCTTTGTTTTATGTAAATAAACGATTACGTTTCTATAACAGCAGAGAACTTTGTATGCACAATAAAAACTCTGCCATTCATAACACAATAGACTGGATTCTGAGCCAACATTTCTCAGGCAACATTTATTGTACTGTATAGCATAATGACATATGTGTATAATATATACATGTTGCATGTTCAGAACTAAGACTACAATGAAGGCAGGTAACACAGACAACTAGTAAAGACTCCATACATGTTTAATTTTAAGTACATCTTCGGTTGTTGTACATTAAGAAAACTTTTGCCATTGCCAATTTTTTTTGTGATGCCCTCCAGAGTTCCATGAGCCCTTATGGAATGCAAACCAACAGTTTAAGAAGCTAAGCTCTAGAGAACCCTGCATACTCCAATGGCTCCATCTACAAGAAGCTAGATGAACAGAGTAGCTGTGAAGCCCAAGAAGTTGGGAGCCTCAGAACAAAGGGACCAATGATGCAAATGCATCTGAGGCTGAAGGGCTACATCTCTACAGAGTTGTTGGTGTGAATCCTCATTCAGTGCCTGGGGAAGAGGGAGCATGAGATCTATGGGGCTAGCAACGGAACAGTAAACACATCTATTCAAGAGGAATCGAGCTTCTAAGTTTGGCTTGATCTCCCCCTTTCTTTCTCTCATGTTCCATCTGTGCCTCCACCTTATTGGCTATTATTTTTCACATTTCCCCCTTTGGTTACTGATGCACGCACTCCAATCTCTGCAAACACTCTCACTGACACGTCCGAAATTGTGCTTTACCAATTCTCTAGGCATCTCTCAGTGCAGTCAAGTTAGCCTCTGATTGGTCATCTTTGTAAACAGATGTTTCCATGTTCCAAATAACTGACTCAGAGACTGAATATGAATTATAAAATGCTTGGCCAATAGCTCAGGCTCATTACTAACTAGCTCTTACATTTTAAGTTAACCCGTATTTCTATTTATGCTTTGACATGTGGCAGTAGCTTTATTAGCATAGCATGTTCATCTCCTGTTCCCTCTGCATCTGGCTGGCGGATCCTCACTCAGCCCTTCTTCCCATCATCCTTAGTTTGGTAGCCCCTCCTATATTTCCTGCCTGGCTATTGGCCAATCAGCATTTTATTAAACCAATTCAAGTGACAAATCTTTACAGTGTACAAAAGGACTATTCCACAACACATCTTGCTGTTTCTTTGAACACCAATAGCTACTCTTCTGCAGTTGCAGGAAGTGTGAAAGGTTTCAGACAGAATGAAAGAGCAGATTTTCCTATTTGTTGGAGAGATTCCGATTCTCTTCATGTATCTAGTCTCCCTTCTTCCCTAATGATAAAAGTCTCAAAGCCTTTTCAACCCCCCAAAATACTTCTATTTCCCTGAATCCTTCCCAATTAAGAGCAATTGTGGAATGTAAGTAGAATTCTGGGAGGCATCTTTTTAAAGGAAAATGATCTTGTCCTTATTTCCCCTTTATTCATCCAGATTCTTGGAATATGGAAGTGATGTCTGCAGCACAAACTGGAGACACAGCAATAAAAATCACATCCAAGAAACGGTTCAGGCGAAAGTGAGAAGTGCCTGGGTCCCAGATACACGGAGTACAGACCCACCCTCTCAGCTCTGACTTGCCGACAGCTGGGTTTTCCACGGAGGCAGAAAGAGCACTCCTATCTAATTTAAGAAACTGTGAGTCCTATTCCAAACACATTTAAAGTGTAACGCTGGCGCATGTAGTACAGTGTCGGGCAGCAAACGAGCACATCCATCAGGCCAGCAATCAGAGACCCTGTGGTATACACTAGAACATGTGATCAGACTCTCCTGCTCTAGCCCTACAAGCAGCCAACCTTTGTACCTAGGATGCATGCTGTAACTACCCAGAAGGTTGCTTCCTGCCGCTTTTAGTGGAGAATGGTACAAGGGATTGCTGCCAGTACAGCTAACCGCTTGAAGAAGTGACAGTGGACACAATGTATCCAGAGTTTGCCGCCCCCGCTCTGGGAGCAGTGTATTACATCTGGAGACTTTGAAGGGTGAAAAACTGCTCATTTTCCTCTGTTCTCACATTGAGCTCTTTTTAAAAAGAATCTGTAGACTTAGCGAGACGGGCGGGGGGGGGGGGGGGGGGGATCCCACTTCTAGCTTCGATCTTATGAGAGTTTCTGGCAGATGATCCCACCCAAGCCTATTTTATACATATCAGAAGGGTGGTTTTGTGGGCTGTGCCCACCCTCATTCATGTCAATGCCTGCGATGATCATTAACACTGATTGCCAACTTGGTAGGTCCCCCCCCCCCCCCGCCGCCGCCGCCGCCGCCCAAAGGTGAGCAATGCCATTCCATAAGCTTGGGTCCAGGACTGAATTAAAAGGAGAACATGAATTGAGAACCACATTCTTCTGCTGCTGCTTCCTAGATGCAGATGCAGTGGGGCCAGCTCCCTCCCACTCCCGCCACCATGATATCCTCACAATGATGCCTCCCATACTCAAACTATAAGCTCTCCTTCCTAAAATAAGTCCTCCCATCCTTAATATGCTTGTATCAGGCATTTTGTCAGAGCAAGTTACTAATACAATACTGTAACATCTATGTCTCAAAATGGGACTGTATCTGGAATTAGTTTTTAAAGATAAAATTATGTTAAAATGAGACCAATAGTGTGGCCCCTGAGCCAATATGACTGGTGTTAAAAGGACAAGAAATTAAGTCACAGACAAACAGAGTGAAGACCGTGTGAACCCACAGGGAGACTTTGGTCTCTACAAGCCAAGAAGGATGGCCTCAGGAGAAGCCCTACAGGCACCTTGATCTTAAACATCTAGCAAATCTGGGACTGAAAGGAAATAAATTTCCATTGTGTGAGCGGTTCATTGTGTTGTTCTTAATGAGAAAGCTAACTGTTGGGAAGAATGGCAAGCCCAGCTCAAGGACCAAGGATCAGGGATGGAAAAGCAAAGCCTTAATACACAGAATACACAGAGACAGAGAGAGAGACAGAGAGACAGAGAGACAGAGAGACAGAGAGAGAGAGAGAGAGAGAGAGAGAGAGAGAGAGAGAGAGGCCATCCTTGGCTTTGCTTACTCAGAGGTGTCTACTAACCAGAAACAAATACAACAGACACTTACTAATTTGGGGACAGAATTGAAACCAGAAGCGTGGCCTTCCAAAGCTTGTGATCATTCAAGCCCCAAAGCAACTCCTGGAACCCACACCTTCCACCTGCACAAAAGAGGCTGGGAAAGAGGGCAGTTGCCCAGGACCTGCTTTCGATGTGACCAGAGAAGCTAATGGAAGAAGACAGCTCTTCTCGGAGGGTAGCAACAACAGCTTCCAGATGTGCTGAGCAGGAGAGTCCCTCCTCTCCTGGGACCCGGCTTCTTCCTGATTCTGCTCCAGCAGGATTTGGCGACCGCCAGAGCCTAGTGACTGGGTAGTCTTTGCCTCGCTTCTTTTTCCAAATGAGTTTCCCTGGTAGTTATCATGTTACCACTGCACTGCAGCATGTTGGGTAACATGGGGCCGGAAGAACTCTGTTCCGACCAAATGTCAGAGACAGATACAGAGGGGCATGTTCTCACCTGAATGGGACATAATAGAGGCTGGTGGGTGTTTCTAAATGTGTTTCCCTCTTCTCCTTCATTACTAGAAGGCACAATTTTCACTGGCTACCTGCTTGCCCAACTTAGAGTTCTGCCTCAGTTTCTCCTGAAAGCCAGAATGGCCAGCATCATATAAGCAGACAAGATGCAGACTTCTGAAGGTAGAATATGTACCCTGCCTTCATGTCCTTCTTCCCTTTTCCCTGTCTTTGGGGATAGAGTTCGACCTATCAGGATAAGGGTCCACCAGTCCTGATAAGATGGAAACTTTAGAGCTGAGTATCATGACATGCAATGGTAATACTAGCACTTGGGAAATAGAGGGAGCAGAATCAGGAGTTCAAGGCCAGCTTTAATACAAAGTGAGTTCCAGGTCATCCTGGGCTACAAAAAGACCCTATCTCAAAAAAAATTATTATTATTATTTTTAAAACGATGGAAATTTAGAAGGAACTATGTTCCAAATGACTGAAAGGTCTTTGTATATGTATATTTGATATGATATATATTTATACATATATATGTGTGTGTATATATATATATTAAACAATGGATAATTTTAGATACCTGTTTTTCACAGCAGGACTTTTCTTCTGAATGAAGACAGCTCTGAAAGGGAAAGTATTAGCTCAGAGGACCCCCAAGACCAAGTTCTCTGCACAAAGGAGATGTATTTGCCCCAGAGGGACAGAGGGCCGGAAGTAAGAGACAAAGACAGGAAATAGAGGATGAGGGAGAAGGGGAAGGGAACCAGGGAGAGGGGTCAGGGACACTTGTCCCTTGGAGGAATAAAGGACTGCCTCTGGATAGGGAGGAGACAGATGTGGCCCATAGGAAAATGGTCATTTATAAAGGTAAAAGGGGAAACCCCATGTTAGGATGAGGTATTTAATTTTAATTGGACATGCTAATTAGGTGAGCCAAAGGGGGCTTTCATTGTTGGCCTTAAATACTTTGATAGCTGGACCTTCGTGGTCAGCTTCAGGAGGAGGAAGTGGCCAAATAAGAGAACAGAATTTGGTGGCTAGCTTTAGGAATGTTACCTAACAATTTTTAGCAAGGCAGAGGGAATCAGGGAGAAGGGCAAGGCCTGCCAGAGACATGTTTGCCATTCTTGGGCTGGCTAGAGTCCCTTCAAGATCTATGTTTCCTTTTATCTGCAGATATGAAAGAAAAGATTATGAATAAAGGCAAGGGAGCTGGGTGGTGGTAGCTTATGCCTTTAATCCCAGCACTTGGCAGGCAGAGGTAGGTGAACTCTGTGAGTTCGAGGACAGCCTGGTCTACAGAGTGAGTTTGAAGACAGCCAAGGCTACAATGAGAAACCCTGTCATGAAAAACCAGAAATGAATCAATAAAGGCAGAGAACTGTCATATGATTCTTGATTCCATTCTCCTGCTCTCATTAGGAAATGTGTCATGGTGCATCCTACCCTCCATGTGCAATGCATGAGTCTCCGAAAGTAAAAAGAGGCAGAGCAGGAAGCTGAAGTCAGAAATGGACAAGATGTCTAAGTGGGTCAATGTCGAGAAGCCGACGACGGTGACTCACCTCTCTGAATGCTGCTCTGACAGTGAGTCAAGAGAAAAGATGACAAAGAAAGTCAGATCTGCAGCCCGACATGGGCTGTGTCATCTTCTCCATTATCCAGGCCCGTCTTTACCCATAAGAGCAACAATGAGTTGCATCAATACTTGACTTGGCTCTGAGGTAAAGGACAGAAGAATGGCATCTTATTTCCATGTATTTGGTACAGACACACTCACCCAGAGGGCAAAAGTTCTCACCAGCACCATTCACTTTTCTACTAATAAGAACTGCTGAACTCCAGCCATCATATTGCATATTTTACATGTCTGTTTGTGTGTTTATGTGTGTGTGCACGCGCATGTTCACATGTTTAGGCACACACATGTGTGCAGATGTGTATGTGTGCCTGTGTATTCAAGTGTGCGTGCATGCATGTGGAGGCCCGAGGACAACCTCAGCTGTTGTCCCTCAGGCACTGTCCACCACAGGATTTTATTTTATTCTGTTTTTATTTTGGGGTTGTTGGTTTGTTTGTTGAGTCAGGGCCTCTCACTGGTTTGCAGTTTGTGATTTAGGCTCGGCTGGTTTCTCAGCCATCCCCAAGGATCTGCCAATCTCTCTCTCCTCAGTGTTGGGATTCCAGATGTTCACTACCACACCCAGCATTTCTTGGCCTGGGTTCTAGGGCTTGAACTCAGGTCCTTGCTTCTGTGGTAAGCACCTGATCTCTCCTCATCCCCTATAAACCATCTTTTACTGAGTGTACTTCTGTCTTAGAGTTTCTATTGCTGTGGAGAGACACCATGACCACCAAGGAAATTCTTATAAAGGAAAACATTTAATTGGGGTTGTTCGCTTACAGTTTCAGAGGTTCAGTCTGTTATCATCATGATGGGGAGCATGGCAGTGTGCAGACAGACATGGTGCTGGAGAAGGAGCTGAGAGTCCTACATCTTGCAGGCAACAGGAAGTGATCTGTCTCACTGGGAATAACTTGAACATAGGAGACCTCAAAGCCCACCCCCACACTGACACATTTCCTCCAACAAGACCACACCTACTCCAACAAAGCCACACCTCCTAATAGCGCCACTCCCTTTGGGGGCCATTTTCTTTCAAACCACCACAGGTTCCTTGAAAAATGCTTAGAAATCTGTCTTGGGAACATAGAGTGATTGTTCCATCAAAGAATATATGTCCTCATCCAAATTAGACTACATAATCCATAGACCTTACTAGCCAACGCCTTTTCAGATACTTATTCTTTGGCCTAGCCATTTGTCAATAGTAACTGAGAAAATCAATGTAGGTTTGTCTGTGAATTTAGGGAGTTAGATGTATAAAGGAAAGAAGTACACATTATTTAAAGAAACTACTTAAATTCAACCACAAGTCACTCCAGTGGCCCAAATGGATATAGTTCTTATTCTGGCCTACCGTATTAACCACAATACTTTTTACCCCTGGCTACAAGGGTGCTTACAGCCAGTTTTAAATTCCTTACACACAATTTTCTAGTAACTTGACTAGAGAGTTACCTACTAAACATACGGCACAAAGTATAAATTCATTTATTTGAACCTTACTTAATATTAAATGATTTTCTTGAATTTCACTCATTCAATGCCGGGTTACAACTTCAGTCCAAAACAGACATGCGCCGGAAAGTTAAGAGCCCTTTTCAAAGACAAAGAGGGCTTCTAACCTGCTCACAATTAGCCATTACATGCTTCTAGGAGCTGTCTAATTGGGACTGCCACTCTGAATTACCCAACAACAACTGAACGGAGACGGAAGAAGCCAAATGAGGTACACATGTTACCAATTATTCCCATTAAGATCGTAATGAAATTGCATTCTGCTTTGGTTTTTCTTTCTTTTCTGGCTCCAAGAACTTACATAAATTAAACGAGTGGGGGGGGGGAGCGGCGGATGTTAAGCATAAGTTTTTCTTTCCACGGGATCCAAACTCGAGCATCCAAACTCCTGCTGCTGTAGCAAGGGTGTGCTCAATCCTTGCTTCAGCATTTGCTCTGTGGTAAACCTGATCCAAATTCTAACTGAGGTGCTCGGAGAGATCCAGGTGGAGCTTGGTGGTGGAGCTTGGGCTCGCTCCTCTTTTTTTTTTTTTTTTTTTTTTTTAACTGAACAATAACAGAAGTTACAGCCCACGAGATGATTTATCCCAGTTGTTTGCTTGAAAATGAGGGTGTTGGGTTTTCTTGTTGCGATTTGCTAGGTTTATGTCTGGCAGTCATTAAAGGCTACTTATTGGGGTGATGGAAGGAAGAAGGAGGGAAGTGTCATACATACACCAGGGTGATTGTTAAGTCAATGG
The DNA here is from genome assembly GCF_049852395.1 of Peromyscus maniculatus bairdii. Taxonomy (NCBI): domain Eukaryota; kingdom Metazoa; phylum Chordata; class Mammalia; order Rodentia; family Cricetidae; genus Peromyscus; species Peromyscus maniculatus. Next base: position 24,552,672 of record NC_134869.1, on the reverse strand, counting down.
TTCTCAATCTGTGGACTGTGACCCCCCCTTTTTAAATATATTCTTCTCTTCTACAATGCATCCCAACCACAGTTTCCCCTCACTCCCCACCTCCTCTCTCCCCAGATCCACTGCTCATCTGCTTCCATTTCAGGAAAGAACAGGACTTCCAGGGATACCAACTAAACATTGCATAACAAGTTACAATAAGACTAGGCACAAACCCCTACCTATCAAGGCTGAACGAAGCAACCTAGAAGGAGGAAAGGGGTCCCAAGAGCAGGTGAAAGAATCAGAGACAATCCCTGCTCCCACTGTTAGGAGTCCCACAAAAATACTAAGCTAACAACCATAACATATATGTAGAGGGTCGAAGCAGACCCATTCAGGCTTTGGAATTGCCAATTCAGTCTCTGTGAGCTCCCGTGAGGTCAGTTTAGTTGATTCTGTGGACCTGTGCTCTCCTGGTGTCCTTGATCCCTCTAGCTCCTGTAGTCCTTCCTCCTTCTCACCACTGAGCTCTTCCAGAGCTCACAGGGTGTCTCCTAAGACCCTCTGAAAACACAGACATTTATAATTCACAATAGTAGCAAAACTACAGTTATAAAGTAGCAATGAAAATAATTGCATGGTTGGGGATCATCACGGCATAAGAAACTGTGTTGAAGGGTCGCAGCATCAGGGAGGTTGAGAACCACTGCTTTAAGCAAAAGGATCTGCCACTTATCTCTGCTTTTGAAGCTAATCTTAAGAGCCTCTCCCAGAATTCCATTTTACATTTGAATTTCCTGGATTTGACAGCTTTAACTTTTATATTTAAATACGTGTTGAAATGTACATATTTAGATGTGCATATATTTAAATAGAGATTATTTTTAAATTTTTAGGTGGCACCAAGCTTGTGATATAAATTGAGCGGAATCCCAAATGGACTATAAAGGAGAGTGGGGACTTGAAAGTGACTCAGTGATACTAATTATTAACCTATTTTGTAAGTTTTCTTTTGAAGTAAAAGAACTTCAGAAGTGCAGATGTATCTGGAAATTATAATCTCTATTCTTGAGAGCATCTCCGGGTCTTTCTAGATACCACCAGGACAGCAGTGCTGTTGGGGCTGTGTGTCTGCTGGCTTGGCAACCTAAAAGAAAGATCGAGAACCTCTTGGACTTCGTTCACAGAACGTAGAGTACTCTTAGACGCAGCTGCCCTGAAATTCAGTACCACAACTCATCCAGATCAAGAGCACTGTGAGTTTGAGTCCACCCCTTAGGAGCAGGGTCAAGCCAAGCACTGGTTCCTTTCTCCTGGAGGGAGGCTGAGAAGATCATGAGTCTAAACGCTTTCCCTGCAGAGCCAGATGGTAAATATATTATTAGGCTTCGTGACACCTGAGGTCACTCACTGGTTGCAGCTAGACAGCTCTGCCTTTGTGATGAAAGCGTCCTTAGGCAATAAGTAAGCAAATGAGCCTGGCTATGTTTCAATAAAACCAACTACAAGACCAGATTTAGCCCGAGGGGTCATAGTTTGCCTGCCTGTGCACAAACCCCACCACCCCACCCCTTATCTAAAAACCTCGGATTCCTTTTGATCTTCCATTTCACCAGCCCAGAAAATACTTTGATGTTAAGCCATACAAGTTTAGGGTTGAATGGAATGATCTAGAATCATTGGAAGAACTTGATAAAAAAAAAAATCGATTCACGTGTCCTTCACCCTAAATTTTAATTTAGTACATCTTTAGTTTCCAGAAATGTGATTTTTTTTTCCCTTCTAAATCTCCCCCAATGGGTTTTAATTCAAAGTGAGATATGTGACTTCCTTTTCTAGGTAATGAACCCGACTTCTCCAATAATTTCATAACATTGAGATATATTGCCTGCTATTTAATTAAGAATAATTAATGCTAGCTGCCACAATACCAAACCCCAAGTCTCGGTGGCTTAACTCCATTATAAGTGTGTTTCTCTTTCACATCACTCACCCCCTGCTACTGTATGCCTACAACTTCTAGACTCTTGAACAACTAAAGAAGATGCCATACCATCTCTTCTCATATGTCCTGACAAATAAAAGTGACGCGAGGTACTTTTGCGTGTCTCTCACTGGCCAAATGAAAAGTATGGCAATGGCCCCAACCTAACTGCAAGGCCGCCTGGGAAAGGAAAAGGCATATCATCTGGCATATTTTTATCTGAAGCATTCGTCAATTAAGACCATGGCCCACCTCCTCTAGACCCCGCAACAAAGCAGATGTTCAAAAAAGTTTTGGCCATCTGTTAAAGTCAGAAGAACAACTTGGAGGGAGCTTAATTCCAAATTGATTACTTACACCTTGCTCTTTGGAAAGATCATATCCTTCAAATTCTAGAATGTATCAGATTTTCTAAATTAAATTAGATCTTTAAAAAAAAAATTAGCAGCCAAGTATGGTGGCACACTCCTTTAATCCCAGCACTCAGGAGGCAGAGCCAAGCAGATCTCTGTGAGTTCGAGGCCAGCCTGGTCTACAGAGTGAGATCCAGGACAGCTAGAGTTACACAGAGAAACACTGTCTGGGGGGAGGGGCACGATTAACCATTTATTGTGTAAAACTGTTGTTTTCTTTGGCTTCTAAACTAGATACACACAGATAGGCTTCATGACAAAAGAAAAGAGTGGATTCACGAATTGTCTTCGTGACTGCAGTTACAAAGGTTGAATGAATGTTAGTTTGTTTAACAAATGCCACGTGACACTCTGATGTGCCATGTTAGAGGGATAATCAGAAACAAAAATTAGCAGCTCCAATTTAGTATAACAAAAATCACTCCCAAATCTTAAAGGTGGGGACAAATGACTGATTGTGAGATGCCTTCTTGAATATTTGGAGACACAGACAGCATTCCAAATATGATGGCCATAAAACATTTTAAAAAGAAGAGAGTGGAGATGGCTCTGTTGTGGGACTGTAGATCTTGAAGCATGCATAAGAGAATATAGGTATACATGAAGGGAAAACTCCAAATTCATACACACCAGAAAAGGACAATTTTAAAATAATGCATTACTTACTTAAAAATAATTGAGAGACAGGATTGAGGTATATTCACCATAAAGAAATGATACAACATTTAAGGTGGTAGGTATATTAATAGTCTAAATTCAAATTCATCAATATATACATGTGTTCAAACACCATACTCTATCTATATTTACCGGTCTTATATCAATAAGAAATATAGAAAGAAGAGATTTCTACTAAAGGAGAAGTGATATTAGTAGATATTTGGGGTAGGGTCTAGATATATAGGAAGGCATATCTTATATGGGATCTAAATACTATGTAAAACTGTCAGTTTAGAAAGATTTAGGATTCTGGGAGGCACAAATGGAGGTATTTGTGAAATTCATAATTTCTTTTAGTATTGACAGGAATGATCTAGAATGACAACCTCAATCTATAATTATCCATATTTTAAACATTATCTGATTTTTCAAAGTAAAAAAAAAATTAAGAAGCTAATTAAGAATGTTGCCTTTCCATGTGTAAGCCTTGTTTATGACAAGCTATGACGGTAAACCTTGCACAAGAATGGTTTCTTTCACAGACTTTTGTGTGGTTTCCACATCAAGTTGCTGTTTACACCATGCCTCTCAACCTTTCCTCTCAGGGCCTGTATCCAAGTCCTTTGTTTGTTAACCTGATAAAGCTCTCAGGCTACAGTTTATCTTTCCGGGTACTCAGCGGCAAGACATTTGCTTAGCCACTCTGCTAGCATTTGGGTGTTTCGCCATCTCGAGCGATCTGATTTATGAGCAACTCTGGTTATGACCACTTCAACGTCGGCCTCATCATCTAAATTGGAAACGTCTTCCTAATTCTGCAAACTCACAAAAACCTATCAAAAAAAAACCACCTTTTTTAACATAATGGAGTTATTTCTGATCCATTCACCAAGGAGCTGTGTTACAAGTTACTGTTACCATACTATAGTATACAGCCAGTGACTTCCTCAGAATTGCCAATGCCTTCAAAGAAAATATAAGTATATGTCCAGGGTATTAATAAAAAGACTTTTGATTTGTTTTGTTGGTGGTGATGATGATAATATTGTTGTTGAGAATGGTCAGGATGATGCTCCTTAATTACAGATGTTCATCACCTGACCCGCAAAATATTTTTATTTGTATAATAACAGCGATGTGGTTTTGGGAAGGAAAGAGCTCTCATTAAACATTTTATGTCTACAAACTTTGTATTTCACAGTTACAGAAAGCTTTTATGTAAGGTTTATTTTCAAAAGAAAATAGGTCGATATTTTTCCATAGACAAGTTGTTGAAAATGTTAGCAATTATCTAACAGAAGTTCATCAAATTGCATGCAGAAAGAAATCAGCTATATCAAAAAGCTTTAGTGCAAGCGTATCATTATTAGACAGTTTAGTGCTATTATTTGTTGATTAAAGCATATTACAAAAGTGCCCTTTCACCAGATCATTAGGGAGACACTGAGTTTTTACCAGTTTAAGGCCACCGGGTTCACAAGTCACAAATACTGAGAACAGATGCTATCTGATCTTCAAGGGTCATCTAAAAACAGCTTTGTTTTACAAATGGCGAAAAAGACACCAAGGAAAACTAAAGACTTATGGAAAGTGGCAAAATCGAGACAAGTCTTTCTCAGGGTCTCTTCCTCCACCCTCTGCTTCTACCAGCACATAAATGGCAAAATGCACTCATCCTTGTGCACTTGGAAGAACTGGAAAGACATTTGAGTGATAGGCTTTTGTTAAACACTCCTAAAGGATGCAAGGATTGTTGGCTTTGAAACAGTGTAATTGTTCTTCACAGCACTGAATAACAACTTCTTTTTCATCAACTGAAATTTAGTTACCATAAAAATATCCTGTTTTCTGCATGTCCTCAACTTATTCTTGTTGACAATAACAGATGACTCATTGAGAAATGAATTTTGACAGCTTCCAATTGCCTGGTGGATTTTATGATGGCCTTTTACGGGGTCAAGGATCAGCCATGAGTAACCCTTTGGGGCCATTATTGGGTATAAACTCTGTGGCAATTGCTACATCATTCATTGATTAGTTCAAGAAAAATGCCAAGGAGACCAAAGTAAACAACTTCGTTCTCAGTATGCCTCATCCCGGGCAGTAAAAACAAATGTTCCAATGAGAGCCATGAAGGAGAGCACGTAGCTAGATGGAGAAAGCATTACCAATACTACAACATAGTCCCCAGAACACAAAGGACCTCTCACACTTTCATAGTCAGATGTCAAAGCCTGCCCATGGACTTTAACAAAAAGGTATAAAATAGGATTATTTGCATCATGATATTGTAGAAGCCAAATATGTGGGGAAAGGAAGACATGGGCAGTTACCCTAAGTCACATGACCCGTTATCAGATCTCAAAGGAGAATCCACTTCTCCATATACCTATCCTAATATTCCTGTTATTGCACCTGTAGTTTAGACCTGAAGCTTTGAACGGGTTTGTGTTTTCAAAAGATCTTGCATGATGGCAACATCAAAGTCCTGGTTCTGTTCTACTCTGTTCCTGAACATTCTCACGCGAACCCAATATCAAGACATCTTTTTCTCTTCACTAAAAAAAAAAAAAAAAACCGTCATAGAGCAGAGCAAGAAGATGATGCTGCCACACTCGATTGTGTAAAAAATGCCTGATTAAGAAGGATACGTGTTTCCGTTCTTTTTATAATGCTTTAAAGTTGATCCCGTGATGATTACCTTCTACATTTTTCCTTATGCTCCCACTTTGAGAACTATCGTGAGGTCTTTCTAAAGAAAAGGGGATGGTTTTAGCTGAAAGGGGAAAGCAACAAGAGAAGCTCAAAGGCAAAATCAGCCCCGAGGGCTTCAGGTTCTCTTCCCCCCCACACCGGGTGGAATAAATCAGCTGGACAGTTCCTTACTTAGCTGGATGCAGTCAAGACGCCGCCCACCATCACAGATGGGGAAGGATGGTCTCTTTGCACAGAGGGGCAAAGGAATCCCTTTTTCAAGGCCCTTAGAACTCCTGTAAGCCAAGTTTCACTTTTTTAATTCAACAAAGCATGAGGGTAAAACTGCAGAGGTAAGACAAAGGTCTACCAAATCACAAGCTAAGAACATCGGCAGTCAGTCGCTCTGCTGATGAAGGAATTTTGCTTTGGTTTGTTTGGTTAATTGGTTTGGAGTTTTTCGAGGGGGCCGGGGGGGGGGGGGGGGGGGGAATTTATGAATGTGCTGATTCACAACCTTGCAAACACTGAAGAGATGAAAAGAAAGGAATGTTCTCTTCCAGATAACTACAATATGTATAAAACTGAAAGGGGGAAAAGCAATCTTTTTTTTTTTTTTGGATCAATTCAAAAATGTCAGAACAATAGGGCTTTATGTATTTATAGGATTTCAGATGCTCCCAATGAAATATATTTTTGAGTGAATTATTTATCGGGCAGGGAAAGGAAGGCAGCTTTGTGAAAAGACAGATTTCCTTTGCCTTTATGTTTTTAAAAACCACCAAAAAAAGCAAGGGAAACTACCCAATGAAAGATTATCGGGACTGGCGAAGTAAACTTACAAAGAAATATATGACAAGCCAGGCATGGTGGTACATGCCTTCAGTCCCAGCACTCTGGAGGCAGAGGCAGGCAGAGTTCTGTGAGTTTGAGGCCAGTGTGGTCTACAAAGTGAGTTCCAGGATAGCCAGGGCTATACAGAGAAACCCTGTCTCAAAAAAAAAAAAGAAAGAAAGAAAGAAAAGAAAGAAGGAAGGAAGGAAAGAAAGAAGGAAAGAGAGAGAAAGAAAGAAAGAAAGAAAGAAAGAAAGAAAGAAAGAAAGAAAGAAAGAAAGAAAGAAAGAAAGAAAGAAAGAAAGAAAGAAAGAAAGAAAAGAAAGAAATGTATGACAGCTGGCAAAGATCCATAGACACAGCTTGACCAGTCACATGCATACTATGTTCCATGTCCTTCTTTCAATGGCAGAATTTCTTCCAAAAGGAAAGAAAAGTGACTTTTAGTTAGAAAACAGTGAATGATTATGGTAGAGGCTTTCCCAACTACAAGCACTTTCAAACTCCTGGCCCAAGCCTGCCAAGTATAATTCACCCAGTCTTTCTTGGTATTTGTTTGTTTGGTTGGTTGGTTGGCTGGTTTGGGGGTTTTGTTGTTGTTTATTCTTCTTCTTGTTGCTGTTGTTTTACTGTCTTGGAACTTGCTTTGTAGACCAGGCTGGCCTCAAACACACAGAACGAGATCTGCCTGCCTCCACCACCGGCGCTCTGGGATTGAAATCATGCACTACCACACTTGGCAAATTCTTCCAGTTTTACACACATTAAAAAAAAAAAAAAAAAAAAAAAAAAAAGCCCAGACAGGGAAATGAGAACCAACATGTGTATCATCTGTGATGTGCATGTATCATCCAACACATAAACATGGGTTAGTTGATTAAGGCTACCCAAAGTTAGGAGACTTTAAAATATCCTGCTCATTTAAAACTAAAGCAACAAACCTAATGTGCCCTAAGACATCAGGATAAGAGAGTACCAAAGCTTCATTCAGCTCCGCAGCCAGGGCATCAAGGAGTGCTGATCATTCATAACCAGTCATTAGGAATCTATATTTTTGCGTGAACACCCAACATTCTACACTGTCTGTTACAACCACTACCAATATGTAGCAACCAGTTTGCATTTCAATCTGCAAAGCTTCAATAAAGCAAACTTCAGTTCTTCTGTCATGGTGGCTATCTGTTAAGCATCCCATGGCCAAACGTAGTAAGTGGGTACTGCGCTGGACAGTAAAGAGACTGAGTGCTCCCTCTTTGCAGCTCTTTGCAGATAATGCTCTTGGATAGCACTGCTGGATTCTCAACAACCGAAATTAGGAAAAGAAACTAACAAATGAACAAAAACATTAGTGAAGGCCTTTTGTAAATTCGAACTTTACATGTGTACCGCCCTTCATGATTTTTCCAAAGATTCGAAAATGTTATTAATTGATGGAGTGTTGTGACCAGAGACAAGCAGCCCCCCTCCCCTCACGCCTCCCCACCCCGCCCCTGCATCCTCTCCACTTAGCACGAAGGCACCACTAAGATGTGATGGAGAGGTGGAAAGATTAAAAAAAAAAAAAAAAACCTGGAGCAAGTCAGCAGAGTGGTTATGCAGATACAGACTCTGCCCCTCAACCTGCTGCCTGGCCAAAGGATTGCCCTGGCTCTGGGCAACGACAGAGGCCTCAGATAAGCAACGGTTCAGTTCCCGGACAAAATCTCCTGGAAGGACCACTGTGGTCTGTGATGCTACCAGAGGCCATGTTGGTGTCTGTAGTCCACGCTTTTGCCCAGGGCTGTGAAGAAGCCTGAGAACCACGTGGATGTAATCGGTCTGTGCCACTGACTGATGACTTGGTGATATCCTCGGTGATGTCCTTTGCTGCCTGGGGTGGCCATGTTGATGTGAGCTGTGCATGTAGTTACCTAGACTTGTGACGTGGCCCGAGGTCCGTGTAGCCACTGAGGGCCATGAGTGGGTCAGTGGTCCAAGTATGACTAGAGACTATGTTGATGTCTGTAGCCCGTATTATCACCAAAGAACATGCTGATGTCTGTGGTCTGGGCTGCTGCTGCCTGAAGCCATGTTGCAGAGCTGGCCCCACCCCCCATCGGAGGTGGCTTGGGTGCGGAGAGCTGGCCCCTGTGACATGAGCACAGGAGAGGTGGCCCTGCCCCTGGCTGGCTGCCGTGTGGCAGCGTGAGAGCCAGTACAGGCCCTGGCTGACTAACTTAGCTACCACACCGACTCAGATCTAGGGTTTTGAGTTGGCCCCCCGCCCCAGCATCTACCCCATCTATGACATGGTAGAACATGCTGGAAGCATGTGAAGGGGCCGGTCCTGCAGAACCATAGCCTCAGGATCTCCATGACTCGGGGCAATAGCAGAATATCCAAGAGGAGTCTTGGTGAGGGTCCAACACTGATGGGATGCCAGAAGCCATAGAGGCCTTGAACCAGACCAACAACTCATTGCAATGAACATTTACAAGTAAAGCTATTTGGGCAGAAGGTTGTATTTGTGACACACTGCAGCTTCTAATGCCACAACGACGAATATATGATGGAGAGGCGGGAAAGATGGAGGGATAGAGTGGTACTTGCAAGGTGTGACTGGAGACTTGATGGCTGTGTTAGGTGTCAGAGAAGGGCTGTGGTTGAAAGAAGAACAGGTCGCATTGCCCAGAGGAGTCGTAGAGATGTTTTGTTGTTTTGTTTTTGGTGGTTTGGAAGAGGGTTGTTTTTTATTAATATTTCTTTATTTTTTTTTGGGGGGGGGGCAGGTTACAAATGTAAGAGTGGACATAGAAAGACTGGGAAATGAATGGAATTGGGGTACATAATGTGAATTCCCAAAGAATCAATGAAAATGTTAAGTTAAAAAATGTTACTTATCGGCCAGGCTATGGTGGCTCACGCCTTTAATCCCAGCAGTCGGGAGGCAGAGGCAGGTGAATCTCTGTGAGTTCGAGACCAGCCTGGTCTATAAAGTGAGTTCCAGAACAGGCTCTTAAAAAAAAATGTTACTTATCTTCAAGCTAAAACCATCCCTCCAGTTTGAGGAAAAAAGATGAAATCTAGGAATTACAGGACCGGAAAGGTCATGAATTTGTCCCGAAGGTAGCAAGGACTATCCCAGTCTCCAGGCTCAGCATTTTCAGGGCACAGAGCTAATGTACACTTCAAAGCTTAAGACCAACTCTGATATGTAGCATTTAGGATGTGGAGCACATATTTCAGTTCCAGTCAAAAGAGAAAAGGCTAGAATGTTAATAATGACAACCCGGCAGAGAGCACCACCAATCACCTGACAGCTCTCAGGTGTGACAGTGGCCCTCCTCAACACCGAGCAGGATTCCCCTCCATTCCTTTTCATCTTAATTTTAAAAACAAATCTTCCCCAGGGTTATTTTCTACAAATAGAATCAACAGACGTGGTTCATAATTTAGGAAGCTGAGTTTGAATACGTTGGCATTTCAACTGTGATATACACTCCAGTCACAGATGCTATATTTGTGCTACCTCAGAATTGTCAGGATTAAATGAAAATTTAAATAGCATAGAAAAATCTGACTTGTAGATGTGCAATAAATACAAGCCCCCTCCATCTTTTCTTCTAAAACCCAAGGCCTTCTTAGTCTCCTTGGTCTATGTCTATGGCACATCCCAGTCCAACTAGCCTGGATTCTGTCCTAGCTGGATGAGTGACTTGGCAATATTTACAACGCAATGATGACATATAGTTCCTATAAGACATTAGCTTATATGTTTCAATGGAGAGGAGTATGAAAATAAAATTAGATATTCAGAAATTCATTTTACAGGAAGCGTCAACTGTAATCGTTCCAATTATTGATTATTTAGCTAATGGAAATGTACATTCTGAAATGCTTCTTCTATATTATTTAAAAGATCATTACAGGAAGATCTTGAAATGGACTGACTTTCATAATTCTGTTGGATCCAAGATACTAAACTTAATCTACATACCCTCAGAATATGGTTTACAAACTTTGGACAGATCTGAATTTTGGGGGTTACACTATTTTGATTTACTAATGCAATTTAAAAACATATTTGCATTGTGTTGATGCTCAAGAGAGTCCAAAAAGAAAGGAATGATGGACTAAAAACATCAACAAAGTCGGTGTTTTCAGCATCCTTTTCTTGGCAATGGAACTGAGTAGCCCAAGAAGAGGCTGGAAACATGATTCTGAACACCCCAACACTTTTGCCTAGACAGGGCCAGCATCTTCTTCTGCAGAGTTTCATCTCTAGGACTTCACCTAACACAGTTCACCAGAATATGATACTAACAACCCTGTAAGGCCTGAAATATGACAGATATTAGCTCTTTTTTTTTTCTAAGTGAAGAATGTGAAATTCCAAGAGATTACATAACACAGATAATTGCGAGAACAGAACAACAATTTAAGTAGCTTGATTCTTCAGCCAGTGACTTTTCTATTATCCAAGGCTACTAAATTAAGTGAATTTCTTATTAGATTATTACTACAGGGCTTTTAGTTCTGAATAGAATGTCCTGAGATTATAAATACGAAAGGGCTGATTAATAGACTCCACCTGATAAATCAAAACCAGTATATAAAGTAATGTCATCCAGAAAGCCAGTCACAAAGCCCAGAGACTATCACAGGGGCACAGAGGCAGCAAGAAGACAAAAGAGACGCCATTATCTAGTTCCACACTTCTGAGCTCTCGCATCACTTGTTACCTTCTACAATTTCACCAGTCAATGGGAATCAAGAGAGAAGTCATACTGAGTTTGCAGATGGTACAAATTAGGGAGGAATGGTAGGAACAGTGGGGAACAAAATGAGGATTCAAAACCACTCTCATTAAGTCCTGAGCCCCATCTAACAAAAGGAGAGGCTTAATGACATAAATACAGCATGCTTTTATTAGGGGCTGAATTTATATTGAGGGGTTAGGAGTGTAGCTCCCCAACAGAACATGTGCTTAGCATGCATGAGACTCACCATGCACACAAAAAGTCTCTATGTCAAAGGATTAACTATTCACTCTTCATCCCTCAGAGTGTGACTGCATCTAGTAGTTGGCCACTTGTTCTGGTTTTCGCTTCTGTGGCTGTGATAAAACACCCGACAAAAAGTAACACAGAGGAGGGAAAACTCATTTGGCTTACAGTTCCAGTGGTGGTCAATATTTTGGGGGAAGTCAAGGCATTAACCCTGGCAGTTAGTCACATCACACCCACCATCAACAATCACCCACAACAAAGAGATAATAAGCACATTCTTCCTTCCTTGGTCTCAGTGACCTTTCTCCTCTTATAAACTGCTCAGGACACCCTGCCTAGGAAATGGTGCCGTCCACGATGGGCTGGGTCTTCCAACATGAATTAGCCATCAAGTTACCCACAGGCCAAACTGATTTAGAGAATTCCTCCTTGAGACTCAATTCCCAATAATAAAAGTCAGAGCAGAAATTAATGAAAGAGGATCAAAGGAAATAATACAAAAAAAATCAACAAGTCTAAGGGCTGGTTTTGAGAAGATAAACAAGATTAATGGAACCTTGGCTCTGTTAACTAAAAGAAAGAAAGAGGAGGTCCAAATGAACAAAATAAGAGATGGACAGGGAAACATTACAACACACACACACACACACACACACACACACACACACACACATGCACACATGCACACATGCACACATGCACACACACAATTCAGAACATTATAAAGGAATATTTCAAGTTAAAGTTTAAGTTAGAAAATTTCTAGATTCATCCAAACCACTAAAGGTTAACCTAAAAGAAATAAACAACTCAAGCAGACATATAACAAATAAGAAGATAGAAACAGCAATAAAAAGTCCTTGGACTAAAAAAAACCCAGGTCCAGATGGATCTAAAGCAGAATGCTACCAGACTTTCAAATAAGATCTACAGCCAATACTTCTTAAATTATTCAAGAAATAGAAACAGAAGGAACATTTCCAAACTCCTTCTATGATGCCAGTATAACTCTAATACCTAAACAAAACCAAGTAAAGGTACATACGTATACACACACAAACACACACACACACACACACACACACACACACACACACACACAAACACACGAAAGAGAAGGAAGGAAGGAAGGAAGGAAGGAACGAACGAACGAACGAACGAACGAACGAACGAACGAACAAACTAGAAGACAATGTCCCTGGTGAACATAGATGTAAAAGTTCTCAATAAAAACTTTCTCACTGAATTCAGGAATATGTCAAAAAGATCAAGTTTCAGGATCATTTCTTCCTGGAAATGCAAGTAGGGTTCAACATACCTTAAGTTAATAAATGTAATAAATCATATAAATGGACATAAGACAGAAATCCCATCTCAATAGATGCAGAAAAGGCCTTTCACAAAATTCAAAATGCCTTCATTAAAAAATCCCTGAGGAGGATAGGACTAGAAGGAATGTATATCAACATAATAAGGACTCTGTAAGACAAACCTACATCAGCATCATTCCAAATGGAGAAAAACTCAGACAAATCCCAGTACAATCAAGAACAGGCTATCTACTATGACCAATCATTTTCAATATAGTACTTGAATCACTGATTAGATCAATAAGAGAAGAAAATCAAAGGAATACAAATAGGAAAAAAAGATATCAAATTGTTCATATTTGCAGATAATGTGGTAGTATGTATAAGAAATTCCAAATAGTCCACCAGAAAACTTGTAGAAATAGTCAACACTTTCAGCCCAATAGCAGGATACAAAGCCAACTTACAAAAATTAGTAGCCTTACTACATACCAATAGCAAGCACGTTGAGAAAGATCATAGACATACTCCCATCTACAACAGCCTGAAAGAAAATGAAATACCTTTGAATAAACCCAAGCAAGGATGTGAACAACATCTATACTTAAACTTTAAATCTCTCAAGAAATTGATTGATGAGTGTGGTAGTTTGAAGGTAATTGGCCCCCATAATCTCATAGGGAGTGGCACTATTAGATGTGGCTTTGTTGGAGTAGATATGACCTTGTTGGAAAAAGTGTATCACTGCGGGGGTGGGGGGCGCTGGTTGAGGTTTCCTATGCTCAGGATACCACCCAGTGTCTCAGTTGATTTCATGCTGCCTTCTAATCAAAATGTAGCCAGCACCATGTCTGCCTGCACGCCACCATGCTACCCACCATGATGATAATGGACTGAACCTCTGAAACTGTAAGCCAGGCACCTCAATGAAATGTCTTCCTTTATACGAGTTTCCGTGGTCATGGTGTCTCTTCACAGCGATAGAAACCCCAACTAAGACAATGAGAAAGACACTAGAAGATGGGAAAAACCTCCCATGCTCATAGATTGGTAGAACTAACATGAAAATGACCATCCTACCAAAACCAATTTACAGACTCAATACACTCCCAATCAAAATCCTTACGACATTCTTCACAGAAATAGCAAAATCATCCTAAAATTCATATGGAACCACAAAAGACCCTGGCTAGCCAAAGGGACCCTGAATAAAAAGAACAATGGTAGAGGGGTTACCATAGCAGATTTCAAGGTATATTACAGAGTCATTGGGGATTAAAAATAACACAGTACTGTCACAAGAGCAGACATGTAGATCAATGGAACAAAATAGAAAACTCAAAAATGAGTGCACGTAATTAAGCAATCTGATATTTGACAAAGATGTCAAAAGTGCATACTGGAGAAAAGAGCATCTTCAACAAATGGTGCTGGGGAAACTGGATGTCCACGTGCAGTAGAATAGAATTAGACCCATATCTATGACCCTTCACGAAAATCAACTCAAAATGGACCAAAGACTACTGGGAAATCCAAACTACTGAAACATCTAGACGAAAACACAGGCAGTGCCCGACAAGATATATGTGTACAAAAGGACATTCTTAATAGGCCACCATCACTCAGGAAATGAGGCCAATATTTGACAAGTGGAACCTCATAAAACTAAACATCCTTTGTGCAACGAAGGAAACAATCCATTGAGTGGAGAGGAAACCCACAGAGTGGGAAGGAATATATATATTGTATAAATATATGTCATATATATATATGATAGAGAATTAATAGCCAGAATATACAAAGTACTCAGAAGACAAATGACCCAATTAAAAAATGAGGTAGGAATCTGAACAGAGAGTTCTCAAAAGAAATAAAAATGGCTAAGAAATATCTTTGAAAGTGTTCCTCGTCCTTACTAATTAGGGAAGTGCTAATTAAAACTTCTTTGAGATTTCACGACACCTCAGTCAGAATGGCTAAGATCAAGAAAACAGCTAATAACAAGTGCTGGCAAGAATACAGGGAAAGGGGACGCCTCATTCACTGTGGAGACTGCAAACTGGTGCAGCCACTATGGAGAATTCTCAAAAAGCTAAAAGTAGATATATCTTTGGATTCAGTTATACTGCTTTTTGGCATATGCCCAAAGGATTGACCATCCTACTCCACAGATGCTTGCCATGTTTGCTGCTGCTCTATTTACAATAGCTTACAAGTGGAAACAACCTAAATGCCCTTTAACTGACAAAAGGGTTGTTGTGAAGTATTATTTTAACGGGCAGACTTGTTACCTTAGTTTATGCTGTGGAATATTTAATCGTGTAAACATCTGTTTGTGTTGCATTTGTTTATTTTACAAAAAGCTGTTTTACCTTGCCTGCCTAAGGCACCTGATTGGTCTAATAAAAAACTGAACAGCCAATAGCTAGGCAGAGAAACAATAGGCAGGGCTGGCAGGCAGGGAGAATAAAGAAGAGGAGAAATCTAGGCTTGAGAGAAGGAAGAATGAGAGAAGGAGGAGGAGAGAATGAGGGACCTGCCAGGGGCAAGAAGCCAGGCAGATGCCAGACAGACAGACAGATGACATAGACAAGCAGTGAAAGTAAGATATACAAAAGTAAGAAAAGTAGATAAAGAGAAACAGGTTAATTTAAGTCAAAAGAGTCAGCTGGGCCGGGCGGTGGTGGCACACACCTGTAATCCCAGCACTCGGGAGGCAGAGGCAGGTGGATCTCTGTGAGTTCAAGGCCAGCCCTGTCTACAGAGCTAGTCCAGGTCAGGCTCCAAAGCTACAGAGAAATCCTGTCTCAAAAAAACAAACAACAACAAAAAACAAAAAAAAAAAAAAACAAAAAAAAAAGTTAGCTGGAAAAGAACCTAAGCTAGGCCAAGCATTCAAAACTAATACTAAGTTTCTTTGTCATGATTTGGGAGCTGGTTGGTGGCCCAAAAGAAAAAGAAGCCTGGTGCAGGGGCTAATGAAAATGTGGTGAGCATACACTATGGAATACTATTCAGCTGTAAAGAAAAATGAAATAGTTATCTTTACACATGAGTGAATGGAACAAGAGAAGATCATATCGAGTGAGGTAATCCAGACCCAGAAAGGCAAACGTCATGTGTTCTCTCCTACTGGAATCTCCTAGCTCCAAATCTTGAGTTGTGAGTGCATAGCATATAGTAACTACAGAACATAGGAAAGTAAAATGAGAGCATGGCCAGGATTGGGGTGCGGGGGGGGGGGGAGGGGGAGCAATAGAGAGGGGACTAGCAGGGTACAGATGATCTGATGGGGAGATGAAGGAAAGGTGGGGTTCTAGTTAGGGTGGGGAGGGAGATAAACACAGAAGGAGAGAGGAAGGTGAAATAACAATGTTGCCTGAAAGAGTCATGAGAAATAACAGTGTTAACTATCTACCTAAAAAATTAATCAAAAACCTCTAATGCACATAAGTCTGTGTATAATACATATATAATTTATTTTTTAAAGATTTATTTATTATGTATACAGAAGAGGACACCAGATCTCATTACAGATGGTTGTGAGCCACCATGTGGGTGCTGGGAATTGAACTCAGGACCTCTGGAAGAGCAGTTGGTGCTTTTAACCTCTGAGCCACCTCTCCAGCCCTACATATATAATTTAAATAATTTTTTTCATCTGATCTGCACTGCTCCCTCCAAGAGTCAAAGGCCATCTAACAAAAACCCCAACACCAGGCATGAGAGGCCCTGTTTTGAGTCAGGAGACTCCCAAAACATTATAGGGTATTGCCCTTTCCCTCAGAAGGAGGGCAAGTTACACAGAGTAAGAATACACCTCAACATGGAATGATCGAGTACAGCAATGAAAAAACAGAATGGGTCTCTTCAAGGACATCTACCAAGCCAGACATGGTGGCACATGCCTATAATTTCATGATTTGGGATGTAGAAGCAGAAGGATGAGGGTATAAAGTCATCCTCAGCTACACGGAAAATTTGAGGCCAGCCTATGCTGCACAATATGCACTGTGTAGTTATGACAGGTGACATTTGGGGTTGCTTCAGTCCTGAGACAATGTACAGATCTCTGTCTAGGCATCAGAGGTGCCCAGGCAATAGCACTCCTAGAAGCAGAAGATAACACATCTGCCATTATCAGTAGTATAGCAAAATCAATGACCAGGAAGAGAGTGTAGCAGATATCCAACTACAGGGACTATGGTGAAGGACTCCATTCTCAGAAGAACTGGAGTTCCAGACAGGAAAAAAAGCAAGCTTTAATAAGAGGAGCCACAGCCCAGCATGCCTTCTGCACCACAAGTGTTGGGCAGAGGAAGGTATTATTTGAAATGAGATGGTCCAGTGGCTCACAGTAGAAAATAATATTTACCCAAATTTTTGACCCAGTACTCACCAGCTGTGTGTCTTTGGCCATGTTAATTGCTCCTTAAATGTTGATTCACATAAACATAATTCCTAACTATATATTTTATTCTAGGACACGGACAGGTCCAAGGTTAAACACGTTACCCTTTCTCAGGAAGACCGAACCAGTACACAAATGACTTACCATGGAAATTTCTTTAAACCAGAGAATATGAACAACCTTTGCTTATCAGAGCTGAAGCCTGTCTATGAAAGTTTCTGAACTTAAGGGAGGATTAAGCTTAAATTGTGACTAAACTTTCCTATTATAGAGAATTTACATGTGTAGATTAATCCAAAACACATTTTTGGGGTAGCAAAGATTAACAACATGGATTCTACTTCATATTGTCCATATTCAAACTCGATTGGGATCATTAGCAGTAGACCATTTTGCCCACTTAATATCTCTGGACCTTAGTCCAGATGTTGGAGAAAAGGAAACCTTCATAGCACATACTTTAATAGGTTGATGTAAGGTTTCATCAAACACAACAATGCTTGCTCTGTAGCAAGCATTGCTTATTACAAGTCTAACTAACCACCTGGTGTTACACATAATCAGCAATGGAGATATAATAATAACTAAGGAATGAGTCCTGGTCCCTTGGGAGCCTCTGAGATCCTAAAGCAGACAGAATCAAAAGCAGACTTCCAGGACAGGTATGGTGACACACATCTTTTATCCCAGCATTCTTGAGACAGAGGCAGGCAGACCTCTACGAGTTCAAGGCCAGCCTGGTTTAAATAGTGAGTTCCAGGCCAGCCAAGGCTGTATGTTGAGATCCTGTCTCAAGTGAAACAAAACAAAACAAAAAGCAGAATTCCAGAAGATAGTAAACCCTGTGGATGGGTGTAGTGGAGTTAAAAAAGAAAGGTAGCTGGCTGAGCCTGGCAAGCCTTCCTGGAGGAAGCAGTATCCAAGCTAAACCTTCAAGGATAGTCAGTTGATAGCAAGGTTCTCACAGTATGCTTTATATCTTTTAGTTACATTATTTTGCTTAGAAGAAAAATCCTTTCTGAATGTCCTAACCTATAAAATAATAATCAGCTAGAAAATTAAAAGAATTTCCTAAGAGCAGTTCAAGTCAATATTTTCTGCAATACAGAACTAGCTGTTACCCAACCATTCACCTGAATATGTTTTGGCAGGGAAATTTTGCCCAGATAATTGAAGAAGCAAAAAATCATTTGAAAACAGGTGTTAAGCCCACGCTGTGTGTTTCAGAGAGGAAAAAAAATATACACAATGACTAACTTACACACCAAAAACAACGTAATAGCTAGCTGAGAAAATATCAGCAGGACCAGGCCAATGGAACTCGAGCCTCTTCAAGAACAAAGGGTATCTCTTGTCCTTTCCTAGCCCCACTGCTTAATTCAGTGCACGGCAATAAACATTTTATGAATTAACACATAAAAAATAAAATTTAAGTAGTGGCTCTCAGGAAACAGAGAATGGTGGAACATCTGATCACTGTAAATAGTAAATACCAACAGTCTTAAGCATGTACGTGTGAAACATTGCAGTTAGAATTGCACATCAATGATCACGGTTTAGTCTTCCTACCACATTGCCTGTCTGTAGCCAGAAGTTTTCTCCCATCCGGCCCAGCCCACAGTCCCGCAGCCGCTTATAAAATAATCAATCACTCAGAGGCTTAATATTATTTACAAACTATATGGCCTATGGGTCAGGCTTCTTGCTAGCTAGCTCTTATGTCTTAAATTAACCCATTTCCATTCATCTATGCATTGCCACATGGCTTCGTGGCTTACCGGTACTTTCACATCTTGCTTCTCCTGGCAGCGGCTCACAACTTCTCTCCAGACTCCACCTTTCTCTTTCCTGTCTCTCTCCTTGGATTTCCCACCTGCCTCTAAGCTGCCTTGCCATCGGCCAAAGCAGCTTATTTATTAACCAACAGGAACAACATACATTCACAGTGTACAGAAAGACATTCCCCAGCACATGCCTGTTCACCGCTTTAACATATCTTCCTGTGGGCACTTGACCTTCTAGACACTAGTCAGGAAGCTGTGGATAGTCTTGCAAACAACAGCAACAAAAAAGGCAAGCCCTTGATCTCACAGAAGATGCATTCTAATGATGGAGGCAAACAATAGTCACTTGGCATCTACAGGGACTAGTTCCAAGACACATTTGGATACCAAAATTCTCAGATGCTCAGGTCTTTTGTATACATGTAACCAACACATATCTTCCCAGGCACTTCCTGTCATCTGCAGATCATTTATAATGTCTAATACAATAAGATTCTATATACTTAGTTATCTTGTATAGGAAATTGTGGCAAGGGGGGAAAAGATGTATATATGTTGAATACACGTGTAAATTTTTAAGAAGTATTTCCCAATACAATGAGTTGAATCTGTATATGCATGAATCCATGGATATAGAAGGTCAACTGTAGTAAAATGTGATGGTTATAATATGACATAAAGTGACATAATGTAACATAAATACTATTTATAATAGTATTATTTAATATTATGTGCCTCAAGAAAAAGACCATGGAGCATGTTTGAGTTGGGATTCAGTCTGAATGAAGCCATTAGCCACCCACCCCCTCCCCAAGAGTGCTCTTAAGTTTGGACAGCCCTTCAGAGCCACACAAGTTGGATCTAGACGGCTGGGCCCTTTTAGCTCGGCGTGAGCAGACCTCACATGCAGGCTGTACTGGGAGGAATAGGCACATGACCTTGAGTGAGGTAGCTCTCTTCTGACAAAGGCAGTTCCCAAGTGGGCTGTCAGATGAAGGCTATGTCTGGCAACACTCCCAGAGCTAGGGAGAAGTCCTTTAACCTCAACCCTCACACATATGATTTATTATCAGCCTCTTTGCCCACTGGAATGTCAGCTCCACAAGGGCAAATATCTTGTTTTTTCTAGACACCTAAAAAAAAACTCCTGGAAGGCACTTAATGTTGGTTGATTTAATAAATTAATGGGAATGCCTAATTATGCCACAGAACATACTCCCAAACAAAAAGTTTCTAGTGGATGAGTCAACTTGCAAAACAAGGTATTTTTAAATAATTTGTAATGGAATGGGTACAAAACTTTTATAAATACATTTCTAAAACTCTTGGTTAGACTGTAGTGACTTAAGTCTGTCCACAAGCATAATTTTTTTTTTTTTTTTGGTTTTTCGAGACAGGGTTTCTCTGTGTAGTTTTGCGCTTTTCCTAGAACTCACTCTGTAGCCCAGGTTGGCCTCGAACTCACAGAGATCCTCCTGGCTCTGCCTCCTGAGTGCTGGGATTAAAGGCGTGTGCCACCACTGCCCGGCTTACAAGCATAATTTCAATGGCCATTATTATTGGCTGAACTACGTCTATCCCTACCCTCCATTCATGTCAAAGTCCTCAGTAACTCCAAGTGTAATTATTGGATGTAAGACAGTGAGGGTGACCATCTATAAGCCAGGAAGACTCCTTGAAAGAAGCAACCAGGAGTGCTGACACCTTGATCCCACTCAGCCTCAGGGCAGTGGAGGGGATAAATGTCCTTGGTTTACTCTAGTGTGGCTTACTTTGTTTGTTCTAGCATCCCTAGCAAATGACATATGTATCACACCTGAAAAGGATAAGTTGCAAAATCACAGTCTACCAGTTAAATATAAACTTGGGCACTGTCTTCATTAGGGTTACTATTGATGTGATGAAATATCATAACCAAAAGTAACTTGGGGAGGAAAGGGTTTATTCAGCTTACACTGCCACATCCACTGTTGTTGAAGAAAGTCAGGACAGGAACCCACACAGGGCAGGAACCTGGAGGCAGGAGCTGATGCAGAGGCTGTGGAGGAGTACTGCCTCCTGGTATGTTCAGACAGCTTGCTTCGTCTGTTTTCTTACAGAATGCAGGACCCCCAGCCCAGGGGTGGCCCCACTCACAGTGGGCTGGGTCCTCTTCCACCAGTCACTGATGAAGAAAATGTCCTACAGGCTTGCCTGCAGCCGGATCTCATGGAGGCATTTGGTTTTTAAAATTGAGGTTCCCTCCTCTCAGATGACTGGCTCCAGCTTGTGTCACACCAACATAAATTTAGACAGCACAGGCACCGTTTATCAAAGATGGATTTACGTCTGTATTTCAAACCATATTTCTGATGACTCGGCTGGTAACAATGCTGACTCAATCATGGCCTGTCTCCGTCATCAAGGCAAGCAGGCAAACACCCACCCATGCCGTCTCATGGTTCTCCAGCCCAGCCTTCTCTCAAGGTACTTATCTATGTAGACGGCATTCATCCCCTTAAAGCAAGTAGACTCTGTAAATCTCCTGTCTGGGCTCTGTTTCAGATTGCAAAGGTCTGAGAGCTGACAAAGGGGTGGGAACAGCAGTCCATTGCTCCTGCTCTCTATCTTGTGGGACTCCACTCCCCGGCTCTGGAAAACTTCCACACTGTTCAGGACAGAAAACGGCCTGACATCCAGGTCAAGGAAGGGTGCCAATCATTCCGCACACCCAGCAAACTTCATTTCCTTCTTACATCATTGGGCAGAAATAAATCACGGTTTCAGTGTTTTCTCTCTGGACCCCAGCTGATTGTCTGTAACCAATCTTTGGGTGCATGTGCATGCCCCGCCTTGGAACCCATTCTACCTCGATAACAAAGAGAACAGCTGTTTCTTGAATTACTCCTTAGACAAAAGCCATCTCTGCCCTTGGTTCTATTATGGGGAGAATTATGCAGGCCATAGGTGACCTGTCACTCTGAAATACTTTTTGAACATTAAATGCCAGCCCTCGGATTCCTTATTCAAGGACGTTCTGTGTCCTGGGGTTGTACTACCCTGAAATGCCCCGATGCATGTGTCTCCCTAGCAGAGACAACATTGCCAAATCACTCAATATTCCACCAGAAAACCCATTACCTGGTATTTGAATGTCTGAGTTCAACCCAGAACATCTAATTATATAATTTAGAAGCAAGGTAGTTGCTATTTACAAAGCCAATGTCTTTGTAAAGGGTTTGGGGAGCCACTTCTTAAAGTCTCTGAGCAGGCCGTGTGTTAACTACTGCAGGATTGTGTTCCTGTCTTTGTTAGGGCATAAGTGAGTAGTGACGAGGGCAGCTCGGAACATCCCCGTTGTCCAGCTTACTGCTTTCATAGTCTAGGGTTCCAGGCATGCATCTATGAGGCAACTATGTTTTGTTTTGTTTTAATCGTACAACAAAATTCCCCTTGTCTTAGAGGGTTTGAATTGCTAAAATAATCTGAAATTACTTAGTTCTAACCCATTTGTATTTCTTTAGATTGTCTTCTGGCCATTGTTAAGGTCCTCTCACCCCCTCGTGTGTATACCATTAACGTGTGGAAAATGCCACCTTGTTATCAATGATTTCACTGAAGCATGCTTCCCTGTAAATGTCAACTGACAAAATGAAGTTGGAGAGCTTTCCATTCGCCATCTTTAAAACAGGGAGAATAAGCTGGGGGGGGGGGGTCCACACATTTAACCCACTTGGGAGGTAGAGGCAGGCAGATCTCTGTGAGTTCAAGGCCAACATGGCCTACATAGGGAGCTGCAGGACAGCCAGGGCTGCAAAGAGAGACCCTGCCTCAAAAAAAAAAAAAAAAAAGTCTGCCTGTCACAATTATTTTGTGAATTAAATTTTACTAACATAGATGAAATAGCCAAATAAAATGAAGATGCATAGTTAACTTGAGTTTAATGTGAATGTGTTGATGGTAAAGGCCATAAAATTATAATTTTTAATTAGTAAGCTCCTGTGTTATTTTGAGACAGCTTATTTATCCAGTTCATTGTCAAAAGAAATAAAATTGCTAAACACCATTACTACTTATTAATATGTCCCACATGCTTCTGAAAAGAATTGTTACCTTTCTTTTATTGATAAATTAACAAAAAATGGAGAAAAGCTTACCTCTATGCAATATCTTCTCATCAACAATTGTTTCCCATTTACTTATTTGAACCTACTATAAACCTTCTGAGGTTAATAACTATCATTCCTTATTTTTTTAAAGGTTAGGGGAAAAACTGAATTTTAAAAAGGTAAAACCTTGCCCGGTATTTGCTTAGCTAGATTTAACTCTCCATACTTTGAATATTTAAATAAATAAGCATTCCTTCTAAGGTAGCATACAGTCTGAATTCATTGCTTAATAGACATCTACACTATCCCCGCCAAGACTCAGAGAACACCATGGAAGAGGAGGCAGAAAGAGTATAAGGACCACAGGAAAGGAGTAATGTAGAATTCTGTCTTTTGGGGGAGGAACAGTCGTTGATCTGATGAACTTACAGCAGATTGCCTTCATAAGTCCTGTAAAAGACCAGACCTATCAACATTTAGTCATGGATGGTAAAGGGCCTCACAAGGCCTCCCTGGGAGGAAGTTAAAGTATTCTGTGGAAGGGTTGACATTGCTTTTAGTGGTGTAGTCACCTGTAAGTTTGCTGTAAACAACCCCTCACCAAGGCTGATGTATAAGTGTGGTGGTTTGAAAGAAAATGGCCCCCATAGGAAGTGGCACTACTAGGAGGTGTGGCTTTGTTGGAGTGGGCGTGGCCTTGTTGGAGGAAGTGTGTCATTGTGGGGGTGGGCTTTGAGGTCTCCTATGCTCAAGCTACACAAAGTGACACAGTTCACTTCCTGTCGTCTTTGGATCTGGATGTAGGACTTTTGGCTCCTCCAGCACCAGGTCTACCTGCATGCCACCATGCCATACTATGATGATAATGGACTGAACCTCTGAAAATGTAAGCCACCCCAATTAAATGTTTTTCCTTTGTAAGAGTTGCCGTGGTCATGGCGTCTCTTCACAGCAATAGAAACCCTAACTAGCACAGTAAACAACCCTAATTTTTTTTTTTTAAAGATTTATTTATTCATTATTTATACAGAAGAGGGCGCCAGATCTCATTACAGATGGTTGTGAGCCACCATGTGGTTGCTGGGAATTGAACTCAGGACCTTTGGAAGAGCAGTCGGTGCTCTTAACCTCTGAGCCATCTCTCCAGCCCCCTAACCCTAATTTAATTCTTTGAACCAGAAAAGAAAATGGGGAAAGAGGGAGGAGAAGGAGGTTAAGACACCATGGTTCTTTTAGTAGATATTGTATTCTGTAGCTCACCATGGGTAAGCCTACTGCATTTTCTCTTCCATAAACTGTCTACTTCAATCAACAGGAAGTAAAATTTTGTGCAACATTCTCATCAGCCTGGTCCTTCCCCCTTAGAACTAGCAAAAATTCTTTTGCATTTGTTGTCATGTTCAATTAAATTATGTAATTCCCTAATGAAGTCAACTTGTTGGAAAAGTCCTTTATTGAAAAGCTAAGAGAAGCTGTGAAGCTCATGAGAGACACTGTAAACAGTACCATTCTTTCACTCTGAAGTCTATAGATGAGCAGGCTTGAGGTTCAGCTCCATAGAAAGCTGAATGCATCTGTGTGTAGAGACACAGTGGAAGTCTACCAGCTTAATCACATTTCTAAGCACTTTAGCTCTGCTCTGGGAGCCTAAATAGGTTTCCCGTGTGTTTTTTGGGGGGAGGGTATTCCCTAAAAGTATAGCTCACTGCTCCTATCCCAGTCTGCCTGTACTCCCAGGATTTATCTAGAGCCATCTAGCCTCTGAGTTTGGAGAGGAGAAGGGGTTAGTCAGCTCTGGGAAGCACTCATCCCATACGGCTGCCCCAGAGAGAGACTGACTGTTCATTGTTTGTTCCCAAGCTCAGCACCCTGCCAACTCCATCCAGCCTTAAAGCCATCATGCACAATGATGTTTCCCAAAGGGGAAGAAGCCAACGCTGTACCAAGAAAATCTCTGTTTTTAAACTTCCGACCTTATTAAATATTAGAAGGAACAAAAACTGTCGACAGTTTTAAACGTGTTGAACACAATGAGCCAAAGTTAGCTCTCAGCACCAAGTCCTGGCTGTCTAACTCAAATGATTTTCTGGTTCCTTTTCACAAAGGCCAAAGAGAACAACATTTTCAGTAATTCATCAAGACCTGGAAAGAAACAAAGAATTGCTTAAGCAAGAGCAGCTAGCGTTGTAGACAATCACATTCTCATGTACGACTGTACATTTCCAGCGCAATGCTAACAGCAATGTAAATGTGCTTCTTAATTGATAGGATTATTTAACTTCTTTTTAAAAGAGTTATTTATCTTGGTTTTAGTATTTATTTTATTGTATGTATAGGAATATTTTTCAGGCATGTATATATGGGCATCACATGCACAGCTGGTCAGAGTTACAGATGTGTGTGAGCTGGCCTGGGGTGCAAGGAACCAAACCCAGGCCCTCTACAAAGAGGAGCAAGTAGAATAAACCACTGAGATATCTCTCTAGCCTATTATTTAACTTCTTACTAGGAGCTTTGATGCATCATTTTATCTTACTCCCATAGGAAGTTGTCAGGAAGAATTTGATAAATTCTCTTTTATAAAAAATAATAATAATAAATAGAAAAACAGATGTTCAGAAAAATGTTAAGGTGTTTTGCCCACAGTCACAGCAAATAGAAAACTATAAATTAATTAATTACAACACTCCTTTGTTGATAGTCTACCTTATCTTCTACATAGCAAAGGAAATAATGCTGCCTATGTGTATGAATACGTTCCCTTCCTCTGTCCATACAACCTCCAGACAGTATATTAATTCTGTGTGGGAGGTTTTGTTAATGCTTTGTTTTTGCTCTCCTGTTGGGAGCTTTTAAAATAATATTTTTGTTTCTTTCTTCAGCTCTATTAACACTCTTTGAAACCCTAATGGCATCCAATGAAAAGTACTCATATTAATTAGATAAACAAATTGATTCTAAACCTCAGAGTACAACCATAATTGATTAATACGATGGCTGCATGGGTGGTTCTGATGGTTAATGAGCACTAGGCAAAACATATCCATCACTGCTAATTGAATTCAGCATGAATTATGAAGCATAAATTTGCAGTAATCTTTTCTCCCTTTCAGACTGGATAGTTCTGTTTTGAAAGTTTTTCCTACTTTACTTTAAATACGGTCTTTTTTAGTTGCACTTTCCTACCCACCCCCCACCGTGTCTACAGGAAAACACCAAGGAAATATCAAGCCGCCTGAGTATTTCCACCTGAGAAATTAGAGCAATTTCGTTCCATCTCTAGCATTCAAATGTTGTTCCTTCCTGTTGAAGTTGGATGACTTTTCCCTTGCAGGAACTGAATGTAATCCTCTGAGCTCTTCCACGCACATTCTCCACCATGTGTGGTCAATTAAATCCCAGCAGTATAGAGGCGTTTTCATCTAAATGATTGCACTTCCTGGGAAACCGAGGGGGCTTCCATCTAGCTTCTGAACATTGTTGTAGTTTGGTGGATACCATTTCTTTTCAGCAGCCTCAGCCAGCACAGAACACCTCGAGTTAGGCAGCACCCCACCTCTAACTCATTTGGCAGCAGATCACTCTTTTGGGAAACCACACTGGTTTCATTAAAGATCCCAGTCGCTCCTACTCATGCTAGGATTGTCTCCATCTTTGGCAAACGCTTTCATGCAAATGTGCACCTGGACTGTAAAACGAACGCAACATCCAGCAAAGCCTATGTAAAATCGTCTCTAACAAAATAACACCGAAACACAAGACACATGCCCAGGGGACGATCATGGGGAAAAAGAAAATAAGAGTCAAAGGATGAAAAGATATGTACTTATTGTGATGAGAACTTATATTGTTGTTAATAGCGATTTTTAACTATAAACCAATTTTTAAATATGATAAGATAATGCAGTACTTTGTGGTTCTTCTTAGAAAATGTTCCTCAACACCTGAGTTTTGACAAAGAAGCCAGAAACACACACTGAGGGAGAAAAAAAAAAGACAGCATCTTCAACAACTGTTGCTGGTCAAACTGGATGCCTGCATGCAGATGAATGCAGATCCATATTTATCATCCTATACAAAACACAACTCCAGATGAATGAAGGACCTCAACATAAGGCCAGATACCCTGAACCTGATAGAAGAGAAAGTGGAGAATAGTTTTAAACTCATTTGGCATGGGAGAAGACTCTCTGAACAGAACACAATTAGCATAGACACTAAGATCAACAATTAATAAATGGGACCTCATGAAACTGAAAAGTTCCCGCATTTCAAAGGACACTGTAATATGGACAAAGAGGCAGGCTACAGAATGGGAAAAGATTTTTACCAATTGCACATATGATAAAGGGCTAATATCTAAAACATATAAAGAACTAAAAAAAAAAAAAAAAAGAAGAAGAGAAAACCTGGACATCAAGAAAACAAATAACCCAATTAAAAAAATGGGATCCAGAGCTAAACAGAGAATTCTCAAAAGAAGAAACTCCAATGACTGAGAAACAAAGAAATGTTCAACATCCTTAGTCATCAGGGAAATGCAAATCAAAACTACTTAAGATTTCATTTTACACCAGTCAGAATGGCCAAGATCAATAGAAACAAATGACAGCTCAGGCTGGTGAGGATGTGGAGGAAGGGGAACACTCATTCATTCCTGGTAGGAGTGCAAACTAGCGCAACCACTATGGAAATCAGTGTGCCAGTTTCTCAGGAAGCTGAAAATAATCTACCTTAAGATCCAGCTACACCACTCTTGGGCATATACCCAGAGGACTCTACATCCCACGACAGAGACACTTGCTCATCCATGTTGATTGTTCCCATATTCGAAGTAGTTGATCATTGGAAACAATCTAGATTGTTTATCTGTCAACAGATAAATGGATAAGGAAAATGTGTTACATTCGATGAAATATAAGGGAAATCGCAGGCAAATAGACGATGGTGCTAGAAAAAATTCATCCTGAGTGATATAATACAAACCCCCAAGAGACAAATATGATATGTATTCTGTTATATGTGAATGTTAGCTTTTAAGCCCTTAATAGTCATGCTACAATCCATATAACCACAAAGATTAGGTATAGATTAAGGGATTCGGATAACTATGGAGAGACAGTGACAGGGACATTGGACAAAAGAATTCAATAGAGAAATGTAAAAGGGGCTAAAGGGAGGGCATATGGGAAGGGACAGATAACACTAAAGGCCACTCAAAGGGTCATATGGAAACCTACCACAGAAGCAGCTTCTGAAAATATATACATATATGAAAGAAATCTAAATGGAATCACCAAATAACAGAGGAGATAAAGCCCCAACCACCCATGGAAACCCCCAAATAACTCAGGCTGTTGCCAAATGTATTAGTCAGGGTTCTCTAGAGGAACAGAAGTGATAGAGTGTGTGTGTGTGTGTGTGTGTAAGGGATTTATTAAAATGGCTACAGTCTAGCTCATCCAATAATGGCTGTCTACTAATAGAAAGCACAAGAATCCAAGGGTTGTTCAGTCCATGAGGCTGGATGTCTCGGTTGATCTTCAATATGTGCCAGAATCCAGAAGTAGGTTCTAATGCCAATGAAGGAACGGACTCGCCAGTGAGAACTAAAGCAAGCAAGGAGCAAGTGTTTCCTTCTGCCACATCCTTTATACAGGCTGCCATGGGAAGGTGTGGTCCAGATTTAGGTGGCTCTGCCTATCTCAAAAGATCCAGAGTAAAGGTGGGACATCCTATTTCAAATGATTGCATTTAAGAAAAATCCCTCCCAGGTGTACCCAGCCACTTGGATTTTAGTTCATTCCAGATGCAGTCGTGTTGACAAGCAAGAATTCGATCACAAGTCTGTCCCCTCCTAACCCTGTCATCCCTCTCTTAGCGTGTTGGCTTAAGGGCATCAGAAACCCAAAGTGGCCAGTGGGAAGTCTGAGCTTCCTTCCAGTTCCCTGGGATGTTTGTTGTATCTCTTGGCAGGGGCACGCCCTCTCTGGAAGCAGAACTTAAGGTCGTGGGAACAGGAAGCCAGATGACACCAAGGCTATTGGTTGCTCTCCACAAACAGAGGGTAAGGCCCTATTGAGAGGAAGAGGTGGACGCCTCGAGCTCCCAGCTCGATCCAAGAAGACGCTGACAACCACTTGCAAAAGAAAAATTAGTTTTCTCTGATAGAATTCTGATGGAATCTCACTGGATATATATATAAACCATACCCAAGGGCAGACCACGTGCCCAGCAGTAGAAGGCCAACACAAAACAAACTTAATGGTATTTGGGGAGATATTTTTGTCTTGTATTGCTTTATTTTGGGCTTTTCTTAAATTTCTTACTGGTCTTTTGCTTGTATAGTATGATTTCTGATTTTGTCTTTTTATGGTGTTTATTTGTGTGTGTGTGTGTGTGTGTGTGTGTGTGTGTGTGTGTGTGTGTATGTGTCCATTTAAATGTGCCTGAGATAAGCTAGCTGTTGATTTACATGGAGAGGAAATATATATATACATATATATATATATATATATATATATATGTATATATATATAATGTATGTTTCAGAAGAATAAAAAATGATAAATCCCTATTAATATCGATTCCTTTCTCAATTGTATATGGCCAGTCATTCTGAAAGTACTAATATATGGCAAACATGATAAAGTATAAATCAGATTACAGGGAACACTGTTTCCTGCACTAAAAATATAAACTATGGGTGCTGGGGTCACAGCTCAGTCACTAAAGTCCTTGCCATCCAAACATAAGGACCCAGCACCCACACAAAAAGCCAGACACTCAGTCTGTGCTGTAACCCATCACTGGAGAGCTGGAAGCAGGAGGGTCACAGGAGCTCTTGCTGGCTGGCCATGTTCAGGAAGAGCCCCTGCTTCAAAACCTAAGGTGGAGCTGGGCAGTCATGGCACGTGCCTTTAATCCCAGCACTTGGGAGGCAAAGGCAGGTGAATCTTTATGAGTTCAAGGCCAGCCTGGTCTATAAAGGGAATTCCAGGACAGCCGGAACTACACACACGGAAACCCTATCTCAAAAAACCAAAAAAGAAAACTAAGGATGTGTACATATGCACACACACACACAAATACAGACTGTCTGGGTTAGACTTTGGGACTTGTGTGTGTATGTGTGTTTATGTTTACGTATATGTAGCTTCTTTTGTATGTTTTGGTTACAGTTTTTCTTTGCTTCTTTGTTTAGATGGGTTGGTTTTATGAAACACATCACTGCATAGCCCAAGCGGGCCTTGAACTTTTTGGAAGCCCTTCTGCCCAAGTGTGGAGTTACAAGCATGCACCACTTTGCCTGGCTTATTTGTGTTTTGTTTTGTTTTTTTCTTTTTTAATCTTTGTAAAAAAAACATTGCTGTCATAAGCAAGCTGCTGGAACACAATCCACATGTGACTTACCAATGTTTCCCCAGGAATGAACTTTCCTACAAAATTATGTTCCTATTAGAATCACAAAATCCCCCCAAAATTCTTCACCCTAAAGAGTTTTAAAGTGGCCTATTGTTCTTGGTTTAAGTGGCAAGATACCAAGAAAGCACACAGGCCTTTAATGCCAGGAAGTGACATGGCTGAGTGAAGAACGGTATCTAAGGCAGAGGAGACAGGGACTAAGCAACAATTCAACTGAGACCCTCGAGGTGAGGACTCAGAGGCTCTCAGTCTGAGGATTCATGGAAACAGGATTGGCTGAGGAGTTGGCGAGGTGAGGTTGGCTGTGGCTTGCTCTGCTTCTCCGATCTTTCAGCTTTCACTCCAACATCTGACTCTGGGTTTTGTTTTTGTTTTTGTTTATTAATAAGACTGTTTAGCAATTTGTGTTACTCTACCAGCCACTTTCCCAAATCGGTATCATATCTAAGTGCATTCTAAATACTTATCCTTATACCCACATATAAATGCAGCTCTCACACGCCATCAAATAAGCTTCTTTTTGCAGCAGAGACCCTTCCAGAAATCCACAGTTGGTCAAACCGTAGAGAACAGCTGACCATGAGGTATCCAACAAATGGATACATCTACGACACAAGCCCTACACCTACGGCTCAAGGAACAGCAAGAAAACTGCAGGAGAAAGCTTGTCAGAACCAGAGAACCTGAACATCTGCTGTGAGATAGTGTCTTCTGTACATGACCACGACATCTCAACAATATGGTCACTTAAAGAAGACCTGCACACAATGGCATCTGTTGACCTGCCAACATGGAAAGGAATGTCACAATGTCCCACTCCTAGAAGAGAGACTCCAAGCAATTTGTAGATGCTGAGAAAGGGACAATCAGTCTTCTCTAGGGACAAGCTCCCTAATAGATTGCCCAATCTCAGTGGTCTGTCCTAAACACTGAATGCCATCAGGTTATATATTTATATATGTGCAATAATAATTAAAGAAGAGGCTAAATATTTGAGAGGGAGTCGTGGAGATATGGCAAGAGTTGGAGCGGAGAGGGCGGAGTGTTAGTGATGCAAATTCAGTATTCGTGGATGAAATTCTAAAAAAAAATTTAATTTAAAAAAGAAAATGTCAAGCTGTGACATTCTTTCAATTTTAGCATGTCTCTTATGTCTCTTGGTATAAACCATATCAAGCTAGAAAGAGAACTGTAGATCTTAGAATTGGTGAAACGTTATATAATGAGTCTGTGCTCTTCAGTAGGAAAACAATATCATACATGAGGACAAAACCATGCCCGCAGGCCATTATTCAGCATATTGTCTATCTCATGGTATGTTTTTATTAAATCCATAAATAAGTAAATGGCCAGCTACACATGCTGCAATTTTGTGATTAAATTACATCTTATATTAAAAAGTGTGGTTCTCACTAACATAGCCAAAGTTCTTTGAACTCAGAAAGTAGCCTACATTGTATATAGTAAAAGATAAAAAATAAATAAATAAATTTATGCAGCCACTCTCTCAACACACAGCTTCCTCTTCCATTTCTCAATATTTGCTTGTTGTATCATTAAATTTATCCCATAAATGTGGTGATATTTTATTTGTACTCTAATAAATAAAACTTATCTAGGGATCAGAGGATAGAGCCAGCCACTAGATTAGACACAGAGGCCAGACAGTGGTGGAACATACCCCTAATCCTCTGGATCTCTGTGAGTTCAAGGCTACACTGGGGACAGAGTCAGGCATGGTGACACACACCTTTAATCCCAGCACTTGAGATCTCATGTCTTTGCTTGGGAAGGACACGGGCCTTTAATCCCAGGAAATAATGGCAGGAAGCAGAAAAGTATATAAGGCATGAGGACCAGGAACTAGAGGCTTTTAAGCAATTCAACTAAGACCCTCAGGGGTGAGGACTCAGAGACTTTCAGTCTGAGGATTTGTGGAAACATGATCAGCGGAGGAGTTGATGAGGTGAATTGGCTATGGCTTATTCTGTTTCTCTGATCTTTCAGTTTTCACTCCAATATCTGGCTCTAGGTTTTTTTTTAATTAATAAGTCCTCCTAAGATTCATGTTATGCATAAACTTATACAATTTCATTATGGAAAAGAGCTACAGCAGTCATGTGGCTCAAATGTCAATTAATTCCTATAAACATGCACTGTCTACACGAAGAAAAGGTTATGGTAAGCAAATCCCCACTTTGCCTCTCTACTGTCAAATTCTGATTGGTTGGTAATGATTACTCTTTTGTGGAGTTTATGTTTATCATGCATTCCATGTTGTCTGTGCTGGAAAGAGAG
This sequence comes from Peromyscus maniculatus bairdii, assembly GCF_049852395.1. Lineage (NCBI taxonomy): Eukaryota > Metazoa > Chordata > Mammalia > Rodentia > Cricetidae > Peromyscus > Peromyscus maniculatus. Next base: position 24,519,813 of record NC_134869.1, on the reverse strand, counting down.
CTGGGGCTATCTCTAGCTCAGTACAGAACACTTGACTTGCATGCACAATGCCCTGTGACTTTCTCGATCAGTGCCCTAGGTTCAATCCCTACTACCACCAGGAGGAGAGGGAGGGAGGGCAAGGAGGAGGAGAAGGTAAGGAGAAGCGTGAAATTGCTCTTGCGTCCATTTTTTATAAATTACATGCATTTTCCTAATTATCTGGGTATGTTTTACCTGGGAAGTTACTGCTAAATATTACCACAGCCCCCACAGAATTCTCCACGGAAACCAAAAGGGAGTAGAAATGCCTTTAGCACAGAACATTATAACTTCTGGGAAGTAAATATAATTCTGATGCAAACCCAGCTCTCACTGAAGCCCTCATAAATGTGTTCTTGCTTTAACTACCATGCAGGTATGAACGGCAGTTTAACAGGTGATGACGTCAGTCAACAGGTGATGACGTCAGTCAGGGTAGCAGCGGAAGTTGTGTGTTTGGGCGCTTTCTGCAACGGTACATCAAATGCTTCATGGTAGTTGTTTATTTTTCCTATTTTTCATTCTGTAAACTATGGCCTTAGCTGCTCTAAAGCTGTAACAGGAGCAGTGTCCTTCGGACGCAATGAGAACAGCACCTGGGGGCTGGAGGGACAGCTCAGCCGTTAAAGGCTAGGCCCACAACCAAAAATATAAGAGAATAGCACCTAGGAAGTTGACTGATGGTTTAGTAAGATTCCAGGATACTGGACTGCTCTACTTACTGTAACTTAGGCAAAGAAGCATTTTTAAAGTTCTTCAGGACGCTTCACTTAAAGGAAAGATGACAGGTATAGCAAAGTAAATGTGGCTGCTCAGTTGCCTCCCAGCTAGGTGTGAGACAGCGCTTTGCCCTCTTAAGTCAAAGCAAATGATGTTACAGAGTCGCTTCCCGATTTGCAGCTCGATCCAGAAGGTCGATGCTAACTGAGAAGTCTCCGGAATTGGATCAAATTTTCAATTCAAATGAAGAGAGCAACTACGCATCTCATGCCTCATAGATCTCCAAATTTAACTCGAAGCCTGCTCCCTCCTTCCAGATGGCTTATGTAGTGGGAGTGGGGGACAGAATTAGCAAGCAAACCCAGAGAGACACAGTTCTCTGCGCCCAACGCTGTCTACCTCGCTGCCAGCTTTTACTGAATCTGGTGTTACCAAGGAGAACAGCACAGGTAAGCACTGTTTTAAGTGTGCAGAAGACTTTAAACCCTAGACTAGACTAGAATTTCCCCTCAAAAACAAAAACATTAGGTATACAGACAAAAAGAAAAGAAAGTGAGAAGGTATCACCCAGGAATATCTAGGATCCCCTCCTCTCTGTGCCATTTTAGTATTTGTCTCCTCTGAGATAGGGATGCGATGTGGCTCCGGGACAGAGCACCTGCATACCAACCAACCGGAAGGCTCTCAGTTGCATCCCCGATGCTACAATCCACCAGAACATTTGTGTCGGTTCTTAGGAAAGCATTAGCTCAAGTCCTTGGGCTTTCACAGATGGCAAATCACTTGTCCTTCGCCCTCAACGTCTCTGGGGACAAAGTTTGCTAAACCAGATCCAAAAGGTATAAAAGAAAAGAGAGAAAGAAAGAACATGGGGACTAAGACGCTGACTTTTCCCTCTTCAAATCTCCAAACATTTTAAGATCGAAAACCTTTTACAATATTTCTGCCTGCTTTTCTGTTATGATTCCTGAGCCTTAGGGTCAAGAGTAGTTCGGTTTTTGTTTTGTTTTGATTTTTGGTTTTTTTGAGACAGTTTCTCCACGTAGCCCTGGCTGTCCTGGAACTCACTCTGTAAACCAGGCTGGTCTCGAACTCAGATCTGCCTGCCTCTCCCCCTCCTGAGTGCTGGGATTAAAGGCGTGTGCCACCACCACCCTGTACAAGAGTAGTATGTAAGAGCCGGAACAGGAAGTTTGCTGTGAGAATTCTCCTAGAAATGTCGTAGACGCAAAGCCCACCAAGTCTCATCAACATGGCTCCTAAACAAGTCTTGAACCTAGGAATACAATTTCCTTCTTCATAGATGACGAAAATGCATTTTAGACCCTCCCCACAGCTCCAACAGTCTTTCTCTCTTTCCTTTGCTCCACTCCTAAGCCAGCCTGTATCCCAACTCAGGATCTTCCTTCTACAGCATCTGGAGTGCTGAGCTTGAGGGCGTGCCCCCACATCCAGCTCTTTTCCCTCTGCATACTTCTCTTTGACCTCAGAACACTATGCCTTATGAATAATGTGGATAACAAGAAGGGTGAAAAATACATCACCCATTCACAAGTGTGCGTGTTGCAACTGAAGAATCCATACACATCTGGTTGTGTGCAAGTCAGTACAACTACTGTGGAAATGTGTCTCACTGAAACAATAATGCTGAACAGACGCACACTCCATGACCCCGAATTCTGCATTTAGATATACATTCAACAGAAGACAAATATGAGAGTGTTCATAATGACATAATTCATAATAGACAAAACTTGGAAACAATCCAAACGTCTACCAAGAGTAGAATGGACAAAGTACTCATATAATGGAATGCCATTGAAATTTTGAAATAAAGGAAATTATGGCTGCACAGAATGTGAATGACTCTCACAGCTGTAATATTGAACAAAAGAAGCAAATATTGAACAAAACAGTGGGCTAAAAAGAGAGATGCTTCAAACACTGAGTATATGCTTTAAAAAAAAAAGAAGAAAAGAGCAGTCCATAGCAACTTGCAGAAGTTAAATAACTAAATCAAAACCATAAAGGAAGTTTCTAGGCTGCAGATAATGGAGTGTATTCTTGATAATGGAGTCTGGTTTTTGAGACAGGGTTTCTCTCTGTAGCCCAGGCTATCTTGGAACTCATTCTGTACACCAGGCTGGCCTCAAACTGAGGGATATGCCTGCCTCTGCCTCCCGAGAGCTGGGACTAAAGCCATGCGCCACCACCACCAGGCTATGGAGTATATTCTTAAACTAGAGACTGGTTATCTCAATGTGTTCAAACTGCACAATTCACAGAATTTAAAATCAGTACATGTTGATATACTCACGAGACTATGGAGGCCCATAAACTACCATCTGAAGAGTAAAGAATCAGGACAACCACAAAGGGGTTGGGGAAGGAGCAGAAGATGCTGGTGTAAATCCCAGAATCCAACGGTCTAAATCTAGATTCTCCAATGGGTCAAAGCAGAGGAAAATGAACTATCCAGGTTGGAAGCAGTAAATTTTCCCCTCTGCCACCTTTTTGTTCTATTGAAGCCCCCAGCATATTGGATAGTGCCTACCTGCATTAATGAAGACTGTTTGTTTTATTCAGCCCAATGATTCAAATTATAGTTTCTCCCAGAAACACCCTTAGAGAAATACCCCATAATAATGCTTTACCAATTGCTTAGGTCTCCATTAGTCCATTCAAGTTGACACATAAATCAACCAAAATGTAAATTGCATGATTTTATAAAATCATGTCAGCACCTGAATAAACTTTGCTTCTCTTTGGAATTACTCCTAAATTCCCGCGAATTGTACTTCTCACAAGTTACCATCAGAATAATCAAACTAGCATGGAATATAATAAAAATTCTTCTGTAATATCAAATATTTCACAACGCAAATTTCTAGCAGTGCTTGATGCTAAAAAAGCAAAGAGGAGTGATGGCCCAATCTGTAAACCGCTTAGTGCATACATGAGCACCTGAACTCACTGTTGAAAAGCCCAGTGTGGGTATAGAACCTTATAAATCCCCTGGGACTCACTAGCCAGCTAGGCTAGACTCATCAGCTACTTCCAAGTCAATGAGAGACCCTGTATCCAAAAACAAAGTAGATTGTGCCCAAGGAAAAACATGTGAAGTTGACATCTGCCTTCACACACACAGGCATTTTGTACACACACACACACACACACACACACACACACACACACACACACACATACACACACACACATTCACACAGAAGCATCTTGTATACACACACACTCACACACGCATGCTCACATTAAATAAATAAGAAAATAAATAAATGGTTCTAAAACAGATTTTAAGAGACTCTACATTGACAATGAACTGGTTGTTTTAAGGAGAGATCTTGAACTTGCAGCATCCGGAACAGTGAGAAAGCAAGTTCCTGCTTGTAAAACCCATCCAGGCTGTAGCCTATATTAACACAGCAGGTTCCCATATAAAAGTACTCACAAGTAAGGGCATTTTCATTGTTTCAGAGCTGCCATGGTGATTCCCTTCAAGCAAATATTTATTAAAACCTAACACCCTAATGCTTTCAAGTTATAACAGATTAGCATCTCATACTGAGATTTACAATGACTGAGACATGTCTCCTATAATCCAAAATATTAGAGAGCCATTCATAGGTCATAGGGCTGTGCCTTTCCGACACCTGGAATATTGGATTTGCTGCAGCCTGTAATTGTGTTATTACAGACATGGTTATTTTCTATCATGTCAAACAGCAAGATAAAAGGAAAAGAATCTCAGAGTTTGCTTTTCCTTCTGTTTCCATGGACACCGGCTTATAATTTTATACGAAAGTCAAAATCTGTCATTCTCATTAAGTCTGTTCTTTGCCAACAGCCTAGACTAATGCAATAAAATAATTAGGAAGCAACCAAGAAACCACACAAAATGAAGGAAAGGAGGTGAGTCCCTTCCTAAAAGATCTGAACAATTTAGGAAGCAGCTCTGGACTACACCAACGTCTGGAGCTAACTACTGGCTGGAGATAGGAGTGAATGGAAGGCTCCCAGAGCCCTTGCTGAACTTGAGGGTGGTGGTGAATTGGCTAGGCTCTCACCGCGAAACATGGATAAAGTCTGCTTTTAAAATCAGAAACATACAGGCAGTGGTGTCCCACGCCTTTAATCCCACCACTCAGGAGGCAGAGATAGGTGGATCTCTGAGTTTGAAGCCAACCTGGTCTACAGAGTGAGTTCTAAGATAGTCAAGGCTATACAGAAAAACCCTGTCTCAAAGAAAGAAACCAGAAGCAATATAATTAATGTTCCTTTAAACAGTTTCCTAATAGCTGGCACTATATATACCTCCTGCTACCTAGCATACAAATACCTTGACTGTATTAGCTTGATAGTTTCACATATCTTACCTTCAAAACATTTACCACTCCATAAATATTCATAATTATTTTTGGCATAATTGATTTTGCTCCAGTCTGCCATTTTGCTGGTCCTGGGTAAATCATGTCGTATTGTTTACTAAAGTTTATTAAGACCATGCTAGGTATAAAGGACACTGTCAGATTACAGTTGGTAGGGAAAAAATGACTCAAGTGAGCTGTTTTCAAATAGTATATTCAAAATTATAAATAAATTTTTAAAAATCAAAGTTAGAGAAAACTATTGAATGACGAAGAATTCTCAAGAATTTCCTTCACTAATACTATATGCCTCTAGCAAAATTAAGATGATTAATATGTCTTGTAATCATCATCCCCAAAATGTTTGCTATGGAATCAGCCATGCATGAGCTTCTGCATGAGGAACTGCCTGACTGATTATGTTTTATTAGAGCATATTAATTAAACAAAATAATAGGACTCATTATGACATTTGCAAACACACATTTTACATACTTTGGTCATCCTCATTCTCACCCTCATCACTGTCACCTTCACCCATTCTTCTCTCCTGGGTCCTCCCCCCACCTCAGTCACCCCCTTCTACTTTTTTGACCTTCCCCCACCCCTGATTCAATGTGTGAGAGAAGGCGTGTGATAGATGTCTTCCCAAGCCTGACTTATTTCACTTAACATGGTACTCTCCCTTTCTTGAAAACAAAATGATTTCATTCTTTGCGGGTATGAAATAATACCCCATGGTGTATACATGTCACTTTTTTTTTTATCCTTTCCTCCATTAATGGACACCTTCACTGATTCCAAGACTTGGCTACCGTGACTTGTGCCACACTAAATATGAGTGTGGAGGCTGAGTAATCATCTTCTTTTAATATCAAGTAGTTAACTAGTACAGGTTGTGTAGTCTATTTCCAAAATCTCTTTATCTTTATTATATAACAGAACCTAATCAAAGGAGTGAAAAGCATCATATTTGCAGCTGACCCCAGGCAAAAGTTGGAGATTATGTGGCTATGTACACCAAAAAGAAGGAACCTTGTTGCATAATCATGCATTAAAAACTACACCTTCACTTGACAGATACCAGTAAATTCTTATTGCCATATTGAAGTCACAACTGTATTTAATTAGCAGTCCAAATACTCTGCCACCAAAGCATTGTTACACATTTTTAGCTAGATTTAATAGCTCCCATACATATAGACTTTAATTAAAGGTAGCCATGGTAACTGGAAATTTCATTACAGTCTTACTAACAGTGTTTTTCTCCTCTAAGTATCATCCCAGTCTTGAGAAACGGTGCTTGCACATGTGTGAGACGTGAGAGCTGAAAGTGTAAAGGACACGTTTTCACATATTTAAGTAGAAAAGGTCGCCATTTAAAATTAACAACAACAACAAAAAAAATGCTCACCAGGAGTTTAATAAAGACCAAATACTGTTCAGATATTTTTGTATAAGAATCACTCCAACATTATTATTATTATTATTATTATTATTATTATTATTCAGAGACTATAAATGATCTCATTCTCCACCTATGTGTTTACCAACGTCTACAGACAAGTTAGATGTGGTTACTGATTCAAACTGAGGCCTGATCTTCATTGTAAGTTGGACTGTTGACCTGTTAGGACAGAATTACCTTTCCACAAGGAGTCTCACTCTGACAAAATTTCTCTTATATAAAATCTGCTAGGCTGGGATGTAGCTCAGTTGTCCGGAGCTCTTACCTGGCATTCACAAAGTCCTGGGTTCTATTCCAAGTACCATATAAACCAGGTATGGTAGTGTAGAACTATAATCTCTAGCACTCAAAAAGTGAATGCAAGAGAAAAGTCATCCTTGGCCACATAGCCAGTTTGAGACCGGCCTGAGATACATTAGATCCTGTCTTTTAAAAAAGAAAATGCTGATCAAGTTTTTAAAATTCTCCATTAAAATAGCCAATCAGCCGGGTGGTGGTGGCACACACCTTTAATCCCAGCACTCAGGAGGCAGAGGCAGGCAGATCTCTGTGAGTTCGAGGCCAGCCTGGGCTACAGAGTGAGTTCCAGGACAGGCACTAAAGCTACACAGAGAAACCCTGTCTCGAAAAACGAAAAAAAAAAAAAAAAAAAAGCCAATTAATTTTGCCACACAATGTATACAGTTCATGGGGGCATTATTTTGGGGAACTTCTATATGATAAATACTCCGTAGATTCTGGGACATAGATGGAACCCCATTTCCTAAATGGATGAGGGTATAAGCAAGCAAAGAGATCAAAGTAAAGGATAATGAGCCACACTGTGGAGAAACTCAGACAAGCAGATTTGACACCACTGGACTAAACGCAGTAGAGGTGAGACAGTCTAACGGAAACCGTGAGAGGATTCCTCAACACCAAATGCTGAAACGAAGCAGCCAATGAGCTCCTGAGGGCCAGGCGTTCCAGCCAAAGGGACCAATGGACAAAGGCAAAACGCAGACTTCGAAGGGACAGCCCTGCTGTGTTCACGGGTACAAAGAAAGACAGGCTGGGCTAGCGTCTCAGAAAGAAGGAAGTAAAGCGAGGCCAGTTTGCTGAGAGTTTCTAGCGGTTCGTCAAGTCATGCGTGACTGGGGATTTCTTGCTGTCTGCAACCGGGACCCATCATGAGGCTGATTTGAGCCGCACTGCTTCAAACGGACTCTGACTGCATCCTCTGAATGGCATGGACGCGGCCTCTTCCGTATCCGTTGACGAACACGGAAAACAAAATCACGTTATTATTCCTAGGGAAGCACTCGGTGGAATGTGCTCATCATTTACTTACCTTTACCACACATGCCCTAGAGTTGACAAGCATTCACTTGTCTGTGTCAGGTCCTGAGTAGAGTAGATGGGAGCAGGTGTTTAATAGCCAGGCCACCTAGGCTTGAACCCGCCTCCACCACTTACTAACCACAATGCAAAAAGGGGTAATAGAATTGCTTCAAAGCACTTGACTAAAAACTAAATGAATTCTTCTTAATGTGATCAATGCAATGCCTGATAAATACTATATAAGTAAGCTATAGCAATAATAATGAATACAATTGTATTTTATATACAATGTTACTGTAAACATTGTAAATGTTTATATAAATACTGTATATTTATAGTAAAATGTTACTATAAACATATGTTTTTAAGGTTTCTTCCCTGAAAGACTTCATAATTTACTTAGGACACAGGGATGGGAGGAATCACTGGTATATGGTGAAAAATAATAACAAGGTGAAGAAAATTCAAGTATATTGCTAGGAGGAAAAAGAAGAAAACTATAATACAAAAAAAACATATTATCTGGAATATATATGTATATATATATATATATATATATATATATATATATATATATATATTTGGTTTTTTGAGACAGGGTTTCTCTGTGTAGCTCTGAGCCTTTCCTGGAACTCACTTGGTGGCCCAGGCTGGCCTCGAACTCACAGAGATCCACCTGCCTCTGCCTCCCGAGTGCTAGGATTAAAGGCATGTGCCACCACCGCCTGGCTGGAATATATTCTTTAACATATGACTTCTAACATTTTAGAAAATATCAGCAACTATTTCCATGGTAGGATCACTAAGTATTTTAATAGATATTGTTAGAGACTCACAAGAGAGGAAGTTAGTACTGTGGTGGTCCTGGGCTACAGAGTGATGCAGACATAGAATTCTGTACCAGCTAAATCTGCTGTCTTTGTAACCTTGAAATTCTCTCTTTTCTTTCTAAGTTTTTAGTCTCTCTCTTTCCCCCATCTACAAAACGAGAAAGGACTTGGCAGTTGTAGGCAGTCTATACAGTGTGGGTGCTTTGGAAAGGTAAACAGATTCCCTGGGAGCACTCATCCATGGCCAGCTACACACAAGTCAGTCACCGTAACTTCCTACCTGGTCACTGGGTACTCAGCAAAAACAGTACTAAAACATGACCTTGATCTCAGGTCGGCTTCCAGGCTCCGTGGTGTTCAAGGCGGTAGAAAGTGTATCATTTTATACAAAACTTCATGTTGAATGCTCATACTTGGTGCTACGTGATAGACATAGTAGCTTGCTCGCCACAGGTATGACATTAATATTCCATTTTCATTAATAAACTTGTGTACTCATTGAGCAACTCTTCACGAAATGTGTTCACTCAGCACTGTCGTGCTGAGCAGTGAGTGTGAAATTAGTTTGTTCCCAATCCATTTCTTCCAGCCCCGTACAGACACGAAATTCGGTTTTGCTTGTGGTTTCAAAAGGAGACCTAAAATTGTATTTGCCTTTGACTATAAATAGCACAGGAATAAGCTCAGGTCAAATAAATTCCCACTGATCAAATCTGGGGAGCTTCTCCATGACATTTCAATCCTTCTGTGCTCTTTCTGAGCTATTTGAGTTGAGGTGGTTGCAGTTCGCTTATTTTACAAGCCCGTCTCAGACACTGTCTCTTATTGTGTGACAATACCAGATGCTGTGGGAAGGTAAAGAGAAGCTTTATTTCACAAGGCTTTCCCTTATTAAGTAGTTCAATGCCAGATAACCAGAACTTGGAAGAAATAGGAAAAGCATAGTCTATTTTCACAGTAGTTTTTTAGATGATGATACTTTTTCTTGAAATCCTACAAAACTTGAGTATAGCCGGGCAGTGGTGGCACACGCCTTTAATCCCAGCACTTGGGAGGCAGAGGCAGGTGGATCTCTGTGAGTTCAAGGCCAGCCTGGTCTACAGAGTTAGTGCCAGCAAAGGCGCAAAAGCTACATAGAGAAACCCTGTCTCAAAAAACAAAACAAAAAAATTGAGTAAAGAAATGTACCTTTTGGGCATTGGTGGCACATGCCTTTAATCCCAGCACTCAGGAGGCAGAAGCAGGAGGATCTCTGTGAGTTTGAGGCCAGCCTGGTCTACAGAGCGAGTTCCAGGACAGCCAGGGCTACACAGATAAGCCCTGTCTCAAATTTTAAAAAAAGAAAAAAAAATGTACCTTTTATAAAAATTCCATCACCTTCCTACAAAGGTGTTCCTTGTTGAGTTGTAATAACAAACTATCTTACTATAATCTAACTGAATACTAAAATTGGGCTGTTTGGAAATAGGATTGTATTTTCACACAGTAGAACTTCAAAAAGCCCTGGAAATAGTATAGGTGACTATTGGGTGGTATAGGAAGTTGCTTAAGATAAATTTTTAACAACAACAACAAAAAAAAATCAACTTGCAAAGTAAACACTACGGGACATTTCAAACCTACACTTTGATGCTGTTATTTTTGTTCCTGAGGAAGTTGTGACTTTAAGGATATTTATAAATAAACTCTGTTTTCAACTTTCTCCTTCCATTGAAATGATTTTGCAAGAACCTATTTTGCACTTAAACTATAAAATTTTAATTATAATACTAAAAATCACAAAGCAATACTAAAATTTCTTTCATCGATGATTTTGTTGTATTAACTTTCATTAATTCCTTTTAATCTTTGTGAGTTTTTTTTCATGTCCATTGTTTCCACAAAGTTCAGTGTCTCTGAATAAGACTTCTTATAATCTAAACATTGTGAAGATCTTATTCTTCAATTAATTTTTAGTCAGTGACCTTCTTAGCAACCCTTGGAAGTCAATAGTATTATCAGGCAGCTAGAGATTAAGAACTGAAATAAATTGTTCAAGGTCATATACCTTATAAATGAAGTAAGATATTAGAATCATAATCTGATTTGCACATTCTATTTGCAAGAAAAAAAAAGTTACACTTCAATAAAGTTACAGAAAATATCCAAACCATACTGAATCTTCTTAAAAGCTCATCCCAAGAAATTTCCATAGCATGGAATGAGGTATGTTATGGAAGGTCATGAAATTTTCACTAAGTGATTGGAATGTCTGCAAAATCTTTGGGTCCTGGTAGCATTCACTTAGATCTGAATTATGGATGGTCACAGTGTTTGCCCAATGAAGCCTTTTTATCAAACCTGTTTGTGCTAGTCACTCTCTATGAGTGCAACCAAATAGCTGAGGTCAGCTGAAAAATAGGGAAGGCTTATCTGGCATCACAGTTTGGGCCTTGTTGCTTCTGGATCTGTGGTAAAGACTTACATTATTGCAGAAGTTCAATGGTGAACGATGTTGACCTTGTGTCTAGACACACAAGAGAAAAAAAGGAAGACTCTAAAATCCCAATATTCCCTTCAGGAAGCACTCCCAATGACCTAACTTCCTCCTGCTAGGCCCACCTCTTCATGCTACACTGCCTTCTCCTAGTGCCTTGGGCTAGGGACCAAGTCTTTTATACCTGGGTGTTTAGGGAACACTTAGAATCCAGGCTATACTGACAGAAAGAGGTCTACCCCCAAAACACAGTTGTCAGGATACTGCTATGTATCCGAAGAGAAATTAAAAAACAGACATTGTCAGGAGGTTACAAAATAATAAGAATCACTACGGAAGATTTGTATGGAAGATGAAAGCTTACCTGAGTTGGAAAGAACTTCTAGAATTTCATTAATTAATATTAGCAAATATTTCTCGAGTGTCTACCAACAATAAGGGCTTTAACTTGAATTCTGAAGAACTACTATAGTTTTGCGAATTTATTCAAAATATAAAAGCTATTTATATGGAGTAGCTAGCACTAATAAAAACCAAACGTATCCTTGGTGTTGGTAAATGAGATAAACAGACTCCAACAGCTCTGTTTAGGAAGCTTACATTCTTGTGAAGAGGGGAGATAATAAGAAAGGAACAAAATTAGGCAATGATAAGAGTTTGTAGAGATAATGAGGTCTGTAGTCAGAGGAATCTCTGAGAGAGTGATTTGGGGGTTTTGTTTTGGTGTTTTGTGTTTTGTTTTGTTTTGTTTTAACAGTAATGGGCGCTGAATTTAGGGTTAGGCTACCCTATATCCCCAGACCTCTTCTGACTCTTTAAGCAAGGGTCTGATTAAGTTCCGCAGGCGAGCCTTGAACTTACCTTGCAGCTCAAGCAAGCCTTGAACTTGAACTCCTGCCTCTACCTCCAGAGTAGCTACAAGGATGATAGTCTGTACCCACGAAGCCCAGCTGGAAGTGATATTTAAACCTGGACATGAGTGACACAAAAAAAGCCCCAGTTGGAGGATGAGAGAAGAGCATTCCAGGCGGCAGGAATGGAGAAGGAAGAGGCCCTCGGGTGTGATACATCTGGGCTTAATCACCAAACAGCTGGAGGTCGAGTGTGATGGTAACATCCTGGACAAAAGAGCAGACTGATGAGAAATGAAGCTGGAGTCATGGCCCTTTGAGCAATGATGAATTAGATAGAGTAAGAAACCTATAAACAAATATTCCTCCAGATAAACGCTCTGACCAAGAGAAAGGAAAGTGCTACCGGACATAGAGGCAACTGACCAGGACTAGGAAAGGTGACGTTGACTGAGCGTTAAAGGGAATGTCTAGAGTAATTCATTCATTGCAGCCAGAGATTAGAATCTAGGGGAGGAGTTGGGGAAGAGATGAGCCTGTCTACATAGGCAAGATATCAAAATGCCTGAAAATCTATCAAGCCGAGTAGATCCAGCACTAAATACAGATACCACACAAAATGGGAATGCACACACCTTAGAGTGCACACACCTTCAAGAGTGTTCTAAACAGTGAGCTTCTGATGTCTCCTCCCCAAGCTCCTGGAGAAGGGAGACACTGACTCTTTGCCAAGCTCAGTTGTGAGATGCAGTTCTTCTCTGGGAATATCTCGCTTTCTGTGTATCCCCAAAGGAAGTCAATGAACCCACATTGCGGTGGTCCATTTACCAAGCCCTCTGAGGCTTCCCTTACTTTATCTCTGAGGGAAGATTATATATGTACCACTGCCCTGTTGCGTGTCCAAATGACTTAGCCAATGAAAGGAGGACAGAAATTATGTATCCCTTCCACAAAGGAGCCTTTGGAAGCCAGCAAGCAGTTTACCGTGTCTCTTTTCCTTCTACTACAAAGACTGTGTTCCAGACAGAGCTGCTCCAGGAGACAGCAGGGAGCAGAGAGACAACCAAGCTGGAAAGGACATCATCTGGAAGATACATCACATGGGGACCTTCTTTGGCTGCGGCACAGATGAACCTATCTGGTTCTGACTGACATGTTCGCACATAGAGACTTCAAGAATAGGAAGGAGGATGCCAGAACTTCAGAGGCTATCTCATCCACCTGCAACCTTTCATCACTCAAGACCTTCTTCCTCCACAGATTTCCCACCAGGGCTGTGGAAACTGCACAGACTGAATTGTATGCGTTCCCTCCCTCCTTGCTCGTGACCAAACAAGTTGGTACTAATGACTAACTACTCCAGCCAAATGAAGAAGGAAAAAAAAAAATACAGAGAGAAAGAAGGGAAAAAGCGTGACATGGGATGTAGGCAGCCTGCCTGCGCTCCATTTTCACAGCCCACAGCTATAAATAATACCATTAGGGGAGCACACATTGCCTTAGATGGAAGACACAAAGGAAAGTACTCTCTCTGATAGTTTAGCAACACATTCAGATTTCATGTCTCGGGGTAAAAATAGGCCTAACAAATGAATTAAATCTGGGAGCTGAGCTGAAGCGAGGAACATTGCCATCATGAAGCATGCCGTAGGAGGAAGAGAGACTTACAAGGCTCTGTTCTCTCTGCTCAGGAACACAGCAGAAGGGGCTGGGGGGTGGGGTGGGGGGGAGGATTTTCCTGAGAGAGAAAAGTAATCACCAAGAGTCACAAATATAAAATGCCGTGCTTATGAAATTGGTAACAAGACAACTGTGAAAAACCACTCAGGCTTCAGGGAAGGATGAAGACGATCCCACGTCCAAGGATTTTCTTTTCTTTCAACATCAAAGGGAAGAAAAGATGCCAAGAAAATAAATATAAAAATAAAAAGTAAGAACACTTAAAAGTATACACACTTCCGATTTGATTGCTCCTGTTTCTGATTGCTCGGGTTATTTATTTATTTTCTTTCTTTAGTTTCTTGTTAAGTGTCTCTAAAACTCACTCATTTCCACTATGCCATCTTCAACAGGTTTTTTAAATGATTCATGTACATGAAAGAAAATACAAGACATGCTATAACGTCCAAAAGATGAAAGTTCATCATGGCATAAGTTTCTTGTTGTTGCAGTCTGGGGTGTGGTATCTCTCTCTACCCACATGCTATATGTGGGAAGACGAAGAAAAAAAGAAATGTCTTGTGTCAAAATATACACGATTTAAATTAGACATGGTAACACATGCCTATAATCCTAGCACTCACAAATTGAGTCAGAGGATTATGTATTTGAGGCCATCCCAGGGTAGTTACATAGCAAACTCTGGAGAAAAAAAAATACTTTTTGCACATTACTTATAACAAAGTATAAGTTTATGACTAACATTAATGTTAAGTTCTTTGAAGATAATAATAATTACTTCCTTTCTTCTGTACATCTCAGAACCTACCTAGCATGTATAACCTAACACCTCATAGTTATTTAATATGCATTTTTTAATTAAGTGCAATGAGTTCTCCATCAGCTTTTCTTGCTGTAAGTGGCCTACTATCAATAAAGAATACACAGTTTCAGGGGGTGGGCTGGGGAGAAGGGGGCGGGAGGGGGGAGAACAAGGGAATCCATGGCTGATATGCAGAATTAAATTATATTGTAAAAGAAAAAAAAGAATACACAGTTTCAATGGAAATTTTGTATGAGGTGAATAGCAGTAGAAACAATAATATGTAGCCTAACTCTGCATCTAAATCTGTGGCCCTGAAATGTTCCCCAAACTTCACAGCTGGCACCATGAATGCAAAAGAATAACTCAGTTCAATCGCTTCCTCAGACAGCGGGAGAGCTGCTTGAAAATGCCATAGCAATGTGCCCAGAACTCAATTCCCTGAGCTGAGCTCCCAAACCCAGGTGAGGCTGTTTCAGGAGACCCAAATGGTTTAGGCACAAAGCTGAGATGACTCACAGCCATAACCGTGGGGAGGCGGAAGGATCTTGCACTCGCTGCAGACAAGGACCTGAAACAATGTATTCATGGATGTCTCAACAATTCTTGTGGTCAGTTTCTCTGAGCATAGAACTTGCCAACCTACACAGTCAACAACGGTTGTGTAAGACTTGATCCACCGTGACAAAACAAGAACTCCACGATGCAATTGTACACAGTTCTGCCCTGCTGCTTTAGATAGGGTGCTGGGGCCTGGAGAAGCACAGTTTTAATATCACAAACTGGAACATCAGCGATAAGGAACTTTATGTATTTATTTCCTTAGTTACTGGCAAAGATTCCCAAGAGCCTGGAAACACTGATTCCAGCAATGCCTTTTCCAGACTGGCTACGAAAACAAGACATAAATAAAAGAGGACAAGTCAGACTTGGATTGACACTCTTTTTTTTTTCCCCCCGAGACAGGGTTTCTCTGTGTAGTTTTGGAGCCTATCCTGGAACTCACTCTGTAGTCCAGGCTGGCCTCGAACTCACAGAGATCCGCCTGACTCTGCCTCCCGAGTGCTGGGATTAAAGGCGTGCGCCGTCGTCGTCGTCGTCGTCGTCGTCGTCGTCGTCGTCGCCGCCGCCGCCGCCGCCGCCGCCGCCGCCGCCGCCGCCGCCGCCGCCACCACCACCATGGCCGCCTTTAGGGTATTATTAAATTCCTATTAGCAGAATAGGGTATTATTAAACATATGCAGGAACTGTGGAGATGATGGCTCAGTAGATAAACCACATATGGTGCAAGCATGAAGATCTACATTCAGGTCTCCAACCCACGTCAAGTTAGATGCAGTGCACATCTGTAACCACAGCACTGCTCTGGTGGGATGGGAGGCAGGGTCCATGGAATCACTGGACCAGCTAGCATGGCATACAGAATAGTTTCCAAGAGACTCTGTCTCAAACAAGGGAGAAGAAGAGAAACAACCACTGAGATGGTCCTCTCACCTCCATGTGCATGCCCCCCACACTAGCATGCACACACACACACACACACACACACACACACACACACACACACACACACACACTGCTTAGGCATCCACAGTAACATTGTTGGTAAGTCTACTTGCAAGGTCTAATTCTGCAAAAACTTGGAAGAAACAGGAAAAGCTAAACTGTACTGAGACTAAACAGGAAAGAACCAATTAACTGTAGGCTGTGGGTATGGATGCATTCTTTCATTTATGAGTTCATTTAGCCAACAGATTAAATCCCTGTTTCAGATGAATCCTGTTCTTGGCATTGGAATATTAGGATGGATAAAACAGATCGAGCTTTCCTGTCTTTATACTCACATTTTGTGGACAGAAGCAGAATGCAAACAAGCAAGCAAATGAAAAATCATACTTTCAATGACACTAAGCATCTTGAAGATAGACAAAAATAAGGTAATAGGAGCAAATTAATTGATGAAATGGGAGGCAAAATAGATGGCAAGCATATTGTGTCAGCCCTGTTTTCATCCGAGACAGGAAACACAGAAGCTCTATAAAGTGGCGTTTAATTTCCATTTTAATTAACAAAGTATGAAAAATTAACCCCGGGCCAGCAAAGCAAAAGAGGGGAAACACACACACATACCCACCACCACCACCATAACAACAACAACAATAACAAAATAGCAGGAATTATTGAGAAAATAGCCGCTCATTTATATCTCTCAACATTAGCGGTCTCAATTCCCTAGTAAAAAGACACAGACTAACAGAACAGATGCTAAAACAGAAACCATCCTTCTGCTACATCCAATAAATACACCCTAACATCAAGGATAAACATTACCTGGACGGGAAAAGGATGGAAACAATATTCCAAGCAAATAGACCCAAGAAGCAAGCTAGTATAGCCATTTTCACATCTGACAAAATAGACATCAAGCCAAAACAATCCAAAGAAATAGGGAAAGGACACTACATACTCATCAAAGGAAAAATCCTCCAAGAGGACATTGCAATTCTTATCGTTGACGCATCAAACAAAAAGACACCCATGTTCATAAAAGAAACACTACTCCAGCTTAAGTCACATATTGACCCTCACACACTAATAGTGGGAGAGTTCAGTACCCCACTCTGGCCAATAGACAGGTGATCCAGACAAAAATTAAACAGGGAAATTCTGGGGCAACCCACATTATAAATCAAATGGACCTAACGGATATGTACAGAACATATCACCCAGACACAAAAGAATATACCTTCTAAGTTTCAACAGATAAAAGAAAACTGAAATAATATCCTGCATCCCATCTGTCCACAATGGATTAAAACTAGATATTAATATTAACAACAGCAAAACAATGAAAGCTTACAAACTCACGGAAATTGAACATGTCACTACTGAATAAAAGACAGAAATTAAAGACTTTCTAGAATTGAACGAAAATTAAGACGTACCATACCCAAACTTATGGGACACAATGATGGTGGGTCTAAGAAGCAAGTTCATAGGACTGAAGTGCCTGCACTAAAAAAAAAAGATGGAAATATCTCATAGTAATAACCTAAATCAATGAATCAAATTGAAACAAGCAAACAAAAATACAAAGAATCAATGAAACCACGAGTTAGTTCTTTGCAAAAAAAAAAAAAAAAACAGTAAGATTGACAAAACCTTACCCAAATGAACTAAAAGGCTGAGAGAGAAGACCCAAACTAAGAAAACTAAAAATGAAAGGTAAACATAACAAAAGACACCAAGGACATCCAGAGGATTATAAGGACATACTTTAAAAGGCTGTACCACAGGGTGGTGGCGCACACCTTTAATCCCAGCATTCGGGAGGCAGAAGCAGGTAGATCTCTGTGAGGAAAGGCACAAAGCTACACAGAGAAACCCTGTCTTAAAAAAAAAAAAAAAAAAAAAGACTGTACCCCATCAATTGAAAAATCTAAAGAAATGGAGCCGGGCGTGGTGGCGCACGCCTTTAATCCCAGCACTCGGGAGGCAGAGCCAGGCGGATCTCTGTGAGTTCAAGGCCAGCCTGGGCTACCAAGTGAGTTCCAGGAAAGGCGCAAAGCTACACAGAGAAACCCTGTCTCGAAAAACCAAAAAAAAAAAAAAAAAAAAAAAAAAAAAAAAAAAAAAAGAAAAATCTAAAGAAATGGATACTTTCCTCAGTACATACCATTTACCAAAGTTAAATCAAGATCAGATAAGCAATTTAAGCAAACCTATAACCCCTAGAGAAGTAGAAGCAGTAATTAAAACTCTCCCAAACAAAAAAGAAAGTCCGGGGCCAGATGGTTTTAGAGCAGAATTCCACCAGACTTTCAAAGAAGAATTAATGAAATACTCCTGAAATTATTCCACAAAACTGAAACAGAAAGAACATTGTCCAATTCTTTTTTAGCAGGCCACAGTTACTCTGATACCCAAACCACATAAAGACCCAAAAAAGAAAGTCACAGAGCAAGTTCCCTTATGAACATAGATGCAAAAATTCTTAGTGAAATACTGGCAAACCAAATCCAAGAATGTATCAAATAAATCATCCACCATGATCAAGTCAGCTTCATTCCAGAGACCAGGGATGGTCAATATACATAAATCGATAAATGTAATCCACCGTATAAACAAACAGAAAGAAAGAAAAAAAATGGCCATCTCGCTTTCTTAGAAAATTGGGAATCAATCTCCCCCAAGATCCAGCTATACCACTCTTGGGCATATACCCAAGGAATGCTCAATCATACCACAAGGACACTTGCTCAGCTATGTTCATATCAGCATTGTTTGTAATAGCCAAAACCTGGAAACAACCTAGATGCCCTTCAACTGAAGAATGGATAAATAAAATGTGGTACATATACACAATGGAATACTACGCAGCAGAGAAAAACAATGACATCATGAGGTTTGCAGGCAAATGGATGGATCTAGAAAAAATCATCCTGAGTGAGGTAACCCAGACTCAGAAAGACAAACATGGTATGTACTCACTCATAGGAGAATACTAGATGTGGAACAAGGATGACTGGACTACTGCTCACATCACCAGGGAGGCCACCTGGAAAACAGGACCCCAAGAAAGACACGGGGATCGCCCAATGACGGAGAAATGGATGAGATCTACATGAACAGCCTGGACATGAGTGGGAGTAATGAAGGGCGAGGGTCGAGGGAAAGAGAGCGGGAGATCCCAGCTGGATCAAGAACAGAGAGGGAGAACAAGAAATAGGAGACCATGGTAAATGAAGACCACATGAGAAAAGGAAGAAGCAAAATGCTAGAGAGGCCCACAGAAATCCATAAAGATACTCCCACAATAGACTGCTGGCAATGGTCCAGAGACAGCTGGAACTGACCTACTCTGGTGATGGGATGGCCAAACACCCTAATAGTTGTGCCAGAAACCCCATCCAATGACTGAGGGAACTGGATGCAGAGATCCAAGGCTAGGCCCCAGGTGGAGCTCTGGGAGTCTAATTAGCGAGAAAGAGGAGGGTTTATATGAGCAAGAATTGTTGAGACCAAGGCTGGATAAAGTACAGGGACAAATAGCCAAACAAATGGAAACACATGAACTATGAACCAATGGCTGAGGGGCCCCCAACTGGATCAGGCCCTCTGAATAGGTGAGACAGTTGATTGTCTTGATCTGTTTGGAAGGCATCTAGGCAGTGGTACCAGGTCCTGGGCTCATTGCATGAGTTGGCTGTTTGAAACCTGGGGCTTATGCGAGGACGCTTGGCTCAGCCTGGGAGGAGGGGACTGGACCTGCCTGGACTGAGTCTACCAGGTTGATCTCAATCCTCGGGGGAGGCTTTGCCCTGGAGGAAGTGGGAATGGGGGGTGGGCTGGGGGGGAGGAGAGGGGGTGGGAGGGGGGAGAACAAAGGAATCCATGGCTGATATGTAGAACTAAATTATATTGTAAAATAAAAAATTTTTAAAAAATGGCCATCTTATTAGATGCAGAAAAGGCCTTTGACAGAATTCAACACCCATGTTATAAGTCCTGGAGAAATTAAGGATACAAGGAACATACCTCAACATAATAAAGGCGGTTTACAGCAAGCCAATAGCCAACATCAACTTAAATGGAAAGAAACTCAAAGGAATTTTACTAAAAACAGGAAGAAGACAAGGTTGTCCACTCTCTCCATACCTATTCAATATAGTACTTGAAGTCTTAGCTAGAGCAATAAGGCGAAGGAGATCAAGATGATACAAATTGAAAAGAAAGAAGTCAAAATATCTTTATTTGCAGATGATATGATAGCATACATATGTAAGCCTAAAAATTCCACAAGGAAACTCCTACAGCTGATAAACATTTTCAGCAAAGTAGCTTGATGAAAATTAGCTACAAAAATCAGTAGCCCTCCTATATACAAATGAGAAAGAAATCAGGGAAACAATAACTTTCACAATAATCTCAAATAATATAAAATATCTTAGGGTAACTCTAACCAAGCAAGCGAAAGACTTGTTTGATAAAAACTTCAAGTCATTAAAGACAGAAATTGAAGAAAGTATCAGAAGATAGAATGATCACCCATTGGTAGGATAAATAAAGTAAAAATGGCCACCCTACCTAAAGCAACCTATAGATTCGATGCAATCCTCACCAAATTCCAACACAATTCTTCACAGATATTGAAAGGACAATCTTCACCATCATACAGCAACAACAAACCCATAATAACTACAAACTTCTGAATAATAAAAGAAATGGTAGATATTTAAATCCTCCCTGATTTAAAGTTCTACCACAGAGCTAACATAATAAAACAGCATAGAGTTGGCACAAAACCAACATGTCTGAAGACTCAGACATACATCCACACACCTATGGATATCTGGTTTTGTTTGTTTATGTATAGAAGGCAAAACTACAGGCCAGGCGGTGGTGGCGCACACCTTTAATCCCAGCACTCGGGAGCAGAGCCAGATAGATCTCTGTGAGTTCCAGGCTAACCTGGGCTACAGAGTGAGTTCCAGGAAAGGCACAAAGCTACACAGAGAAACCTTGTCTCAAAAAACAAAAAGGAGGAGGAGGAGGAGGAGGAGGAAGAGGAGGAGGAGGAGGAGGAAGAGGAAGGAAGAAGAAGGAAGGAAGAAGGAAGAAGGAAGAGGAAGAGGAAGAGGAAGAGGAAGAGGAAGAGGAAGAGGAAGAGGAAGAGGAAGAGGAAGAGGAAGAAGAAGAAGAAGAAGAAGAAGAAGAAGAAGAAGAAGAAGAAGAAGAAGAAGAAGAAGAAGAAGAAGAAGAAGAAGAAGAAGAAGCAGCAGCGGCAAAACTACACACTGACAAAAATCAAAAACAGCACCGTCAACAAATGTTCAAACTGGACCTCTACAAGCAGAAGAAGACAATAGATTCTGTCTTAGGTAGTGTTACTACTGCTGTGATGAAACACCATGACCAAACATAGGGAGAAAAGGGTTTGTTTGGCTTATGCTTCCAGATCACAGTTCATCGTCAAAGGAAGTCAGGACAGGAACTCAAGCAGGGCAGAAACCTCGAAGCAAGAGCTGATGAGGAGGCCACTGAAGAACACTGCTTACTGGCTTGCTCCTTATGTCTTGCTCAGCTTGCATTCTTATAGAACCCAGGACCATGAGCCTGGGGATGGCTCCACGTATAATGGGCTGGGCCCTCCTCCACCAATCACTAATTAAGTAAATGCTTCACAGGCTTGCCTGCAGCCTGATCTCTTTCTCTCTCTCTCTTTTTCTTTCTTTCTTTCTTTCTTTCTTTCTTTCTTTCTTTCTTTCTTTCTTTCTTTCTTTCTTTCTTTTTAATTTATGTATTTATTTAATGCCAAATGCTGTTTATTGAAGGAGGGAAGAGGTCTTAAATACAGGCTTACAGCACAATGGGAGGACCCCAGAAGGCAGAAATTTGCTACCAATGTTTTACAATATTGTATCTAAGCTGTTAAAGCCCATAATGCAGGATACACAGACAAGGAACTTCCCTTAAGCATTTAGGAGGGTGGACCCCAGCAGGGAATTAGCATAGGGAGGATATCAAGGTCAAGGTCAGCAAGCAAGGCAACAGTTACCCAAAACAGGGGCCAGGGTCCTGCAAGTCCCCCTTTTATTAAAAAATGAGCTTCTGACTTAGGTTGTGTGGGATGTCAGCAGGTCACCTTACCCATCATGGAGATGCCTGCCCAGGCCACACAGGCATTCTGTCTTAGGTTGGTGAGTGCCCCCCCAGGCATTACCCATCTCTGAAAACTCATTATCATACAGGCTCAATCATGTGTGAGCTGTAGAGTTAACTGCTGCAGCCTGATCTTATGTAGGTATTTTTATCAATTGAGGCTCCCTCCTCTGATGACACTAGCTTGTATCAAGTTGACATAAAATCAACTAGTACAGGTCCATACTTATCACCCTGCACAAAGCTCAACTCCAGAAGGATCAAAGGCTTCAACATAAAACCAGATACTCCAAGACTGTTAGAAGAGAACGTTGAGAATAGTCTTGAACTCATTGGCACAGGAAAAGACTTTCTGAACAGAACATCACTAGCACAGGCACTAAGATTAATAATTGATAAATGGGACCTCATAAAACTGAATAGCTTTAGAAAGGCAAAGGACATTATCATTTGGACAAAACAGTGGCCTACAAAATAGGGAAAGATTTTTTACATCTATACATCCGATAAAGAGTTAATATCCAAAATACATAATGAACAACAACAAAAAAAAAAAACCCCACTAGATATCAAGAAAACTAATAACCCAACTTTAAAATGGGGTACATAAAGAGAGATTTTTCAAAAGAGAAAACTCAAGTGGCTAAGAAACTAAGAAATGTTCAACATCCTTCATCATCAGGGAAATGCAAATCAAAACCATTTTGAGATTTCATCTTACACCTCTAAGAATGGCTAAGATAAACAGACCAGTGACGTCTCATGCTAGCAAGGATGTAGAGTAAGGGGAACACTTATCCAATGCTCATGAGTGTGTACTTGTACAGCTACTATGGAAATCAGTGCTTCCTGGGGAAGATAGGATTCAATCTCCCTCATTATCCAACTGTGTCACTCTTGGTCATATACCCAAAGGTCATTTCATCTTGCCACGGAGACACTTGTTCAATCATGTTCATTGCTGCTCTATTCATAATAGCCAGAAAATGTGGTTGTTTACACAATAGAGTATTACTCAGCCATTTTTTAAAAAATGAAATCATGAAATTCTCAGGTAATTGGATGGAACTAGAAAAAAATCTTACTGAAAAACCCAGACTCAAAAAGACAAATATAGTATTATTCACTTCTTTGTTAATATTAGCTATTAGGTGCTAAGTCAATGATAAGCAATCTACCATCTGTGACACTACAGAGTACTGGACTTGGTGTGGGGGGTGGGGGGGGAGATACATAGATCTCCTTAAGAAAGAAAAACAGAAATTGAATTATGGATGGGAGGGAGAGTGGAATGGGAGGCTCAAATGTAGAGGAAGAGGAAAGAAGTGGATGAGGGAGGGAGTATGGGAGAGACAACCAAAATTAAGGGCTATTTGAAACCTAATACAGTGGAAGCCCCTAAAATATATACATATATGAAGGTGATGTACAAAACTACCAAATAATGGGAGAGACAGAGCTACTGGGATTGGGTTACATCTAATTGAGTCTGGGGGCAAAGGGGTCCTATGGGAACGCCTCCCAAACAATTCAGGCTGTTGCCAAGACTATAGAGTGTCCTCCACAAACTGACAACAAGGTCCCATTGCTGAAGACAACACCTTACCCAATGCATTGAACATGGAGAAGTCAAGTTGGTGCCTACATAGACCTTTCACCCCTACATGCTAGTACCTTGGTATAGGACAATACTCTGCACACTACCAAAGGAAAAATGTAATTGCCAACCCAGCCACAAATGCTTTGATGTGCAATGATGTTCTGCCTGCAAGACATGTTAGGGCAATGGTGGCATAAAACGTATGGGAGTAACCAACTAACAACTGATTTGACTGAAGGCCACTCCACAAGATACAACCAAATACTATTGATCTAAAAGAAAAAAAAAAAACACAAAGACACAGCAATAAAACGACTCCTACCAACACACAGATTACAAGCCCAGTGCCACTTTGAGATCTTGGGCAGCAATTAACCATGCAGCTCTCACACGATTGAGCCGGTATGATAATGAGTATTCAGAGACGGGTAATGCCTGGCGGGCACTCACCAACCTAAGACAGAGCACCTGTGTGGCATGGGCAGGCATCTCCATGACAGGTAAGGTGACCTGCTGACGTCCCACACAACCCAAGTCAGAAGCTCATTTTTTAATAAAAGGGGGACCTGCAGGGCTCTGGCCCCCATTTTGGGTAACTGTTGCCTTGCTTGCTGACCTTGACCTTGATATCCTCCCTATGCTAATTCCCTGCTGGGGTCCACCCTCCTAAATGCTTAAGGGAAGTTCCTTGTCTGTGTATCCTACATAATGGGCATTAACAGCTTAGATGCAAGATTGTAAAACATCGGTAGCAAACTTCTGCCTTCCGGGGTCCTCCCATTGTGCTGTAAGCCTGTATTTAAGACCTCCTACCCCCTTCAAGAAATGACATTCGACATTTAAAATTAATATATATATATAATTGAAAAAAAAAAAAAAACAAACGACTCCTACCGACAATCTGCTGTGTTCATAGATCAATGCCTGGCTCAGCCATCATGAGGCCTCTTCCTGCAGCCGATGGGGCAAATGCAGACCCTAAACCAGACAATCTGCAGAGTGAGAGACCCTGCAACACTCAGCCCTGGGAGGGACATCTCCATCAAATCTATCCCCTCAGGGCTTACAGAATCCAACAGAGGAGGGGGTGGAAAGAGTGTAAGAGCAGGAGGTGATTGGGAATACCAAGGAAACAAGACCCTCTGAATCAAAAAGACAGACAAACATCCAAACTCATAGGGACTGAAGGAACATGTACAGGGCAGGCACCGAATGGGGCCCGCACTGCACCGGGTCCTAGAGCGGAAAGAATCGGATATATAAACCTGGCGGTGGCGCACACCTTTAATCCCAGCACTCGGGAGGCAGAGGCAGGCAGATCCCTGTGAGTTCGAGGCCAGCCTGGTCTACAGAGCGAGTTCCAGGACAGGCTCCAAAACTACACAGAGAAACTCTGTCTTGAAACACGGCCCCCCAAAAAGAAATGAACACATGCCTCCATCCCTAACCCAGAAGCAATCCCTAATTGATAACCCTTTGCCAATGAAAAATTTAGTTTCCTCCAAGGGAGTCTCACTGGGGAAGCAAACTGCTCTTAAAGATGGTCTACATTCCATGCGCTAGACAGACAAGGGAAAACAAAGTCAACATCACTAGAGGGTCCTTGTCTCCAATGTCGTGTCAGGGCTCTCCCTTCTTTTTTTATCTAATTATCTATTTTTAATTTTCATTTTATATATATATTGTTTTCCTTCTCTCCTTTTCCCTATAGAACCTTTGCTGTATATATTATGGTTTCCAGTTTGGTGTTTTTATAGGACTCCTGAGTGTGTGACAAATGGGTGTCTGTTTTCTTGTGCCTTCTCTTGGGCTCTTTTCCTTTGTGTTTGTTTGTTTGTTTGTTTGTTTTGTCCAATTCCACTGTGCTAGTTTTTGTTTTATCATATTATTTTATATTACATCATATTATATTATATTATATTATGTTATGTTATGTTATGTTATGTTATGTTATGTTATGTTATGTTATATTATATTAATTATATTATTATTTCCTGGCAGCCTGTTTGCTTTCTAAGGAGAGACAGAAAAGGGATGGATCCAGATAAGAGGGGAGATGGGGAGAAGCTGGGAGGAGTCAGGAGAGGGAAAAATCATAATCAGGATATATTAAGATAAATCCTCAAAAATCTATTTTCAATACAAGGAAGCAAAAAATACATATAAATATACACAGAACAGGGAAGCAAAGGAAAAAAATGCTGATGTGTGAATTTCTAGTTCTTTGCTACTCTTGCAGTGTTTTATAATTTTCAGGTTATCTAAAAATTAAAATTAAAAATAAATAATAAATATCTTCAGCAAAGAGGTCAAATAAAGAAAGCACAAATCAAATTGCTTCAACTTGGCTGCCTGGGACTCCCTCAAATCCCAGAGATATGTCACAGCTGACAGTGACATTGCCCATGAGATTTTTTTTTTTTTTTTTTTTTTTTTTTGCAGAGAAAATTCAGGGTGTTGTAAGAAATAATTAACTTCTGAAAAAGAAAGTAAGATTATGCATCAGACAGGAGCTTTGCACATTTCATTCCAGCACTAAATACTTCCTGGCCCTCTTCTTCCTTCCTTTAACATATGGAGAGTGGAGTCTGAAAGACTCGGGTCACGTGGTTCTATGGTGATATGAGACAGGAACCTGTTCCATCATTGTGGCATCTCTTTTGTGGACAAAAGATGCACCATAAAGGAGGTGAACAGGAATCTGTATTTTTTTTTCCTGGACACAAAATGGAGGGGAGGGGAGGGAAGGGGAGAGGAGGGGAGGGGAAGGGAGGGGACAGGAGAGATCTCCCTCCGAAATTCATCTACCTTGGTTTCCACCATGTAAATGAGGAAGTGGGTTCATAGATGAAATCTCCACAAGATCAAATATCCCAGGTTAGAGTGTCTGTTAAAGAATACGAGCTGAAACTCAGCTATTCTGAGCGACTTAGTTCCGTGGGGATTGGCCAAGAAGTCTTGAGGTTTAGGGTTTCTAAGGCACCTGTGTTTTTCTGTTGTCTGAGTTCAGAGGAAAATGTAGCATGCCCTCTGGCAGCCCGACCACCTGGACAAAGCGTGAGGAGTCTACGGCTGACGCTGAGGGGAACACCAGAATTCAGTGGCAGGTGAGGACCTGCCAAAGACATCAAAAATAACCACACTGGTAGCGTTGTCTGGACCAAAGAACAACTGTAGGTTCATATACTTTCAAAGCCAGGAGATGAGATGGCGATGAGGGACCTAATGGCCATAACCTTGGAGCCCAGAAGACATCACATCTGAAGACTCTCAAATTGTCCCCTCTGCCTATACACAAGGGGTAAGCGACACTCACCTCCAAGCTCCCTAACTCGGCGTTATCTCTTGGGTAAGAGACAATGGAAACTAAGTCTTTAGATAGCTCTATTCATGAGAAGTTGAATATAACCTAAAAGGCTGCGTCAAGCTGGGATGATTATAAGACATACTGGAATTGTATTTTACATTTTCCAACAAACCTGTAGAAGAGACAGGCTATAGGCTAAATGTGATGTCCATCTCATCGCCCTATGACGTGAGCCACAAAGTTTACTCAGCCTCTTACCCTGCCTCTCTCTCTCTCTCTGAAAGGTCGATGCTCTGGAGTTGGAGAAAAAGCAGCCCCCAACCTGGAGCTCCAAATACGCAAAGCCCTACCTAATTCTTTGCAGGGTAGTCAATTGTTTTAGTTAAAATTAAACCGTGAAGTCTCTATGAAATAAAATGAGGTAGTAACTACTTTTGAGACCCAAGTTGTTTGATGGGTCTCGAATTTCTACCCCCAGAGATTAAAAAGAGAGAGAAAATAAAAAAGTCAAAGGGAGGTGTCTGTCAGTCGTATCATTGAACAGAGAATCACCTGGAAAATACAATGGACTCAGAAATGTTTGTTCCTGAGGGGAAAAAAAATAGAAGTAATTTAGACTACCACAAGTATCCATTTTTATTCATACGGACCTAAAAGTGATTTTAGTTTCCTAATTTGTTTGTGTGTTTGTTTTTGAAAGGGTCTTACTGACAGCCCCGACTGGCCTGGACCTTGCTGTGTAGACCAGGCTGACCTGGACCTCAATCTGTAGACCAGGCTGGCCTCAAACTCATAGAGATCTATCTGCCTCTGTCTCACAAGTGCTAGGATTAAAGGCATGTGCCACCATGGCCAGCCCTAGTTACTTGGTTTCAAAAGATCACAAGTAAGTTTAAGAATAAGAAATGTTAAAAAAAAAAAAAAAAAAATCTTAGCACTCGGGGGAGGTAGAGGCAGGCGGAATCTCTCTGAGTTTGTTGGCCAGTCTGGTCTACAAAGCGAGTTCCAGGACAACCAGAGCTGTTGCACAGAGAAACCCTGTCTCAAAAAAAAAAAAAAAAAAAAAAAAGTAGTTCTACCTACAATTCCTTCAAAGATAGTTGAGATAAGTCTCCTAAAATAATTGAAAATTCACTTGCTGACATACACACACACACACACACACACACACACACACACACACACACACACCCAAGTGCATCTTAGAAGGAAAAGAAAATAGAGGTAATTCCGTTAATCCCTACCTGTTTCTGTCCAGCTAAAAACCATTTTTAAGTCTGTGTCTATTGTTTTCTCAACCACATCCTCTCCTAAACAGCATTCATGTGCTGTTCTGTTACATCTTGACATATCGGTATTTTATTTCACTGATCAGTCATGTAGAGCACATAGTTCATGCTTCTCAACTAGTCTTCTCTTTGAAGATACCCAGGAAATGCATAAGGACCCCGAGGAGTGCTGGGAAACAGGATTTGTTGTGAAGTCCGTCACTTAAAAGCATTTCCAGCTTCATTTTAAAAATGCCCTCTCACCCAGCAAAAGTTTCCATACTCATTAAACCTTATAACCTCTAGTAACCCTTGAGCCTTCCAGGTGAGAAGGTGACCCATCACTGCACTTTCCCAGAAGAGCCCCCTGCTCTTACTTGCCTGTAATAATGTTTTAGCATTGAGCTCAATCTTGCTCATAAATATGAGCCTCTAACCATCACCTCCGGAGGGATACCAGGAAACAAGAGTGTGTTATTATTGCATCATCATCATCCCTTCAAATTCTTAATTTGCTTCTTTCATGCAGGGTCTTTGCAAGAAGCCTCATTTAGTCTTGAATTCCAGGAACCTGGGAGCTAAGAAAAGCTTTGTTGTGTGGCAGACAGCTTCAGATCCGGCATTCATGAAACAGGGGAAAAAATCAAATGGGACCATCCATTAACAGGTTAGTCAGGGTCATTATGAAACCCCCTGCCTTTTCAAATGACCAAGGGGCCTCCGTCTTTTCTGGGACCTGGGCCTCTCAGGCTGCAGGCTGTTTGCATTCAGTCAACACTTCCATTTTATAGGCCTGTGGAGCCAAAGATTACAAGACTTTTGAACTCCTCTCGGCTGCCTTCTGTCTGGCTACACCCTGTGTTTCTGGAGCCCAAATCCTTCTTAACAACTCTACAAAAACAAGCAATTAGGGCAAGCTCTGTTAATCCGCTCCTTTCCACCTAGAAATAATTACATATTCAGAACCAGCCAGTGGCAGAAGCAGAGAGAACAAGACCAAAGCTTGGAACTTGGAGCTTTATAGGGAGAACTACAAACGTTTGTCAAGGGAGCGACAAGGACCAACACAGGGTCTAAGTGGAAAGTGGCTGGGGGGGGGAGGGATCTGCAAATTAAAAATGAAAACCCAATGTGAGGGAGACATTTTGGGGTTTATTTTATTGTTGTTGTTGTTTTGGTTTTTTGGGTTTTTTTTTTTTTTTTTTTTTTCAAAACAAGGTTTCTCTAGCTGTCCTGTAGACCAGGCTGGCTTCCAACTCAGAAATCCACCTGCCTCTGCCTCCCGAGTGCTGGGACTAAAGGTGTGCTCCAGCACAGACAGCAAGGGAGCCATTTTTTTTTTTTAAAGACTCAAAATACATGAGAGCTACTCTTTATTGTTCTGGTACCTGTTACCAACTGGCAGCCACCATGTGGTTCTACCATATATGTCTTCTCCTCCTCCTCCTCCTCCTCCTCCTCCTCCTCCTCCTCCTCCCTTTTCCTTTTTAATACACACTATTAATGGACTTTATTTATAATGATGAAACTTTATCCAGGAGGTTTATATTAAGAACATGAAGTCAGGTGGTGGCGCACGCCTTTGATCCCCAGCACTTGGCAGAGGCAGAGGCAAGGTGTATCTCTGAGTTCAAGGCCAAGCCTGGTCTACAGAGTAAGTTCCAGGACAGCCAGGACTACAGAGAGAAACCTTGTCTCAAAACAAACAAACAAAAAGAACTTGATCATCTTTCTTAGTTGCTCAATAAAGTGATGAGCCATATAGAAAGACTCAACTCTGTAAAATTGTGTTTTATCTCTAAACTAAATTGCTCTGTAGATTAATAATATATAATCTGCAATAAAATAAGTCCTCAGAGAAAAGAAATCTTTTTTGTTCAACTTTTGCCAACAAATATTTTGCTCTAAAATGTGTCACTGGTCAGCCCTCTAAGCTAGTTTTTTTTTTTTTTTTTTTTTTTTTTTTTTTTTTTTTTCTTCAGTCAAGCCAGCCATTTCTCCCTAACGATTTTTCATGGACATACCAACTGTACTCCTCTTGGAACACAAACATTACTAATGATAATAGGGCTTCCCACTATCT
Organism: Peromyscus maniculatus bairdii; assembly: GCF_049852395.1. Lineage (NCBI taxonomy): Eukaryota > Metazoa > Chordata > Mammalia > Rodentia > Cricetidae > Peromyscus > Peromyscus maniculatus. Next base: position 24,489,343 of record NC_134869.1, on the reverse strand, counting down.
CCATGAGAACAGGGAGTTCCCAGTTTACTAATGGGTTATATTTCAAAACCTCATTTTTGAAGGATTTGCAATGAGGAATGCATTTTACCATAGAACTTTGTTATGACTACTCGGTCCAAATGGGTCTGTTTGCCTAAGAGCTCTCCATTCACTCTCACTCATGTTTTTGCCTCTTGACTTCCTTGCCAAGGCCTTTTTCTCTTCCTCTCCCTCATATGCAAGGCCAATGCATGCTCTTTACAACCAGCTTGAAGGCTATCGCCCTCAAATTTCTAACAACTAGAGCCTATTAACTGGATTCTCTGAGCCTCAACACATTCTTTATGAGCCTTCTGCAACAGACTTTTTTAGTTATTTCCCTACAACATTGTTTCGCCCTCTCCAACACATGTTGGCAAGCAAAGATTCCAACAATATTGAGCCTGGGTCAGGATCCACATCATAAGGATGATTTCATCCGTTTTGACTGAGTCCAAGTAAGCCTAGCCTAGCCAACAGACATCTGAAGTCTTCTTGCCCCCATAGGCTGGTTTAAGCAAGCTTTAACCATCCCAAGTCTTCGAAGTATGACAGTGCAGAATCACATTCTCCTTCAGCATTTGAAAACTAGGCACTCCATGGCTCATGTCGCCATGGTATATATTTTGTTCTCGGGAAAGAAGCCAACTTGAGGATGATGTTGGCATCCAGGGAAGAGCATAACCAAAAGATTGATATGGAAGTGGAACCAGAGCCCAGACAGAACAAGCTCAGCAAGGCTTACCTAACCTTGAACTTCCCGATTACATAAGCCAGCCATCTTCTCACCACTTAAGCCACTTTGAGTGGTTTTTTTTTAAACCTTCAATGAAAGCACCTTATTGATTTGCTGTTTACTTTTTCCTATTTTATATAATACAATTCTGTATAAGTTTGATATATCCTATTCTACCATATCTAGTGGGCTCTATATGCCCAAGATGCCTAGTACACATACACACACACACACACACACACACACACATAGTTGGGTTTTTTTTTGTTTTTTGTTTTTTTTTTTTTTTGGTTAAATTGAGCCAGCCAACTTAGTACTTCTCAAGTGAAGTCATTTATACATGTTATTAAATCATTTCATGAAGGTTGCTATATCTAAATAGAATAGGCAAGCATTATATTCTTAAAAGAGAGAATTATTTCTCCACTGTGATAGTTTTTAAAGTCTTCAGAAAACTATGCTAGTGTCCATGGTAACAAAAAGTGAGATTTAATGTATAAATATTTCTCAAACTGATTTGATTAGTTATCTCTTTTATACTGAGCATTTTAAGAAACAACTATTAGAACATATTTCAGAAAGTTTTTAGGTATGTCAGAATCCCCCTAAACTGTTCTCAGAACTCTAGTTTGGTGGGATTTGAGAAGGAGACCGTAGAAAGGAGAGGGAGAAGGAAGAGAAGGAAGAAGGCAGTGATAACCATGGTGGCAATTGTCTTCAACTCCTGAAGTCAAGAGTAGCCCATAAGGCTAGGGATATCGCCAAGTGTACATAGGCAGGTCCTCGGTGCAATCCCCTACACAAAAAAAGAAAAAAAGAAAGAGAGGGAAAGAGAGGAAGAGGGAGGGAAAGAAAGAAAAAAGAGAGAAACAGAGAGAGAAAGACAGAAGGAAGAAAGGAAAGAAAGGAAGGAAGGAAGGAAGGAAGGGAGGAACGAACGAACGAACGAACGAACGAACGAACGAACGAACGAACGAACGAACGAACGAACGAACAAACGAATGAAGGAAAGCAAGCAAAGGATTTGTGCTTGACGACCTCTCCCTTTTCTTTATAGTCTGCATGCCGTTCTGAAGTTCTTCCCCCACCCCGGGAACTTATATCCCTTCCTTACATTCACAATGTTCTGATGTTTTCTCTCCCTCACTCCCATCTCTAATAACAACCTTGCTCTCTCACCAGTTGAAATGTCTGCAGGAAAGCGATTTCACCAGCTCGTTGCTTTATCTGAAAACTGGCCAATCCTTTAAATCTCCAATTCCTAAATGTACTGTGCTTGCTTATATTTTGTGTACCCTAAGCCTTTAAAATGCCACCAGCGTTATGGCATTGTAGATGAAGTAGAAGGTGAGCATTTGTTAACAGTGCTCAATGATGGGGGGAGGCAGGGGACTTTGTGGTTGTCAAGGCCCGCTTCAAGTTCACTTGAGCTCTGACAACACACATCCAGAGGCCACCCATCCAAAGAGCATGGAGTCAGTAGCAAGGAACCTAGAAGAAAATGAGTGTTTCCAAACTGGGCTGTGGTCTCCATCCCCAGGCAATGGTAGAAAGACAGCATGTCTTGGATTTGTATGGGCCCACATCTGTTGAAGGTACAATAGAGTTTTTTGGTTTTGTTTTTTATTTGTTTGTTTCTTTGTTTTCTGAAGACACTGACTTAATTAAACCTAACATTGTAAACCACTAATCGTCTCAGGCAGGAAAAGTGAAATGATTTCTCTGGTCTCAGTTCACAAGGACCTGTCTCAAGAGGGACATACATAAGGCTTTCTCTCATTCCTGAGCTCCATCGCTTTTACTTACCAGCTCGGCTTTCCTCCTCTTGGGAATGTCACAGCTGCCATTGGACTTTTGAAGGTCCCCCTGCTGTTAGAGGGACAAGAGCACCCCCTGAGCACTCCTCTAAAAATCCGGGGTACCAACATATGTTCCGGACTTCCTTCCATTGATAAGTTTCCTGGTCAGTGGAGTTCATGGGCAAGAACAGTTTCCTGAACTATGAACCATACATCAAGAACACCATTTTGTGCCTTTAATCCCAGCACTCAGGAGGCAGAGGCAGGCAAATCTTTGTGAGTTTGAGGCCAACCTGGTCTACAGAGCATGTTCCAGAACAGGCAGGGCCACATAGAAAAACCCTTTCACCAAAAAAAAAAAAAAAAAAAAACGAAAACAAAAACAAGCAAACACCATTTTGTAGAACAAAAGCTATTCGGATCATCCAGATTCCTAAAGCACACACAAACAAAAATAACTGTTGAAACGGTTGTACTATGTGACTTAAACAGAAGACCATACACATAACAGTTTAAACAAGCTGGCAAACGGGGATAACAAAGTGGCTTGTGGCACCAATGGTGCTCAGTTCTTTGGGTCTGGATCAAGTTGACGAAGCTGTAGAGCTTAGATGGCCTCATTCACATCTCCAGTCTCAGCTAGAACAGAACACATGGGTCCCCATTCTCTAGGAGACAGAGTGAAGTATATTTCGCAGATGATCCCCCTGCTTCATAGAAGCAAGAAAACAAGTCCTATTGGGCAAAAACTTAACAAATGGCTGCGGTGTCCTTCGTTAATGTCCCACTGAGGGGGGAAATGTCACTGAGTTAAATCCAAACACACAGGGTAAAGGAATGAGAAAAGCCCAACGTGGTCTTATGTATCTCATCATAGAAGGCTGACACCGAGACACAAAGGAATTGAGAGTTCAAGTCCAGCCTAGGTGAGATAGCAGAACTCAGTCTCAAAACCTAAAAATCCCAAGCAACAACAAATAGTAATGAGAAATAATCTCTTCTGTTTTACACAGAAATGGCAACATCGCCGTACAAGAGGGATTTTGGACAGGATGGGAGGAATGGTCACAGCTATCTGCAAACTGTCTACAAAGTCACCACTCTGGCCACTGTCGAGACCTGAGGCGACAGACAATGAGAGTCCAGAATGGACCACTGACTCGTGTGATTACGAACAAATAAGCAATGACCATTGAGGCAACTAAAGTTCTGAGACAGTCTGTGCAAACTAACTGAAACAACTTCTGAACCCACAAGCTAGACAAATAACCCCCCTCTTTTTTTCAGTTTCCTGTTTTAAAGCCTTCTCTGAAAAACATGGAAGTCTAGCTCATGTGACTCTTCTTCTAAATTAACTAAATTTTAGTTTTGTGCTTTACTGTTGCTGATTTGTTGGGTTTTTTCGTTTTGGTTTGGGTTTTTGTTTTGTTTTGTTTTGTTTTGTTTTGTTTTGTTTTGTTTTGTTTTGTTTTTGCGATGAGGTCTCACTGTATAACCTACACTGGCCTTCAAGTCAGCATGTTGGGGCCTCAGCCTCCACACTGTTGGGATTACATGCATGAGCCATGACTCTACCTAACTCCCTATAACTTCACTTAGGCAGAATAATGAGCCAAGAGTTCCAACAGGAAAGCCAATTATGGATTAGCAACTTGAATGCAGAGGCATTTGCTCCTGGCCTAGCTACCCTCAGAGAAGGAAGTGGCTTTTTGATAACAGATAAACACAGAGGAGCTGGAAAGATGGCTCAGTCAGCAAGAGCAAACCTAAAAGCCTGGGTTCAAATCTCTCACTTCAATTTAAAAATGGAGTCTATCTGTGAGTGTACGCTGTGAGTAATTCCAGCATTGAGTGGAAATGAGGCAGGTGGATCCCTCGAGCTCACTGGCCAGCCAGTCCAGCAAAAAGAACACACTTCCAGTTCCATAAGAGACTCTGTCTGAAGAGACTAAGGAGCAGAACAATAAAGGAAGACACTCAACGCCCTGCTTTGGCCTCTGCACACCTGCACACAGGCACACTCGCGTGTATACAACACACACAAAGACAAAACACACACTTGGTGTAAAACTGAAAGCAAACCACCATGTGTTTTCATTCTTAGTATGACGTGGTGAGGCCAGCCCACAAGCAATGTGTTTCCTTATGTATTCATTCAGCATCCACAGAATGAAGTGCAGGGCCATGAGAGGCCGGCACCCCACTCCAAGTTTGAAGATTCGAAGAAAACATTTCTACTTCTCCGCTAAGCATAACTTGAAATGCATTTCTGGACTAGTCCTTCCGAATAGAGAAAGCAGTGGAAATACCCATGCAGTATCCCCATGCCTAGAATCTCCTTTTACCATTAACCAGCTGTGTGGTGTGAGACGTATCATGTGACTCCTCTGGTTATTTGCATACATAACTAAGTAAATGAAGTGGTCAGACCAAATAACCTCTCTAAATGTTGGTCTTCTAGAAACTATAGGAAATACCTACTTGAGTTTGTGGTAGAGTACATGCCTAGAGAATATAAGGACCTATGTTCAGACCCCAGTACCAAAATACATGAGCAAACAAATAAGTAAATTAAATAGCTTTGCTTCCCAATATCATACCCAGGACTATTGGGAAGCTGGTCATACCAACACTGTGATCAAAAGCATAAGCTCTGATTTATCAAAAGGGACTATTTTTAGGCCTGTCTCAGTAACAGACTATGCACACAATCTCGGGTAGGTGTCTTAGGTGCCCAAAGCCTATAAAATGAGAATGATAGTTACATGAAAATCCACTGTTGATAAGATAATGAACAGCACATGCCTGACGAGCTCTTCAAGAAAAGTGTCCATATGTTGAACTAGAACTTAAGCTGTGTCTCTTCATCCTGTCCACTTGATTAAATGGCTTGAGTCTTGGTGGTAACAAAGGAATCTTGAAATCACCTCCCTCGTAATCACTTGGACCCTGACTCAGTTTGCACACTTACGGGACAAAGAAGAACTTGAACTCCACTGATCATTCTGGGTCCTCATCTCTCTCAGCCCTGCTTGAGTCGTTTCTCTTCCCTGTTTTTAAGATTCCTAATGTCCCTGCCGGGCAGTGGTGGCGCACGCCTTCAATCCCAGCACTAGGGAGGCAGAGGCAGGCGGATCTCTGTGAGTTCGAGGCCAGCCTGGTCTACAGAGAAAGATCCAGGACAGGCACCAAAACTATACACAGAAACCCTGTCTAGAAAAAAAACCAAATAAATAAATAAATAAATAAATTCCTAATGTCAAGCATAAAGGAAAATAAAAAAAGGCTCAGGGCCCAGGCTCAAAGCTGAGTTGGAAAAACAGGTTTTTTTTTCAGACCAACATTGTCTTCCTTCCCAGTTCAGGGAGGAATCCTAGTCCCAGCTCTGCAGGAAAAGCTGCCTTCCAGACATCTGAAGGAAAGGAGACACTCAGTTTAACCAGTAATTCTGGTCTTTCCATCATGTACAAGGGGACAAATAATGTCCAAAACATCAAGGTATTTTTATTCTTCTGCTAAAAACAACTACGCCCATTCGCAAAAAAAACGAGAAGTATTTGAGATCACATTGAGGCAAAAAGGTTATTCTCCTAGTCTTTAAGGGTCTCCTACATAACCACTAAAGATAATAACAGTAATAATGTAAGCAGTAAAAGTTACTTTATCTGAGATGAGACTCTCCTCACCCTCTGCCTAAGCCTTTCAACTCAAGAAGGAATTCCCCTGGGGGCAGGTCCAGAACAGGAGGATAAATGCAGGCCCACATAGCAAATGAATAAATAAGTGGAAATTATATAAGAAGTGAACAGCTCTAACAGCTATATACTATGGCCTTGGTAACAAGGCCAGCCAAGTTCAGATTTGGACCACTCTGAATTTTGCACTGAATCATGAGGCTGTGGGATAAGCCTCCCTTTCACTCTGCATGCCCTAGGCCCATCCCTCCCAACAAGCAGCCTCAAGGGTTGAACTACTCCAGCCTGATCATCCCAGCAGTCCAACTCTAACAGTTGGCCCTCAGCAATCCCATGCGTTGAGCACTGTAATCTTTTTGGAGGAAGGGGTTTAGGGGCTGGAATCAGGCCTGGTGAGTTTAGACCCTGAAGATCTAGATCACGGTCTCAAAAGAAAGTATAGACTTCCTGGTGGGGGGAGCGGATGGCCTTACAGGCCCCCTACCCATCCATCCCTAAAGAAGTCGGAGCAAGTCCCCCTCAAGTAAAGGCAGGAATGCATCTTTCCATAGTCTCGGGGCCACTAAATAAACACAGCCCTTCTCTTCTGAACACCTCAGGTTTGCTCCAGGGGACAGGGAGGTCCTTCTCCCACAGACATGCGGCCTCCATGGAAATTCTCTGTACTTGAACTACTTTTAGGTGACACCTCCATTCCCCATAACCTTAGCCACAAATCACAAACAAATGTCAGACACTCAGCTCCCTTCTAATGTCTCATTCCTGACATTACTCTTCGGTCTGAAAAAGCCACTCAACTTTCTCATTTTCTCCAAATTCAGAAAGCTTGTCTTTTCTTGACATTTTATCCCGCACCAAAGTAATCCTGCTCGTTCTTCTTTCTCCAAGGAAAATCGTGGATATATGTAGACGGAGGTAGGGTTTTTTGTCCCGACCGCCTGGTCCCAAATAAACACACAGAAGCTTATATTAATTGCAAAATGCTTGGCCAATAGCTCAGGCTTATTACTAGCTAGCTCTTACATTTAAATTAACCCATTTCTATTCATCCTTTATTGCCACGTGGCTCATGGCTTGACCTACCCTCTAGTATCTTGCTTCTTGGATGGCTGGCTCCCTGGCATCTCCCCAAACTCTGCCTTTCTTCATCCCAGTCTTCAGTTTGATTGCCCTGCCTAACTTTATCCTGCCTTGCCATAGGCAAATCAGCTTTATTATTAACTAATGAGAGTAATACATATTCACAGATTACAGAAGAATTATCCCACAGCAGATACACACACACACACACACACACACACACACACACACACACACACACCATATGTGAATATCATCTTTAAGACATCACTCTTCCCTCACTTTCTATAAGAAATCAGTAAATGTTTAAAGCTCATACCCAATGGTGTCTCTATTACTGGGCCCTAATTATTTCCTAATGTTACTAATATGCCCTCTTCTTTAATGGTATTCTTGCAAATAGTGCTGACATTGACATGGGCACCAGTCAAATCTTCCAAGATATTATTTTGACACTCATTTTTCGGGGCCCAGTGGTATTCCTCAGCCCCGGACACAAAACGGCTCTCAACATGGTGACTGGGCTGTTTGCACGCTCTCTTCCTCATCCACTCCTCACCTGCTTTCTCTCGTTAACACAAGCTGTTGCTTCTTCATCCTCTAGGATTTTGGTCCTGAAACGGCACAGCAGATGCATGTCTGCGATCTCTCCCATGGTGACCCTCATGCATCTCTGATTTAAAAAAATAAATAAATAAATAAATAACCCCCATTCAAAACAAGCACCATTTTCTCAACCAGAATTTTCAAACCTTGTTTGCTGGCAGTATAAATTGTAACCAAGGTTGCAGGATGTGCCTCGGGCAGTAGGTTTATTTATCTCATTCATTCAGCCCTTTAACATCTGCGCCACAAAGGCCAGACTAGTTCTCTAAAGGACGGGGTTGACCGGGGTCAGCTGTGTGGGTGTGCAGCCTGTGGCCGGCAGGCCACAAGGCACGGCCAACATGGCTCCCGGGTCTGATGTCATCCACCGAAAAGTCTTTGTAACTTGGTCTTTTTGTTTTGTAAATCCACCGGAACAAGGAGCCATTGGCGCAAGCAAAGGAAGTCCTCCCATTCTGCATGCCCACCCTGGGTAGCCCCTGCCTTCCCGTGGGCATTGCCATATCCTAGGAGCACAGGATTCCCGGCCAGCTATACAGTCTGGGGTCCAGATACAGTCTTCAACAAGACAGACACTTCACATCTGGGACTATAGGGAGCGCAGGCGGCATCTCGGGACTGCATCTTCCACTCCAAAAAAAAAAAAAAAACCTGCAGCAGATACAGAACAAAGGCCATGGCATGCTGGCTGTTTTTCCTATCACATCCTTTGTTACTCCAAATGCTTCCTTGTTAGAATCAACAATTGACCCCAAAAATAATGACCTGGGGAAAAAATAGATTAAGATAGTACAACCAATAATTCCTGTGACTTTGAGGTCCCCCTAACTTATTGTCACATAAAAGGGCCAGGGTTGGTAGAAGGTTGCATTTCCAGGGGTGGGCAGAGGAGGGATTGTGCCCTTTTTTATTGCATTTCCACTGTCTTGGTAGAACCAAAACACACACAGGAAGTGTGTCTACGAAAATGTTCTCACTTATATTTGCACTGAGAACTGGTATTGGGCAGTGCGAAGACGAACAGAGAAATTCACGCTAAGAGTTTTAAATGTGAATCCTTCTCTACTTAGATCTATGGGAAGTGACAAATCGAAACCACCATACCAGGATGAAGGTGAAAGGAAATGCTATATGTTTCAGTAGCTTTTAACTATGTCTTTTTTTTTTTCTTTTTTCTTCTTCTTCTTTTTTTTCCTGCTTTTTAAGCAGGAAGCACTGTATTCTATTTTCAAAGTGGGCCATGCGAGTTATGTATCCACCCCTGGTGAGAAATGAAAGGGGTCAGAACTGGGCCAGAGCTCAGCAGGATGCAGACATTTGTCTAACTGCTCTTTCTGACACCGGCCCGTCCCACACTCTGACCCCTCCAAGGGGATCTTATCTCACCCTGACTTAAAGCCAAATGTCTCACTATGGGTCCCGTCTCTCCGACACCTCCCCAGCTCACCTGCCCTCCCTCCTCCCTGGCTGTGCTCAGGCAACCCTAGCGCATTTCCGTCTAACCTGCCAGGTGTCCTCCCATCCCGGGGCACCATTCCTGAGAGCTGCTTTGACCCATCCTCCCACCCATCTTAATCCCACCCCACCCACCCCAAGTAACTTAAGCACTGCTTCTTTGAATCCTTGGGCATCTCTTCCAAGGGCACTGCCTCCTCTGCTCTCCTAGTCTGGAGTAATTCCTCCCTTACCAGCCTTCACTTCCAGACTCATCATGCACATTTTAGCTTCCCTGCTTATTCCAGGTCTTCTGCACTGGAAGGGAGCGCCATAAAAGTTTTGTTCTATTTTGCTCACTTCTCTGTACTCAAACTAGGTCAGTCCAGATGTTCACTAATGAAGCCAATATATTTTACAAAGTATGAAGTCGTTTAGATGGAGATAAGGAAGGCCCGCTTTAATATGAGACATAAATCTGAATGAGCTTTCATATGACAAAATTATCTGTCACTGGATCCACAAATGGGGCCTCATCTCTGAAGTCAGGAAGTATTTTGTTTAAGGAAATCCACCCCAAACAGGGCGCCAAGGAGCCTGCGGCTGGGGAGAGGGGAAGTGGATTCTGCCTTTAATGAGCATACCATCATGAGCAATAACCAGGAGCAGCTAAGGCCTCCAGTTGGGTCGCAAAGTGGGCATGATGTAATATAATACCTACCCTTCTATCTCACAGGCTCCTTCTGTGTGCAGCACATGAGATCATGAGTGTAAACATCTTTTTGCAGGGCTGAAACATTAAAGAAATCTTTGCCCTGCTAATTAAGGAAACAGCGGGCTAGGGCGGGGAGGGGGGAGGGGGGATGGCAGGGCTGTGGGGCCATTAGCTAAGACTGGTGTTTACAGAGACAGCCAGGGAAGGCATCACAGCCCAATGAGGATAGCCGCTGATCTCTCGCAGGGTGACCCCCATACATCTCCCATGCGACGTGAATGTCACTGAGCCCAATTAGCATTTAGCCTTTCACATAACATTCAAATTCCTCGACGTCCGAGGGCAGCCATGGCCATATAAGGGAAGAATGGGAAGCACAGATAAGAGGAAAGGAATGGAGAGGCAAAAGGTTACGGGGGAGATGGAAGGTTTTACATTCCCCCACACACAAAGGACAAGACGCTGCCACAGACTCTGTGATCTGGGGAAAGAATCAACAAAAGAGCGCTGGCCAGAAGGCAGGCCATTGCGTTCTCTGTCCCCACCACACATTAGTGTAGTGCGTTCTTATTTAACTAATATTAGGGCTAATTTGGTCTTCCTTGCAGAGTGCATTTTTATGTGTTTTGCCTTCTGTTCGTTTGTTTAATCTTTTATACCCTCCGTCGTTCTCACTAGGCACAGTTATACACAACCCCAATCTGCTTTACGCCCCAATCTGACCCACAGCAGAACTCTAGATATCAGGACTCTCTCGACTTCACCAGAATATGTTTTTACAATTCATTTTCATACTAACAATGCGCCTGCAAAGACAGTAAAGGCCCAGGAAATCAAATTGCTCGTCATTTTAGGTCAGGAAACAGAATCATTTTTTAAAGGCCTCCTGAGACGTTTCTGGTAATTTCAAGGCTCCAGAAAACTTAAGCAGAACACTTTAAAAAAAAAAAAAATGCTTTGACGTGTACCAACAAAGGGAGGTAGAAAAGGCTGTCAAGAGTGGGCAGGCTGACAGCTCTCCTGACGAGGGAACCCCTGCACTCTATTTTTAAACCCATCTGAGTAATTTAGGAGAGAAGTCACCATGTCTCCTGATAAAGCCTTTGGGGGCGGCTGGAGGATAAGTTTTCAGCACTGAAAATGGCAGTGCCGCCCACTCTGAGAAGACAGAGCTGCAAGGTTCTGTCTTTTAGCAGAACCAAAAAGAAAGAAAGAAAAAAAGTGTGCATTTCCTGAGAGAGAAAATGCCCAGGAAAATGGAAGCAACTACCAAAAAAAGAGAACCCAGAAGTCCTCAGATCCTCTGAAAATGGGGTAAGCACCCCCTCACCAGTATTGATACCGAGCAAGAGGTGAGCATGACATAGAGATTAGGTGAAGAGCACAGAGAGAAACCGCTCATGGCCTAAGGAAGTACTGTTGTTTCAAGTAACTCCACCGAGAGAGACGGAACAGGCAGAAGAGCGACTCTTGGGTGGAACCATGAGGATGGGCAGGCCACTAAGAAAGCAAAATGACTGGGTATGGGGATGAGGGAACCCCTTACCTCCTGGCTGTATGAAATGCAGCTGATGACGCTGTACCTTGAGGGCTGCCATTAGGATTAAATAAAGTAGACATCCCTTAACACCACCATAGTGGAAGACTTGCCCTGGGGTCCATAAGACCTGGAGTGTGTGGAAAGGGTATTAGCATAAGCCACCAAAGAGGGGTACTATACTCAGTGTCTTTTGGGGGGTGGGGTGGGGCAAAGAAATAAATGGGCTCCCTGCCTTTCCTCAATTCTAATTAAACTAATACCTGGTCTTAATTTGTCACCCGACTATGACCAGTCTACACTCCCCAACCCCAACACCCTCCACGGGCATGCACATGAACATGCACATGCACACACACACACACACATACACACATGCCCCAGGCTATAGCCAAGAGCACAAGTAGTCCCAGTGGCCAGCTCTGGATGACTGACCCTGACACAGGCCCCTAAGGGCAATTATTTGACTGAATAGAGTCTCTTATTAGAAATTAATTTCTGTCAAACCAAATTACATGTGAACACAGCCTCTTTGTGATCACTACTGTGATTTCTGGAAACAAACATAGGCCCTACTGTTGCCAAAAGCAAGGCCAGTTTAGGACAGTCTTGAGGCTTGATTGGCCAACACAGCAACAGGTTCCCCAAGGCTCACAAAGGCATTTGTCCTGTGGAGGACAGAGAACTGCCTCATCTTCTAACTCCTCCTCCTGGCTGCCCTGTACCCACTGCCCAGGGCGTGTTCTTAGAGACTGGAAGGCATGCTGCATAGTGGAGACCTGCCTTTGGACCTGAGTGTCTTGTCTTCTGAGAACTTGTGCTTACCCCTGTGAAAACAGAAGAATAACAACACCATTGCCTGACTTTCAGGGCTGATATGGGGTGGGGAATGAACGAGATAACATGTGAAGCCCCTAAAATGCGGAGGGCAGACCCTCCGAAGACAATTATCCTGTCTCCTATCATCCCCCTGCCTGGGCATCTGTCTTAGTTGGGGTTTCTATTGCTGTGATGAGACACCGTGACCACGGCAACTCATAATGTGAAACATTTCACTAGGGCTGGCTTACAGTTCAGAGGTTTAGTCCACTGTCATCATGGTGGGAAGCGCGGTAACACACAGGCAGATATGGTCCTGAAAAGGTAGCTGAGAATTCTACATCCAAATTGGCAGGCAGCAGGAAGACACTACCTCACTGGGCACGGCTTGAGCATCCGAGACCTTAACGCCCAACCCCAGTGACACACTTCCTCCAACAAAGACACACCTACTCCAACTAAGCCACACCCCTATTAGCGCCACGCCCTATGGGCCAATTATTCCAGCGCAGGAGTCTATGGGGGCTATTCCTATTCAAACCACGATGGCATCCTACACAGGGATATTATCTTCTGCAAAATTGCTCCTCAATTTGGGCCACTATACTCAGAGTGGTGTGAGCAGGGTAAGGTATTGTTTTCTTGTGGCAAAAGTTTGAAGCAAACAGAGATCTGAGGTTAAAATACTGTAGGTCAAATGGACATCTCTCACACATTTATAATACAATTTTTGATTTTCCTCTTCTATGTTCTATCTTCGACATCTACATCACGAAGGTAAAAAGGGAGAGTAACAGGTGGAATGTCTATTGTGTGCTGTTTCTATTGATGTATCATCTGTACTGTCGGGAAGTTTGATCTGGCATGGCATGATCTTTGGTGGGTGAAAAGAACCTCAGTGTGTGCCCTTCTCCTGACTGAGAAGGAGTACAACCAGAAGGGGATTACCAGAGGAATTCGCGAATATAATCATATCTATGTAAACATATAAATGTGCCGCGGTTAGCTTTGTAAGTGAGGATAGAACTGGGTATAGTTGCTCACAACTATCATCTTAGCACTCGGAGAACTGAGGCAGAGGGATGGCCACAAATTTGAGAACACCCTGAACAACATGATGATTTCCAAGCCAGGCTAGGCTATCGAATGAAAAGTTGTCTCAGGAAAAAAAAAAAAATCCATAAAAGTTAAATGGAAAAAAATAGACACTTTAGGGCTGGAGAGATGGCTCAGAGGTCAAGAGCACTGACTACTCTTCCAGAGGACCCTGGTTCAATTCCCAGCACCCACATGGCAGTTCACAAGTGTCTGTAACTCCAGTTACATGACAAGACACCAATGTACATGAAATAAAAATAAATAAATTTTAAAAATATAGAAAATTTGATATGAAACTCATAAATTTAAATATCCCTTTCTCAGCAGTTAATAGACAGACTAGCAAAATGTAGTTTTATATATATAGTCTGTCCCTGCCAAGGCTCAAGGATCATCATGGAAGAGATGTTTAAAAACTGTGAAGACTTGCAGGGCGGTAGTAGCGCACACCTTTAATCCCAGCACTCGGGAGGCAGAGCCAGGCAGATCTCTGTGAGTTCGAGGCCAGCCTGGTCTACAAAGTGAGTTCCAGGAAAGGCGCAAAGCTACACAGAGAAACCCTGTCTCAAAAAGCCAAAAAAAAAACAAAAAACTGCGAAGACCAAAGGCAGGGACCCAGTTGCTGTGAAAGTTCTTTCCAGACAAAGCAGAGTTGTTGATCACAGGAATTCACAGTGGCATTCCTCAGACCTTCCTCAAAGCAAGCCAGCCAAAGATCCAGCACGGATGGCTGAAGGCTCACAAAGCACTAACTGAGGATTCGTTGACAATTGATGACTTCCGGGGAGGGTGTCTTAGTCCAGGTTTCTATTGCTGTGAAGAGACACCAAGACCACGGCAACTCTTACGAAGGAAAAACATTTAATTGGGCTGGCTTACATTTTTCAGAGGTTTAGTCCATAATCATCATGGTGCAGCAGGGTGGCGTGCAGACAGACGTGGTGCTGGAGAAGTAGCTGAGTGAACTACATCTTGACTTGCAGGCAACAGGAAGTGGTCTGAGACAATGGGCGGTATCTTGAGCATATATGAGACCTCAAAGCCTGACTCCACAGTGACTCATTTCTTCCAACAAGGCCACACCTCCTAATGGTGCCACTCCCCTTGTGGGCCACTTTCTTTCAAACCACCACAGAGACTCAGTTTTCTTCAGAGGTAGCCCTCTGATAGGTCACCCAATTTCCAGTGGATGGTCTTATACCAGTGTACATGAGGGTACTAAGTGGACTGGGTGGGTTTAAAAGCATACATAAAGTTAGGAGGCGAAAGGAATGGTAGAGGGAGTATGGGAGGAATTGGAGGGAATGGAGTACGGAATGGATTTGATCAAACACATATTTGTGAATGAAATTCTCAAACAATAAATAGATGATGTAAATTTGAACAACCACCAGGAGCTCACTGATATTTACTTATAGACCATTGTACCCATCTATTACAGAACATTTATTTTTTTTCCAAAGCCCAAGATCTGACCATCAAATTATGGCTAAGCCATAAAACAATTCTATTTTAAAGGGTTGAAATTACAGTTTTTAAACGGTTGGAATTACAGAGTTTATTCATGAGCCATTATAAAGGCAAATTGGAAATCAATAATAAAATGTATAAGACTTACTTGCAAATATTGGAACTATTGCACAGGACCAAGAAAAAAATACAAAGAAAATTATAAGATAAACTAGGTTGAATAATAGTCCCAGTAGAGGCTGGAGAGATGGCTCAGTGGTTAAAAGCGTTGGCTGCTCTTCCAGAGGACCCAAGTTCATTTCCCAGCACCCACATGGCAGCTTATGACTGTAAGTCCAGTTTGAAGGGATCTGACACCCTCACACCAATGCACATAAAATAAAGTTTTTGTTTTTTTAAGTAGTGCCAGAAGAGTCTCTGTTTTAGTTTGGGTTTCTATTGCTGCAATAAAATGCCATGACCAAACGCAATTTGGGAAGAAAAGGGTTTATTTCGTTTCTACTTCCCCAACACGGTCCATCACTGAAGGAAGTCAGGACAGCAACTTGAGACTGTAATCAAAGCAGAAGCCTTGAAGGAATGATGTCTATTGCCTTGCTCAGCCTGCTTTCTTACATACCCCAGGACCACCTGCTCAGGGCTGGAACCACCCACCATGGCCTGGGGTCTCCCACATCAATCATCAGTCAAGAAAATGCCCCACAGACACGCTTATGGATCAACCTTATGGAGGCATTTTTTTTTTTTTTTTTTTTAGATCATGATTCCTTCTTCCCAAGTGACCCCACATTGTATCAAGTTGAAAGAAAAACTAGCCAGCACGGAGTCTATCGTACTTTGCAGGACAGCAGCTAACAAGGGGGACAGGGAAACCTAGAGCTTCCAATGCCAAACACAGAAAAAAGGAAATTTGAAAATTAGGGACCCCAAGGTTCCTACATCTGAAATTAAAACAAACAAAACCTGAGGTAATAGAAAGAAAGAAAAGAAGGAAGGAAGGAAGGAAGGAAGGAAGGAAGGAAGGAAGGAAGGAAGGAAGGAAGGAAGGAAGGAGAGAGAGAGAAATGCTTTAAAGAAGAGCAGAGATCAAGGGAACAGGAGACAGACAGACTAAATTGAATATTAACATGATAGAAGGGTAGGGAAAAGGCACTTGAGCTCTCTTTTCTCCAAATGTCCTGCAATTCTAAGTGCCTCAGATTCCCAAAGACTTTCTCCAGGTCCCCGGGTGCCGCCTCCTACGTATTCACTCATTTGCATGTTTCTCCCAGGCCAAGGCTTACCCAAGACTTACCTCTATCCCCAGAGCATGAGCGTCCCATCCATCACCTACTTACTGACTTAGAGAGGGTGGGGGTCAGCGTCCGGCTTTTTTAAGGCGGGTACGTAGTTGCCTGCTGATGACTTAAGATGCTGGACCCAGAGCTGTGCGTGTGCCAGAGTGAGAGCAGGCTAACAAGGTCCTTTTTCAAAACTTTACAATAGGGTGTGTGCCAGGTACACAGCATTGCCTTACATATGCGATTCATTAATACTCACTATGCCCTTATTTGCCTCTGCATTCTACAAATACCTACTAAGCAACGGCTGTGCACCAGGCACTGTTAATTACAGTATTTATAATGTATCTGTTATCATAGTCTATTTTACCCTTAAAAATACTGAGGTCATAGTACCAGCTGAATACAGATTTTCAACCCATCCCAGAGATCAGGGTTTTTTTTGTTGTTGTTGTTTATTTGTTGTGTTGGCTGAGTTTGTTCCTTCCGAGACAAGATCTCACTATATAACCCTGGCTCGCCTGGAACTCGCTTTGTAGACCAGGCTGGCCTCGAACTCACAGAGTTCTGCCTGCCTCAGCCTCCAGAGTGCTAAGGTCATGGGTATACCACTTGATTATTTCTTTAAATCAGGGAGTAGGTTCCAAAAACTTAAAAAGAAAACCCTTTCTCTTTAAGTCTCACTACTTCCCATCTCCTCCCTCCCTCGGGGTTTACTAACCTCTATCAAATTACTAACCTAACCCTAGGTACAGTTGGAAAAACCTGAGCGAGGGCTCCTGACCTTTGGATGACCTCAGTTCCACCTCCTTTGGTTAGGGCATCCCTAGGCCTCAAATCTCCACAGCAGTGGGATTTAGTTTTCCTTTTGCTCCGGAGCTCATTAGAGCCAGCCTTTCTCATTTAACATCCCACCCACGTGTTTCTCTAGCCTGTTGGTAGAAAGCCGGCCTCCCTTCCTGCCCGTCAGTCTCTTGATGGTGACTGACTGGTGGCCAGCTTTTCTTGGGTTTTGTTCCGTTCACTTTTATGTGTTTGTGGGTTTTCCTTTCATTCACGGCCGGGATAAAAAGCCAGACTGCTTTCTCTCTTTAACTTAGACATCATGAGGAATCCCTACAGCTTTGCGTCCCATTAAGAGCTTTGTTTCTGGCCTGATTAGAGGTCTCGCCACACCAGACAACCCCCTTTTCACCTGGCCTGGCCTTAGACTGAAGGAAGCTACTTGAAAAGTCAGAATCAATACAAAAATCGTCAGCATCACTGACATCATCAGATGAAATGTTTCCAAGGGGGGGGAAAATTAAGAAAGGAAAAAAGAAACAAAAAGGAATGTCTGAGCCAGCTGGGTCAAGCACCCACCTTCCCCATGGGCCCTTGGGAGAGCCAAGAGCAAAGTCCCTGGGAGGAATGACCTGCAATAAAAACTCCCAATTCTGCAATAAACCACCCAACAGTGAAAAATGCAAAATTTCAGGCCAAGGAGATGGCTCTGTAGGTAAGGCCCTTGCCCTGAAGGATTGGGAACAGAAAGGAAGCGAAGCATGGCTACGGAAGAATTCTCTAGATTTAATAAACCAAAGGGAATGTACTTAACAAATTTTGTGTGACGCTTTCAAAATCCTCTAAGTCTATCAACGGTCTCCAAATTAAACACGTCCCCCCCCATGGACGGGTGGAGGGGGTCGGGCGATGTTGGCGCCTATTTCTACGGGTGCGTGATCTGCTCAGAAGTGTCGCAACCTTCTGTCTGTGGGGTAGTTCCTGGATGCCTTTCCCGTGATGGGGAAAGAGAGCTGGGCTTCATTTCTTCCCTGCCTCAGAGAACACGCCATGTGGACCTGCACGTTGACGGCTGTCAAGCAGGAAGCGTTTAGTAAACAGAACTTGTCCTCCATTGATTCTGGGTTTACTTTAAGAAGACACTTATCTCTTGTAAAAAGGACTGTTTCCCTTAGCCAGTCACCTCTTCAAAAAGGCCTGCAAGAGACACTCCCTGAGGACGTGCAGAAGCCTGGGTCAGCAACTCATGCTTAGAAACAAACAACAATTATCTACATCTGTATATCATCCCCTTCTTTCTAGAGCAGTGGTCCTCAGCCTTCCTAGGGCTGTGACCCTTTAACACAGTTCCTCATGTTGTGGTGACCCCCAACCATATAACTATTTTCATTGCTACTTAATAACTGCAATTTTACTACTGTTATGAATCAAATTATAAATATCTGATATACAGGCTATCTGATATGCAAGCCACAGGTTGAGAACCAACGTTCTAGAGCAACTCAAGACCCTGCGAAGGTATGCACAAATGAGCAAGGCCATGGGTAACACACACACACACACACACACACACACACACACACACACACAGAGAGAGAGAGAGACTACAATGGCTTGTCTAGTTCATGCTTTAAAACATGACTATTATTTCTTCAGTTAAACAACCAAAATACACACAAAATACACAGTGTTAACAGGCAGACCTCTAAAAGCCATATTGTTCAACATTATCATTTTCTAAGTAACGAAGGTGAAACTTGCTATAAATTCATGCCAAAGAATCTATATTCACCCAAGGGCTGAGGATGTGGTCAGTAGGTAGAGTACTTGCCTACAGCAAAAGCCCTGGGTTGAGTCCTCAGCACTGCATAAAGTGAGCATGGCGTCCACATCTGCGATCTCAGCATTTGTGATGTGGATGCAGGAGGATCAGAAGTTCAAGGTCATCTTCATCTACATAGGAAGACCGGCCTGTCACAAAAAAAGAGAAGCAGGGAGGGAGAAGGAGGAAGAAAAAAGGAGTGGGGGAGGGAAGGAGAAACTATTTATAGTCCTCAGAAATTCGAGGCAGGTTAGAATTTCTCCTTAAAGTAGAAAAATTAAACAAGCTGGGAGGTTAGATATATCTGGGTTTAAACCTCAACTCCAACCTTGACCACTTTGGTGATTCTAGGTGAATTAATCTCTCTCAGCCTCCAATGTGCTACTTGTAAAATGGAGACACCATGGGAAGTGATCTGGAATATTCCACTGGGATTGACCAGTTTCTCTTTGTTTCTGGAATGCCCTGGCCGACTTGAGTATAGAGCGTCCCGGAAGTCTTCAAGTGCTGTACAGCCCTCGCCAGGAGTGTCGCCGGCAGGAAAAATAGTTTCTGATCACCAAGAATAGAAGGAAGAGACATTGTCACAGACTATCACTTCTCCCATCTCTTTCTAAGGGCGGATTTATCGCTACTAGAAGTCATTTGTTTTTCCCAAACTGGCGTTCCTCTACCCCACCCATCTTAGCTGCCAGCTCCCAAATTCTATGCTCTCCCTCAAGTCACGTTCGTACATGAACACAACACACAGAAGTGAAGAAAATCTATCTTTAATTCCAGCACTCAGGAGGCAGAGACAGGAGGATCTCTGTGAGTTCAGGTCTAGCCTGGTCAACATAGTGACTTCCAAGGCAGCCAGGACTGCATAATGAGATCCTGTCTTTTAGAGGGAAAAATAAAAAATCTTTTGACAATGTGTCTTTTCTCAGTTGAATTTGTAACTCGCCCCCTAACTGGAACTAAAAGAGCATAAGGCTTTCCTTGGATGTAGAGATAACACGATATCTATTACTCACCAAGGCAATGCTCTAAGTACCCAGAGCATAGAAATCTATATAATTCCATGTCCTCCATAGCTCTCTCCATATATATTGTAATAAGGAAACTTGGCACAAGGAAGGTTAGCCAGCTTGTTTGAAGTCAGGCCACTAGTGACAGAGCTAGGATTTGAACCTGGTAGTGTAGCTCCGGAGTCCTTGCACTTAACACTAGAGTAGAGGAATCTGAGAGTCAGGAGAAGCACCAAGGCCTAGACAAGCTGGTCAGCTGTGGGACAGCATCTGGCTTGGCCACAAAGGAAGAATTCAATCAATGGCGATTCTATGTTTATTATTGGAAAATCATCTGCCGGTGGCTGTTGGTGATATTTTTTCATCTCTTATGTAGGGCTTAACAAGAAGTAAGAAATCCGCCGGGCGGTGGTGGCGCACGCCTTTAATCCCAGCACTCGGGAGGCAGAGCCAGGCGGATCTCTGTGAGTTCGAGGCCAGCCTGGGCTACCAAGTGAGCTCCAGGAAAGGCGCAAAGCTACACAGAGAAACCCTGTCTCGAAAAACCAAAAAAAAAAAAAAAAAAAAAAAAAAAAAAAAAAAAAAAAAAGAAGTAAGAAATCCAACTGCTGAATAGTGAAACCAATTAGTGTTTTAATGTACTGGAGATTAAGAGTAGGTGTAAATGATACTGGGTTTCCATCAAAAAAAAGACAGAGACAAGAGAATCAGTGGACAAAAAAAAAAAAAAAAAAAAAAAAAGTGTGGGAATGACCCAGTACCACTCAGGGAACATCCCAGTGAGGAAAAGGCTGTTTTATTTCTTGACCTTAATACAACCAGGATGATATATGCCACAAACCCTTGTGGCTCAGATTCCACATGTATTAGCATCCTTCCAGGTACACCCCACTCCCCACAAATCCTCATCCTGGAAACACGAGCAATAGTCCCTTCTCTGTAGCTGGGGGCAAAGCAACAGTTGAAATCCCGGGCTTTGCAGCAGACCCACAGCTTCAGAAAAGTTTCTGGGGTGGGATATGTGGCGGGGAGTGGGGGGGGTGAGTTTTGGCAAGTGATTTCATTTGAAGTTGCTGGATTTCTGCTTCCTTGTCATAAAGATGAAGAGGTAACATTGATATAAAACCTTCCTCAGAGCTAGAAAGATATCTCATGGGTAGGAGTTCATACTGACCAGACCCACGTCAGCTGGTTCACAGTCACCTGTCACGGAGGGAGATCTGACACATTAGTGTCAACTTTTAAGGCCCTGAGCTCACACAGCACATTTCACCCACGACATACACAGACACGTAAATAAAATAAAATAAAAAATAATCTTAAAACAAACAAACAAACAAAAAAAAAAAACAGTCCTTAGCTGGGTGGTAGCAGCACAACCTTTAATCACAGAGGCAGGCGGATCTCTGGGTTCGAGACCAGCCTGGTCTACAGAGTGAATTCCAGGACATAGAGAAATCCTGAAATCTCGAAAAACCAAAAGAAAGAAAAGAAAAGAAGAGAAGAGAAAAGACAAAAACTACCTCAGAGAAGAGTTGAGCCAGCTTAGTAGTAATGGCACAACGTGTATTCTTCAGTAAGCTGAGACATTGAATGTAGCACACGGCAGAGTACTTGCCTGACTCACACAGCACCACAGTGAGGTCCCAAATCACAAATGCCGTGGTGCTGGGGAGGGACTTTGTGATTTATCATCTTTTCCCACGATTTTGCATTTCTCCACACAGTAGACAGAGAGATCTCACGCTCCTCTGAATTTCCACACTATTTTTTTCTGGATCTCTTTTTGCAGTGAGGGATAGCATGATTCTCAATGGGGTAGCCAAAACACTGAACTTCCCTACATGAATTTTCTCAGTTAATACTGTAACGATGCTGTAAGGTCAATAGTACTATTATCTCCATTCTTTTTTTTTTTCTTCCCCAAGACAGGGTTTCTCTGTGTACCCGTGGCTGTCCTGGAACACACTCTGTAGACTAGGCTGGCCACAAACTCAGAGATCTACCTGCCTCTGCCTCCTACGTGCTGGGAATAAAGGTGTGCGTGGCCACCCCCACCTGGGCTCCCCATTCTTTTAAACCTGTAAGAACAGGAAAACTTAATGAGGCTAATAAAGGTTACCCAGGTATGTAAGGATGCAAGCAATATTTGAATCTGCAAGAATCCAAACCCAGAGCCTGGGCTCTTAACTGTAGTACCACTCATTACTTTACATCTATCAATTATTTATATTTACTATCTTTCTATCAAGGCTAAAGGTCAATATTTATATAAACCTAGCTTTCTGTGTTTTCCAGAACCTTCCCTAAGTACAATGGGTTGTCTACCTGTCACTGAGTTAGTGAGAAGTCTATACTGCAATCACATTCCCCAGAGTCCCATCAATCATCATCTCTTTGCACCATTCTAAGTGACTGACATCAGCTGTCTCGTTGACTTTCAAGACTTCAATTACTGTTTTCATCCCCACTGTTTAGGTGAGAAAACCAAAGGGAAGGGAGTCTGAGTCCAAGGTCACATGGCACACGGGTGAAAATCTGTTCCACAGCCATGACCCCATAAGCCCCCGCTGGGCTACAGAGCAAAATACTATCTAAAACAACTGTATTTCACTACTAGAATGGATAGAGACCAGCAACGATTCTGATGTTTCCTTACTGAAAGGGCTTAGAAGTAACAATCTCATTGGACCTAGAAGAAAAAGGTGAGTTTTTAAGTGATCACAAAGCTGTATTTTCATAGGAAGTGCACAAATTTTTAAATCAAGTCCTGGGGCCATTGCAGGTTGCAGGTGGACTTTGTGAAGGAAAATGAAAAGGATAATAACCATGCCTTGTCTGAGGATATATGAAACTTGTGAGCTGGGTATTTATGAACCAGTCTTGCTCACCATTTTCCCACAGTGACTGAAATGCCAACAAAGTGAAACTTCAAATCATCCAGAGTTTCAGGCCATGGAAGCATCAATCTGATGAGAATCAATGGTGAAGTAGGCCTCACAGAGCCTGTGTGAGGGTGTTGACAGTCACCCACCGTGGCGTCAGCTGCACAATAATGGTCTGTGTAGAAAGGGACCCACCTCATTCTCCAGAGACCAAGGCTTCCGGGTGGAGACGTGATTCAGGAAAAGGAAGATGGCATCATTCAGGCCGTTCCCTGAAGAGGTCCGTCCAATGTATTGTGGCAATCACAAAGGCAGGCATCATTAGGAAGGATGTAGAAAACAAAATAGAAAAGCACAGACTTGGAGCACTCATACACACACACACACACACACACACACACACACACACACACACACACAGACACTAGCATTCATCCCCTCTAGAAATATCACGTAGGGTTCTAGCCACCAAATGTCATAATGAAACTGGAGGTTGTCCAGAGAAGGTCTCGTAAAATGATTAGGGATTGAAAAGGAAGCAAGGAGACTTCCACACACGCGAGCCTAGAAAGACAAAAAACGTGAGAACTGGCAGCCCAGAGTCACGAAGTCTTCAAGTACCATCCACACAAACTGAGACACCAGATCAGTAAGACAGACCCAGTAAAACCAAAACCAGGGGCTTGTAAAACAATCCACGTTTTCATGTCCCATTCTAAAGGGCAAGAAATGAATTATGAGAAAGTCCAACTCTGAAACTGTCCATAGCTGCATGCTGTACTGTGTGAGGTCATAGCTAAGTTATGTGTGCTTAGCTTCTGGAGGCCCATGTCATAGTTAGCAAGTTCCCTTTCATAAGGTTCTTTAAACACACGTGTCTGGTACATGGCTTATTGGGGTAATTCCCAAACTTCACACACACACACACACACACACACACACACCAAACAAACAAAAAAAAACACGCAGGGACCTTTTATAAGAAACAGGCTCTGAATTTTGTTTCCGTTGATTATTGACTCTTTAGTTCTGGGGCCTGGCAACCCTAAGAGAAAAAAATAATAATTGAGCTTGTGATATGAATAGGTGAACTTTACTCATGTCCCATTCTGAAATCTACCCCTGAAACCAGAAGTGAGACTTTTTACAAATTAATTAATTTTTATGTTATGTGCATTGGTGTTTTGCCATGGGTGTTGGGTCCCCTGGAACTGGAATTACAGAGAGTTATGAGCTGCCATGTGGGTGCTGGGAATTGAACTCAGATCCTACTGGAAGAGCAGTCAAGTGCTCTTAACCACTGAGCTATCTCTCCAGCCCCAAAGTGAGATTCTTTTAGGCCTAGACTAGGTCATGCACCCTTCCTAAGGTAGGAATGAGGTTTACCCTGGGGAGGGGGGAGTTATTGAATAAGTTAGATAATCACCCTCAGTCATGATGCTTTCTCCATCAAAATTAACATTCCTTTATTAATATAAAGCAAACAAACAACAACAAAAACCTGTGTTTAAGCTGTTTTGATGGCATACACCTATAACCCCAGCATTCAGAGATTGTCTTACTTGGCTGGCAGGATAGCTTAGTGGGTAAAGACACTTGCCTCCTATAGTTATCTTTTTTACTCTTTGGGGGGCCCATCACCCAGTTCCCAAATAAAAACACATGAAGGCTTATTCTTCTTTCTTATAAATGTCCAGCCTTAGCTTGGCTTGTTTCTAGTCAGCTTTTGTTGTTGTTGTTGTTGTTTTCAGACAGGGTTTCTCTGTATAACAGCCCTGGCTATCCTGGAACTCGTTCTGTAGACCAGGCTGGCCTGGAACTCAAAGAGATCTATCTGCCTGCTTCTCCCTCCCAAGTGCTGGGATTAAAGGTGTGTGTCACCACTGCCTGGCTAGCCAGCTTTACATAACTTGTCCCATGTACCTTTTGCCTCTGGGCTTTTACCTTTCTCTATTTCTGTATATCCTTTCTTTCCTCCTTATTCCGTTTCTGACTGTGTAGCTGGGTGGCTGGCCCCTTCTTTTCTTGCTCCTTGATTTTGCTCCTCCCGGATTTCTCCTCCTATTTATTCTCTCTGCCTGCCAGCCCCACCTATCCTTTCTCCTGCCTTGCTATTGGCTGTTCCGCTCTTTATTAGACCAATTGGGTGTTTTAGACAGGCACAGTAACACAGCTTCACGGAGTTAAACAAACACAACACATCTTTGCATCAGTAAACAAATGTTCCACAGCACAAACAAATGGAACACATCTTAAAATAATATTCTACAACAGCCTCCAAGCTTATAGACCTAAGTTCAACCCTCAGGACCCACATGGTAAGAGAGAATCAACTCCTGCCAGTTGACCTCTGACCTATACACACACACACACACACACACACTCACATACACACGTACACATTCACATACACACTAGCCATGACACGAGAGACACACACACACATATATATACATTTATGCACCTAAAAACCTGAAATACTTCTTCAATTTTGAGAAGGAATCTCAAAGATATTTGAATGGCATTCCTACTCCACTGTTAACTCTAGAAAACAGGGGGAAGTAAAATTACAAGAACTATGGCAGTAGCTGCTGAACATCATGTCATCCGCGTAGGACAATGAGATAAATACAGCTAAACGATTTCGATTTCACTCAGGGGAAGCTCACGATTACTTCTCACAGCCCTGCATTCAAGCCTTTTCCATGTAAGACGTGAAACAGGTTGTGTTTACCAAGAATGACAGCTACCCAACCCCACTGTGCCTGTTCTCCCACAAACTTGGTCCTCCTCCATCCAAAGGTAGGTTCCAATGTCCTCTTCTGAACTTGTGTTCAGAAGTGACTCCTGAGGCGGTAAACGTTCCCGCGGCTTCCACCTTGTGCTCTCACTGGGATTTTATCCATGGAACCTAGCCACCCTACTGTGAGGAAATCTAGGTCATGTGGAAAAGAACCAAAGTTGCAGGCTTCAGCCCCTGACCAGCTTCCAGCATCAACTGCCAGATGACTGAGTGAGATGTCTTAGAATTGGGTTCTCTGGGACTGAAGGTGAGCTTCAGAGAATTTCAGTGAACATCCAGAGAACCAACCTGACAAGAGCGAAGACCACCCTTCCTTCCTGAGCACCACCCAAGTGCAGACTTATAAACAAAATAAATTATCATTGGGGTGTTTTGTCATGTACCAATAACTAACAGAAACATAAGGGTCATTCTTGCTATAATTATCGGGGGGGGGGGGACGACTGTCTATTTTCAAAGATCTCTTTCCATACCTTCTTCTTTCCTTCTTTTTTTCTTCCTTTAGTGTATATAGTAGTAATTAAATGGAAACTACTAAAAAGTCATCAATATGGAGCTGGTGAAAGAGCTTTGTCAGTAAAGCTCTTGTCTTACAAGCAGGAGACGCTGAGCTTGATCCCCAGAATTCACAAACCAGGTGTGGTGGTGTGATTAGCCCAATGCTGGAGAGGCAGAGATGGGAGGATTCCAGGTAATTGCTAGCCAGTCACCCTAGCCAAATTCACAAGCTCCAGGCCATTGAGAGACCTTGTCTAAGAAAGAAAGAAAGAAAGAAAGAAAGAAAGAAAGAAAGAAAGAAAGAAAGAAAGAAAGAAAGAAAGAAAGAAAGAAAGAAAGAAAGAAAGAGGGAGGGAGGAAGGGAGAGAAGAGGAAGGGAGGAAGGAAGGAAGGAAGGAAGAGGAAGGAAGGAAGGAAGGAAGGAAGGAAGGAAGGAAGGAAGGAAGGAAGGAAGAAGGAAAGAAGGAAAGACAGGAAGGAAGGAAGGAAGGTTGGAAGGCAGGAAGGCAGGAAGGAAGGAAGGAAGGAAGGAAGGAAGGGAGGAAGGAAGGAAGGGAGGGAGGAAAGAAAAAAGGAGAAAGGTGGATGGGACCTGAGGAATAACACCCAAGGTTGTTTTCTGTCCTCTGTGAGTAACTACCTGTACATACAAATATCACACACACAAAGTAGTCAGTATGGAATGGATTCGGCATGTTACCTAGGTAGTAGAGTGCTTGCCTAATATGCCAAAGACCCTGGGTTCAAACCCCAGTACAACTAAAAATTTTTAAGAATGTATTTTTTGCCGGGCAGTGCACCCCTTTAATCCCAGCACTAGGGAGGCAGAGGCAGGAAGATCTCTGAGTTCAAGGCCAGCCTGGTCTACAGAGCAAGTTCCAGAACAGCTGAAACTACACAGAGAAACCCTGTCTCAGAACCCCCTCCCCGCCCCCCGAAAAAAAAAGCTGAATATTTCTTAATTTTTAAAAACTATAATAAAATACTAGATTTTTCTCCAAAAGCCAGAAAGGGACAATTCTAACAGAAAAGGAACAGTAGAGTTTGTTGTTGTTGTTAATTTTTTTTTTTTTTTTCTGAGACAGGGTTTCTCTGTGTAGCTTTGCGCCTTTCCTGGATCTCGCTCTGTAGACCAAGCTGGCCTCGACTCACAGAGATCCTCCTGCCTCTGCCTCCCAAGTGCTGGGATTAGAGGCGTGCGCCACCACCGCCCGGCTCTGTTGTTAATTTTCTTGGTGTCTTTCAGGGTGTCATTATCAAAGAAGGTGTCGTGCGTCATTTTCCCCGCGCCTTTGAGAGTTCATCTTCTGAAAACACGGTGATTCAAAGCTTCTCTGTCACAGACCTCCCCTACCTTGTCCAGGTAAGTTGCTGGGTCAAACTGCGGATGCGTAGGCTATTCATCCTTTCCTTTGTCAACATTAACATACAGGCTATAAAATGTTGTTTGCATGGTTGAAACAAAGCAGGACGTACCAGGAATCCGCTTGTCTTCAGAGGGCCCTATGATGTGGGGCAGTCGGAGACCGACACGGTGATTGATACCTGGGAGCTCGGCCTTGCCTTTGGCCTTGGAGGGTTCCAGTCCCAGTCTTCGGGCGCCCTTTATTTTCACCTTGTTTCATCACACCAACGCACATCCAGGGCTGAATAAATATTTGTGAATGGTTTGAACTTTGTTCTGTGCCCTTCGATTCTCTTTGGACTTGGAAGGACATTTTAAAAGATTCATCTCCCCAAACGGGACCCACTGAAGAGCCAGTTGCCAAGTGAGCGCCGAGGACGCAGGGATTGGATACGAATGTTTGAAAGTCTTGAAGGATATTTGAGAAACTGCCTGGGAGGAACTGCATATAAATTTACCACCAAAGTAATCCTTGTGAAGCGGTTTACGGTCTGTGGACTGGTTTTCTAAGGGCTTTTCAAGGATTTTTGTCCTCCAGCCAGCCACCATGGGACCTTTCTGTACTCTGCTCCACTCTATCTCCCATTCTTGTTAATCCTCTGCCTCTTGTTCTGCAGACCTCCACGCTTTCTCTTGCCCTTCCCTCACCCTGACTCCCTCTCACAAATTTCGAGGAGGGGAGCTGCATTCAGAAATCCAGAAATCCCCCACCCCACCCCACCCCCGACCCTCACCCCCAGCAGAGGAGTGTGAGCAAGGGTCAGGGCCAGGTCGGCAGAGCTAGCTAGCAAGAGATCCTTAGGAACACAGGTTTTGTAATTTATGTGCTAATCGGGCCCCGGGGTTGGGCAACTTCTCTCTGGAGAGGAAGGGAAGAAGCTTCCAGATGAACTGACATTTCTCCGGCAGCACACGGCAGCTTGGCCTTTCATGCTTTGGCTGTGGGCATCCTGGCCGTGTAACCTCTGATTCCTCCACTTCCTCGGCTGTAAAAATGGAGGCGCCACTTCCTATCCGGCATCACAGGATGTTGTAAGGAGAGGGACAAGCAGTTTAAAGTAGACAGAGCCTCAGAGGTCAGTTCTGAAAGGTAACAATAGTCAGTGGACACACACACAGGAGAGAGACAGAGACAGAGAGAGATATAGAGAGACACAGACACGGACACATACACACACAGAGAGAGAGAGAGAGAGAGAGAGAGAGAGAGAGAGAGAGAGAGAGAGAGAGAGAGAGAGAGAGAGAGATTCCCCAACACAGCACTAGATGCCCCATATGGGTGGATTTAAATGATCCCCAGCTCTCACTTCCTCAGTTTCCCCTTTGGAAGATAACAATAATAAAGCCTACCTCACAGAGCCATTCTGAGGAGTAAATGCGGTATTACTCACCACGTACAGTATGTGGTACCTATCACAGACAGTTTCAACCACCCTTCTCATTTTATCCTTTTGCAAGTCTCACCCACCCGTGATCAGAAGGTTGGAAGTACGAGAAGAGCCTTGAATGATAGATAAGCATTCACTCATTTAACAGACAAGAAAAAACAAACAAGCAAGCAAACAAACAAACAAAAAAACTCAGTGAGGTGGAAAGCCTTGCCCAGGATTACTTCCTTCCTTAGTGAGAGAACAAGAGCTACATCTCAGGCCTTCCAATTTTCAGGTGCATGCAAATCTGCGTTTTCATCCCTCTGAAGACTGCTGGTATTTCTTTATCCCCAGACAAGCCTTCTTCATTCCACTTTTAACCCTAAAGCCTGTCCATCCCACTAACTGCTGCTGCACGCTGCCCTGAGCTTTCTGTAGCACCCACAAAACCTGCAGACGGCCTCCTCTCCTCCAAGAGCCCCCTCCTCCCGCCTCTAGGCCGGGAAGGTAGGACTTTCCCCCAGACTGGAGGATGGCACAGATGGGGACAGAAAGTGAAGGAGCCCGCCGAGCCGCAGCTGCGGGGCGAAGGTTGCCCCTGGTAACGGTGAGGGCTCCATTCAGGAAACCAGCCCGACTCTGAGAAGGAAAATGATAGCCTTCTTGCTCGGCTCCTTGCAAGCACAAAGAAAGCCGACAGGGTAGCAGGAAGAAAGGGGAGGCTACAGGCGGGGTGAGGTGAGGGCCCATGCTGTCAGTGACAGCCTCCCCCCATTCAGAGGAGCAAGGGCAGAAAAGCATGCAGCTCTTTGGATCTTCTGGCCTACGTGAACCGTAAAAATCACCCTTTTAACATGAGCCCTTTTGTGGGAATAGAGGAAGCAGGCACCCCATGCGTTCACCAGCCTTACGAAACAATATGCCAGGAGGAGGGGAGAAACCCCAAACGCTGCAACTTTATGGGGACCCTAAACTCTTCGTGCTCTGTCTCCTTCGCTCAGCCTGGTGACAAAGACCATTTGCTCCCAATTTATTGGACACTTCTTTTTTTTTTTTTTCACAGCTTGAGCTGCTTAGACGCTGCAAGCTCCCTCTCCTGAAATCACTCTCAGACACTTGCTGAATGGGCCAGGCTCAATTATGCTCCCCTCCACAGGTTCAGCTCACACTGTGACCCTGCCTGGCTTCCTGCTATTCATACGTGTTACTTCCCCTTTGTGGTAATGGCCTGTGGCATTTGGCCAGAAAACATTATTAATTTCAGAAGTGGACTGACAAACAAACCCTCAGTGAAATAAGAGGAAGTACCGGGGGGGAGGCCAGCTGTCGGGCTGGAGCCCGGCAGTAGGAACCCAGTGTGTGCAAGTTCGGGGAGGGATGGCGACGTCGTCGGTCCACCAAGGGGAAACGCGCTAAAATTACCCACAGCGCCACCCCCGCCCCCACCCCGCCACGGAAAAAGAATGAAAAAAAAAAAGAGAGAGAGAGGAAAGAAATCAGAGGAAAGGAGGAATGAAAGCGCTCAGCTACTTGAGCTGCAGCTGGACAGGAAACGTTCCTTGCAAATCCCTACTTTGAACGGGGCGTTTAGGGAATGCCAGGAACGGAAACTCTTCAGAACTGGATTAACGGGAGCCAAGCTGCACTGCCATCCGTTTCTGCTTTCTGGGTTCCTGCTGACGGGGACACCCAAAGAGGAGCCTGACTCGGTTATTTTTTTTTTTTCTGCAGTTTGGTTTTTGGACTTAGTCGCTTAAAAGAGAAAAAAAATCACTCCCAGGCAGGTGGGCACAATTGCTTACAGAATGAAAGGCACTTGCCAATGACATGTTAGAATGCCAAAGAGCATGGCAGTCGTCTCCCGTGGTGCTGGTGTCGAAAGCTCAGTTTCCCATTTCAACATGATAGAGCTCAGGTGTGAGATCCCCAAATCTATGTCCTAGCACTTTTGACTCTAACACGCATGCCTTCTACCTTTGGTTTATGTACTTCCGTGCTCAAAAGTCGCCAAAATAAATAAATAAATAAAATTTTAAAATGACAGAATGCCAAGCCTTTGGCTCAGAAGGAAATTTCAAGTCTATAACTGAGATTCAGTGGGGGTTCTGGCCTACATTCTGAAACCACTAAGCACATAAGCAGACTTGAATTGGGAGAGCAAGATTTCATCCTAAGCGACCACTTGCAAGTCCATAAGAAAGCCAAGATGCCATCAGAAAGTCATGTGCACAGAAGAGGGAAGGTGGGGGGGCATTCTAGCTTGTGCTAAGATAACTTCCAGTAGAACCAGACAGCTTGGAAAAAATGATTATCTCTACTTCCTTCCTAGCATGCCAAAGGATCATGGAGTAGAGGATCCTGCAGGGCAGAGGTTACCATGTGGCTCATTATCCTGGCACAGCCTTCTTTTGGCAATTTACAGATAGCCAAACCTTAGAAGGGATGTACTACGGACTTCATTTTTCCAGGGGAGGAAAA
This sequence comes from Peromyscus maniculatus bairdii, assembly GCF_049852395.1. NCBI lineage: Eukaryota > Metazoa > Chordata > Mammalia > Rodentia > Cricetidae > Peromyscus > Peromyscus maniculatus. The sequence continues at coordinate 24,458,002 of NC_134869.1, read as the reverse complement.
TGTTAAGCCTGAACTACTCATAACGCATTATCTGTATGTATGATGTATACCCTATTAAGTCTTCTCGATAAGCAAAATTAAATTTCTGTCTGAAAAACAGTAATAACCTTGACTTGGCTATCACTACAAGCTTTATCAGTCCCCACTACTTAAATGTGTTACTTCACACACTAAGGAGACATTTAAAAATAAAAACACATTCAATAGCCAAAATAGTTATTTATTAATAATTTAAGGTTTTACATTCTTATAATAAATTCCAGCTCAAAACTTTACACCACGAACATCATGGAGCAAGTTAATCCTCCCTTCTCCACAGCCTGATGCACCCCACCTAACAAATGGGTACCCATGCTCACACACACACAGACACACACTTCCAGTTTCATATCATTTTTTTTTTAAAGGAAAGAAACCAACCCTAAGTATTGCATTTGAGGTGACACTCCCTGAAGAATTTTGTACAGAGGTAATAATATACTGCTGAGCACAGCTGAAGTTAAAGAAAAAAAAGTGAACCCCCAATTTTGGTGTCTTCCCAAGATACCCCCCTTTGAGACAATGTAAGCCAAATATTTACAAAGGTAAGGCAGAGTCAAAGTACATTAAGGGGGAAAAAAAAATCACAAGGAAGATATATGAAAGATACTTAAGATCGCACCTTAACAAAGTCTTAGTGATAATAATATCTGCGAAAATGTCATCAGAATTGGTACAATAAGGTCAAGCATGCTGCAAATATACCCTTTGGATTAGAAAAGAGCAAAATTTTCCTTATTTTGTTTTAAGAAGTGGCACACTGCTCTTCCTCTCCCTTTGGACTTCTTCTTTTAAACCCATCAAAGATAAAAACAAACACAAGCCAAACAAACACTGGTCAAGTGATTTTAAGATCAAATATTTACAATGATCAATTAAAAGAGTATCAGTTCTGTTTTTGTCTTCCCAAACCGATACCACAACAAATACAGAGCTAAAATCTCTTTGGCTCCACTATATGCAAAGTTGAATCAGTCTTCACTGAAGACAATATACAGTTAGTTCCAGATGCAACAGGAAACAGCCACTGGAGGCCCTAGGGAACACATGCCCCTACCCTACTTCCTGGCCCTACCCTCTTCATCTGGACGGACATCCAGTCCCTGCTTGGGTAGGCTGGGGTACGGGAGCAAACCTATTGCCTTGGATCTAGACAGCATGTCCTGTCCTTCCAGAAAGAATGAATGGAGCAAACCTCTCCCTCTGTAATAACCAATTTTGCACTTGGCAACCTTGTCCACTACAGACAGCTGGTGACATTGCTGACACCCGAGGCCACACACAAAGAAAGCAGCCTGCTCGCTGCTGCCCAAGAGAAACTGCTGAAGGAACAAGGACACTCCCAGCGAGGCCAAGTCGGGCGCCTTTCACGTCGACTGCAGGGAGTCCACCTGGTAGACGTTCTGGTTGGCGGGAGTGGTGAAGTAGAGTTGCTGTGTTGGAACGTGGTTGTCACAGGGGCTGCTGAGCCCCAGTGTCCTTTCAAAGTCAAGCAGCTGGCCCATGAAGTTGAAGTTCGGGGAGATGTTGGATTTCTTCATCTTGACGATGTCATAAGCATCGTTCATGGACAGGTTGAGCTTCTGCATGAGGTAAGCAACAGTCACGGTGACGGAGCGGCTGATGCCTGCCAAGCAATGCACCAAGACACCACAGTTTTTGCCTCGGGCTTCATCTGTGAACACAAAAAAAGAAAGGCAAGATTTTACTAGACCGGAAAAACCACCCTCTGCGAATGCTCAGCCTAAGATCTGAATTAAGAAGGGACATTCAAAACAATCCTGTGTGGCAGCTGAGCCCTGAAGGCAGGAGAAAATGTATAACTGAGATAAACATGTATGCCGAACACAATGACATATTTCAGATAGTTCCTGTAAAGAGAGCTTTTGTATTACGCTTTCTACCAACAATAAAAAAAATCCCTTAATGTGTACATTCTTTGCCTCAGCATGTGAATACCAGAAATCCTGCAATATGGTCCTGAATGTTTCTCATACAGACAAGCAGACTGCAAGGGTCTATTAAATTATTCTCCAACTGTTGTGCAGCTCACAATGGAGGTATTCAGGCATTTTAAAAGAGAGGGAAGTCACAGGGGACAGCCATGAGGAGGAACAGGATGTCTACAAGGCCTGAAAATGAGTTCCTTTGTAATAGGAAATGCACCACAATGCCTGGAGATTCGCTTCTCTTAGGCTCTGAGCCCATAGTTCTTCCTGCTGAGATCAGGTTACCCAGAGTCTCGCTGTGACCAGCACACTGCAGGATCACTCAACTGGGTAACATTTAGTATGCGAACTGCTTTCCAACAACTAACTTGGGTGTCCTAAAATAACTCCTGGGTCTTTTTTAAAATGATAAAGCAATTCTAGGATTGGGGTCTCTAAGTGAGTGCCTCTACTTAGCTCTCTTCACTCTCCTACTCTGACTAGAGACACACACACACACACACAACAAACACGCCGATTGGGAACGGCCTTTTAAAAGTAGAATTAAATGGTTCAAGGAAATGTCCCAAATAGTCCCCATGATCTGCTATGTCAAAGGGCCCTGTGACCCTTTACAAGAAGGTAAACCAGAATTAAGAACACTCTAGGAACAGTAGAGGCCTGCAGGCCAGCAAAACAGCTTGCAGAAAAACAGATTAACATCTTCCACTCTATGAATGACTGTAAATTAGTCTCACCTATGAAAGAAATGGCCTCGGGGAAAAACTGGGACAGGTTCTGGCTCCAGTGATCCGAAATCGGGATCTGCTTGTATTTGAACTCCCCTGCGTTCTCAAAGAGGTTGGGCAAATTGGGGGTGACATTCAAGATGTACTTGATGCCAAACTCCTCCAACACGTCCAAATTGGTCGAGTCCTTGGCACAGCCCAGGTAAAGGAAGGGCAGAATCTCCACCGGGAAGGAAGGCTGGCTGTTGGACAGCGGGCTGCCATCCGAGTCCGTTGCACTATTGGGGTCTCGGTCAAGGTCAGACTCAATGTCCGAGGAAGAGTCGGAGCTGATCCTCAGGCCCCCGAGCCCCAGCACTGGCAAGGGCGGGGAGCTGCTGCTGCACGAGCCGTCTAGATTGGTCTCGCAGTGCAGGGAGAACTCGGCCTGGAACTTACTGAAGCCACCTGCCAGAACAAGAAAAGCAATCTTGTAACCAGAGATGCCGTAGTAATTTTCAGCCTGTGAGAACCACCGCAGCTGGGTGCAGGAAACACTACCGAGGCACCCAATGAACCCCCTGCAGTCCTAAGAGAAACACACTTAAGTATGCGCACCTTTAGGAACACAACCGGCTACTCCCCCCCCCCCGGGGAACTCGTATTCATCTGGATCCGGAAATGCAAAAAACTGACAACTCCTCTTAATATTTTGACCCACGGCCACCTCTCCAGTCTTCCGAATCTTAATTTGAAATCAAACCAAAAGAAAGCGAGAGGAAGGTAGAGGTTGCCTGGTTAGACAGAACCCTTTGGGGAGGTGGGGGGTGGCCAGGGAGGAAAAGCTAACACGCGGACCTAGCTCCCCTAAGCAGAACGCACGCGGCGGTCGCTACCTCGCCGGCTGCTTCCCCAGCCCGCAGCCCTACACCCGCGAGCCTTGCACCCGGGGTGCACAACATACCTTCCAGGTAGAACGCCCGGCAGCCCTCGTCTTTGAGTTTCTTGAGCAGCAGCCCGAGGACCGACTCCCCACCGGTGTTCTCATTCCAGTCGCTGCTGTTCTCGTCGTACAGCACGACGGTGTCGGTGCCGCAGCGCCTGGTGAAGCGGTCCCGGTCCTCGCAGCGCGTGAAGAGCGCGCGCACCGGCAGGTTGCCCTTCTGCAGACGCCGCAGCATGATGCCCGGGATGGCCACGTTGATGGCCGATTCGATGTGCGACGACTCGTACAGCTCCTGCGGTCGGCAGTCCATCAGCAGCAGCCGCTCGTTGCCCAGCTCCAGCTGCTCGTTGAGCCACGCCACCGTCTTGCTGATCGCCATTTCCGACGCGAAGGGCACGGGTCTGAGCGTATCTATCATGGGGGTCGAGCTGCAGGAGAAGGCGGGGTGCCTAGCAGACGCCCCTCGAGGCAGGCATAGGCCGAGCACGCTGCACGAAGCTGCCGCTCTCGGAGCGGGGTTCGATTCTGCCTCGCCTTTCCCAAGCCGGGGCTAGCGGTTAGGGAAGGCGGCACGGAAGCCAAGCCGGTGGTCCCTCTGCACCGGGCTGCAGGGATCACTCTTGGAGTCAGCGAAGCTCTCTGAATGAAGGTACCCAGTTTTGTTCCTCCCCAGTGAATGAAATCCAATTAATTCGGACTCCGTGCCACTGAGAGGGGAGAAAAAGAAAAAAGAAAAAAAAAGTCTAGCGGCTCCTAATCCTTCCCTCTGAGGCTGCACCTCAGCTCCAACCCGGTTGGATTCAAGACTCGGTTTGCTCACAGTCCCTAGGACTAGGCGAGAGCACACCCCCTGTGCGAGGCAGCTCCTCAATGGATACAAACAGCCAGCGTCTCAATGGATACATTCTCTCCGCCAGCCAATGAGCGCGCTGCGGAAGGGGCTGTTGCCGTGGGGACGGGCCGGCTGGAACAGGTTGTGTTGATGAATTGTTAATGAGTTTGTCATTCACAAAAACGGAAAGGAATTTCCGCTCCGGATAAGCCCCAGTGCAAACAAGCTGCAACTGCGGACTCGGCGGGAGGAAGGAGAAAGAAGAGGAGGCGGCGGTGGAGGAGGAGCAGGGCACATAAACCAGGGCACTTCAGTTGTCTCGTGTTTCCTTCTGTTGAGAGTTCACACTCCGCGTCGAACTCTTGCGCACCAGTGGTGCAATTAGCAAGCACAAAAGCCCTTTTTCGCGACTTTTGCGCTCTCAAGCTAGCTTTAATAAAACTTAGTGGGTTCCCCCCTCCCCCCCTTTCTTTTTTATTTCCTTCAAACTCTAGACCCGCCAGAGCCCCCCTCCCCGTCCTCCTTTAGATCGTGTGTGGCATTTGTTTGGCTCTTTAAAAAAGTCTAGTTCTGTTTGTTCTGATGTTCTTTTAGCCGAGGCTGTGTTGGGGCTGGTGAACTGCCTGGGCTTTAGTGACCCGACCAAGTGTTAAATGCTAATCCAACATCTTTCGAAACAAACTAGGGTTTTGTCGAAACATTTTGAAGTAACTAAGCAAACAAGCGTTTGGTTGTCCAGAAAACCAGTAACTCTCCAACCCCAGGTTTTCTCTACTGGGGGGGGGGGTGCAGAAAAAAACCTCGTCGGCTAGCCTTACACTTTTCTTTTGCTTTGGTGGCATGAGACATTCTGAGCCATTGTTCTGGAAATCTTGCTTCTCCCAACCACAGGTCACCCACCGAGCTCGGGGAGTCCTGCTCCTTTAATGATTTGAGGCCGGGAGCAGGAGTTTGCCTTCTAAGAGGAACCGGTCTGGCAAGGCAGCCTAGGTTAGGTAGGTGCCTAGGACGCCTGGCCTCACCAACGATCCCGCAACCAGGGAGACGAGGCGCAGTGCTCCCGCAAGAGCTGCAGGCTGCGGGAACTCAAGCGAAAAGGGCGACTGGCTACTGTGGACCGTGAGGCCGGTCCCCGATCCCTCCTTGGTTCCTACGGTGCCCGAGCCCCGCACAGAGCACTCTAGAAGCTCCAAACGCGCTTGCGCGCTGCGCTTCTGGCCACAGCCCGGCTGTTCTGGGGGGAGGGGGAGAGAGCGCGACGACCCTGCGATCGCCTATAGGGCCAGCGCGGGACTGTCGCCTCGGGAAGAGAAGTAGTGCGGGTGGAGAGCCAGGGGAGTCCGTATCCGGACCCCGTGGTTCCCAAGTGAGGGTGGGGAGTTTCAAGGACAACCTCCGCTGCCCGGTACCACCCCGCAGGCAACTTAGGACGGAGGCGGCGCGGCTCCGGAGCCGGATGGAGGCGTGGCCGGCGGGGGCCGCGACGGCGACGAGGGCGCATTCCCGGCGCGCACAGCTCTATTGTTATATAAAAGTGCCGAGGCCGCCCCTCCCGGACGGAAAACCACCTGTGTGCGGCGGCGGCGGCGACAGACCCTGCGGAAGGCGCGGGTCCCGATCCGGTCTGCCCTCCCGGCCCCACGGAAAGGAACCGCTCATTGTCTGGCAGCGGTCGGGAGGCGGAAGCGCGGGCTGTGGCCCCTTCCCGAATCCGGGGCGCGGAGGGCGCCTGAGGTCACGGGGTCTCCCCAGCCCGGCGCCGCGCATCCCCATCCTACCTGCTGTCACCCGCAGTGCAATTTGCATTTTGAATCACCCTCCTCCTCTGGGGTTTGGGGGAACTGTGGGCTAAACAGGGCGACTCCGAGGTCCAAGTTGCCAATTTTGGAGCTCTCCCGCAGGCAGGCGCCCCAGGAGGAGCGTTTTGATGAAAATGGGGGGTTGCCTCCATCCTCTCTCCGCGCCTTTTTTGGGCTGCGCTGGGAACAAAACGCCCATAATTCCCTGGATGGCTTCCAATTCCCGCTGGGGTAGGCCTGCGCTGCAGCTGACGCCCCCGGATCCTTCCCCATCTGTTACAGGCTTTCCCACCCCGAGATGTTTCATCTGTGGGACCAAAGGGCTAGGAGGAGGAGAGCGGGGTGCTCTGCCGCGGAAACGTGAAAGGAGAGCCTCAACCTCCAAACAGAAGAGGGAAGGAGGTTGCGTTTCTTTCTACCAAATTTTAAAGTGAAGCCGCCCGAGATTAGGGAGGATGATCGTAACGTCTTGGCACGCGTGGGAAGCGAAGCATGTGTACCCGTGTTTCTGAGTTTGAGTTATCTCCCACTGCCTCCAAGAAATTAGACCTTTTCTAGCTAACTGCACGCAGTTACCTTCTTTCTCCTTGTATTTTGTAGGGCCGCTGTAACATTAAATGGACGCAATGAAATGCCTGGTAATGGTGTGCTGTTCGCTGGTGTGTTTATGTGTTCTGAGCTAACCTACCTACAAAATGGCTGGAGCCCTTCAGTTTGGTAGTTTTTTTTTGTAGGGGGTCCTAATCCAAACACTCCCTTTGAAGCCTGCCTGGCAGCCTCTCTTCCACTTGCAGAGAACCCCTCAGAGGACTGCCCAAACCAGTTTTATTCACTCCAGTTTAATAAAACAGGAGAGGTCCTAGCCCAGGCTCAAATGACACCTTAGCGTTGTTATGGCTGGGTGGATCTAGATAGTGCCTAACTTCTTGCAGTTGCATTTAAAATTTTTGCTTCATCACATCAAACCAAGACCGTTGAAATAGTTATGTATGGAACAGTACTGTAGGGCGGGCATAGCCTTTTTCTGTCCACCTGGGTAATTTTGGACGGTCTTGAGAAAATTTAACACACCCTAGATAACGGAGATTAAGGAACTGGCCTGAAGCTATACGGTAACAAAGAATGTGCTCCGGTTTTGAGGTCAGACCCAAGATGACCAGGTCCAAAGATCATTAAGCTTCCATTTCCTGCTAAGACGCTAAGTTGTACATTTTGCATTTCGGCCACACGTTCAGTAGCACACACTCCAAGTATGTTAAGGGAGGTTAAGGCTCTTTCTTTGCCCTTCTACACACCGGGTGGTTTTTCTTCACTAGTTAACCATTCACAAAATGAACAACATTCTTTCTACCTTGGGGTATATGTCATAGCTTCTAATCCTCACAATTTCAGTTGCTCCAATCTAGTAGGGTGGACCTGGGTTCAGATCTGACTTCTATCACTCACCGATATTGAGGCAGCACTACTTAGTGTCTGCTGAACTCTTAGGAATGAAACAGACAAGAATGATGAGGTAAAAATGCTTGCTTTTCGAACAACTATGAGGTCCTGAGTTTAATCTCCAGAACGTATTTTTGTTTGTTTGTTTGTTTCTCTGTGTAGTCCTGGCTGTCCTGGAACTCCCTCTGTAAATCAGGCTGGCCTCAAACTCAGAGAGATCTGCCTGCCTCTGCCTCCCAAGTGCTGAGATAAAAGCATGCACCACCACCCAGTTAAGAACCCATATTTTTTAAAAAATTAGAATTAAAGCTGGGCGATGGTGGAGCACGCCTTGAATCCCAGTACTCAGGAGGCAGAGACAGGCAGATCTCTGTGAGTTCAAGGCCAGCCTGGTCTACCGAGGGACATCCAGGACAGGCACCAAAACTACACAGAGAAACCCTGTCTCGGAAAAAAAAAAAAAATTTTTTTTAAAATATATATGTATATATGTGTGTGTGTGTGTGTGTGTGTGTGTGTATACACACACACATATACTAACCAACATTTGTCATACTAGCACTAAGGAGGTAGAGATAGGCAACTCGCTAGAGCTCACTAGGCAGCCAGCCCAGCCTAGTTGGTGAGTTCTAGGCCAGTGAGAGACCCGGTTGTCCTCTGGCTTATCTGCGTAGGTGACCTTGAACCCACAGACACACAAATATAAAATAAAAAATATATACTTTTTTTTTTTTTTGAGACAGGATTTCTCTGTGTAGCTTTGTGCCTTTCCTGGATCTCACTCTGTAGACCAGGCTGGCCTCCAACTCACAGGGATCTGCCTGCCTCTGCCTCCCGAGTGCTGGGATTCAAGACGTGTGCCACCACAGCCCGGCAAAAAATAAATATACTTTTTAAAATTAGCAATAGCCTACTTTCCTTGAGCTTACCTTCCCATAAGAACAGAAATAAAACAATTATGCACTATGTTGGAAAGAAGAAGTTCTGTGCAGGACACTAAGAAAGGAATAGAAGGCAGAGATGTGTGAAGTTGGGAATATGTATATTTGTGTAAAGGACCTTTAGGAATATGTATATTTACTCAAAGGACTGTGGAGATAAGGGACAACTCAAAAGTGTAGGACACGAAGAGGGGTACTAAGTATGACTTTTTTTTCCCCCTTGTGTTACCGGAGATTGCTTGGTACTCCCTGGTCCTTTTTAAATCATTTATTTTGCGAGAATCTTGCTGAGTTTCACAGGCTGGCCTTGAACTCATTCTGTAGCCCACGCAGGCCTTGCTTGAACTTGCCAATCTCTTTCTCAGCCTTCAGAGTTCAGAATTACAGACTTGCTGCCCCAGGCCTGGCAAATATGATGTTTCTTTTAAATCACTCCTTTATTTCTGAATAAAGATGATTTGCTGCTGTGTGTGACCCTTTGTCTGCCCAGATCTTTTGCCTGCTCAGGCTCCCAGGAAGAACTCTCTCCCAAGATAAAGAAAGGCTCTAACCAAGAGAAGGACCACAGGCTTCCTTGATAATGATGCCTTCCATCCTTTTCTAAAATATCATTCATGTGTAGGAGGCTATTCATTTATTTATTATAGTGCTGGGAATTGAAACCAGGGCCTCGAATGTGCCATGGAAATATTCTACCACTGAACCATATTCCGCAACCACAGGAGACTATTTTAAAAAGCAGAGATGCAGAAAGTCATCTTGGACTTACTCTGCTAAGCAGGGAGATGCACTGTGATAGTTAACACAAATTGTTAACTTAACACAACCGAGAATCCTCTGGGAAGAGAGTCTCAATGAGGCATTGTCTAGATTAGATTGATCTGGTGTGGGAGGGGGGGGGATCGTCTTAATTAAGTATAATGGATGTGGGAAGACCCAACTGCCTGTGGGCAGCACCATTCTCTAGGCAGAGGGTCCTGAAGTCTGTGAGTGGAGAGACTGAGTTGAGCTTAAGTGACTATGCATGCCTTCGGTTCTCTCCTCTCTTGCCTACGAATGGCATGAGATTAGCTGTTTGGAATTCCTCCCTTGACATCCCCCAAGATAATGTACTGTACTGGAATTGGAAGGTGAAATAAACTCCTCTCTCCCCCAATTAGCTTTTTGTCAAGATCTTTTATCACAGCAACAGAGGCCAAGCTGGGGCATGCACTTTCTATGATCCTTGTTTGGGGGGTTGGGGAGGAGGAGGCATGAGGGGGCGGGGCAGCGCCGCACTAAACAACAATTGCTGGATTTCTCTCGGTGTTTTTCCCTGAAAAGCTTTTAAAAAGTTGTTACTAATTCTTTTGTTTACATATTTTCTTTAGGCCCTTAGAGAGACAGTGTGGCTTTGCAGGAATTTTCCTGAGTTTAAGGAGCCTTGGGACTTCTCGGACCCAGAGAAGTTAGCACGACCTTTAATCTTCTTGGAGTAATCTCTCTGGATACAATGACATTTATTAACACATCATGTGAAAACAGCTAAGCGGATTTTCAACAAACAGGAAGAGGGTGTTTTGGGAGCACCAACTTAAAATACAGGCAGGTAATATATTCACAATTTCCTGTTAGATGTCCTGGGAGGACAACGGCTTTTGGAGCAGCTGAACCTTAAAATGAAATCTAACTATGGCTGAAGAGTACCGTTTGCAATCATCTGATTTAAAATAAAGTTATACGAGAATGCATGAAATTCATCCTGAGGTCTCTCCTGACAGGGGCCTGAAAAAATAGCAAGCTATGCTTGAACAGCAGAAACAGGAACCCAAGAGACCTAAAGGATCGACAACAGGATGCACTGATCATATGCATGATTGGCCGGGCACGAAGTTAGAGCTTCAAGTTGCCCCCATGTCCGATACCACGAGTGCAACCCATCGGAACTAACTGCAGGCTTTGGTTTGCAGTCAACTAGCACAACCCATCAGAACTAACTGCAGGCTTTGGTTTGCAGTCAGTTCATGTCTCACAATGATCTTCATGGAACTGGGCCCCGTAGAGGAGCGATAGAGCCTGAGTGCAGTTAATGACTTCCCCAAAGGAGGTGGCAGTGCCAGTTTCTTGTCCATAGCATATATATAGGGAGAATGAGTGCCAGAGATCACCTATAAAGAGGATGGTGCCTTCACACCTTGCCAAAAGGATGCTACCGGAGGAAAAAGCAAACAACCTTGGTGTGGTGAACATCAGGTCTTAGCCAACATAACAGCCACCATCTGCCTTCCTGCGTTTCTGTTTCCCATCACCCGACACAACACCAGTTGCTTTACCTTCCAGACCCCACAGAGACCTTATCTAGAAGATGCTTGTGAAGCTGGCTGTCTCCAGCAGCGGCAAGTGAATTCGTTTAAAGATGATGCTAACTTCTGAAGAAGGTTTTGTTCTCTTCCTTCCGTTAGGAAAACACCCAATTCTTTCCTTTTACTGTTTCTTTCCACCGAGAAGTATATAGTCAGGCCGTCACCAGGAAGCTGACATTTCTGCTAGCCCATTTGCTTTTGCTTCTTCAAAAGAAGTGGCGGCAGCCCCCTCCAATTGTTTCCAAAAGCCCCTGCCATCTACATAGGCAATCCTCCTTCTAGAGTCTTTCCCAGCATGCACCCTGTGTGTAGGATCCAGGGACGAGGCTGAGTGTTTGCCCCTTGCCTCCTTATATTGATTGGCCTTAGGACTATCCTTTCATAGTACGTTCCTTTATTGACATGGGCGGGAACAGCACACATACTGCCATGGTGTAAGAGAATCTGTTACGTACTATTTCACACCACCCTGTTTCCCCCTCTATTTTCCCTCAGCAATCAGTGGATATGACCGTGTTCCGGCTTTAACTTGGATTCTCAAATGTCACTCAGAGCCCCCATCACACACACACACACACACACACACACACACACACACACACACACACACACACTGGTGGAAGCCCCAGATTTCAGTCTAAGCAGTGCTGCTTCTGGGGGGATTCATTACTGTCAGAGTCAAGTCTTGATACATCATGACATAATGCCATGGTTACGGTCTATTTGTGCCCAGATTTGTACATATTAAATCTATTATGACTGGACTAGTAAGATGGGTCAATGGGTGAGGGCACTTGCCCCCAAACTTGACGACCAGAGCTCGATCCCATGGGTTAGAAAGAAAGAACTGACCCCTACAAGTTGTCCTCTTGTCCTCTTGGGCCATGGCACACATATCCCACCTCCCCAGTAAATAAATAAATATTTTAAAAAAAAATTGATCTGCCATGATACCCCTGCAAAGCCGGTATACCATCACTCAAGTTTTACAATTGTGAAGCCAAGGTTTAAATGTCAGGGACCCAGTTCACATCCCGGTCCCTTTGAAGCTTTGCTGGTTTGTACTGCACCCAACCAACGGTGGGGGGGGGGGGGGGCGGGGGTAGGGTAAGTCAGCTGTGCAGCATCTTGTGAATTATGCTATAGGATACAATGTCTATGTAATTAGTTAACTATTATCTTTCTGGTCAAGACTAGGAGTTCTGGAGTCCGACCAAGCCAGATTCTAGCCCTGCTTCAACTACTTTGTAGCATGCGACTCTGAAGGAAACCACTTCATCTCCTCATAGCTCCCCTTTGCCACCTGTAAAATAGTAATACTATTCTACTGGACTACCGCAGTGATTGGGTTATATTTGTAACAGGGTAGGAGCCCTAAAATGTCAATAATTCACTGTCTGCTACCTGTTTTCACTGATCACACACACACACACACACACACACACACACCCCTCCAAAAGTGTTTATTATCCCTGCCCAAAAGGATCATATAATGAAAAACACAGTAGTGCCGATTTAACTCTCAGGAATAGCGAAAAACCCAAATATTTAAAATGTGAGAGGAAAAATAAAAATTTAGTAGAATGGGCAGTAAAATGGTTCAGCAAGTTAAAAAAAAAAAAATGTCACTTGCCATGCAAGCCTGGTGACCTGAGTTGAATCTCAAGTCCCCTGTAAAGGTGAAAAGGAGGAACCAATTCCATGAAGTCGTCCTCTCACTTGTACCTGGGCCATACAGCATGGACCTCCCTAACCATGCACACACACTAATAACAGTAATAATATTGGAGATGCTGGTGGCTGGATTCCTTTTTCTCATTCCTTTTCATCGCTGAGGCAAACAGTCCCAAAGCAAATCTTTGATTTTTCTTTTGAGACAGGATCTCTGTAAGTAGCCCTGGTTGGCCGGGAACTAGCTGCGTGTAGCCGGTTGGCCTGAACTCACAGAGATCCACCCGACTCTGCCTTCAGAGTGCTGAGATGGAAGGTGTATACCACCATGCCTGGGAAAGCTTTGTGAGATGTGGAGAAACGCGGGGACACCAGGATGCTGCAAGTGCGGATTGCACTCCAGAGGTTTTTCCAGAACACACCTGCTGATGTAGCAGGGGCTTTCTACCCTCCATCACTTGCTCCGCTTGCTGTGGACTGCACACTCATTCTACCAGAGCGGGATTGGAAATCTACTGGCTGAGCCACGGACCCATCATCCCCAGGTCCTCTGAGCTTGCCTCCCCGATGGGAGCACACACTGATACTGAGTTGGGCATGGAAGGACTCTCGTTCTCTGGGAATTTCCACTCTCCCTTCCTGTCCCCGAGGGAGTTCGTCAGATGAAAGGGCTGGGTGTGAAAGGCGCCCATGTGTGACTGGAAGAAACCTTCCATTTCTGGGTGAGGAAGGCTGTGCCGCTGTGGAGGTTCACAGCCAGCTCTGAGTGAGCAATCCACCTGCTCACACGGTTGCTGTAGCAACGTTTACATACGTGAGACTACAAGATTATTTTTATTAAATGTCTGGCATGAACCATCTTTTGCTGTAATCTATCAAGCTCTTTTAAACCCACCAAAAGCTTTGGCTTCTTCACCCATACATCCAAAATCTAAAGTGCCTTGCTGGGCTATGTCTCTATCTAGCCAGTTTCCCAAAGAATTTTTTTTTTTTTTTTTTTTTTTCGAGACAGGGTTTCTCTGTGTAGCTTTGCGCCTTTTCTGGAACTCACTCTGTAGCCCAGGCTGGCCTTCAACTCACAAAGATCCGCCTGGCTCTGCCTCCCAAGTGCTGGGATTAAAGGTGTGCGCCGCCGCCACCCAGCTATGAGACAGGGTTTCTCCGTGTTGCCCTGACTGGCCTGGAACTCACTCTGGAGACCAGGCTGCTGTGGAAAATCCTTTTGTACACTGAAGATTTGTCACTGTGATTGGTTTAATGAAGAAGCTGACTGGCCAATAGCTGAACAGGATAAAGTTAGGAGGGAAATCCAAACTGAGAATGATGGGAAGAAGGGCTGAGCGAAAGGAGACACCAGCCAGAGGGAGAATGAATTGAACACATAACATGGGATAGAGGTAAAGACTACAAGCCTTGGGGCAGTGCATGGATAAAAAGAAATGGGTTAAGTTGTAAGAGCTAGTTAGTAATAAGCCTGAACTATTGACTGAGCATTTATAATTCATATTCAGCCTCTGATTTGGTTATTTGAGGCCCAGTGGTTGGGATGGGAAACGCCTGATTACACCAGGCTGGCCTTGAACTCACAGAGATCCACCTGCCTCTGCCTCCCTAATGCTGGGATTAAAGGCGTGTGCCACCACTGCTCAGTGTGAATTTACTTTTTATGTAAATCAGTATAACCACTGTGGTATAGACGGCTGTGACATTCTTCAGCATGAATCATCTTAGTGACTGGAGAATTTTTTTTCAGCTTAGCATAAAAGACAACAGATGAACTCTCTCCTTCTCTGTGTGTATTCCTGTACATTTAACCTAGTGCCTTCCCCATGCTAAGGCAAGTGCTGGCCCAGCCCTTCGAGACTGGGTCTCACTCACTTGCCAAGGCAGGCTTTGTATTTGGAATCCTCCTGCCTCACCTCCCTGAGTATCTGGGACGACATGCTTGTAAAAACCAGGCCCAGCTGAAATATTATTTCGTGCTGAAGTTCAGGGGCTTACAACGTTACTGTTGGAGGAGTTGTGAGCCAAGGATCGTGCATGATCAATCTATAGGATGACGTCAAGCAGGTTACCTGCAAACACGACCTTGTAGCCTCCAGTCACGGTGTCTAGGATCTGCCTCTATGAGACTGAAAGATCTGCCACTTTTGCTTCAGCATGAGGCCTTTGGGGCCCCTGGTATTCAGAGTGCTAAGGACAAGGAAAAGGACCATTGTCTACATTGCTCATTGCCAACGCTTATGGGAGTGAAAGCCAGTTAAATGTGGGATGGGTTCCACTTCCATCATGAAAAAAAATGCAGTAAAGACACTAACCGGGATGTGGGACCTATGGCCAATAGAGTGTAAGACTCCAGATTTAGCCAGGTGGTAGTGGTGCACATTGGGAGGCAGAGGCAGGCAGATCTCTATGATGTTGAGGCCAGCCTGGTCTATAGCGCAAGTTCCAGGACAGCCGGGCCTGCACAGAGAAATCCTGTCTAAAAAAAAAAAAAAAAAAAAAAGAAACTCCAGATCTGACCTGAAAAATCTGATATTTACCTTACAGCCATACTAACTCAGAAGCAACTCCTTCCATCTTCCCTGCCTCCCTTCTTTCTCTTCTTCCTCTCCCTTGCTCTTCCTCTTTCTCTCTCTGAAATACTTGCAATTAAACTGAAGGCTTTGGGCATGGCACACAGGTATTCTTTCACTGAGCTAGGTCTTCAGAACTCTTTTTACTTTTATATTTTGATACAAGATCTTACTAAGTGGTCCAGACTAGCCTTGAACTCGCCCTGGCAGGCACTGAACTTGTAATCCTCCTGCCTCACACACATGGGTTCCTGAGACTCTAGGTCTATGCCAGGCCCATCTTGAAAGCAGAACTTTTGAAAGGTAGAGATGCTCAGGTCTCATCCCATGACTCTGACTTAGCTGACCTAAAGAAAGTTTCAGACATTGGTACTGGGAAAATTCTAATAGATGTGAGCTGAACTGAGAACCGGTAGCTAAAGATTCATGACACCCATTCAAGGAACCCATCAGTTTCTTGCCTACACAGGCTTCCCATGAGCGTGAGATTAGTAAGTCTCACAATTAAATGTCTGGAGACACCTATAATTACTCTCTCCTATTCTATACCTAGGACTTCCCCAGAGACATTCTGGTGGGGTTTTTTTTTGTTTGTTTGTTTGTTTGTTTGTTCGTTCGTTTTATTTTATTGTTTTTTCATGACAAAGTTTCTCTGTGTAGCCCTAGCTGTCCTGGAACTCATTATGTAGACCAGGTTGACCTCAAACTCAGAGATCTACCTGCCTCTGCCTCCTGAGTTCTGGTATTAAAGTTGTCTGTCACAATGCCTGGCCTACTTGCCTTCCTCCCTTCCTTCCTTCCTTCCTTCCTTCCTTCCTTCCTTCCTTCCTTCCTTCTTTGCTGTAGAATAATCCCTTTGTGAGGATTTGTCACTGTGATTGGCTTAATAAACAATCTGACTGACCAATAGCTGAACAGAATAAGGTTAGGCAGGATACCAAACTGAGAATGATGGGAAGAAGGGTGGAGAGGCCTTGCCAACCAGATGCAGAGGGAGCAGGAGATGAATATGCCATGATAATAAAGGTACTGCCATGTGGCACAGTGTAAATAAGGAATATGGGTTAACTTAAAATGTAAGAGTTAGTTAGTAATAAGCCTGAGCTATTGGCTGAGCATTTATAATTCATATTTAGCCTCTGAATCTGTTATTTCAGATGGAGTGGTTGGGACAGGAAAACTCCACCTACACTTCCTTCATCTCTCTCCCCACTCCTTCTTTCTTTGGGGTGTGTGTGTGTGTGTGTGTGTGTGAGAGAGAGAGAGAGAGAGAGAGAGAGAGAGAGAGAGAGAGAGAGAGAGAGAGAGTCTTACCATGTAGCGTTGGATGGCCTGGAGTGTGGTATTAGACCAGGCTGGCCTCAAATGTATGGAGATCTGCTTGCCTCTACCTCCCAGGTGCTGGAATTCAAGGCATGTGCTGCCATACCTGGATCTCCAGAGGACTTCTATACCAAAAGTCTAGAGAGGGGCCCATGGAACTAAATTGTAGCCTAGCAGCCAGGAGGAGCTTAGATGGGAAAACCACACTCTGAGAAGCTCCACAAGATATCCCACACAAGGGGTTTTCTCCCATGTGTTCCAGTCATGGAGTGTAGAGATTATCCTGAAGATTCTTCACTGGAAAGATGAATCAAATAGTACCCTGTATGCATACATGGCAAACTTTATACCAAAAGACATATTCGGCACAACTCATCCACATGCCTTTGAAGGCATAGCTCTCTGAGTTTATTCAGGTGACTGGAGCATGGGGCTGAGATCTATCTGTTAGTTTGCCTGAAAGGAAGCCGTCCTTGATAGGGACTTCAAGTATTTCTTGAGAACAAGAGACTTAAATGATTGCTGCAGCACAGGAAATCGTTCAAGCTAAGTTATCACACAACAGAAACTTGCCTAGGAAAGCTAAATGCATGCCTCAGTAGCTAGAATGTAATACACACACAGAGAGAGAGAGAGAGAGAGAGAGCGAGAGAGAGAGAGAGAGAGAGAGAGAGAGAAATATATATATATATATATATATATATAAACATATATGATATATATTTATATATATAATGTAACTGCAATAGAAAGGAAGCAGTGTGGGACCAAGAGGAGGAAGTGTATCCTCTACTCTCAGATGAGGGGTAGGTGGGGGTGGGAAGTGACCCAGAGAAACCTCTATCTGAGCTGGATCTCTGTGGAAAAGCAGAGCTCTCCCTTCCTCATCCCCAAGTATGTTAGCTTTTTGTTGCTGCGACGAAACACCTGAGGAAACTCAATGCAAAGGAAGAGAAATGCAAAAAAAAAAAAAAAAAAAAAGAGCGATCTCGATGGGCGGTGGTGGCGCACGCCTTTAATCCCAGCACTAGGGAGGCAGAGGCAGGTGGTAAGTTCAAGGCCAGCTTGGGCTATAGAGCAAGTTCCAGGACAGGCTCCAAAAGCTACACAGAGAAACCCTGTGTTGGAAAACAAAAACAAACAAACAAACAAAAAAGAACGATCTCTTTGTTAAAGAGATCTTAGGTGGGCGTCAGCTGGCTTCGCTGTTCCAGAGTCTGTGATGAAGTCAAGCACCATGCGGACCCATGTAGCAGAAGAGAACGATCACTCATGTTGGCCAAGAAACAAGGAGAGAACAGAATGGGTTGGTTCCCATTATCTCTTTCAAATGTGTACCTCCAATGATCTAACTTTCTTAATTCAGCCCCACTCCCTAAAGGTTCCACCACCTCCCAGTGTCTCCCTGGGGCTAGAGATCAAACTTTCATCACACAGCTTTTGACAGACATTCAGGTCCAAACCATAACAGCAAGGCATGAAGAAAGAAAGGCGTTCTAGGGCAGAGATGGGGGTGGGCTTTGGAGCAATGGGCATACATGATCATCAGAGTGCAGCTGAGCAGTGTAAAGAGGAAGAAGACTGGCAAAGGACGTGGGCAAGGCAGCTTAGAATCCCGAAATGGGGCTGGGCAGTGATGGCGCACGCCTTAAATCCCAGCACTTGGGAGGCAGAGGCAGGCAGATCTCTGTGGGTTCAAGGCCAGGCTGGTCTACAGAGCGAGTTCCTAGACAGGCTCCAAAGCTGCACAGAGAAATCCTGTCTCAAAACAAACAAACAAACAAACAAACAAAAGAATCCCGAAAGGGCTTTAGATGCCATGGGAAGGAGTTTGAGCTTGAGATGCTCCCCCCTCCATGACCACCCCAACCCCCCATCCCACCCCCTGCCAAAACACACACACACACACACACACACACACACACACACACACACACACACACACGGAAAGCATGACAAGTTATCAGAGATATTTATAAGGGGGTATGACATGATTTCAGAATGTAATTCTGGAAACGATGGGGTGAGTACATTGTAGGGAGCAGAGAAACTGGGGGCAGGAAAACCAATTAGGAAGCCCCTTGAAATTGTCCAGGAAAATGAGGCTACACCAACACAGTTGTCCTCATCCTAAAATAATGCACTCATCAGCCAGCTTCGTTTTCATCCCTTTATTTCTGAGGCTGGAAAAATCACTTCGCTTCTCCATGACTCAGAATCCCTCCCTAATAATAGACGATGACAAAATACTTACCTTACCTCATGCAGAGTGGTACCGAGAGATGCTTGCAACTGTAGCCAGGAAAAGGAAGAAACTTTATTTTAAATGCGAGCTGCAATGATTTTTCTTGGAGAAAAGAAACTGTCATCACACACACACACACCCTTAATGGTTTATTATGAAATTTTCCAAGCCTACCTACTGAAAAATTGACAATTGAGTCAAAGAATCTGCAGAACTCATTGAAGTATTCTTTTGCAGAAATGCCGAGGAGTCCCTACCCAGGAAGTGACAGCTTCAACAGAAGAGCCCTTTGCTTTCCAGAGGAGAGTGCCCTTGCAACCTGCGTGGCTGCAAACACTGTTCTGCAGAGAAATTTTGCAAGGGAAGGCCTGGTTTTCCCATTATGAACAAAAGTGTCACAGATGCTCTTCCTATTATTACTCTTACAGAATTGTGGGCTGGGCATGCTAGGAGAAGGTTATACAATATCTAAGTTAAGAACTGGGCAAAATGTCTCCAGGTTATACTTTGTAATTTGAAGCTTGCAGTCTGTCCTTATAGTCAAGGGCACCTAACCATGCCCTTTCCTTCAGCTACCAAGACTTATGCCGCTATTAGGAATCCATTGCCCTGGATCATACACTATTTCTCTGCTCATTTTGGTTGGAAAAGGATTACTTGAATCTATGAGAGAATGCACAGCATACTGAGTCTGGTTTAAGTCTTCTCAAAATGCATTTGTCTTCCACCTTAAAAAAATCCCATATTCCATATTCGTGCTGAGTTAGTATAAGATATTCAGGAGATAGAAAAGAAAAGAACAGAACAGTATGCTGGGCGGTAGTAGCACACGCCTTTAATCCCAGCACTTGGGAGGCAGAGGCAGGCGGATCTCTGTGAGTTCGAGGTCAGGCTGGGCTACAAAGTGAGTTCCAGGAAAGACACAAAGCTACACGGAGAAACCCTGTCTTGAAAAACCAAAAAAAAGGAGAAGAAGAAGGAGGAGGAGGAGGAGGAGGAGGAGGAGGAGGAGGAGGAGGAGAAGAAGAAGAAGAAGAAGAAGAAGAAGAAGAAGAAGAAGAAGAAGAAGAAGAAGAAGAAGAAGAAGAGTTAAGAGCTCAGGCATGGTGGCCCAAAGCTGTAATCCATGCTACTTGAGAGGTTAGGGTGGTTAGGGTGGGAAAATTCCAAGTTCAAGGATAGTCTGGGCAATTTGGTGAAGCCCTGTCTCAAAAGGAGGGTTGGGGGTTGTCGTTCAGTGGTAGACCAGTTGTCCAGAATATTTGAAGCCTCCCATTCAATCCTCACTACTAAAAGATGAAAGGGCTGGGTAGTAGTGGCACATGCCTTTAATCCCAGCACTAGGGAGCAGGCGAATCTCTGTGAGTTTGAGGGCAGCCTGGTCTATTGAGTGAGTTCCAGGACAGCCAGGGCTATAACACAGAGAAGCCCTCCCTCAAAAAAAAAAAAAAATAGGATTTCTGGGTAAGAGGGCAGGCTAGCAGCCACCTCTGTGTGCCAGTGAAGAAGAGAGTTGGAAGAAAAGACAGACTCTATTCCAAAAGAGATAGAAAGAGCATTGGGACCCACAAAGGAAATGAAAGACTCTCTCAAGAGTACAGAGGAAAAGGTTGGTGATACATCCAGATGTGAGCTGAACATAGCTGCAGTCTGTCACCCGCAGGGGCAGGCAGAAGGTGTTTCCAGTTTGCTTTCTTCTAAGTGATACTTCCAAGTTGAGTAGGCTGCTCAATAAGATTACTAAATAAAACTGGAATCGATATACAAATCATCAGATATCTAAATTGCAACATAGAAAGACAAGACATGTGAAAAAAGTAAGCTAATGTGACTCCTCACTCACAGAACTCAGATACTGAAAGAAGTAAAATGCTAGATGATTTAAAAAGTAAAAATGGACCTGGGCAGTGGTGGCACACACCCTTAATCCCAGCACTCAGGAGGCAGAGTCAGCCTGGTCTACAGAGTAAGTTCCAGTACAGCCAAGGCTACACAGCGAAACCCTCTCTTAAAAAACCAAGAATTTAAAAAAAAAAAAAAAAAAAAGTAAAAATGGTCAATTACCAGAGGGAATAACATATTCAAACACCAATTAGGAAAATAAAGTCACCAAAGATGATCACAATGCCCCAGACCCTGTAATACAGTCAAGGGAACCGGGGGAATATATGGGACAGAAGGAGCTTAGGCATACAACAAAGGTGCAAAGGCCATGTTCAAAGTAATTACAGCAGAAACCACCCCCCCAAAACTAGAGAGACATGCAGACGTTCAAACATCATAGGCGTTTATCATCTCAAATAGACATGATGTGAGGAGAACTTCTCCATGACAGATTGTAGTCAAGATGTCAAAAACATAAAGCAATGTGGCAATATTGAAAACTCTACAGGGAAAATGTCAATCCACTGACAAAGACAGAGACATCTGAACATGTGCTAGGAAAGCACGGAATAATGGATTCCAGCCCTAAAAGTACCTGACTGCTAACCCAAACTACCGCACCCATCAAAGCTACCTTTTAAAATTACTGTAGCATTAAGGACACTTCAAGGTAACTACGAACTGGAGCTGTCTTTGATCATAAAGCCTGCACTTTAAGGACTTAAGAGAAGATGATAAGCCAGTGGTTCTCAGCTTGTGGGTCATGACCCCTGTGGGCTTTGCAAGACCCTCTCCCAGGGTCTAAGACCATTAGAAAACACAGATTGTTGTTGGTTGTTTTTGCTCTTTTGGGGGACCTGCCACCTAGCTCCCAAATATACACAGAGACTTAGTCTTATGAATGCCCGCCTTAGCTTGACTTGTTTCTTGCCAGCTTTTCTTTAAATTATCCCATCTACCTTCTGCCTCTGGGCTTTTCCCCTTTCTTCCTTCTGTAATCTTACTTTCACTCTGACTCCGTGGCTGGCTGGGTGGTTGAGTGGCTGGTCCCTAGCGTCCTCCTCTCCTTGTTCTCTTGCTCACTCTACTTCTCTTCCCAGATTTCTACTATTTATTCTCTCTGCCGGCCAGCCCCGCCTATCTTTTCTCCTGCCTTGCTATTGGTCATTCAGCTCTTTATTAGACCAATCAGGTGTTTTAGACAGGCACAGTAACACAGCTTCACAGAGTTAAACAAATGCAACGTAAAAGAATGCAACACATCTTTGTATCATTAAACAAATCCTCCACAGCACAAACAAATGTAACACATCTTAAAATAATATTCTACAACAACAGATATTGCATTGTGATTCATAACAGTAGCAAAATGATGGTTATGAAGTAGCAATGAAAATAATTTTATGGTTGGGGGTCACCACAACATGAGGCACTGTAGTAAAGGGTCACAGCATTGGGAAGGGTGGGAAGCACTGCTGTGTACAGATAGGGAAGAGAGTCTCAGTAGGGAAAAAGTAGATTCCATGATAGAGACAGAAGAAATGAGAGTCAGAAAGGAACCCATCGTGGACGACACAGTAAATCAGCAAACTCTAACTCTGATGAAGAAAGTCCAGGGCAAATAATCCAAGTATCCAGGAAAACACAGTCACAGGAATTAGTAATCATTTCCCAACAGCAAGCTTAAAAGTAGATGCCCTCAGCTCACCAACAAAGGGACAAAGTGGGCTGATTTGACTAAAAATCTAGATCCAAGCAGGACTTGGTGGCGCATGCTTTTAATTCCATCAGGAAGCAGAGGCAGGCCGTTCGAGGCCAACCTGGTCTACATAGCACATTCCAAGGCAGCCAGAGCTTTACAATGAAACCATTACAAAAACAAACAAAACAAAACAAAGAACTAGATTCAATTCTCGCCTACGAGAAACATATCATACTGGTAAAGGCATCTACAGGCTGAGAGTCAAAGGATGCACGATGATCTGTCAAGCAAATAGCATCGGGAAAACAAGCTGGTATAATTAATCTGTCATCTGAGAAAGTAGATTTCAGTCCAAAATCAGCCATAAGAGATTTTAAAAAGCAGGACATGTTAAAATAATGAAAAAGGAAGATCTCAGGCGTGTGTGATCAGGGAGTACTTAAGACATAAACGCAGAAAAAAAGAACTCTCTGGAACCAGGCAAAGGGAACAGAGGGTCCAGCTGAGGGCAGTCAGAACAAAGTATCACAATGTGCATGTATAAAAATGTCCTAATAAAACCGTTAAAGGTGTGCTAACATAATTAATTAGAAACAGAAAAGGAAAAGAAAGCTGAATAGGTACAGCGTGATACTATGAGGAGGCAAACCATGAACCCATAGGGAGGGGATAATAGATAATATACACTCCCCTCTGAAGTACATGTGCATGAGTAATAAATGATTAGTTCCTGCAAGTGGAAATCTGTGCACTAGTATAGTGAACTACTCTGATTCATTCCTTTCCTGTTATCAGGCATTTCTTGGAAAACGAACGCACTGGTGAAACTTGTCACAAAGCAATCAGAAGATTACAAAGAACAGACGAATAAGCCTCATTAATCCTCACACAACTTTGTTCTTATTTGAAGGACAGTTTACATCTCACAGATCTCAGCCTGCTCTCTGGTGCATTCTTCGGTGTGACGCTAAGATTCTTTCACTTCAGAGAACTCGGAGAAAGCAGCCGGAAGCGGACTGTGCGGACTTGCAGGAATCACACCTGCAGGCGAAGGGTCATTTGCTCACTCACGAACAAGTAGTACAGTGGGCAGCGACTTGATAGTCCTTGTTCTGGTAGAATCTTTAAAGATGTTTTGTTCACTTTTAAACAAAAATGTATGCGGTTGACGGTTGCCATGGGATTTGGAACTGCAAAGATAGTTTACCCAGGAAACAACCATAGCTCCTTTCAAATGTCTGAGTATATTATACCTTTTGTATAAATATGCACAGGTGGGTTGTTGTTTGTTTGTTTGTTTTACCGAGTAAAAGCAAAACCAAAATTGAAAAAGATAAAACATTATTGATTTATCTGGGGGCACATGATACTTGTATGAAATAAAATCCAAAAGGAAGGGAATAATAGAAAGCGGAAGCATGTCTCTCCTGGCCATGCATTACCTCTCCTCAAGACAACCACTATTAGCTGGCTTCCAACATGTCTATCCAGACAATCTCTGTACAAGAATATGAATTCATATACATATTCATTATTATGACACAGGTCTAGCAGACAAAACTCATGTGAATACAATTTGAGTTTTCTCTTCACACATTTCTCTTCACTCCATTTTGGCGATGGCTTCCAGAAAATAGAGAGAGTCCTCATTCTTTTCTTTCCCCATGTGTTGGGCGCTGAACACAGGATGACATGCATGCTAAGCAAGGACTCTACCACTGAAATGTATCTCTAGCCCTCTCTTTACTTTTAAATGCTGAGATAGGGTCTCACTAAATTACCCAGCCTGGCTTGGAAGTCGCTCTGTGTAGTCCAGGTTGGCGGTCCTCCTGCCTCAGCTTCCAAGTAGCTGGGACCGGCGGTTTTTGTCACCAGGCCTAACTTCTTTAGTCTATATTTTCTTTTCCTTATTTATTTATTTCTCTCTCTATGGGGTGGTGCCATAATGTGTCTACGGGAAGTCAAAGGACAGATTGCAGGAGTCAGTTCTCTCCTTCCACCATGTAGGTTCTGGGAATCGAACTCAGGCTGTCAGGCTTGGCGTCAGGTGCCTTTTCCCCCGCTACGTCATGTCTTTTTTTTTTTTTGGTATTTCAAGACAAGATTCTCTGTGTAGCTTTGCGCCTTTCCTGGATCTCGCTCTGTAGACCAGGCTGGCCTCGAACTCACAGAGATCCGCCTGCCTCTGCCTCCCGAGTGCTGGTCCTAAAGGCGTGCGCCACCACCACCCTGCAATGTCATTCTTTTTAATGACACACAGTATTGTGGTACATGATCACCACATAATTTATTTAGCTAATCAGAATCAGTTTTGCTATCACAAGCTATAACTTATTTTTACATATTCGTCTTTTATGTGAGCACAGCCACAATTCTTAGATGTGGAGTTGTTTGGTCAGAGTGCATGAATTTAGAATTTGATGGGGATTATTCAAATGCCTTTTTTAAAAATTGCTAGTTTGAATTCCCACCGAGAAGATATTCCTTGCTGGGCGGTGGTGGTGCACGCCTTTAATCCCAGCACTCGGGAGGCAGAGGCAGGCGGATCTGTGAGTTCGAGGCCAGCCTGGTCTTCAGAGCGTGATCCAGGACAGGCACCAAAACTACACAGAGAAACCCTGTCTTGAAAAATGAAAGAAAGAAAGAAAGAAAGAAAGAAAGAAAGAAAGAAAGAAGGAAGGAAGGAAGGAAGGAAGGAAGGAAGGAAGGAAGGAAGGAAGGAAGGAAAGAAAGAAAGAAAGAAAGAAAGAAAGAATTAGAAGGATTTCTTAAAAAAAAAAAAAAAAGATATTCCTCTCAAAATTCCACCACAACCCTCTGCTGAGCTGATACACAAGTACTGATAATCACATAGTACCTTTTAATCTGTATTTCTTTTGTTAAAGGTCCAGTTATTAGATTATTTTAATTTATAAAAGTATTACAATATTATGAAAGTTGAGCATTTTCCAGATAATTAAAGGCTATTTGAATTTCCTTTCCTCTATTGGGAGTGTAGCTCAGTGGTAGGGCATTTTCCTAGCCTTGTCTGGGTTCAGTCAGCAACCAGAAAACAAATGCATTTCATCTCTTCTGAACTATCTCTTCCTATTCTTAACCCATTTCTAAGTGGATTTTCAATATTACCTTTATACCTTCATATACAACCATAATGATACATTGAGGATAGCCAGTAGATTTAATACCATTAACCAATCATTAGTTTCACAGAGGAAAAAAATAAATAAATGTAGAGTTACTCAACTATCTTCAAGTACACTTTGAGACAATTCAATGCCTGACTTTTCCTTCCAATCTCAAATTGCAATGAGACCTGTCCTCACTCTTTAGATTCCCCGTGGGGTTTATTTCTCTTATTTCAACCCCAGAAGAGTCATTTGCCATAAACTCCGTCTCAGCCATAGATTATCCATGCAAACTTACTAAGGAAGTTAAGTCATGAAGTTAAGAGCGTCAATGGTCCAGCCCTGCTCACAGTTCCTGCCTTAGTGGGAGCAGGAAAAAGAAAGCAAGACTTCCAAGAAGGCTTTAATTCTTCCCCTCCATCCTTCTACCCCCCAAAAAGATACCATCTCACCCACTTAGAAGGAAGTGGGAAAAGTCCCTTTGCTTCTTTCTCCATCTGGGAAGGTTTGAAGTGTCTGTTTACAATCCCTAAATATCATATTTCGTTTGGCAGCCGAAATATACACACAACAGAATGAGAAAATTCCTGAATGAGAAAGATTTTAAACACTGCTCTGGACGGCTTTGTCTCAGGCACAGAGGTGGGGGTTCCTGCTTGAAAAGAAGTGGACAGCCACCAGTGTGGCTGGTTTTTGTAGAGACAGGGGAGTGGGTTTGTCAGCGCTGCAGGTGGGACTTCCATCAGGGGAGTTACCCGGCTAGGGTAGCCAGCAACAACTGACCCAACCAAGTAACTGCTCGCATCCAAACATACTTGATTTCTCTTCCTCTGAGGATGGAGATTTATCCCTGGGCTTCACACATTCTGAACATGCACTCTCGCTGTGCTCAACCTCTGGCCAACATCTAACCACAGGCTGATGAGTTTCAAGTCCCAGGTAAGTTAGGCGAGAGTCGTATCCTTGACACAGAGACAATTCACTGAAATAACTCTAGCTATCCTTCATAAGGATTATAGATCTATAGCCATCTCATCAGGAAGAAAGCAGGCTGTTGGCAAGAAGCCAAGTGGAAGGGCAATAGATACAGATACATGTAATTCTTAGCCAAATATTCTGGAAAATGAAATCCTAGGCTGTGCCGGGAGAAGAAATCCCAAGGCTGTAAAATGGAGGTGGGCGGCCGGAGGCAGAAGGAAGAAATACAAATGCTAGGTGATGTGTTAGGGATCTGGCCATAACTGTAAGCAAACACAGCCAGTTCCTGTGTCCTGCAAGTCACCTTGATGATCTCTTGAGTGGTGGGCGGTGGTAAGGAAGAAAGACCGAGGGCATTTTCTCCTTGAACGCTAATCCCTTGATTTAAATGTTCACTTCCCTATACTTTTGGGTTGTTACTCAGCCACTTAAGGGAGAGGGTGGGGAAGCTAGATTACAGATCTCACTGAAGTGCCTGGAAGAGGAGGGAGGAAAGCAGCCATAAAATGTGAGGCGTGCAGCCTATTCACACCACACCTGTGTCCTGAAGCCATGGAGGTTCCCCCTGCTGGGACTGGGTGCCAAGTCCCACCCTCTCCCCAGATCACTGGGAAAGCACTAAGCCATGGGGCCAGGGGAAGCTAGGAAATCTCAAGAAGAAGAAGAAGAAGAAGAAGAAGAAGAAGAAGAAGAAGAAGAAGAAGAAGAAGAAGAAGAAGAAGAAGAAGAAGAAGAAGAAGAAGAAGAAGAAGGAGAAAAGTCTGTTTAGTTGTGTATTAAAATTATGACAAATGATTACGATCTAAGAATTAGTATCTTTGTGGGATCAATCTGAAAGATTTTCAGATAAAAGGCCACTTAACCATAAGGAGTATGGGAGTGGAAATTCTACTATTAACAAAATTTATGATCTTGATTTATGATTTGTGAAATACATTCTGTGACCCTGCATATTGATTTCTGGACCAAGTTTACTCATGCTTAATCAGATGATGTTCATTATTTACTATTAAAGGTGATTGTGAGTGAACGTGCGTGTGAGGAGGCCAATAGTAACTCTCAGGTATCCTCTTTATTACTCCACTTTGTTTTTAAGGCAGGATTTCTCACTGTACCTAGAGCTCACGTATTGGCAAGCCCAGCCAGCCAGCAAGTCCCAGGGATCCCCCTGTCTCTGCTTTCCCAGTTCTGGGACACAGAGGCATGCTGCTATGCCTGGCTTGTTATGTGGGTGCTCACGCGTGTACAGCAAACAGTTACCAAATAAGGCCTCTCCTCTGCTAAAGATAAAGATATCTCTTAAGGCATTCATTCATCAGACGTGGTCTAAACCACAGTGTTTTGTTCCCAAGTCATATGTAGTCGTCTGTGCTAAGACATAGCCCAAATTCTAGAAAGATATTTTACCAAAACACCTACTGACTTAAGGACAAGAGGACATTCCCTCTTCTGCATGCCTGTGTGCTATGGAATGGGTCTGGAGGGCAGATGGTAACCATGAAAGTGGAAAGAAAGAACAGTCAAAGACAACTTGTCAATTAAATGAGTGTATGCACAGAGAAATAAAATAGCAAATACTTCTCCCCTAGTACATACATGGATGACATCTGGCAACTTAAATGGAAGAAAGAAAGGGGATAAATGAAGCCTTCTGAGAAAGTCAGACTCTTTCCAACTCCATGCTGCTTTGAATTCTAGAAATCGAGTCCAGCTAATTAAGCAAAATGACCACAATTGCTCGGATGCATACATCAGAGAGCTCACGTCAGTGAGCTTTCTGGTCAGTTCTTGTCCCCAGGCATGCAGAATAATGTTGTCATTATTCCTTTCCACACCCCGATCACCACAAGCTCCAGGAGGACCAATCTGCGATTTTTCTGCTTAACCTATATTTTTCTCTGAAAACACAGTCCAGCTTCTATAGAAGCATTTGCCAGCCCCTTATAAGGTCAGGGAGCTGGAACTACAACGCGTGAGGAATACCCACACACTTACTTCATATCCTGCAGGAGGGGAAGAGAGAGAGAGAGAGAGAGAGAGAGAGAGAGAGAGAGAGAGAGAGAGAGAGAGAGAGACACGTCATGAGAAATTCTGTTTCCACTAGTTGAAGTGGCTTATTACTTTATGTCTAGAAGGCCTAATGTCAAAAATTCAAGCACAGGAGACTATCGCAACCTGGGCTTGAGCCTGGGGTTTGGATGTCTGCAACGCATCCCAGCGGATGTGGATTTACATGTTAGTACCTGAAAGCGGATGCAGCTCCCACCCTGGAATGACTATACGTCTTCCAAGAGACTTGTTTCCAGAGCGTGGCGGGAGAAACAACAGACACAGCTAAGTGCCCACACACTCAGCCATCTGCTGTTCCAACCACACTCCTTCCCTGCCCCCCCATTTCCTGCAAGTGATTCATCCAGGCCTTCTTCAAAGATAACTGTGTGTAGGCATGTAAGGAGGGGAAAGTCATTAAGAAAAGTGGAATCTGGAGTTATTAGGATGAGGTAGAGCAGATTAAACAGTCTGGAATTTCACAAAGCAAACAGTGTGGGGTGCAGACAGGATTCTTGTCTCGCATGGCATGGCGGGTGCACCCTTTCAACAGGTTCGCATCCCTCGCAAACAGGTCACACAAGACGGCACACAAGTTGCTAAAGAACCAAAGAGGAAAAAACAACAGAAGTCGAAACAGGGAATCTGAATACTCCCACTAGAACCTCCGGACACTTCAACCACCATAGCGTCAGCGTCTGACTGAGAGCCACCGACTGCTCTGTACCAGTCAATGGGATCTTTACAGCCTTTATCAGCGGGTAAAAAAGCTGCTGTGAAAGCCATGCATTTAAAGGAAATGCTAACAAAAGCCAGAAAAGGTGATTATGACTATATTTCTGACACCAGAGAATATTGAGGGCCATATGTGGTGTTCCTGGGCCCGGGTGCTTGGCAAGTCCTGAACTACATCCCATTGGAGTCAAATGGGTCTCAGTTCAAACCCTGACTGCTTCCAGCCTCTGGGATATCAAATTGTTAAATCTCTGGGGACCTCAGGAGTCTCATGAGGAGACTATGGGATAAGGAAATGTACTCTTTAAGAAGAATGAGGACAAAAGAAGATAATGTAACATGTTTATGTGGTCCTGAGAAAAGGTAGAGAGGGAATAAGTGGGTGAATATGAAGTCCCTGTTTGCTCTGCTGGAGATATATCTCCCCTCTGTCTCTGTCTCTCATTTCTTGTTATTTCATTCAGTTTCTACTATGCTCCAGATCCCAAGGCTACCAGTGTAAGTGATTTAAAGGAGAATTAGAGCATCTAATTCAGCGGTTTTTTATTAAGATCAAACCACGTGATTCTATTAATGGGTAATAGGGATTTATTAAGATATAAATTGAGGAAATACACTCACGAACACAGAACCGAGGAAACAGCTGAAGTCCTCTGTTCTGTCTGGGAGCGAATGCACTTGGCCGTCTGATCATGCCAGGAAGAAACAAGGAGCTACGAGATCCCTCTCCCTTTCCATTTAAGAAGTCATGTAGGAAGGCAAGAAGCACCGCCTCTTCAGGCTTTATAGCCCAACGTCATGGGTGGAGCAAATACCACTACATTTCCCCTTTTTGTCTAAATAAGAAGGTTCTAAACCAAATGCAAACTATATATAATAAAAATGATTATCAAGTAATGTTCAGGAGGAGGGAAAGGTAATAACATAAACAAAAATGGAACTACAACCAACAAGAACAACATCAAAAAAGAAACACATGCTAAATGTCCAGAAATGTCCAGACCATAGGTAAATGGCATGTTACAGAGATTACTCCAATAGCTGTCCTATCCTGTAGAGTCTAACTTTAGTACCCGAAATGTTCTTAGCTAAGATATGAGAGGATTACAACTGTAACTATCTAGTTTTCAACCCCATCGAAGACCTGAGAAGGAAAATAATGTTATCTGAGAAAACAGAAAGTGTAAGCAAGCAATTTCCAAAAAATTGCAAGAATAGACAGAGACAGCTGGCAGCCTGGACAGTCACCTAATGTTTCAGCACCATTGGGGCATCCATATTGGCTACAGGCCCAGAATATCTGACAGACCTTTTTCAGAAGCAGGAATTTTGAAAGACTGTTTTACCCTGTCTTGGCAAGGTTCAGCGGTCACGTTTCTTTGTGTCCTGCTTGTCCGGAAAGGACAGCGTGCATACTGTCAGCAGCCGAGGCAAGGGCAGTTCTTTGTCCAGTAGGCCATTTTGTGCCAAAAAGAAGACAAATTTCCAAACGGAGTGTCTTTGGTGCCCAACATTCTCTCGGGATCAGATCCATGGGGCCAGGAGCAATCGTGTCTCATGTCAACAGAACTCTAAGTTATCAAAACATTTAAATGCCATTATTATCTAGGTCTATGAAGTGTTTGAAGATTATCTATCTATCTGACATATATTATTGTAAATTAGTAAAACTTAACCAACATAACTATAGATATGACAAGCATGGGTGAGTATTAATCTGTAAGTATAATCTACATAAATAACCTAAGGACTAAGGTTTCACATTATCCAGGTAAATAGTCTATAAGCAGATATACAGTAAAAGGACAATGACCTCAAAATTGTGACAATACACAAAATATCTTAAACAGAGGTAGAAATGTATAGTGCAATATGCAATATGACAACATATCCTTAATATGTATCAATACACAAAATATCCTAAATAGAGGTAGAACATACATACAGTATGATAAGTATAATTTTGCATTTATATCAATATACAAATATTTCAAACAGGAGTAGAAACATGTGTACAATATGACAATTATAGTTTTGAATTTGCATCAATATACAAATTATCTTAAATAGGAATAGAAAAGTAGTTTACATTTGTATCAATATACAAGAATCCATATCATTGCAAATTATCTAAGGCTGATAGTTTGCTAAATTAGTTAACTAGTAGATATAATAATCTACCTTAATATCCTATACCTATCTATTGCCCCTTTTTCTTTTCCAAAAGAGAATCCTGAGTCTAAATTTTATTGTTCCATTCCCAACCCTATAACAACTTATCCATAACCCTGAGAAAAGAAAAGCTTCTGGGAGAGGGGACGGGTTTTTCTTAAAATTACTTCCTGCTGTCTAGGGGGTGACGGTATCTCTGTGGGATCCTGTAAAAAAGCTAAATGGCTAAGTCTCATAAGGACTAGCTGTAGAGTCTGCAGCCAGTCTCAGAGTAATGGGTAAGGTTATCTGAGGTTCTGGCTAGAAGTGTAATATGATGGACCACCCATCTCATCTTGAAAGTGTCCTGAAGAGTTCGCAGTTCAAAGCCGATCACTAAGTGGTGTTTTTTTGGTACAATGGCATCATTATGGACCAGGTATAGTGGTTGTTGTGGGGCCCCATCTTTCTTCTGGAAACTTCAGGGGTTGCTATTGGAAAGATTTATTTTTCACTGTAGAAAACTTGAACATTATTAATATTAAAGTGGAAAGTTTGAATCTTAAGATGATACAAGACGTGAGGAAGGATTCCGAGAAATCAAGAATAAGCACGGAGAGATATAGAATCTTGACAGCAATGGTCTCTAGATTATTGGTTTTTTTCTGTCCTGTACCAGTTGGCTTTTCTGATATGAGACAGAATCTCCTAATTTTTTCCTTTAGCAACATGCGTGGGTTTAGAGAGAGAGCCACATTCCAACTCCAAAGCCAGTTTGATTAATAATTGAATCTGGACCACAACTTTTCTAGACTTAAAGAGACATTGATGGTAGGCAGTGGGATATTACCCTTTGGAGTATATTGATACCAATAGGTCCTTCCATTCTGCTGTAGATGTCTGGGTATCCAAGGCCTTTTGATTTCTTAAAGATGGGTAATTATAGTTTCCCTTAGTCATGATAAAAGATAAATTAGCAATAAACTTTAGACTCACAAAAATAGGATAGATAGAATATTTTTTTAACTTTGCCAAATATAAAATAGACTAGATATTGTAACCGTAATTCTTGCTTGATAACTGTTTTGTTATATGTAATTTTCCTATGTTAAAGTTAAAACCTTCTTTTTGATTAGACAGAAAATGCTGTGGGATGTCTTTCTGTATGCTGTGAATATGTGCTGCTCCCATCGGTTAATAAATAGAGCTCCATTGGTGTATGGCAGGGCAGGATGGAGCCAGGTGGGGAATCTAAGAGAGACAGAGAAGAAAGGCAGCATCAGGGCAGACACTGGGAGCTGCCACCAAGAGAGTGAGAGGCTATGGACTCATTCAAAATTAGAGATGATCAGATTTGATCGAGGTAGACCCCCTGAAATCCTGACTACAGACACAAACACATAAACCTGAAAGAACTACAGGACATGTGAAATATATTACCTGCTCAAACACATAACAAGAAATCATCTTTGGCTGACTTGTGTACAATGCACAGTCTGTACCTGTGTTAATGCAGATATGTATGTTACCTTTAAAAGTTTATGTATTTTCAGGACAAGGGGACCAGATACCAATGCAAACAGATGGCCCAGATGACCCAGCATCTCAAAATGCCTCTGTTGCAGTTTCTCAACCTAATGTTGCAATCTTTTAATACAGTTCCTCATGTTGGGGTGAGCCCCAATCATAAAATTATTTTTGTTGCTACTTTATAATTGTGATTTTGCTACTATTATGAATCATGATATAAATATCTGACATTCGACCCCAGTGAGAGGGTTGTTTGACCATCCCCCCAAAGGGTCAAGACCCACGGGTTGAGAAACACTGCTCTAGAGCCTTCTGGGGCAGCAAGGGAGAGGTAAATGTGTGGGACCTTTCACTAGGACCACACAGGTCATGCTGTCCTTGCTAATTCAAGATAGGGGGGAAAGGAGGAGACACGTAGGTCTCGTAGCCCCTCTTTCCTCATCACAGACAGCAGCTGTGTCCCGTGTGGAGAGTAGGTGGCCAAGTAAGAATGGATGGCTCCTCTCACTTAGTATAGAGATACCATATCAGACCAAATTCCTCAAGATTCTAGTACAATATCTCCATTTTCTCATCTGTAAAATGGACGTTAGACCAGCACTTTCACCTTGGGCTGCTGTAAAGTGAAATCTATACGAAGGACCACACACGGGGCTCAGGACAGTCAGCGATAGATGTTATTTTGTTATTCTTGTTATTTCTTGTCAATAAGTGCTGCTGAAAAAAAAATAAGTGCTACTGACGACTATTGGCTGATTACAGATTTTTCATTTAATAGGAGGATTTTTAATAGTGATGATTTTATCTGATAAATATCTACTCATTCAATGAGTCCACTCATTTACTTGTCCTTGCCCATTTATCAACATCGAATTCTGTCTGTGCTGGGGTTGCCCTGGACTGGGCAGATGCTGAGGGCGTTTGGGCAGGGAGCAGGTGAAAGATGTGGGAAGCAAAACCAGTCAAGGCAAAGTGTAGCAAGTGTCCCTAAAGAGATCTGTATAAAGCATTTCAGAACCCTGGAACCTGAAAAGACTTTCCAGAGAATCCCATTCCATAGGATAAGCAGCTCTCAAAATTTGAGCTGCAGAATTCCAGGCAAGAAAAACAGCTTGCAAAAAACAAACAACAAAACAAAACAACAAGCAAACAAAAAACAACAGCAGGGCTGAGAGCTGAATTTTCGTGTGATAGGATTTGGTTATACTGTCTGGAACTTCCTGAATTCTAAAGATCAGGATCAATCTGTGACTGAGGCTGTACAGACCTGCCTACAGCTCAGTCCTAAGGCAGGCGGTAGCCTGTCTGCTCTCAAGCCCAAGGAAATGTAAGCAGCCCATGTTGTTCAGTATGGGCTGCTCCAGGTACTGTCCATAGCTCCTGGTCTATTGTCAACAGCAAGACCCTTTCTAGTCCTTATCACAGGTTTTACTTGTCTTCTCCTTCTCCTTTTCCTTTTCCTCCTTCCTCCTCCTCCTCTTTCCTCCTCCTCCTCTTCTTCTTCTGTATATGAGTGGAAGTTTGGGGTTGTGGCATATGTGTGTGAAGGCCAAATAATAGCAGAGCTTCATCTTAGGGCTCACCATCCAACTCCTTTGAGACAGTGTCTCATTGGCCAGGAGTTCACCAATTACACTAGTGTTTCCTGCCTGCCTCTTGGTGAAGGGATTACAAGCGTGTGCTACCACACCTAGCATTCCTATGTTGATTCTGGGGATTGAATTTAAGACTTCGTGCTTGCAAGGCCAGGGCTCTACCCACTGACCTATCTTCCCAGCTCATGTTTCATTCTATAGTTACATTTTTGCCTTGCTTCTTCCTCTAAATCTTGCCTGTAAGTTTCTCTAAGACAGAGATTCTGTCTTTCCTAATGAGTCCTACCTACAGCATGGCTCCCTCTTGGAACCCTGTTCTTGTCTCCAGGCACCAGTCAGGGCTATTTGATTGTTATTGCTCATCTCTTCTTTGCTCCTTTGCAGGTGGAGAACAGACTGATGACTTCTTGTTGCAAGGCCTTGATGACAACCCAATGGTTGAGCTCCTATTACTGCCCAGACATCAGTCCCCATCCATAACCTGTTTCAGCCGCCTCTCGGGACTGCCTTGCCAAGTCTGATTTGGCTCAGAGCTGAGAGGATTCTTAGGCTGGATTCTGTGTGTTACTAGTGAAACACACACTGCCTAAGCACTCGACGTTGCAGCTAGCACACTCCCTGGGGAATACAGGGCATCAGGACGCCATATGCTTTTCTCCATCCCCTTCCCCCAACATTTGGCTTCATAAAAGCCATTACAGAGTGGGCTTCCAATAAACCTTCATGATTGAGGTCGAACTGTGTATATGATGATCAGACCTTCATCTCGGGCATCATTTTCTTTAGCGTTGAGCTGAAGACTAGGGCACCAATCATATTGCTACCAGTCACAACTAACAACAAAAACAAAACCCTTGGGTATAAAGTCACAAGACAAAATAAAAAATAAAGACCATTGGAAATTTGAGAACCCACATGTTTTTCTTTCTTTCTTTCTTTTTTTTTTTTCTTCAAGAATTTCAAAGTTTCAACCTGTTTTAATGTCGGCCCATCTGGCTGCTTTATTATTGAAAACAGTAGCATCTTCTGATGTTCTTTGTGAAGCAACAGAACTTTGTGGGAGAGCGGGCAGGGGGAGAAGGAAGAAAGAAAAAGAAAGAAAAAAATTCACAGGGAAAACTTTTCCATTTGCTGTGCCATATTTTGTCTTGTATTTTATTTTATTTTTCTTAGGAAAAAAATAAATCCCAACTGGAGGGTGCTTCGGAGTATGTGCATAGAAATATTCGGTGAGTCATGCCTGGTGTTGTAGGTCTATTCCGGCGCGTGGGGTTTCCAGAACAGTTACATAAGTGCTAACAGATCCAGGAACTTTGGACATTTGTGGCAGCTTAATGGAGTTCTTCTCATCATTGAAAATATCCTAATTGTTGTTCCCTTGAGTTGAAAATCCATGAAACTGGTGGAGCCGCAGGAATTGACGTTGGGGCATTTCCGTCTGGGATGAGCTGTTGGCAAAGAGACTGGAGAAAATTTGTTTGAAAAGAAACCTGGCTGACCAAACTGCAGCAGATACAATGACCTAAATCGAATTATCGTGTAAAAGTTATCTGAGGGCACAAACCGTGGTGTTTTGGTTCTTTCCTGTGAAAATGTCCCTTATGACTCGGGTGCCCACAGAGCATGGTTTTGTTGGACAGCCTACTAGCATGGTTTTAAAAATACTGGGTTCCAGCTGGGCAGTGGCATACACCTTTAATTTTAGCACTTGAGAGGTAGAGGTTAATGGATCTCCATGAGTTCGAGACCAGCCTCCTCTAAAGAGCTAATCCCAGGATAGCCAGGGCTTTACAGAGAAAATGCTGCATTCCAAAAGTTACTAGCATATTCAAAAACCTTGTTTTATCTTTCAAAATATCACTTAAGGGTTTGGGGATGGAGTTCAGTTGATAGAGTGCTTGCCTACCATGCACAAAACTCTGGATTTCATTCCTGGCACCATATAAACCCAGAGTGGCATCAACTATCTGACATTCCAGCACTTGGGATGCAGAGGAAGGGGATCACAAGTTCAAAATCATTCCCAGCCACATACTGAGTTTAAGTCGGTGTGGGGTACAAAAGATCCTGCCTCAAAAATAATTTTTAAAATGAAATTAAATCTCTCAAGAAATGATGTGCTATTCTAAGTACCACTCAAATGCTTATTAAAAATACCAGGGTTTTTTTGTTTGTTGGTTTGTTTCTTTGTTTTTTAGGTACCCAGTTTCCAAGATAGATAAAATGAGCAACAAAAGAAACTCCAAGAAGATTGTCAACTCGTTTTCTCCATCTCAAAAAGGGGTCCCTCAAATCCAGGGTTCTAGGAAGCTCTTGTAGAGGCTGGCTCAGAGTTTGGCACCCAGGTTTGCTACTGGCTTATTCTTCAGCAGATAAGATATTATAGGCCTGGGTGTTACTGTATTTATTGGCTCAAAAGACAAAGTACAAAGGACAAGCAGGCAAGCGGGCTCTGACTCATGGAGGCTGCGGTCTGCTCGTGCCCTATGAGCGATGGTTGAGAGGACATGACAGCCCATGAAGTCTAGCTCGGCAGGCCCCAGCGCTATGGAATTCTTTCCGCATGACTACAGGGACTCAGCCACCTTCCCGAGGCGGCCAACCTGATGAGAGCACAAAGCACTCCACAGAGACGGGCCGAGGCTGTGTGAACTGTGTGGGCTGCGGGCCCCACAGGTGAGCGTGTCCGTAGGGATATTGACGCAGTGAGTCTCCTTGTGACACGCTGTCCTTCTTAGAGTGTGCTTGTGGAGGCTGGAATGTTGCACGCTCTCCAGGATGGTGTCCAAGAACCTCCTTGAACACATACCCTTGGGCCTTTGAAGAGAGGGTGGAAAGAGTAATTTGGTGTCCCTGCCAAGTTTCCTAGATCATATTTTAGGAGGAAATGATGTATGTGTCACCAGGCTTGGAGGATGGTGATGGCAGAAGACAGTCTTAGCAAATGAGAATTTGCTATCCATGCTGTTTTTATTATTGTGGTTCTGTAATATAGCTTGACATCTGTTATGGTAATCCCTCCAATGTTGTCTTTTTTTTTTTTTTTTTTAATTTTCCGGAGCTGGGGATTGAACCCAGGGCCTTGCGCTTGCTAGGCAAGCGCTCTACCACTGAGCTAAATCCCCAACCCCTAGTGTTGTCTTTTTTGCTAGATTACTTTGGCAATCCAGGCTCTTTTGTGCTTTTGTGTGAATTTTAGGATGCATTTCTTTCTATTTCTCTATAGACTATCGTGATGATTTTGGTTGGAATTGCATTGAATCTGTAAATTGATTTTTGCAGGCTGGCCGTTTTCACAGGATTAATTCCATCAATCCCATAGCTGCAGCCAGCAGCTCTCTCATTGGTAACCAACAACTGTTTAATTGGATTTAAGGTCTATTGAATCGGAGGAAGTTGATTCTTAGTACTGTAAACTTACCCAACTACTGGTGAGGTCATGTACCCTGAAAGGGAATCTAACTGCCACCACTTTCCTAAACCAATACCATTTCTAACTGCATTCTACATACTTACCTTCATATCCGCAGATAAGTGACTCTCTCACCCCTCAGCAAAGAAGCTTTGTTTCGCAGCAGACAGAGATCATTACAGAAAGCCACAACTGGTAGAAATGACGAGAACACTGAAACCCAGTTGATGCGTCTACAATACACCTCCCACACCTAAAGCTCAAGGCAGAGGGAGAGAAAAGATTGTGTCAGAGGACCAGGAGGTCTGCTGTGAGACACTGTCTTCCTATATAGGACCAGGAAGTTACACTCATGCAATCTTAACAATAGCGTCACCTAAACAGGATCTACACAATGACAACACAAGTTGACATGCCAGTGTGGATGAGGGACATCTCACAAGGTCCCACCTGTAGATGAAGAGCTACAAGCAATTAATGGCTGATGGAAAAGGGAGAATCAGTTTTATCCAGGCACAAGCCCCTTGACAGGATATCTAATCCCATGTGGTTATCCCTAAACATGTATACATACAGGCAACACTAAATGGACACAGCAGGATACAAACATACCCATATACAAATATATATATGTATGTATGTATATATATATATGTATGTGTATGTGTGTGTGTGTAACAATAATTAAAAAGTGGCCATGAATTTGAGACTGAGTAGCAGAGAGGAGTTGAAGAGGGTACTAATGATGTAAATACAGTACTCATGTCTTAAATTCTAAAAAAAAATTAATTAAAAACCTTTTTTTATAAGGAAACTGCTGCCCAAACCAATGCTAAGTCAGAATACACTGTCTAGATGAGCAGAAAGGAAGTCAAAGGAGATGCCTTATTTTGCTTCCCTGAAGAGTCTCTCATCATACGTCTCCCATTCTGTGTCCAGTGATCATTAAGACCAGCTATGACGCCAGGCGGTGATGGCGCAGGCCTTTAATTCCAGCACTCGGGAGGCAGAGCCAGGCGGATCTCTGTGAGTTCAAGGCCAGCCTGGTCTACAGAGTGAGTTCCAGAACAGGCTCCAAAGCTACACAGAGAAACCCTGTCTCGGGGGGAAAAAAAAAAGCCCAAAAAACCAAAACAAACAAAAGACCAGCTATGCCTGTTTGTTCTGACTCTGCCATTGGCCCTAAGTGCTCCATGTCTCCAGCCAATGCAGTCGGTGTCTTACCAGCATTTGCCTGGGTTTAGTCTACTAACCTAACTTCCTTTCCATCTTACTTCAATAATCATGCCTCACCAAGGGGATCTTTTCTGTCCTTCCATTGTTCACCACCAGTAATGTACTGAGGGTGTTTATGTCCAGTCTCAGGATGGAGCAGAAAACTTAAACATAGACAAAACTGCCTTGGTGGGATGAGATACTCCAGATTCCAACTATGTGGTCAGTACACTGTACCCATTCTGTACTCGCCCATCATTTTCCCATTTCCCTGCCATCTCCCTTTATTTTTTAAACTTTTTGTTGTTGTTGTTTTTGTTTTTGTTTTTTCAAGACAAGGTTTCTCTGTGTAGCTTTGGTGCCTGTCCTGGATCTCACTCTGTAGACCAGGCTGGTCTTGAGCCACCACCACCCGGTGAAATTACTACTTTATAAAGTAAAGGGAGGCCTTTAATCCCAGCACTCGGGAGGCAGAGGCGGGTGGATCTGTGTGAGTTAGAGGCCAGCCTGTTCTACAGAGTGAGATCCAGAACAGCCAGCTACACAGAGAAACCCTGTCTGGAAAATACACACACACACACACACACACACACACACACACACACACACACACACAAAGTCAAGTGGCTATTGGTTGAGAAAGGAGTACTGAGGGTACCTGCATTTATCTATCTCATCAGACTTGGCACAATGAAATCAAGGTGAGATGGGCACTGAGTTGTCCATCAGCATGTGCCCACAAAATGCTGAGTATAGAAGAGACATTTAAGTGCAGTATACAACATATTTTAACTTGTTCTAATAGCTTCTAAATTCCTCTTCTTCCATAGATGTGAAAGTCCTTGAAGAAAGTACCGAGCATTCATAAAATGACACCTTATTCATCATTATATGCCCAGACACGGATAGGCATGTACAAATTACTCATTGAAAGAAAGAAAGAATGAATGTTACTGAAAATGAATGTTTCATTATGGTTAGCCTCTAAGCTTTCAGAATGGACTCCTGAACCCAGAGTCCCATCTTTGTGGTCCTTCCTTCTGACCCAGAGCTACTCATTGCTAAGTTCAGCAGCTATCACTCTGTTACCCACCAGGCACCCCTTAAGGGAATGGGGAGCCATGAAACAAAGCCTCTTTTGACTTCCATACCTCTCTTTTTCAGCATCATTTTTAGCCTTGCCAGGCTCTCTGCACATGTGTGCCTGGTGCTTAGTAGTTCTTAGTGAACTAATATCTAACTATTATATCTGACATAATGAACAGATCACACTTTAAAATCTGGTAGTCACACTTTAAAATCCGGTAGTCACGCTTTAAAATCTGATAGGTGTGGGCTTCCAATATAAACTCATCGATTACTAGTCCTGTGACCCTCTCTGGGTTTTGGATGGCTCATATGTCCGTGGAGAGTCCTACAAGTGTGAATGAGATAATATAAGCAAAGACACTTGTTAGAATGTCTGGCATGGGATGGGCGTCCAGTGTATGTCAGCTCTGTCCTGCTTTGGTGCCTCATGGCTGTAGTGTCAGGGACACAGAGGGAGAGCATGTGCTAGAGGAGGTAATGAAACCGAAAGGAAACAAGAAGAAATCCCAGGAAACACAATGAGTGCTCTAACAAACACCGAAGTCAATGATTAGCTTTTTATATGCTCCATAAAACTAAAATTTTAAAGAGTGTCACAAACAGGATTAAGGAAGAAACAAGCCCATATATTTACTAAAAGAAAACAGACGTAGCTGTTTCTCAGGCTAAAGCATGCCTCAACAACAATTCATTCTGTGGTTTTAAACTCTCCCCATGTATGCACAAACACACACACACACACACACACACACACACACACACACACACACACACGTCAGAGAGCACCACAGCATGCTTGTGGAGGTCAAAGATCAACGATCAAAAAAAAGTGGCCTCTCTCTCTCTCTCTCTCTCTCTCTCTCTCTCTCTCTCTCTCTCTCTCTCTCTCTCTCTCTCTCCTCTTTGGTTTTTCTGTGTACCTTTGGAGCCTGTCCTGGAACTCACTCTATAGCCCAGGCTGGCCTCAAACTCACAGAGATCCGCCTGGCTCTGCCTCCCAAGTGCTGGGATTAAAGGCGTGCGCCACCACCGCGCGGCATAGGCTTCTCTCTTTCTGACATGTAGGTCCCAGGGATCAAAGGCAGGCCATTGCCTGGTGGCAAGTGCCTTTATTAGCTGTGCTGCCTTACTGGATCTATCATGTTTTCTTTAATTAGGCCTTCAACACATATCCTAGCTGAGCCAGAAACCTAATACATCGTCCGGGCTGACTTTCTGATCCTCCTGCCTCAGCCTTCTTAGTGTTGGGGTCCCAGGCCTAAGCCACCATTCCAGGCAAGCATAATATTTAATTGGAAAGATTTCTTTCTCAGTAGGGTTGTTTTGTTTCATCTGGGACACACCTGGGTGGAATCTTGAGTGCATTATGAGATCCTGTGTCACCTAAGAGGTCACTTGTATGGGAACCGAAGGACATAGCCAATCCTGCATCTCAGAGTTGCACAGCTCCCTCCTTAGGGAAGGCTGACCCAGCAGCTGTCCTGTGCTCCTTCAGAACCCCCATAGTGTTTTGTGTGTCCAATCTACATACCATATGATATAATAACACATCTAGCGCAGACAGTTCTAGAAAAAGGAATGAGGGAAAACATGGCTGACATCGTATCTCAGCCTTTCCCTTACGTCACGACAGCACAAGCTAAATCCAAGGTGCTGCTGTAGGCGTGGACTTCAGGTTCTCTCAAGTTAAGTCAAAACTGCTGCTTTTGGGGGAAACTGCAAAGAATTGATCTCCTTAGAAAGTCACGGTGTTTAGGCAGAGGTTGGCGAATTCCACGGAAGATGGGGAAGAAGGATTGTAGGGCCCAGGGGTGTGAAGGGCACCACAAGAAAACCCACAGAACCAACTAATCTGGGCTCCTAGGGGCTCACAGAGACTGAACTGACAGCGAGGGAGCCTGCATGGGTCTGACTGAGGCCCTCTGCATATATGTGACAGTTGTGTAGCTTGGTCTTCGTGTGAGAAGAATTCCTAACAGTGAGAACAGGGATGTCTCTCACTCTGTTGCCTGCCTTTGGGACCCTTTCCTACTACAGGGTTGCCTCCTCCAGCCTTCATAGAAGAGGAGGTGCCTAGTCTCACTGACACTTGATGTACCATGGTTGGTTCATATCCATGGGAGGCCTGCCTGTATCTGAAGAGAAACAGTGGAGGAGGAGGAGATGAGGCAAGGGGTGAGGGGAGGTGTGTGTGTGGGTGGGGGGTGGGGGTAGGAAAGGGAAAGGGAGGGGAAACTTTGGTTGGGGTGTAAAAACAACAACAACAAGAAAAAATAAAGAGCCGGGCAGTGGTGTTGCACGCCTTTAATCCCAGCACTTGGGAGGCAGAGGCAGGTGGATCTTTGTGAGTTCGAGGCCAGCCTGGTCTACAGAGCGAGATCCAGGAAAGGCGCAAAGCTACACAGAGAAACCCTGTCTCAAAAAAACAAGAAAGAAAGAAACAAAGAGTCAAGGTATCTACCTCCATGGCAGCCAAATTCACTCCCTTTACCCATCTCCGCTTCCTTAACGTTGTAAGCCTTATACACACCCCCTTCTTGCTTCTAGGGAGAGGGAGCATATTCTAGCCTGGTGTGGAGATGTCCAGCCTGCTGATTGAGAGTTCAGAAGAAAGAGAAGGGATGAGATTGAACGGGAAGTGTTGAGCTGACCACAGTTAGGGCTGCGGCTGCCCACCTCCCTAACCCAGCAGCACATCCCTTCCTGCTAAAGAAGCTGCTGTATCGCGACAGGATGTGTCGGGAGATTTGACGTTCTACGAGGGATCGACATTTCCTGTAACGAAGAGCTCGCAGTAATTCTCCTGTCCCGAACAAAGTGAAGGTGGGCACCCAGCCGGAGCCAGGCTTGTCAAACGTGCTCTGGACCTGGAAGTCCAATGTCCAGAGAAGTGATAGAGAAAACAGAAAAGCTTGAATAATTTCACCCTAGTAATGTCTCAGAAAACATGCAGGAAACTGCATGGTTCATCAAAGCTGAATTCCTAGCTTTTCTTAGAGGTTTTGGTTTGTTTGTTTGTTTTAAGAAACCAGATTCTTTAACTGTGAGCTATTCTAGATTCTTCCAACACATTTGTCTGCTTAACATAGCCTATGTCAGCTTCTGTGGCTCACATCCTAGGATTCTGACCAAAATAGTTCCTCACATGCTTCAGGCGCCAACATGCAAGGCCAAAGGTTAAACTCTGGGGGTGGGAGGTGGAGTCATTGGGTCAAATATTTACCAAGCCACCAAGGTCAATTTTTTTTTTTCCAAGCCATTCATCTCTCCAGGGTTGGCTTTATAGTGTCTCTTTCAGAATAGCCGCGACACAAGCCTGAGAATGAAAAAAGACAGTGGAGCCAAATGTCCTGGCATTAACTTGACCACAATCACCAGGTTCCCAAATCTGCCATGGTTCTGCCAATCGAGAGCCCTAGAAATACTGCGGCAATGCCAGTGGTGTGCTCACCTAGGGGGCAAGTTTCATTCTGTCTCAAGACAATGACCCAGTCACACAGTAATGACATGATAGGTTAATGATGGAGGAACAGCCCCTGCAGTTGGACCGACATGCATTGTGAAAAACCACTGTGTGTGGGGATGCTTCCAAACCCAGCTCACCGTGAGGGGTCTACACTTCGCAGATCTTTATCCCTCCATTTGCCCAGGAAATCCCCTGCTTCTCTGTGGGGGCCAGATTGGGGGTTCCCGAAGCAGCATTTCAAGGTCATAATCCTTTGTGTTCCTATCTCTTCTACTATGTTTGGGGGGTTGATTTAATATTTGGTATGAGAAAAGAACTGGCTGGCGATCAGTAATAAATAGTCTTCTCTGTCTGTAGAAAGTAGGAGGAAGGAGAGAAAGGAGTACCTAGAGGGCACATCTGAAACATTTGCACAAGTTCTTTCTCATGGGTCCAAATGTTTTCTCCCTCCCCCTCTCTCTTTCTTCTTCTTCTCCTCCTCCTCCTCCTCCTCCTCCTCCTCTTCTTCTTCTCTCCTTTCACTCCCCTTTCTCCATCTTCCATCCCTCTCTTCCCACTTCCTCTTTGCTCCAGGTGCCAGTTGGCATTCTGCTGGGGAAGTGACATCTGCATGTTCTTTCATTCGACAAACATTTACTAAGGAGCCATTAAAGGCCATACGCAATATCCTGGATCTGGTGAATTAAGCAGGTTATGTCTCGTCTATTTGAGTTTCTACTCCAGGGGAGGAAGAGAGGCAGAAGCAAACAAGACGATGGTTACAGATCTTCTTGGCCCACGGAGAGAAAAGGAGTGGAGACTGGCTGGGGTTTTGGATGGCTTTCCAAGTGGAAATGGATGTTTGTATAAATGAGCAGTTAGTCTATGACATAATCTGAAGCCAAGGAAATTTAAAGAATGGAAATTGCTGATTTCAAAGG
This sequence comes from Peromyscus maniculatus bairdii, assembly GCF_049852395.1. Lineage (NCBI taxonomy): Eukaryota > Metazoa > Chordata > Mammalia > Rodentia > Cricetidae > Peromyscus > Peromyscus maniculatus. Next base: position 24,413,341 of record NC_134869.1, on the reverse strand, counting down.
AATGCAGAGGAGTAAAAAAATCTACCAAGAAGGCATTTATTTCCATGGACTTATTTCAGGGTTTCCTTGTGCTTCCCACTGAGGACCTTGCCCTTGTACCTCATGTGTGTGGAATGTCCTGTGGTAACATGGAGACCCTTCTTGCAGTCCCGTTACTTGGTTTTGTGAGAAGCGCTGACCAGGAATCTTCCTGATGTTGCAGATCAGGGAACTGAGACTCAAATAACTTCCTCAAGTGCAGCCAGTTACTTCAGATGTCACTAGAAGCTGAGCGTTCTTCCCCTTTCCTGGTCAACACCATGGGCCTCACGCCCACCTTCTGTCTTATTCATCTGCCTTTTTCATCTGTCACAGAATACTTTGATGCTGTGGGTTCACTTCATGTGGGATTAGCCATTATATTCTGATTGGGGCACAGAACACCCCTTCCCAATATCCCACATTCCTATTGAACACACATACCTGTATTTTGCTACTATGGCTGTTGAAAACTACTATTATTGTTGGTCAAATATATTTTGGGGGTGGTGTGGCTAGAGACCATTCAGAAAGAACTAAATTTTCGATGTATTTGTCCATTCATGGGTTGTCACAGGAAGTAAGCCAAAGAGGACACATATATCTAATTATTTTACATAAAAACATTAGAAGCAGGGATATTGATAAAGTACTCATTACATTAACCTATGGGATTCAAAGAGATTCTCCACTTTCCATACCCATTTTCTTTCTTCTTCTTCTTCTTCTTCTTCTTCTTCTTCTTCTTCTTCTTCTTCTTCTTCTTCTTCTTCTTTTTTTTTTTTTTTTGAGACAGGGTTTCTCTGTGTAGCTTTGGTGCCTGTACTGGAACTCACTCTGTAAACCAGGCTGGCCTTGAACTCACAGAGATTCGCCTGGCTCTGCCTCCCGAGTGCTGGGATTAAAGGTGTGCACCGCCACTGCCCAGCCCCTTTTCTTGATTAATTCATCTTTATAAAATTGATCAACTTGGTGAGAAGGATGGAAACTACATAAGTAATTACATAAAAATGTTTTCTTGGAAAACAGAAGCTAATGTTTTTCTCACACACATTATATAAAGCCAGGCAGTATGCTCAAAGCTTCCTGGGGTGATCTCATCTTATCATTTATCTTGCCTTTTCATATACATATAGTTCTATTGCTATAACCATTTTATACATAAGAAGATCAAGAGTCCAAATGGTTAATGAGTTTGTGCCAACACAGATAACCAACACAGTGGTAGAGCCAAGACCATCTAATTCTAGAATTCTCTTTTATAGTTACTGTTACTATTATAATACCCTTGTTGTTATTTTATTGGAGGCACAAACAGAGTGAGATCCCAATTCAGCTCCCTATTTCGATGACGAAGATCAGAGTCCCAGCAGGTTAGGGATCTGGTTAAAGCACCAGGCTCCATTCCCATCACCAGACTCAGACATGCTACCATATCACCTCTCGACTGGAAAGAGCCTAGAATAGATCTTTTGGTATTTGCTTCGAAATGTATAAAGGAATATCTTTTGAGAGTTAGAATAGAACTATCCATGTCATGTTGAGTGTAGTCTTGCAACCTTGTACTCAAACCTCAGCTGTGAGGTTATCTACTCAATCATGAGACATTTTTTGTTGTTGTTTGTTTTTCGCCATTTTCTTTTTCAAGACAAGGTTTCTCGGTGTGGCCTTGGCTGTCCTGGAACTAACCCTGTAGATTAGGCTGGCCTCGAACTCACAAAGATCTACCTGTCTCTGCCTCCTAAGTGCTGGGATTAAAGGTATGTGCCACCACCACCTGGCTCATAAGAGACATTTTTAAGGGACCCAAAACAGGTCATTTTCTAGGAGTCTCCAATCCCATGTAGGTCATTTGGTCAAAGTAGCCATGGATGATTATTTTATAATTAATTATGCATTTGTCTTAAGCTTTCATGGGAGTCATCTTTGAAAAACTCATCAACGGGTTAATTATTATGATTATGCTAATCATAACAGTTCAGATTTTAGTACTTTCATTCTGATTTTTTTTTTAATGGCTAAAAAAAAAAAAAAAAAAAAAAAAAGAAAGCAACCCACACAGAATGTTAACAATCTATTAGCTCTAAAGGAAACATTTTTAGCTCCAAGAAAATTCCGGTTTCTTCCCGAATCTGAACCTGAACACACAAAAGCTCTGTGTCTTAGGAAAAGACTTAGCGTCGGCTGTTTCCACAAGATTAGCCCCATTGATCTGAAGCACCTGTGCTTCTAGAAACACAGGACATTATCAACTTTTTTTTTTCTTTTTACCATTTGCTCAGGAAGTTGTGCTTGGACTAATATTATTTATACAGCTGGGTATGCTGACTAGGAAGGAGAAGATCAAAGTGGTTGGTGATTGTGTAACATCTGAGATGGGCCCCCGATAATCAATCAAGCCTAGAGCATATGGACCTGATTACAAAGCATCTTACACTCGGGCAGGATGTTTTTGTGGTGGCCCGAGCCATCAGTAACAGCTGTAATCCACTTCAAGCATTCGGAGGACCTCTTTTTTAGATCGTTGCCTCTTTTCATTTTCTAGATAGTGGACAGCACGCAGAGAAAGCATGGGATGAGAATACCAGCATTGAATTTACATCTGTGTGAATCCTGGACGTATTAAGAGAACACATCTGAAGGAGTGTCTGAGGTCTGTGGGACACACACACACACACACACACACACACACACACACACACACACACAAGCCTTCTCAGCCATCTCTAGGGAAGGACGCAGGGTAACCGTCTCCTCTCCACAGGAAAGTAACAGGAACTGCACAAAAAAAAGATCCTCATTAAGGGAAACAGCGGACCCTGTCCTACCGCCTAAACCTTGATTGTTCAGTTACTGGGCCTGGAAGGAGGGGCAAGACACCAAAACAGGAAGAGTCGGATGGTTTAGGCAACAAGCAAACAAATAAACAACAAATAAAATAAAAAGAACCCCACTTGCTAAATTGAAACCCAAAAATAAAATACCAAACAAAACCCCAAGAGAGCCAAGAGGCGATTTCAAGTAAAGGATGCAAGTGCAGTCTGCCATCGGGGAGCTCTAACACCTTCCCCAGCAGGGCTGCGAGGGTGGGAAGAGCCATTCAAATGAGGCACCTGGAGCTTGGCAAAGGTCTGGTCTCTGAATGATGTCTGGCCAGCTGTTTGAAAAGGGATTTGCACATAGGTAAGGCGGAAAGGGGTGCCAGCATGCCTCTCCTCTTCCCTGTCTGGGTTGGAATGCGTCTCGGAGCACTTTAAAGGCTGACAGCTAAATTTAATCAGGGTGAAATCACTGAAGAGAAGACGGTGTTCTTATGCAACAAATGAACAGCCGCTCTGCCAGGGTTTTCTTTCCCTGCGAGGTAATGAATGGCGCAGGCTCTTAGGAGCGCTCCAGCCATTTGGAAATGTTACGAATTCAAGGGAGGCAGGAAATGTGGAAGTCTAGTTCATTGCTCATGGTGTCTTCCGGGGACTGTAGGCCCTGTAGGTTGAACAGCAGGGTTCCACAGCTGGTGTTGTGTAATCGACCGAGCATGCGCTGGCTCTCAGTGCAGCAAAACGCTTCGTATATACGGCACCGTGGCTGCATTCTATATTTTAAGACCATCATTTCTGCTAAGGGACTCCAAATGTTTCCTGTAAGTGAGTTTGCATAAACCTGGACTAAATACCATCTCATGATGGGTTTGCTTCATGACAGTTTGGCAATCTATCTGTGCCAACGCCATCAGTTTGGAGATTATGGTGGGTCTGCTTCTAGCTTGGGGGTGGCTTTCCACATGACTTATTTTCTTTAAAAATAAGTAGTAAACCAACAACAATCAGTCACGAATGCTTGGTATGGAGTGGATGAGAAGGTCAGGTCACCTTTGGAGTCTCCTTCCAAAAACCCATGCCCCTTGTCTAACCCTAAGAAAAATATCTGATGAGCCCATATAGAGGAAAACATCCTTAAAAAATTCACCAGTGTTCTGCAAGTCACAGAATAGGGGGAACCTGAAAAACTCTCACAACCCAGAGGACCCAGAAGGGGCCTTACAAGTGTAACAAGGAATCTGGATGGAATCCAGGAAGCACATTAGGAAAACAAACCGTGGAAGTCTGGGTCAAGGGTACACTGTCCATTTTGTTTCCTTAAGTGGCAACAAATGTATGCTATGTGCTCAGGTAAATTGTTAATGGTAGAGGAAAGTGTGCCCTCTCTGAAAACCTCACCAGCTTCGCAATTGTTCCAGAAATCAAGACTGCTCCAAAAATTGTTTCTCAGACAGCAAATGGACAACGTCATTTTGGCTGGTGCTCATGCAAAAACCAATCACGGGAGGGAGTCCGTTTCCATTGCGGTTTAGGTCAGGGTAACTTCTAACTCCCAGGGTCTGCTAACTATTGGAATTTTCCAAGAGGAAAATCGGAACATAAAGAGAGACTTAGTCTAAGCCAAGGAGGGGCAACAAGGCGAATTCTCTTCTAGCTCTTACCCATCTGGCCACACATTCTACAGCTTGGGGCCTGTGGGCCGGTGTCCAGCTCTCTCCACAGGATACCGGGTAGTAAAGGGATTTCAAGTATGATTTTGTTCAGGGTTTACATGTTTTAATAGGGTGCTCAATGGGATTTCCAGGAAAGAGGCAGCTAGGATAGATAATGGCTCTGTTTGTACCCAACTCTACTGTACTACTCAGTACAGCCAGCTGTTTTTCATGTGACTCACAGCCAGATAATATTAGGGCAGTGGCCATCAAATCTGATTCTCAAGATTATGACTTCCCCCAAGTGAATCACCGATAGTGGACCTTCTCTTCTCCAAGGTATGGGATGCAGTCAGTGTAGGCGTGGCCCATGGGGCTGGTGACAGCAGGAGCCAGCCCCTGAGAGGTGACTTGTACCTTGCCTGTGGTCTTTAATAACCTGAGATGTTGCTGCCGGCTCTCTCAACAAGCTCTCTTCAGTTGTTGCCGTGCGCCACCATGGCAAACTTTGGACTCATAAAGTCCTGAGTTCAAGTTGTCACCTCCAAGTCTGTTATTTCCTGGTTGGGTGACCTGTTGGAGCGAATTAATTTTTCTGATCGTCAGGGTTTTCCAGCACGGACAAGAAGACTGATCACAGGCTTGCCTCGAAGTCATTAAGAGAAGAAACCACTGAAGATATCTGGAATGATGGGTCAATGCTCTTCCACGATTTCCCTTTGCTTCCTGTCTCACACAGGCTAGGCAGTGGGGTCAGGCATGGCCAGGGCAGCTCAGTCCCTTTCAGGAATGTCCTCATGAGGTTCGAGTTTCTAACCTGGGAGAATTAATCCTGGTAATTAATCCTGAGGTTTGCAAACCGATATGTGTAAAATCAAGAATTTAATACTCTTTTAGGTTCTATACTTTGTTTGTTGTTTTCCATGGAACTGTCTCTAACTTTTCCCTCCAAAGAATTGTCTGGATGGCTCTCTTGCCATAACTAAGGTTGGTTGAGCCCAGGAGCCAGGCAAAGCCAACACAAAAAGAAGGCTTAAAACAAGACCCTGGCTAGTGGTAACAAGAAGCGCCAGCGCATCTCAGTACCACTGTGGGATCAGCCAAGCCAAGCAAGAAGCAAGACATCCCCAAGAGTGCCTGAGAGGCGGCAACACAGACAGACAGACAGACAAACAGACTAAGGCAGGACAGGAAGAAGCAGAAGAAGGAGCAGGAAGAGAAGAGCCCCTTGCCGCAGAGAGAGGAGCCTGGAGGAGAAAAGGCTGGGGTGGTTCCAGTCTGAAACCCTAAGAGCAGCTTTGGAGAGGACCCTTTCCCAACTCTTGCCCTTGGTATTGGGGAGAGACCGCTGATTTTATAGGAAACGTGCTTTCATCACAAGTAGGCCAAGTATCTGTCTGTTCAACCACGCCTCACTGTGTGGCCTGCCCAATTCTACCAGTTACGCTCAACTGATAGAAGCCTCGTTCGTGTTTGTTAGCCACAAAGGGATCTTCTCAACCATGGCTGGCCCGAGCGAGCGGGCAGGGGTGGGGTGGGAGGGTGGGGGTGTGTGTGGGAGGGCAGGGGGCTGGGGAGGTGGGGGAGGTGGGGGGGGTGGGTGCACTAAAAGTGGTCTCTGCTATGCTGTTTTGGGGAACTTTGATTTCATCTTTAAACAGAACATGCAATCAGCTGCCCACAAAAGCCAGGAGAGAGTGTCAGATTCCCTGGAGCTGCTGTTGTAGGCAGTTATGAGCGGCCTGACATGGATGCTGGGAACGGAACTGCCCTCCTCTGGAAGGAGTCCTCAGAACTGCTGAGTCACCTCTCCAGACCCTTATTCCGGTTTTTTTTTTTTATGCTGGAAATTGAACCTAGTGCCTCATGAATGCTAAGCATGGGCTCTACCACAGAGCCAAATCTGAATCTGAGGGCCACCTGTATAAACACATGTCCTCTATAACCTCATTAGCCAAGAACAATACCGTTCACATTGCTACTTGTACTTTCTTTTAAGATTACGCTTTTGGGTTCAACATACAATTATAATAATTAAATAGAGCTCATAACAGAGCTTTACATCTTTCATTCCAGCACTTGGGAGGTAGAAGCAGGGAGACCATGAGTTCGAGGCCAGATTTAGCTACCTAGCAAGTTCACAGCCAGCCTGAGCTACATGAGATACTGCCTTAAGAAATTAAGAGGGAGGGGGCGGGAGGAGAGAGGACAGGGGGAAATCTGTGGTTGGTATGTAAAATGAATAGAAAACCTCTTAATAAAAAAAAAAAATTAAGAGGGCGGTGGTGGCGCATGCCTTTAATCCCAGCACTCTGGAGGCAGAGGCAGGAAGATCTCTGTGAGTTCAAGGCCAGCCTGGTCTACAAAATGAGTTCCAGGACAAGCTCCAAAGCTACACAGAGAAACCCTGTCTCAAAAAAAAAAAAAAAACATAAAACAAAACAAAAACAAAAAAGAAAGAAATTAAGAGGGACTGGTGGGTGGGAAACATGATTCATGGGTAGAGCCTTGCATGTACAAGGCTCTCACTTAGCATAATAGGATAAGAAATATTCATGAATTATTCCTTTTTCATTACTATCAGAATTTTGGTATATTTTCCCTCAGTTTATTTCTCTGTCTCTACAAATAATCGTCCTTCCATGGCACAGTCATAAATACTGCATGTTCAATTTAATGTTAGCACACTTTCACATGCCATTGTCACAAAATATTTCCAGGTCGCAAAGTTTTCTCTTTATAATTGTTCATCTTGAGTCTGAAGCTCATAGCACAAAGAGTAGTTACATTGTTCCTATATTCTTCCGTGACCCGGATTTAGTTTATTCCCAGATTTTGTTATTTGAAACAACAGCACGTTCATCACGCTACTCTAACACTTGGGAAAATTATTCTGAGGCAATGTAGGAAAGAGTTCAGCAATCTGGGCTCCACTTGGTTTGGGCTACACGCAGAGTCCTCTTCTAACACTACACTTGGCAACCAGGACTCTTTTAATGACATTTCTCTCTAAACAATGCACACAGCAATCTGTTTGCAGGCCAGGACCACTATCTGCACTGAGCCGCATCCACGTCCTTCCCTGAACACTGGAATATGTTTTCTTCCCTTTAGTGGCTACCAAACTTAGATTCCATTCATTCACACTCTGTACTCTGGATGGGTAAGGGTCTGAGAATAGGAGGTCAGTCCAGCCTGAACTGGTTTTCAGTGAATATACAATAAGACAAAATTATATCCCCGTGAGAACTTTTTTGTTGTTGTTTTTTTTTTTGTTGTTTTTTTGTTTTTCAAGACAGAGTTTCTCTGTGTAGCTTTGGAGCCTGTCCTGGAACTCACTCTGTAGCCCTGGCTGGCCTTGAACTCACAGAGATCTGCCTGCCTCTGCCTCCCGAGTGCTAGGATTAAAGGCCTCACCCACCACCGCCCAGCCCCATGGAAACTTTTAGGTAGAATCTCTTATTTGCCATTTTATATCTATGCATAATTAGTTGTATATATGGTGAAAGTCAGATGCATTATGGGACTGGACATGTGCAGTAGAGGAAATGGTTATATATATCATAATCTGTTAATCAAAATAGAGAGCCATGCAAACTAAGCCCCTTGTAACCAAACTCTTCTTTCTGTTGAATCCCGTAAAAGAAAGGCCCAAACAATAATCGGAACCCTCGAGTACTCTTACTTATATGGGTGGCTGCCTCTCTTGATTCTGTGTCTGACTTGCCTTGGTGTTTTATGAATTAAAGTTTCCTTGCTATTTTTGAAAATCCGCATACGCCTTTATTTCACCTCTTTGCTTAAGAGGCCAAGCAACTGTAAACACCAGGCCCAGCCCCCAGTCGCTGATAAGAATCCTGGAAATAGCATAATTTTGTTTATGTAAAATTGTGTCTATGTATATAACAGACATTTATGGAGTGTTTCATATATCTAGGGTACAGAGATACTCGATGAATTAGATACTGGCCCTGAACTTAGGAGAGTGTGGTAATTCAGTAAGACTGGGACACATACATTATAGCTTGGCCGACTTTCTAGAAGGAAGTTCCAGGCCCTATGTGCTAATGTACGAAAATCATTTTCACTGTGTTTGGTACATCGTAACTACCCAATAACAAAATTATGATGATTGCAGCCAGCTAGTTTCTGGTAGAAGCCTCTCATCTAAATGCATGCTTCCATGATTCATGTTCACAGGAAAATAAAATCAAGAGAGCAACAAAAAGTCCCCGATCAATTAAGAAAGTTGCTATGCCAACATAGCGCAAAGATTGTCAGAGTCCTTCTGGTCCACAAGAACAGAAACTCCTGGGGTCACTGATAACGACACAATGTCATCCCAGGTTAAACGCTGCCAGGCAGAGTGCGTTTGCTCTTCTGTATGGCTTGGGTCAGATAAAGCCATTTTCAGGTCAGCGATAAGTCGGGGTAGCTATATGTCTATTTCTGAAAATAACCAAATGGCTGTGTATAAATTTTATTCTGATTTGATGTCACTTTAAGAGCCACAACAAAAAAAGGAACTCTTAAAATTTTCCGTAGGTAAGAGTTCTGGCATAGACCTGCCTTCAGCTGCCAGGACCTCAGGCCTGAACAATGGTTAATGTTTAAAAAGGTACAGTGTGTTCTGTTAAATGACCTGTTCATTTCCCCTTCCTGCCGGCGCAGGCCTCAAGTAAGAGCTCTTTATATGACATGAAAATACACAAGAAGTGATACTCAGGTCACAGGAAAGTTGCTTGAAGATAAGGGAGCTGCATCTTTAAGGAAACAGTCCAGTTGAGTTGGCGTGGACCTCCGTGGGCGTAGGGTTACTGTAGTTTGTGGAAATAACCCCCAGCCACCACTGAGATGTGTGTCTGGATTGCAGACAGAAAATTCTGGATTCAACTGAAATCAGGGGGTTTTAAAATGCCAAAGAGAGACTCTTGGGGGAGAATTTGGTCAGAGCAGCGCTGGCCATCAGCCTGCCCTCTCCTCGACAGTTGAGAAAAGAATGATATGGTCTGTTTATCAAATCCAGAATACCAAGTGTGTTCAACCCTCCCGCTCTCCACCTTCCCATAATTAGTCCCATTTCTCACTAAATCCCCCACATCATGTGCTGTGAGGGCCAGCCAGTGCAGACCCTAACGTTTCCTGGAAAGGATACACTCATCTTATTCCCAGCAATCCCACCACTTCTACTTTCAATCTTCCCAACTCCCGACTCATCTTTTCCTGTGACCTCACCGGCCGCTCCCTGTCACAGCAAGCCTTCAGCAGTTATCCGTCAAGTCCTCAGTCACTGTGACGACGTATTTACTCGTGCCTGGCACTGGGCTTGGCTCTGAGGCCATAGGTAAATGGCAGTCATTGCCCTCCTGGAGGTCACAGTTCGCATGGAAAAGAATCCTAATAAAATATGGCAAGGGCAAGGGTCACGACAGGCGTGTGGAAGATAGTCATCCTGTGGGGTGTCAGATGGCTTCCTGGAAAGACTGATGCTAGCGCTGAGTCTTTGCTGGGAAGAGGAAACATTGAGCAGGTGAAGGAAGGTGGGGAACGTGTAGATGGATGTGCCCCTCACACTGTATACTGGCCACAGGTGAGATGAACCGGAGCGCCATGTCATGCTGTTTAAATACAGAACTTTCACTTTATAAGAATGTCTCTGAACATGGTGGTCTTTTCCTACAGTTGAATTAAATGAACTCGCCCGGGGCCTTTGTTTTCTATGTTTTCTGTCTTTTTTCTCTGTGGATCATCTGTTCTAGTCCCCATTGATTTTCAAGGAACATGTTCTACTGTTCTGAGAAGTGTTTTGCCAGTTCACTGACCACCTCCTGCCCCATTGCCTACCGTTGCCCTCAAGGTTCTAAATGGCCATGGAAAGATGCATCCTGCTTTCAGCTGCAAGTGTACCATCAGCTGTCTGGTGGGCCCAAGACCTCATAAGGGCCTGACTCAGGATAGGCATGTGTGCCTGAGTGGGAAAACCATCCAGACCTCACACAGACATTCCACAAGTCCCCACGATCTTTCTACTGTTCTTGACTTTTAGCCTTTTGTTATGATGATTTATATTTTGAATTCAAGACCCCACTTACTGATATGATATTTCTATTAATATTTCATGGGGCAACAAAAAATAAACCAAGTAAGTATAGAGTAGGAGTTCCGTCATCCTACAGACAGGAGATAATCATTTTTTTATTAAGATTTGAAAATTGATGTGGTGGATACAATTTATTGATATGGTTCTTAACTCCAACGTTGCCAACCAACATTGGTTGAGTCCCCGTCTTCCTTGTTAACCCGACTTTAAAGCTGGGAAGGCTTTGTGGACAACAGACAGTGTGGTCCAAGCCTTTTGAGAGCCCTGCCGAGTCCTTCTGCTTCCCAGAGAGAAGGCTGGACTCCTGAAATGAAGGCTCAGGCATGTGTGCGCCTTCCCTGGCCTTGTGTTTCCTGGCACCTAAGTAAACAGATTCCACACATCCCACTGCTGCCCAATGGCCATCGTTCATGCTCAGTTAAGTCCCAAATGTCTTCTCCCGATGCCTAGAGTCAGAGGTCGAAAGAGCGGGAAGAGAAGGAAAAACAGGGTAGATTCAAACAAAACAAAAAAGACAGGAACCAGCAATGGGCAAATTTCAAGGACTTAGCTGTCCCAAAACAGTCACTTCAAGGTTGCACACACACACACACACACACACACACACACACACACACACACGCACACACGCACACACGCACACACGCACACACGCACACACGCACACACGCACACACGCACACGCGCACACACGCAGGCAAGAAAGAAAACAAAGAGTCAATTCTGCTTCATCTGTTCCTTGTAGTCAGTGGGGGTGGAACCTATCTTTGGAAAGAAGGAAGCCAGAGAGCCAAGGAGGGGATTTTGGTCACTTGAGTCCAAATCTTTTAGAACTCTCAAACAACAAACATGGGAACTTCGCTTCTTATAAGCCAAGGAAAGACCTAAATAATACTGTACTGTGAGAAGGAAAATATTGACCTGCTTTAAATGCTCCAATTCCAGTTTCCAAACTGTGGTGGTGTCTTAATGAGCAAATACCCTATGATGAGATGGTTGAAAAAAAAAAAAAAGCCACTTAAGCCCAAGGCGGCATCACTGGAGACTGTGAAGACAAGCAGTGATTTCTTCTCCTTAGCAACCGGGCCAAACAATCCATTCCCAGCACCTTAGAAGATGTATGTGAGTACTTTGAGAAAGTAACATGTCCGTACTGTCTAGACAGTTGTTACATAACTCTTCCAAGGCATTTCCCTGTTTATGTTTTCCTGCCTGGAAGGTTCTGGAGAACTCACTGACGACCAAAACCTTGGATGCCACGCTGTTTTTCCCCACTGAGGACCGCTCTGAATAGGTGCTCAGCTCAAGCTTGTTTCTGGACCTCCGGTGGACCAGCTTCATTCTTTCCCAGCATTTCCTCTCTCCCGGTCACATGCACAGGGTATCAGGAACACCTGAAATGCTTCTCCAGACTTCACAGGCCTTTTCCCATCTTTGAAGACAACCGGGACGGAACCAGAAGCAGGAGGCTTATTTCTTAACATATGTTGAGATAATTACAGGACAGTGCCTGAATTTCTCAACCAGGGGAGTCTCACTGAGAGAAGTACCTTCTAAATGCCTTTTGAAGTGCAGCTGTGGATGAACCCGTGTTCAAAGCAATTATCCAGCCAAGGGTGCATTTTACAGATAGCTTTATTGTTTTGTTGAAAACACTTTTTAATCTGTTGCAAAAGACCAGCACTCTTGCAGGGAGGGACCTTAGTGATAATCATCAACCACCAAACAGGGAAAGTTTGGGAAGACTTGAAATTCTTTGGATAGATGAATCCTGAACACAGATACAAGGTGTTCAAAATTACCCAATCTTTCATCTCACAGGTAAACAAACTGAAAGTGATGGAATTGCAATCTGCCCAAGGTCACAAGGCCAGTTAGAGGTTAAGTAGGATGGATGAACCTGCTTCTAATGGACTACAGTCTGATGAATCTACTTTTTTGTTTGTTTGTTTGTTTGTTTGTTTTTCGAAACAGGATTTCTCTGTGTAGCTTCGTGCCTTTCCTGGAACTCGCTTTGTAGACCAGGCTGGCCTTGAACTCACAGAGATCTGCCTGCTTCTGCCTCTGCCTCCCTAGTGCTGGGATTAAAGGCTTGTGCCACTAACGCCCGGCCGAATTTACTTTTTAAAAGAGGACAGTTTAATGACTAGTATACCCTTAGTGTGTTTGAGATACAAAGACAAGCATGATGAGGGCCCTACAGTAAGGAGCATACATTCAAAGAAGGAAGGAGAGACAAGAGTCTATCTGTGTAACAATTTAGACTGATGGATCCAGATGCATGAAAGACCCCTAATACAGAGTACTCGCTCTGAGTCTGTTCTTTCTGAATACTCTATTGAGTCTGTTCAAGACTCAATAGAAATAGTATCTGCCCTGCTCGATTTTTCTTCTTTTGACTCAGGCTCCCCAGAAAAATATTAATACTGAGCCAGGTGGTGGTGGTGCACGCCTTTAATCCCAGTACTTGGGAGGCAAAGGCAGGCAGATCTCTGAGTTCAAGGTCAGCCTGGTCTCCGGAGCTAGTTGCAGGACAGCCAGAGTGACACAAAGAAACCCTGTCTCCGAAAAAAAAACCCAGAGAAGAATGTGGGAGGCAAGAGCCAACTATCTTCTGACCTCTACAGGTGTGGTATGGCACACGCGTGCTCACACTGTCTTACACACATAATAAAATAAATAGCTTAATTAATTAATTACTCAGACCCCAACACCCCCAAAATACCACCCCCCCAAAAAATATCAAAGTATGGTTTAAAACTGTGTATAGAACTGAGTCCATCAAAACTATGCTGATTTAAATGGAAAAAAAAAGGGGGGGGGATCTCAGGTTTAAGAAAAACATAATCACAATATTTGCAGGGAAATGGATGGACTTAGAATATGTAATATTAAATGAGGTCAGAATCTCAGAGAAAAAAAAAACTTCATGTTTTCCCCGTATGCAGAACCTAGACAATAATGTATATGTATATACGTGAACAATGTACACATGGGTATGCTATAATATGTAGAAAAGAGAAAGAGAAAGGCTAAATGTTTTGGGATGAGGAAGGACTGAGTGTGGGTAATGGGCCTGACAGAGGATTTAAAGCTAATTGTTTCTCTGGTTCTAACTCTATCATGGATTTTTTTTTTTTCATTCTTGGTGGTGGATAAATGCATAGAGTGAACGTATAAAATCAGATGTGAAGCTCCACCCCTTCAGAATGCCTATTCTAATGATATGAGTTTATTCAAGATGTGCAGACGTCAGGGATTTTTATTTGCAAATTTTGTTGTTGTGTTTTTAAAGGTGTGCCCCACTGTCACCCGGCTTAATTATTGTTTTCACTTTATGTATTGGTGTGTTGCTGGTCTGTGGGGGGGTGTCAGATCCCCTGGACCTGGAGTTACAGACAGTTGTGAGTTGCCATGTGAATGTAGGGGTATAACCCAGGTCCTCTGGAAGAGCAGCCAGTGCTCTTAACTGCTGAGCCATCTCTCCAGCCCCCTTGCAAATTTTTTACAATAAAATTTGTTATAACACTACCTTGAGTTTTGGTGCTTCCGTTCCTCACATTCCAAACCTTTAGAACCCTTAAGTTTCATCTCCAAGAGGCCTAATGAAGCCCAATTTGGGGACAAAAGGGATAGGAGTCACTCGTGTGTGCCCAACAGGGGTGCATTGGGTTGCAAGCTTTGATTGCAAAAGCTCCAGGGCAGCCTTACCTTGACCTGTGTCAACATCTCATAGGTCTTCACGGTCTTTCTTGCTGTGAAAAATGAGGTTCTCTAGTTTAAGAAACGTTTAAAATATCACAATTGAAATACATAAAGCCCATATCAAACCCCACCGGGTTCCAAGTGAATAGACAAGAGCAGCCAAGGCCAGCCCTGGAAGAGGCGCCATGCCGGATGCTCACTGGTGCACGAATGAGGTGATCACTTCAGAGCTTAGTTTTCTCCCCAAGCATCCTCTCCAGAGCTGTCAGCACACTCATTTGACATGTTTGGTAGCTTTACTAGAACAAATGGCTTGTAGAACACCCCACCACCACCCTGTCTCCTTTGTCCATCACAGGTACACCAAGGATAATTCTAAAATCCGATTATCCCCAATATGCTACCTTTAGACAAATGCCTAACTATGGGGAAGAAGGGTAGAGGCAGAGGAAGAAAATGTCTTACAAATGATGGCTAAAATTCAATTCATTCAGCTAACCCTGTCTGGAGGCTACTTACCCATCGCAGCCCTCCAGACAATTGATGAAATATCCATCCCCCAGCAAATAGTAGCTAACCAGTGCTCATATACCCAAAAAGGTCGGCATGTTTCGTTGGAATCTCCAGCTCACCCTGCGTGATCTGGAAAGCCCAATTTCTCTCTCTCTCTCTCTCTCTCTCTCTCTCTCTCTCTCTCTCTCTCCAAATCCCACCCTCTCAGAGAATCTCCAACAAAGAAAAGGCACCCAAAAGCCCAGGTCCACATTCTTGGCGGCCATGGCAGGTCCTTTCCTAAAGTTATCAGCAGCCAAGTCCTTGCCAAAATCCATCAGCTTTTGACCACACTTGGGCACAAACCCAGCTTGTGTCAGACACATCATCACCCCTTGCCTACAGGCTATATAATCTCCCTGCTTAAGTTCTGGCATGTGGCTTCTCCAACCTCCATCTCTGGGACTAGAGAACCCACCTGGGAGTTGCTATGATCAAATAAACCTGTTCTTACACTTTTCCAATTTGGCTTGATCTGGCTTACTGCATTGGCCAAGAAACTTATTACTGGGGGACAGAAAACCTACTAGTAGCCTACATCCACAGTTGGCCACTTTGCAAATCCAAATTCAAAGCAAAACACTAGGCTTCCTCAGTTTTAGCAACCTGCCTTTTCGCATTCGAAGTTTTCTGTAGTAAGTGTGTCCAGTCATTTACTGGCCAGGAGATTTTTTCCTTTTCTTTCTTTCTTTCTTTTTTTTTTTTTTTTTTAAGGTTTTGAGACATGGTTTTTCTCTGTAGCCCTGGCTGTCCTGGAACTTGCTCTGTAGACCAGGCTGGCCTGGAATTTGTTCTCTATGCCCTGCTGGCCTGTGCCTCCTGAGTGCTGGGATTAAAGGTGTGTTCCACCCCCACTCAGCAAATTCCTTCCACGGTTAAGGAAGATGTGTGTGTATATGCAGAGAAGTAGATAAGATGATAAAGAAATCCAGGAAGTCATGAAAGTCAAGACCGCCATCAAGAGGGACAAGATATCACTGTCACAGTGTGTCAGCAAGATGTAACATGATATTTGAAAGGCTATTTGAATGGGTGTGTGTGGATGAGTGTGCAAAGTCTAAATGATAGCACACATTGAAAGAACTGAAAGCAGGTTTTAAAATCATATATAGACCGACTTCTCCAAAGGGAAAAGAATGGCAGCCTAAATGAACTTTGGGCTGTGGAGTTCAGAAACACAAGTATGACATCAAGGCCAAGATCCTGGTTGGAGATATATGGTAGTTAGTAGAAGTCATCCTTTGGATGGAAGGTACTGGAGACAGTGAATGAAGACAACTCTTTTTTCCCAGAGTTTTGCAAGCAAAAAGAATGAATCTGAGCCAGGTGGTGGTGGTGGTGGCGGCGTCGGCGTCGGCGGCGTCGGCGTCGGCGGCGGCGCACACCTTTAATCCCAGCACTCGGGAGGCAGAGCCAGGCGGATCTCTGTGAGTTCGAGGTCAGCCTGGCCTACAGAGTGAGTTCCAGGACAGGCACAAAGCTACACAGAGAAACCCTGTCTTGAAAAACCAAAAAAAAAAAAAAAAAAGAATGAATCTGTGCCTAAAAGTGGATTGGACCAACAGAAGGAAACTGTGTACCCATTTTTAAGGAAGGGAAAAGTAAGAATTTTTTGAAGGCTGATGAAAATGATCCACAGGAAAGAAGAGAAAACTACAAATGAAGGAAACATAAAAGAGATTTAGCAGAGCAGTGTAACTGGCCAGGGGGTTGGGGTCGGAGCTGAAGGGAAGCCAGCTCTGCTGCCCCCAGGGAACTGAGTTGAGGACATGGCTGCCGAGAATGGAAAGTGGGTAGAAGCAGGGGGCGGTTGTGGAAGCTTCCCGTAACATCTATTTTCTCACAGAAATCGGAAGCAATGCTATCCGCTGAGAGTGGGAAGCCTGGACAAGCAGAAGGAATTACCTGAGGAAATGTGATATGGTGAGCAGAAGTGTGAAAAAAGGAAACAGATATTACGCAGGACAAGGGAAAAAAAGAAAGAAAAATAAGTATGAACTTTCACTTGGCATCGCCGCATCTGGGAATTTTTCTTAAGGGAAATAATCAAGAATCTTTGCCAAGTTGTTCGTTGGCAGGGTTTTCCCTCGGAGAAGAGGTTTGGAACAATTGGTCCAGCAATGGATTAGTCTATCAGAGCGGCTCGCCACCGTATGCAGTGAATTTATCAATACAGAAAGCTGTGGCCATGGGCCTATAGTCCCAGCCACTCAGGAGGCTGAGGATGGAAGATGAGAGATTCCAGACTTGTCTGAGCTGCAGAGTAAGTTTAAGACAAGTCAGGGCACCCTAGTGAGACCCTGTCTCAAAAAATGAACCCGAGATGGGGGTGAGGCTCAGTGGTCCCGAGCTTGCTTGGCGCACAGGATTCTGGGTTCAATCTTCAGTATAAAATAAAAGAAGGAAGCCGGGCGGTGGTGGCACACACCTTTAATCCCAGCACTCGGGAGGCAGAGGCAGGCGGATCTCTGTGAGTCCGAGGCCAGCCTGGTCTACAGAGTGAGTTCCAGGACAGCCAGGGCTACACAGAAACCCTGTCTTGAAAAACAAAACAAAATAAATAATAATAATAACAACAATAAATAAATAAATAAATAAATAAATAAATAAATGAAAAACTGATGACAGAAATGCCCATTTTTTGGTGACTATATTTTTCTCTGATAAACAGAATGGAAATGTGTAATGAAACGACACTAGAAATCTTCTGTGTCTAGGCTGTGTGGGTTGCAGGATAATCTTTTTGTACCCTGTGACTCACCAAGGCACATTCTGATTGGTTTAATAAAGAGCTGAACAGCCAATAGCTAGACAGGAGAGGATGCTGTGGGATGGTCCTTCTGTACACTGTAAATATGCACTGCTCTCATTGGTTGATAATGAAGCTGTTCAGCCTATGGCAAAGCAGGATAAGGTTAGGCAGGACAATCAAACTGAGGACTCAGAGGAAGACGTGAGCCAGCTGCCCATGAAGCAAGATGACAGAGAACCAGTAAGCCACAGCCACGTGGCAATACATAGATTAATATACAGATTAATTTGAATGTAAGAGCTAGCTAGTAGTAAGCCTGAGCCACTAGCCAAGTATTCTGTAATTAATATAAGCTTTTGTGTGTTTATTTGGGACCAGGGGTCAGGACAAAAGGTTCCACCACTGTTTACAAGAGGCGGGACTTTTGAAAAGCGACAGGAACTCCGGGATTTGCCAGCCAGACGATGAAGAAGTGAGAGGTAACCTGTAGCAAGCTTTCTTTTCGGACTACCTTTGGACTGCCAGCCCACAACTAATGACCCAAAGACTTAAATTATGAAATCTTGGTCTTAGCTTAGGCTTTTTTCCAACTATATCTTGTAACTTAACCCATTTTTGTTTAATCTGCATTCTGCCATGTGGCTTGGTTACCTCTTCTTAGTAGGGCACATCTGCCTTGCCCTGAGTCAGCTTGTGAAATCTCATACCTGGATTCCTCCTTCCAGTTTTTCTCTCTGTCTGCCTGAATGTCCTGCCTATTCTCTCCTGCTTAGCTATTGGCCATTTAGCTCTTTATTAAACCAATCAGAAGGTGCCTTAAGCAGAGACACATCTTTACAGTGTAAACAAATGTTCTGCAACAGTAACAAGCCACCTAGCAGAACACAGATGAATATAAACGGGCTAATTTAAGTTATAAGAGCTAGTTGGAAACAAGCCTAAGGTAAGGCCAAGCTTTCATACTTAATAAGAAGTCTCTGTGTCATTATTTGGGAGCTGGCGGTCCAAACAAAGTCCAGCTATACAGGTGGCTCCTTTATTTTGGAAATTCTGGAGATGCCCAAAGCCTCTCTTGTCTCCTTTGAGCTTCCGTAAGACCAAAGCCATCCTAGTAATGCCATGGTATCACCAGCTGCACTATTACCACTAAAGCCATGCTGGTAAAAGAATTCTATATTTTATCTATGTGATAATTTTAAAATACTTTAGCCCAGTGTACTGGCTCATCTTTGTAATTCTGACACTTTTTGAAGCTGGGGCAGGAGGATTAGAATTTAAAGCCAGCCTGGGCTGAAGAAGGAGACTACCTCAAAAAGTCAAAAATAGCTCTCTTTCACACACCTTGATAAGGTATTTTTCCTACATTAAAATATCTAGTAGACTTTTGATAAATAGAAATGAAAATATATCGGTAATATTGAAGGGAGCAGGCAAAAGCACCTTGGCCTGAGTACCGCCATTTTGACTTCAGACGCCATTTTACCTGTAGGGTGAAATAAAGTTCAGGTTCCCAAGCCCTAGGGGAGCTGAGAACTTTCCAATGGCTGACCAACCTCCTCCCTAAACCATAGAAATAGTCGTTATGCATCTTTAGTTCTTCAGAAACATCATGGCTGTTTCTAACCACAGAAGGAAGAAATGAATATGATTGGTTGGACTGAAAGGCTTGCATTGTCTGTTGGTTGACAACAAAGGAACACTCAGTGAAGCCCCTAATCTCTAAATCCTGACTGGTGAAAATTGTAGCTATAACTTGGGAACAAATGTTTGTGATTTTTGCGCTTATAAAGCCTGCTTCTGCCCCTGCTCAGGGCTGTCGGGAGAAGCAAGGCTGCGGAGTCCTTGTCCCGCAGCCCTGATCCATCAGTGACCTGCTTCTGTGGTGAATTATTAAAATCTTTGGAACCCATAACGGTTGTCTCTCTCCTTCCTCATGGTGCATAACAAGCTAGATGTAACATTATAAAGAACTCTTTTTTTTTTCTTCAAATCTTTGCTATTAACATGGTGTTTCTTATGAAATTCTGGGGCTTCTAGCACATTTCCTACTAATAACTGATCAATTTCATTATTACTCTGTGGTAGAGGGCCTGGTAGACCCATATGGGATCTGATATGTGTTATATACAATGTGTGATCTCTATTTCTGATTACTTGTTGTTGAATAAATAGTGAATAAATAGTTGAGTAAATAGTGAAGTTAATTCTGAATAATCTGGAATGAGTTGTAAAACAACTCTTTTTGTAAAGAACTCTTAAAAATCATCCCTAGATTTATAGAAATAATTTATATCATCACTACTATTAATTTTCTGCCTATACTACTAAATTATTAATTGGAATAGGTAAAGAGGTGTGTATAAAATATTCTGGCTTGTGCATTCAAGAGAGGAGGCTGAAGGGTGTGGTAGCATAGCCTTTAATATCAGCATTCAGGAGTCAGAAGCAGGTGGATCTCTGTGAGTTCCAGGACTGCCTGGTCTATATAGAGAGATTCTGTTTTAAAAAAAACAAACAAACAAAATAAAATAAAAAAGGAGACTGAAAGGCTAGCTCAGCCTTCTAGCTTTTAATTTTTCATGTTTTTAATCATCTTTAGAAAGAAAATAAAGTATTCCATATCCATGTCTTGTGTTTTTGGTCTTAACTATAATGATCAATTCAAGGGGTAATTAATTAACATATAAGGTGACCAAATAAAAATCAACTTTTACCTTCAATTATTTAGCATATGGAATGTACTTACAGTAGCCAATGCCTGAAGATACTAGCAAAGAGAATGTTAGCAGTGGTGCTTTGGCAGAGGTGAGGCAGGACCCAGTTCCTCCTTTCATGGACAAAGCTATGACCTGGCTGAGCGGGACATTCCATGCCCACTCAGGTCTGGTAGCTTTTAAGCCTGGGTCCCTGGACTCTATGGAGCTTGCTTTTTCTAGATCCAGCTCAGATATTGCCTGTAAAGCCTGCAAATCCTCTGGTGAATGTGTGAACAGGTCTGGATCTCACCTGCTTTTGCTGGAAGGTGAGGAAAGGTGTGACTAGTGGCCAGAATCAAGTGTCTGCAGTCACAAGTCCCCGGGCCTAGCTCTTGCTGGCATGTGGTCCCGGGTTTGTTTTTTTTCTCTGAGGCCTAACTTGGATGGTGATATGCAACGACTTTGAATCAAATCATACCTACTGGTTTGTTCAAGGAAACTACTGGAATTTACTGGAAAGAACATCATAATTTTCTATTGGCCAGTAATGCCATGTAAAAACAATGTGGTGGACATTATGTCCATAGTGTATGAAGTAAATGTAAACCCGGGGTGGTAGTACATGCTTATAATCCCAGCACATGGGAGGCAGAGGTAGAAGATTAGGAGTTGCGCAGAAAATCTGAAGCCTGCCTTGGTTACATGAGACCCTGTGTTAATAGAAAACAAGCCGGGTGGTGGTGGCACACGCCTTAATCCCAGCACTCGGGAGGCAGAGGCAGGCAAATCTCTTAAGTTTGAAGCCAGCCTGGTTCCTGGACAGCCAGGGCTACCCAGAAAAACCCTGTCTCAGAGAAACAACAAACCATGAAATGATTCTCCAAACAAATAGAGATAAATAAGCGAAATGGATATTATAAAATCACAATTTTTGCCTTTATTGATCTATCACTCATAACTTAAAATGTGTGTCACCCCTGACGTGACTTTTGACAGCCCCCAACTATGTCTCTTTTAAATGAATTGGTTCCCTAGGCCCAACTCTATGGCTCTGGTGCAGCCTCTTCCACAGGGGGGTCTCAGGGTTCTTCTGCAGGAGGCCATGGCTCTGTTTCCAGCCTGCCGCTTTCTTG